>NC_085114.1:11261500-11892250 GCF_030269925.1 Bombyx mori | reverse complement strand
GTTAGATAATAAACATTTGCGAATGTTTATTTGAATTTCTTTAGTACGCATCTGTTTATCGTTTTGTTGAAGTTGTAAAATTAATCTAACTCTAACGATTCATTTATATTACGTATTATTCACAACTTGACCATGTTTGTTGATATTGCCAGCTTCCCGTAAATTAGTATATTTGGCAATTCTGAACTATCTTATGTTTTTCTGCAGACAATGATATTTTGGTCGACTTTAGCGGGTAATGATTTTGTTTTTAATATATGCGAATTGGGCTAATATAAACATCTTGTAGCAGATCGTCGATGCCATCCTAGTTTAAGGCTAGTTACTGCTTTGGAATCCAATGCGTGTATATCGTTAAAATTTAGAAGATTCTAGAATTTAGAAGATCCTTTGCGAGCGAAATGTATAAAATAGAATAACACTTTCTATAATTTATTTTTACTAATTTAGCACGCACTAGTTTCGCAAGTAAGCACTTTCTATCCACAACATATCGCAGTTCGCATGTGGTCATTTAAATATCTGGATGTAGCCGTAAATCCGCCATCTTTCTTTATACTCGTAATAAATTCAAACGATTTATAAGAATCGCCGTGTTAAATATCATAAATTCATTTGAGAAATATATTGATCAAATTAAATGCAATGTTAATTTTAAGAGAAAATTCGCACTTGTCAATGTACATACACAGTATTACACAGTTCTAAAATGTAACTTCAAATATATTTTTTTCAACTATTGTTGTTCTAAACTTGAATGTGATTCGGTATTGTTAGTTCGTATTGGCTAGAGGTACTAGGTGTCGTCCTTAGATGCTGGAATCCAGCCTACTGAGTTTCTCGCCGGATCTTCTCAGTGGGTCGCGTTTCCGATCCGGTGGTAGATTCTGCGAAGCACTACTCTTGCTAGGGTCAGTGTTAGCAACGGTTTGAGCCCCGTGAGCTCACCTACAAACATTAGGGTGAAGCTGAAATAGCCTCTCAAGGCTATCAGAATAGGTAGGAAAAAAAAAAAGTTGCTGGAATAATGTAGTGCCCCGCTGTTCGGGATGTTAAGTTAGGTCTCCTTTGTGTTGATGTGTGCGTTGTCTGTTCACACACAGGCCGCACACAGCGTTTGCTGCGCAACATCGATTCGTTGTTCGCGGTTCGGCCGTGATCGTCTCGGCTCAGTCACTGGTGCGCAACGCCAAGGGAAGCAAGTGTCCAGCGCCTAGCGCTTCTTTTATTTTTGTATTAATTTTTTTTGTGCATCACTGTTTCAAAAAGAAAACCTGTTTCAAATCGTCCGTGCAGTCTCGTCGAGACCAAAGACCGTCGAAATTATTTTTAAATGCGTTACTGAGCTTTGCCGTCTGCCTAGCTCAGTTCCTGTGCGTTGAGTAATATTCTGTGTCAGTTGTAGTGGTTGTGCTTGTGATAGAATCAGACGATTTTATCGTGAACGTGTTCCAATTTGGGATTTCACCACGAGCGGGCTCAAAAAAATTTATAGTCAAGTGAGTTTTGAATTCACTTTGTTTATAAAATTTAAGGTATAGAGTGAGTGACCTGAAAAGAAAATATTTTCAAATAAACCTTTTAGTAGGGCGTTTAATAAATGGAATCAGCTGTTTGTGTTTGTTCCAATTTCATTGAACTACTCTTACCATTACTATTATTTGGATATTGAAGACGAAAATCATAGACCAAGTCATCATAGTATGTGTATCATATAATTTTGTCATTGAAAGTTTTTGAAAGCTTTAATCGGGATACATAATATCGTGAATATTGAAAATGCGCTAATAACTTGGACCATGTTTTATTAGATCAATGAGAATCTTCAACTATGTAGGAAATGTAGTAAGTACCTGCATGAAAGTAAATATACTTACATGAAAACTACTGAATTCCCAAATATACCTATACCTAATATTAAAAATATTAGGTATATATTTGGGATAGGTATATATTAGGTATATATTTGGGATAGGTATATATTAGGTATATATTTGGGATAGGTATATATTAGGTATATATTTGGGAATACAGTATAGCGGTAGCCAGCGGCTTGGCTCTGCCCCTGGCATTGCTGAAGTCCATGGGCGACGGTAACCACTCACCATCAGGTGGGCCGTATGCTCGTCTGCCTACAAGGGCAATAAAAAGATTACCCAGAAGTTTTAATTAGTGTAATTACTGCTACTCTAGTCTATATCTACTAAAACAAGGTGGGTTAAAGATTCAAGATTTAGCAAAAAAAAGCAAGGTCATGACTTTGACCTTAGTGGTTTCATATTTACCTATATACACACTAAATATATTATGACCATAATATATTCATTGTCAGCGAGCCGCTAAAGATATATGTATAACAAACATATGAGTATGACAAAAAATACCCAACCGGTTTTCCAAATTATATTCGGTACATATTTAGTATCTATCATATATCACGGCCTACCGGATTGCAAGCAGCTGATACCGGAGCTCATAACCGCATCGCTGTCTCAGTGGCATTGGTAAAGCGGGTGCCCTATTCTTCAAACTGGAAAACATGAAGGTTTCGCGGCAGAAATAAGAGTGCATGCCAGTGCGTTGCCATTACTGTCTTATGAACTTAAGCTAGGTTCTAGGGGCTAGGAAGTTTAGGGAATAGATTACAATAATAGAAGACTGCCACTCATTGGAGGGGTTGTAGTCTCAAATCCTACGTTTCCTTATTACTGTCTTTAAATTAAGTTTGTCTCGGAATCCAAGATAAATTAGCGTTCCCTCGGGTTGTCTGATCTTCGTTGTCCAGACTTTTCGTATGGTCGCTATGAATTACAGTGCTATGGACCTGAGTGGGGTTAGATATTGAATCTTAATTTAGTTATTTTGGGGTTTTATACTTTCGGACATCGTTCTATTTGATTAAAATATTTTGTTACATATTATTATTATTATATTACGTTATTTTTCGATCGTAATGCCTTCCGGTATGAAAGGTGGGGCAACCATTATACAATGAAATTGAGACATTGGTTTCAAAGTAGCTATATTTATAGGTATCTGTGAGTCGTGAACTGGATCATGTAACTTAATATTACGGTTTTACATAACAATAAAACCGATATTATGTGCCGAGAAGGAAAACATACAGCATTGTATTATACAGCATTGTATTATGAAGAAGCAGTGTGTACTTAGCTTAGATTCCTTGTCTATGTCCAACCATAGACCGTCAATTTAGTTCCATCTTTAGCCGCTAGGTGCTGCCAGCAAGTATAAAGGGAGCGCAGCCATCTTTGATCTTCATAGTCTTCACCAGGAAGAACTTCCTGCAATGCTGTATGTTTTCCTTCTCGGCACATAATATCGGTTTTATTGTTATGTAAAACCGTAATATTGATGTGCCTTTGGAAAACATACAGCATTGTATTATGAAGACGTGTTTGTTATCTGCTGGTGAAATTATTAAGCACAACGCTATGATGAAATAGGTAAAGCCATAATAAAATTATGAAGCGCAATGATAATGTTCATAATTTATATAATTATTAAATCGAAAAAACAGTTGTTAACTTCCACGTTAATTCAATAATTAAAAAATATTTATAAGTTTGTAATAAACATTTTATCTTGTATATACGAGAAAATGTATAAATTGTATAAATGATGTATACACATCATGTAGAAGTAAATGTGTTGAAAAAAAGAATCGTGAGGATCTTTACGAAGCTCTATTATTCGGCAATAATTATTGTAAACGTTTGGATGATTTGCAATTGCCTCTAGAAAGTATTTCGTCCATTGGTTCATTATCAATCCATCTCAGAGGCTACTGCTGATCTACCACTTCTTAGAGATGCGTTGATGCCATTACCTCGTAAGGTTGAACGAAGACCAGTTTCCAATTACAGTACGGGATGCCGTTTTTGTGACAACACACATAGAAAAAAGTCCTTACGAATCTTACCGGGCATGTCTTTAGTTTCATGTTTAGAAAGCACTTATGCAGATTATTGACGAAAATGGATTTCAATTTTAGACCCAAAGACTGGTATCAGAAAGATGTTTTTCTCTGTTATCAAAGAAACTGTCTTTAGAAATGTTGAGCAAAGTAAGGTCATTAACTCTGCGTCCCGTAGCCAGCAACATGGTTGTTGGTGTCCTTCAAGCTACATTGAAGCGTGATGTGGTGGCTGGGTTTGAAGAAAACCAGTTTAGAACTATTCTCGGATCTCATGTGAATGGGACTACACTTAGTAAAATTGTAATAAGTAGTTGAATTTTGTTTAGATATTCCGATGGCTTTTTTTAAAATAGCAATTTTTATTAGAGAGCTTGAGAATGTTTGCTGTCCTACATGTATTTCGCCCACAGAAAGTTGACAGCGCTGCTTTATGATGCAGAAGGATTGTTTTATTTTTTTTTTTTTTTTTTGAAAAGAAGAAAGAATTTGGCAACATCTGCAGACTTAGGATCAATTTTAAAACTGTAGCACCATATGCACCATCTTCTAGTTGCTGGTAAGTATGCTGACAAAGTGGATTGACACCAGCTAATTTTCAACAAATCTCCCGTTTAGACCAGTCATTATTTGTACAACCTCCCCCCCCCCCCTTTCTAAGCTTTCAGGGTTAATGTTTAACCTGTGGAGGAGGCAGGTTTTGGATTTCATGCGAGTTATCTAGCGTTCGGGATCTGAGGGCTTGGAAACCCAAATGCTTTCGCTCAGTCTGGGAACACTACCAGGTAGGTTCCCTAGACACTGTTGAAGTGAGTCAGTACTTTGGGGAGAAGGTTGAGAGGAGGAATTCTCCATGCTAGTTGCATCCTCTACGGTCTGCTGAAGGTATCCAATCTTGGTCGGCGAATGGGTTTATATCCGGATGACCCCACTTTCGAAAAACTTTTGTGGTCACTTGTGGTAAGGAGTGCCATTTCGCAGGTTGATTTCCTCGTGATAGCCTGTCGGCTATGATGTTGTATCTCCCCGAGAGATAAGCTGACAGTTATCTTGAACTTATCGCTTAGGTTTAAAAATCGAAAGGTCAACGTTAGTGAAATACTTTCAGATTCATTTTGATTGTCACTACCATTGCAAATAGCTCTTTTGTGGGTGAGCCGTTTCTGTTGTTGAGCTGACCATAGACAGGACGTTAATATTTTGTCTAATTGTAACCCCTACCCATGTCCGAAGCTTCCGTTGCCAGGAAATGGTTGGTTTTGGGTCTCGGCAATGTTTGACATGTGGCTCCGCGTCAGCACTGCATTTGTAACCCATACACATGTCCGAAGCTTCCGTTGCCAGGAAATGGTTGGTTTTGTGTATCGGCAATGTCTATCATGTGGCTTCGCGTCAGCACTGCATTTAATTGTTAACACATGCAGGATGGCCTGTTTTTTACCCCTTTTCTTGAAACTTTGCAAGAAAATTTGCAAGTTAGCATAGATTGATGTAATTCCGTCAGAGTTTGAGCTAGGATGTTGTTGAGTGGCCACTTCGTTTCTCGCAATTTTCCATCGAATCCCTAGACATGTCATCTCTTGAACCAGTGTACTAATTGATTTTTTGTAAGGCTGACATGGCAGCCCAAATAATCCAAGAGCTTTACAGCTTATGTGGCCTGAAGACTCAACTTGGACTTCTTTTGATGGACCTGGTGGGATTTGCGTAGGTGGGATAACACTCAACATCCCTTTGCACGCAATTTTTCCGCGACCGAGCATGCTATGCAAGCAAAAAAGGTGTATTTGTCTTCATGGACCAAGAAAAAGTCGCGTAGGTAGGTTAACATTTGACTTCCCTATGTACGTAAGGTCTTCGCGACCGAGCATGCTATGGGAGCAAAAACGTTTATTTGTCTTGGTGAAACAAGATCATGTCGTGTAAGTAAGCTAGCACTTCGATTTTGCACGCAATGCCTCCGCGACCGAGCATGCTGTGGAAGCAAAAAGGTGTATTTGTCTTCAAGGACCAAAAGAAAGTCGCGTAGGTACGTTAACATTTGACTTCCCTATGTACGCAAGGTCTCCGCGACCGAGCATGCTATGGGAACAAAAACGTTTATTTGTCTTGGTGAAACAAGATTAAGTCGTGTAGGTAAGCTAGCACTTGACTTTGCACGCAATATCTCCGCGATCGAGCGACCGAGCGACCGAGCACCCTATATAATGGAAATTGACATGCCAGCCCAGATAATCCAAAACCTTCACAGCTTCTGCAGCCTGAAGTATCAACTTGGATTTGTTTTGGTCGACCAAAAGGAAGTCGTCTAGGTAGACTAGCACTCGAGTTCCTTTTGCACGCAAGGTCTCTGCGACCCAGCATGTTATGGAAGCAAAAAAGGTTAATCCAAAAGCTTCACAGCTTCTGCAGCCTGAAGTTTCAACTTGGATTTGTCTTGGTCGACCAAAAAGGAAGTCGTCTAGTAGACACTAGCACTCGAGTTCCCTTTGCACGCAAGGTCTCTGCGACCCGCATGTTATAGAAGCAAAAAGGTGTGGCTCTGAAGCCAGACCGAAGGGTAGGCATGTCATTTCATACTAACTCATAAGAAGGTACCGATTCCTTCCTGGAGGTACTGATACTGGTACTGGTACCTTGGTACTGATCCTCAAGAAGTATCGACGAAATTTTGCGACTGATACTAGAAAAATATTCCTGAGAAATGTTCAATTCTATCATCCAGTCCCCTGGGTGGAGAAAGTTTGGTACCTAGGTGTCCGAAAACAGTTAGGTGTTTTATCTTTACGACCTTGTTCAACTCTCGAAGATCCAAAATTGGACGCATTGATCCGTCGCTTTTCTTCCGCAGAAAAAAGGTAGTTTTTTTTTTTTTTTTTTTGTTATTTTTTTTTTTCTTTTTTTTTTACGGTATTTGGTAACCATACATGGTTTACAAATTATTACAATTTTGGTGGCACTCAGTGCCTCCCGTCGGTGTCTTCAATTGCCCCCCTCTGGATTGTGCCAGATGTTACAGACTATGATTGTTTATAATATTTGGCTTACCTTTTGTACGAGATCGTGACAAATAGGATTGTAGCCCTCAGAGGGACTGAATAGATTTCAATTTACTATTATCAAACAAATATTCCTCAATGAGTGGTGCGTTGGCAACAGGATACTTTGTTAGAGACCACGGAAATTAAACTTTGACGTGTTATTTCTATACATACGGCCCTTTTTTCCGTATACAATTTAAAACGCTTTTTACGGGTAACTTGTACGACGGAGACGATTTGTCAAAGTTTTCAGTAATTATGTTACAAAGATTATTAGTTTAAATCTGTTGTGTTTTTGTCAAAATTTCCGTGTTGACGAGATCAATTTGTTTACAACATTTTTCGTTACATTCAATTGTTACACACAGTTGATGCATTATTAGATTTACAACGTCACTGACCTGGTGGGATAACGAGCCGATTCGAAGATCGACCGTTACCTTTGAATCCCGTCGTTTCTTACGCAGAGACTCCTTTTGTTCTTTTTCGCTTGACGAGCTGTTCGAACGCGAGGCGTCTCCATCGCGTCTCGCCTGGACATCTTCCCTCTCGGAAATTATGGAGCTTGACTCAACATCACCTCCAACAGATGACGCGTGATTCATGGCGTCCGATGATAGGATTGGTAAATAATACTCGTAATGATTGCAAAATAACACTCATAGAAACACAAAATAAATATTTTTTTGCAATTAATAAGAAGTCGAATAAATATTTGTGGACTTGCGACTTCACAGTACGAAAGTACACAACGCTATGAAGATCAAAGATGGCTGCGCTCCCTTTATACTTGCTGGCAGCACCTAGCGGCTAAAGATGGAACTAAATTGACGGTCTATGGTTGGACATAGACAAGGAATCTAAGCTAAGTACACACTGCTTCTTCATAATACAATGCTGTATAATACAATGCTGTATGTTTTCCAAAGGCACATCAATAAGTAGCTAAGTGACTAAAATTATCTTGACCTCTGACACGAGCAACCTACTCTTCCTTGCCGTCTACTGGTGCACAAAAGTCTTGGACTCCGAGAGCTGTGAGATGTTTTATAACTATCAAGTCAGCTGTATCTTGGCCGTCCAATCGAATGTTTTCCGTTCGAACGAAATAATTTATTCTTTTCAACGCATTGTCTCCTTCAATTCTTTCCAAGTGAACGATCCAGCGTTATCGAGATGCCTTTATCACCCCGCTTACATTCAGGTCAGATAAAATTTCCTCAATCTCTCTATTATTCCAATGTCAAGCAACAAAACAATAAAGAAATCAACTCATACACTTTTTTGTATGTACATATTTGTTTTTCTAATTATGCGCGTAGTAGCTTCAATAGTCATATTAACAAGTCGTCGTCGTTGGTCGGATTACATCAAATGCAACTGTTGCTATGTGCAATGAAACAGGTTCAGATTTATATGAATATTCAATTGATTCACTCTTTGTGTTTAGTCTGCTTGCGCTTTGTTGGGAAGTGCGTTAACAAAACCTGTTGTTGAACGAAGACAAACATTGAAAGTATAAGGTCGTGAATCAGTTGTAGAGAATACCGCTGCGTCTTTAGTTGCATACACAGTGAAAGTGCCTCGGGCTACGTCAATACTGGCGTATCAAAATCGTGTGTCGCAAGCGTCCGTACGGTCGCGGTCGTAACGGCTCCGTGTGGATTGCCTCTAGAAAGCTCCTTGGAATATTCCAAAGCATGGCCCGCTGTAGAGTTCCGCCTTGCTCTCGTAACTAAGTCGTTAAAAAGGTTTGTGAACACACAAATGTTTAGATTAAAACCATTCAACCGTATTTGTGCATTAGTGTATACGTTATTTAATATGTTGTGTTCTCAGATTGAGGTATATTGATTAATGGAGATGTAAATTGAGTACCTGTGTTAAGTTAATTTTCATTAAAAGTATAGCAGTACTTGTGTACAAAATCATTGACCGTGCCCCCACTTAATATGTAATAATTACTGGCAACAGCAGGCAATTGGCGTCCAATACAGAACCGAACGCGTGTTGGTGCATGTGACCAGTCGACATGATGCATTAATGCATCGAGTTATTTTTCTTGTGTGTTTGTATTAGGTTTTTGAATGATCATGATAACTACTCTGATAACTGCTGATTAAACAACGAACATTACTGCAAATAAAATTTTACTCTACAAATAATTTAGGTATTTTGCTGGTGGGAGGACATAGCGGTTTTGTACCATAATCTTGGTACTATCCGCGGCAGAACAATTCGTTCCGGCTAGAAGCGTAGTACTGTTATTTAATTTTAATTCATTGAAGATTTCTGCTTCGAAGATTTTATATCTCGGTATTCACGTCGTGGTGCCCCATTATAACAATTTGGGTAGCCGATTCCTTCCAAAATATCACTATATAGCTGTAATGTTTTCAGTTCAAAAAATTTAAACTACATATATGAAGTTTCAGAACAGTGAGGCGCATATTATATTTTACCTTTGTGTAATATTGTTTGCTTGTTAATTGTTTCGTATTATTATGCCACTGTCAGGTCAAGCTCAAGGTAGCCTAAGCTCACATATTCGTAATCTTATAATCGGTAAGATTAATTTAGGGTAATTGACCGAAATCAACGACCGAGGAAGAATTTTCTTTATTAATCCTTCACATTCGGCCATTTAAAAAAAAATTACAATGAATGAAATTCATGATTCAACAACTATTTGGCTCGGTTGGCTGTTGTTTTCATTCAGCTGTGTAATTTACAACTTCGCTTCAATTCTGATCAAGAGATGGTTGTGATGTGATATGTAATATATACATACATACATGATTAAAAATTTCGTTACTTGATGCCTAGTAACTAGGGTTGGCAATACATATGTTTATTCTTTTATTTCAAAACGAAAGGTCATTGAGCTGGTACAGTTTGTTTTCTTTTTATAAACAGGACCAATGTTTTGGTCTCGCATTGTTTGTTATAAATATCTTGCCGCTGTTATAAATATCTAACGCCATGTATTCATGTTCAGGTTTTGTCTCGAATTTCAACGTGAGTCACCGTTTTGTTTATTACATCTTATTATTATTCTTATATCTGGTGAAATGAGACCGTTTGGGAAACAATGAAAATTGAGTATATAGGAGTACTGAGTCGATGTTTTTTTTTGTATTACACCAGATGGTAATGGTTGTAGACGAGTTATATGTTTGCACGGGTGGGGTACCTTCATCTTGCAGTCATGAGTTCTGGTTTTATCCGGTGGGACAGCCTTTATTAATGTATTGGTACATCGGTACATATATTGGTACCATTATTGGTACAGCGACTTCAGGTGCTAAGGTGGGTGGTGGCGAACACGGGGCTGGCGTATATGGTCTCTGATAACGAATAAGTACTCTGCAAACTCATCTCGATGAGAAAAACTGTCCGCTTAAGGTAATGCATAACAATCAGCTGATGCGTGCGTTCCACGCTATCCTGCAATACGTGCGACTGCACACTCCTTTCGCTTTAGATTTTGGGTCAACGAAATTTTATGTTACTAAAATTCATATTTCCTTTATCGGTTTCGTGCACAGCTGTCTAGCATCTCGTAGACTTAGACTCCATAGAATTTATTAGATTAATTATCTTGAATTAATCGATTTATTTTTATTTCGTCGTAAATTCTGTCGTAAAAATATGTATGGTGACATCATGTTGCATTTCTTTAATTTAATACCTAAGCAACAATATGATAACACTGATAACGCATAATGCAGGCATCTCATTGATTAGTGTATTTTCCTGTTCTTTGAGGCTCTTTGAAGGTTTTGTTGTTATAATATACACACATAATATATCTTGCTTTATGGGTGCGTACTTAAAATAATGTTCAATAGCAGATACTGGGTGTGGCGGGCAGACAGCTGGTCGTAGTGTCGCAACCTAGTAACCTATATTTAAGAAAGCATTAGTATCCAAATTCACCCACCCTAATTTTCTTTTAAACGTTCGTTTGTTTACATACACAGAGAAAATGTATAAATCTGTGATTCTAGGTCAGGGGCTAATGTCTTTTATTTGTTTTTTTTTGTAAACGAGTCGTCTATTATCAAAGGTGGCAATCTGTGCATTTGGACAAAAAAATGTTATTGATATGGCAATACAGATTGGTTTGAATATAACCGTCCCCTTCAAAGAAAACGGTTCAAAACCTGCATTAAATAAAGTATTAACTTAACCTGTTATTTATCTAAGATGTCGTTCAGAACAGTTTTGTGACTGCCAATGGAATACAAAGTCAATAATTCGTTTTTCTGATTTACCAATAATTGTCCAAAAGTCACATTGCCGGCTTTGATAATAGTCGACTCAAATCTCTCATATCCTTGCTCGTACAGATACAGTACAAGCTAACTTCCCAATATGTTAACTTCCATGGATAATATCGATAAGTACCTTGCGAAAAGAAAAACGATTAATATTAGTCAAACGACATTTTTAACACTTAAATGCCTCCGCCTCTGACCTAGACTTCAGTAATATAATCATGTAGTTCAGCTATTCGGGTCAAAGACAAGGTCACATATAATAATTTAAGCAAAAAAAAAAATAATATATGTGTGATAAGTAAACAAAATGATCAGTGTTCTTTTTTTTAAAGATATTAAAAGACATGAATGTTAGGACGTAATTGTGATGAGATATTTCTTTCACCATCCGATAATAAATATGTTAACACGGCATTACAGTACTTGTAATCTTCACCTTGACATTTTATTCTCGAGAATAAATCAGTCAATATCACTTGATTACGTAATTTTTTCGAATGATTTTTGTGTGAACCAATTGTCGGTAGCTAAATCGTTTAACGCAAATTTAATAAACTCGTTAAAGCGTCTCACATAAAAATATGGCGTTCATTATTCTCAGCCTTTGTTAACTGAATCTTTATAGAGTTGTTTTTGTAATACTTCGATACGAGAAAGAGACTAAAGTTCATTAACTTCATTCTCAATGTCAACAACACTAGAGGTTATATTGCGAGTATAGACAGACTCACATGTCTTGTTTTCAAGTACGACTATTTCGTTACAATCACTTGTTCACTGCTGGACACAGACCTCTCCCAACGGCTGTTCACTCTTTCTTAATTGGTCTAGTAATTTGAATGAGTTCGTATGCCTTAGTTTGTTTCGTGTTGTATTGTAACATTAAAGCTACAAAACATAAAGCTACGAAATTTAAAAAGGATATATATTTAGGCTTCAGGTCATATTTCCCGATGGGTGTTTTGACTTCGTACAGCTTGTGACGATATGCATGTGTATTTCTATGGTTAATCATACTTTTCAGTTTCGAAGGTATGGTAGCCGTTATTAAATTAAATAAGGACTTTGAGGACGCATTTTAGGTCAAAATTAGTAGTTATTAGTAATTAGTTTAATTGATAGGCCATGTCTGTCCATCTACTTATTTAATCCGCTGCTTTAATTCGGTTGACGATTTTAGTGACTTTCGGAATGACAACAGCAACATTGATACACTAAGTACATAATAATTATTCTATTGTATCCTATCACGTACATTAGTACATTAGTATATTTTTACTGGTGGTAGGACCTCTTGTGAGTCCGCACGGGTAGGTACCACCACCCTGCCTATTTCTGCCGTGAAGCAGTAATGCGTTTCGGTTTGAAGGGTGGGGCAGCCGTTGTAACTATAATTGAGACCTTAGAACTTATATCTCAAGGTGGGTGGCGCATTTACGTTGTAGATGTCTATGGGCTCCAGTAACCACTTAACACCAGGTGGGCTGTGAGCTCGTCCACTCATCTAAGCAATAAAAAAAAAAAAAAAAAAAAAAAAAAAAAAACATACAAAACTCTTAACAAATCATTGTAGAGTTCACCTTGAAGTATTTAGTACCAATTTTAATCGATTTAAATTGAGTGATAAATTTTGTCGTAAATGTTTTAAGAATTGATTTAAAACGAGTGTGTGCATTATTTTTATGATGTGACGTATGAAGGAAATGTGTGCGTTTGGTACGCACTATGCTGTTAAAAGATTTGGCGCGTAAGGCGGGGCTTCGCGTCACATGAGTCTACCGAGTTAGTTCTCCCGGTCGCCAAATCTCATCTAATTTGGTGACGCCGCCCCGCTCTGGCACGTTCTAGTAAACGTCGGATGGACGGCGGTCGCGACGCAATCGCTTCGACGCCACGAACGAAGCTAATTGCTGAGCTGTTGCGTCACAATAACACAAAAACAAAGAAAACCACCTCGATTCACGTGTTTGTTTTCAATGAACGTGCAACAACGACACTCGTTTGACTCAGACGGGCGTCGGTGCCTGATTTTGGTTTAAAATATCCAACAACGCGTTGTAACGCTGTTGGAAATGAAACAACTCAATATTTATTTCCTTTTGTATTTTGGATTTCCAAGAATTTGAATAATAATACGTTTTTAAATGTCGTTTTCGTTTCTCGACTCAGGATAATCTGCGAGGTTGTTTTGCATCGACCTTTATTTAAACCTTATCGTGTATGTGAAGAAACTTGCCACCAAATAAAACTAAAACACTCACGAACATTGCAAGCAAACAGATCGTACCTACTGAAAAATAACAAAGTAGTTAATTTTTAAAAGTGAAACTATATTTTTTTCAGTTTTTATTACACTTTGTTATCTGACTTGAAGTGGACATGAAGTCAGCGTTTGTCAGGTTTCAAGGATTCTGTATAAACCAAGCAATCTTTCTGTAGAATATTCAGGACCGATTGCTACATTGAAAATATTTTGTTCATCCATCGGAAGTGATTTAATGCAAGGCCTGATTTAGAATATAGATCGATTTAAGATGCAAAATTAAATATACGTTAAAAAAAAAGTGGCAAGTAAAATAATATACAAGTATATACATAGCTTTTACTGGTAGGACCTTTTGTGAGTCCGCACGGGTAGGTACCACCACTCTGCCTATTTCTGCCGTGAAGCAGTAATGCGTAAGGGTGGAGCAGCCGTCGTAACTATACTGAGACCTTAGAACCCATATCTTAAGGCGGGTGGCTTATTTCTATAGGCTCCAGTGACCACTTAACACCAGGTGGGCTGCGAGCTCGTCCATCCATCAAAGCAATAAAAAAAACAGCTATATTAGTAACAAAAAATTATTCTTGGAGTGTGAATCCTTAGGAACTGATAAATAATTGGTCTCAAGCAGAAGTAAAAACTTAATAACTCAGGTTTTTAGTCTAGAGAAGTCAAGTTAGATAAAGTACAGTTATCGCTGCGCCATGTCATTGCCGTTCTTGTAAATACGAGAGTGATTTTGTAACAATGTTGACACAAATGATGGTATTTGTGACGTATTATAGTAATGTATGTACATAAACTCGTTTTAAGGCGGAATAAACAACAGCTGCCATACGTAAATGACGTAATTAGTTCAGTATTCTGTTGGAAACTTCTCGTTCTATTTGTATCATAACCGGGAGAGGCGAAAGCTTAAACAACAACAACTACTAACCTAATTTATTTGTAACTTTGATGTATTATTATACGTCCGAATTTTCTATTCTAAACTCCGTATCCTTGTGAAACAAGCGAGATGTCACGACGAATGTAATAACGACCCATACAATAACGTGTTATATTGTAAAAAAATACAGAGTATATACAATTTGAATATTTATTTGACACTATTTTTTTAGAATCCATTTAAACAAAACTGGTTCTCGGAAAATTGTAATTAATGTAAATTAATTAGTTTCTAGAATGAAATAAAACAATATTTTCATTTGGGAACTGAGTGCTGTGATGTTATTTTATTTTTATTTTTAGCTCTACTTCTAAATCTACTTCTTTCACTAAAGGGGTGCCTATGTTGTTGTCTAAAGTCGCTTTCAGACTACGCTATAATATAATAGCATATAGTATATAGCTCATAGCACAATAATATCGTACACTACACATTGTTATGGGCACGTTCACACTGTACTTGTACTATATATTATTGGCTAAGTATAGGCTGCTATACTATATTGCGCTATAGTATAGCGTAGTCTAAAAGCAGCTTAAAAGGCTTATTACACTTGGCTAAATTTAGTCGACTGAATTCAGTCGCTACTAAATTCAGTGAAGTGTAATAGCATTCAGTAAGCTAGCATACTAAATTCAGCAGCAAGAATGGTCTCTGACTGACTAAATCACTTAGAAGCCTAATTAGAAACGCATTTAGGAAAGTGTAATCGCATTTAGTTACTTAATGATTTCAATCGTCCCATAGCTCTCCGTGCGTAAGGACGTTTTAGTTTGTTTTTTACTTCCGAATAAAAAGTATTTATTTCAGTCACCTTTATTTAACGTGCCAGACATTTATAAATAGCCCGACATGTTTCAGGGATAATTTTTGTCAGCAGGGATTGGGATATTAAAGTACTAAATTTTAAATCTTGATACGAATTTCTTGTTGCAAGAAAGTTTAATGTTACAACCGCCAATCTTTCTTTTGGCCTTATACTATCGTAGGATTGGATATGTAATAGTTATATAATAGATTTATAATAGACTATCGTAGTAGGTATCGTAGGATAGTATCTTGCTTTTGAATAAACGTTGTCACGAGGTTTAATATTAGGTCAAACGATCTCGAATCCATTCGTAGATAATTTCTGAAGTTCTAAATCATTAATAATGTTCATATTTGCTAACTTTCCGCGCAGCAATAAATATTTCTTCACCCATATTCTTCTTTTTTTTTTTTTTTTTCAATGAGTCGACAGCGAGGGCTACGTCGAGACCAATTTTTTGCTGTCTAGACAATACTGGGGCCATCCTCTTACACACACCACACGTCCAACTTCTTTGCGTTTAAACTGGCAATTGATTCAGTAACTGAATTGAGAACAGTGTAATCAGAAGCTTCTAACTTGCTTCTAAATTTGCTTCTGAATTTAGTCGACTAAATTTAGTCAAGTGTAATAATAATAAGCCTTTAAGTCAGAAATTGTTATAGGTGGATAGCGGCGGCGGTGGCTCGGCCGAAGTGATGGTTTATTCTCTCGGCTGGGGAATGGGCGAGCCGGAGCGGCGTAGTGCAGACCGCAAGCGCACGCAGCCGCACACCCTTGTGCACTCGTCTTTATCCCTTGACGACGGACATGAGGTCGACGTTCTGCCACTCCACAATCAGGTAAGCATAGTGTATTCGCATTTAATCAGCAAATTATCACTTTACACTAACTTCAATTTCCAAGGACAATCTCTAACATCGAGATTTTGAGATTTGTATGGATTGTTGATTTTTAACTACGTGATTGAAAGCACTAAATGTTTTAAGGGAGTCTTCAAATAAATGAAATGAGTGCACTTGAACCGTCATACTATATTATATTGCTTGTGCTAGGTTATGTAAAAGTATGTTTTCATTTTTGTCTCTGGATTCAACACAAAAAAGGTTTTATTACAATCTGTCCAGTGTAAACAAACATACAGATAATAAAGGTGATTTGGAGTAGATGCACCCAAATAACACACCGTTTTTTTTTTGTGTATAATATATTTTGATGCAAAGAGAGATGAGATTATACTTAACTGATATATTAAGAAACAGTAGTCAGTGTAAAATTACTTTTTCATAGGCTTTCGTATTGATCTCTGTTTTCAATTAAATATAATTTATAATAAATAACAAGAACGTAATTTCCCCGTTGTTAAAAGAAAGTCTTATCATTATTATTTTTTTATTTCTTTATTTCCTGTTACACTTCTCTGTAAATTATTTTTGCATTTGTTCGTCTTACTTGTGTAACTAAAGGGAACATAGTCCATACAGCCTAATGATATGTCAGTTATTTAATTTTAGATCTTTTTTGTGTTGTGCCTATGTGTATACTTGTGGGACATGCACAACGTGTGAAGAACATACGTGCTGAATGATTGTGTAACCTTGTTTAGAAAGAACTTTATAATCTCTTAAAAATTCCGGAACCCTCAAGGCTATAGTTTTACTCGCACTATTTGGTTTGTTTTTATAAGGTCTACGCTGCCACTTATTCTATATTGGAGAATACAATATTTATTGCTTCGTGATTAAACCGTATGTTAGTAAGACGTACGGTCTCTCAATACGTCCTATCACTACTAATTACGCAAAATTAAAACAATCAATCATTACATGTACAAGTAGCCGAGAAATGTCTTTTAATAATTCATCTTGAGTCTCGATATATAAATTTCATAAATACTCCTAGTAGGACTTTAGATACGATAGCTTTTTGTTTTTAATGGGAGGAGCATCTTAAAATTACTCATTCCGACATCAAACACTGAGATTTCTAAAAATATGTGTTTTAAAATGAAATACACGTTTCATCTCTCGAATGCTTGGCTAGTTAACGACGTACTTTCCAAAAACTAAATGTCTATCTATCTATATATATATAAAAATGAATTGCTGTTCGTTAGTCTCACTAAAACTCAAGAACGGCTGGACATTCATATTTATTTACCTTATAAATATGAAAATGCTCGGAATTAAATAAAAATAACAACTTTGTTTTTCCTTTGATGTGTCCCCCGTCAGACGGATTCCTTTTGTTTAAGTTTATTTTATACAAAAGTTTAGGTCTTTTATTTGTCGATTGAGGCACTACGAAGTCTGCCGGGTCAGCTAGTTTTAAATAAAATCCAAAGTTTGTTCGATTGTTTTGCTATATTATTATATTTTAAAATTGTTGTTTATATAAATTGCGACAAAGATTATGTACCTGATAGTGAGTATCACTTTTATTAATTTGTTTTCATTAGAATTTCTTACAAATAACCTAAAATAGAACGATGACGTCACAATTACCTACTATATATATCTTATCGTTACATTTAAAAGTACGGAAATTGTAGCGTGTTTTTGCTTAAGCGAAGGATCTACATAATTACCACGAAAGTGACTGATAATATTAACAATTATTATATTTGAAAAACACTCTTATCGTCTGCCCTAATCGTTTTATAGTAGCTGAGTTACATTCCGAGGCGTTGTCGAACAAAATTTTCCATAAATCCGTTGACTTATGCAACGGGAGAGGTCGCATCGGTTTAATGCGCAGTCGCGTTGTTTAGAATTTGAATAGACAATGAGGTTACAGAGTCGAGCAAACAAAATGACCCACAAGTCCCGCTCGGCGTAGTATCGTCGGCTGCTCAGCTGGACTGTACTCACTGCTCGATGCCGGGTCAATGCCATTTTACCTTTATTTCGTTTAACTACGTCTCGTGTGCGTAGTGCGAGTTTTTTAACATTCATAAAAGTAATAACAACATAAAAGTCGTCGTGGCCTAAAGGATAAGACGTCCGGTGCATTGGTATCGAGCGATGCACCGGTGTTCGAATCCCGCTGGCGGGTACCAATTTTTCTAATGAAATACGTACTCGGCAAATGTTCACGATTAACTTCCACGGTGAAGGAATAACATCGTGCAATAAAAATCAAACCCGCAAAATTATAATTTGCGTAATTACTGGTGGTAGGACCTCTTGTGAGTCCGCACGGGTAGGTACCACCGCCCCGCTTATTTCTGCCGTGAAGCAGTAATGCGTTTCGGTTTGAAGGGTGGGGCAGCCGTTGAGACTATACTGAGACCTTAGAACTATATCTCAAGGTGTGTGGCGCATTTACGTTGTAGGTGTCTATGGGCTCCAGTAACCACTTAACACCAGGTGGGCTGTGAGCTCGTCCACATATCTAAGCAATAAAAAAAAAAAAAAAAAAACTCAATAGCTTTTACAGGTTTGCCTACGTTTACCGCTAGGGGCGCTGTTCCAATTGCATACAAATTTGTGTTAACTTTTACGCTATCGAGAACGTTAAAAAACTCGCACTAAGCACACACAGATCTTCCGTCAACATACTCACGAATAGATTTAACATTGTACTCACTGCTCGATGCCGGGTCAATGCCATTTTACCTTTATTTCGTTTAACTCCAAGCGACGCTTAGTGCGAGTTTTTAACGTTCTCGATAGCGTTTACACGTTTGCCTACGTTTGCCGCTAGGGGCGCTGTTCGAATTGCATACAAATTAGAGTTAACTTTTACGCTATCGAGAAAGTTAAAAAACTCGCACTAAGCACACACAGATCGTCCGTCAACTTACTCGCGAATAGACTTAACACTGTGCCCACTGCTCGATGCCGGGTCAATGCTATTGTACCTTTATTTCGTTTAACTCCAAGCGACACTTAGTGCGAGTTTTTTAACGTTCTCGATAGCGTTTACACGTTTGCCTACGTTTACCGCTAGGGGCGCTGTTCCAATTGCATACAAATTTGTGTTAACTTTTACGCTATCGAGAACGTTAAAAAACTCGCACTAAGCACACACAGATCGTCCGTCAACTTACTCACGAATAGACTTCTTAACATCATCGTCATTATGTCTAGAACGATTTCATCCCCACTGATAAAATTAAATAGCACAATCGAAAGAACAATGTTTCGATAAAATACGCACAAATTCTTTTGTTATGTATCTATTATGCGTCATATTATTGTTTGTTTCGTGAATGTCTTATCGGAGTCGTATACGATATGTGCCGTGTAAGCGTGGCGTATAAACGAGTCGTAAAAATATCCGTCGATCAGACGATTTCGTTGGGTTTACTCCGTTCAAGGCCAGCAATGTTTCGGTGACGATTTTCCGCGTGTGTACTACACGAGTATTAGATGACGAAGCGCCTTATCGGACAATTATATTACAGCGTAAAACATATTTATGCTTTATTAAGCCCAACTCGTGATGAATTACCATTTAAACAAACCAGTATTGTTCCATGTACCGTATTTTCCATAATGAAGAAATATATAAAAAAGCCTATTATTTCTCGAATTAAAAATAAAAAAAAATATTGAAAATTTTATACAGTTTGTTAGTGATTTACATTTAATAATATTAGATTATAATTAATATTAATATAATATTAGTTAGATCACTTCTCATAATAGTATAGTTAAATTAAGTTTTCTTTTCCACAATAGTGCAGTTAAATTAAGGAAAGGACGAAATGTTATTGTGAACAAGGAATTATAATTTTTTTTTATTTTGTTGCTTAAATGGGTGGATGAGCTCACGGGCCACCTGGTGCTAAGTGGTTACCGGAGCCCATATACGTGAATGCCGCCACTTACTTCAGGACATAAGTTCTAAGGTCTCATTTTATACAGTACTACGGGTGTTTCACCCTTAAAATCGAAATCGAAAGATCCAGAAAATGGGAGACTTAATGTAATTTCCTTGTGCAGGTGGGAGGGCACACTAGACTCCTCGTACTGAACGACAGTACGGTGATCAAGCCGCTGAACATACGCGAATTGCATTTCTACCAGAACATTCCTGAAGATATCCAAGGCTTCGTTCCCAGATATAAAGGTGAGAATTGACTTCGCCGCGTTCATAGGTTATACCGTTTTTACGTTACGCTTTTATGATTCGCTGTATACAAACATCATTATCAGTCATTGCATTTCACATTAATGTTTTTCTTTTGCAATATTAGGTTTTTTTTTTTGGTATGTTTTCATTTATTTTTCTTGTTAATTTTACGTTACCGTTAAGATAAGAGCATTAAGGAAATTCTTAGAATGAAGTGTCATTTTCTAAGCGCATTTCACGTTTTACGCAAGAGAACGGTTGGTTGGTTTTGTAATAATGTTGTATTTTATCATATTTCGAAATTATTTCGTGCCGCCTTCGTACTTCGAATCGATACACGAATAAATTATTTTTATCGATTGCGCCATTCGTTTAGTTCTCGTCATCTATGTATATCTAATCGCGCAGCTATCTCGCTTGCGAGTCGTAAAAAATTTGATTCGGAAACGTTTTAATTTAATAATAATAATATGAATTGTATCGAGTAATTTTCCTTACTGCTCAACGTTGGTGTTCATCTTTGAAATTGTATTGTGTGTATGACAGTTGTGTGTGCTTGTTGATTCTTTGCAAACCCGCCGACCGCGAAAATACTATTATTAATTTTGCACTCGGATAAACTTTAAAAAATACGTTAAACTGAAACTATATTATAGCAAATAAATCATGTTACGGATTTTACTCAAAGCGTTACTTTTAATCGTAACTAGGCTTTACAGAATTGATCCGTAATCGGTAAGTATATTATTAAGATACTCTCAAACGATTCGTATTATATTTAAGTATTCTTTAAAATGAAAACTTTGACAACCGGTGATTCTGCGTCTAAAGATTAAAGGGAATTTGAAAAACTCTTTACACACAAATATGATTACTTGATAAGTGCACAATATAAGACAAGAGAATGACTTTGTTGATTTAATAATATCTGTAGCTACTGTCATTGAGGTTCATTCTGAATATTGCTTCAACCTCCGCGCCTATATTGTGCATTGTAATGTCATTGAACTTTTACACGTTGAATTTAAAATGTCACATATTATCCTTAAGTTTTCGTAAATTATGTTTTTTTGTTTTTTTTTTATTGAAACAAAATTTCGACTTTGTTTTCAATTTTGAATGTGTTTGAAAATGGTAGCTATCGGAATTCGAGCGGGTAATTCCGAAATGTATTTGTAACAAATATAACTTAATAAAAATTCTCAGTATTGAAAGTTTATATTATTTAAAATTAAAAATCGTTCCGAAAAATTTCAACGTTCTTATCTTTATGGCCTGTGTGTTTAGGATCCCCTGGCTACCTAAGCAACATAAACGAGTTTTTTTTTAATAAATTCAGAAAATATTATTTTAATGGTCTTAACTGTATGTGGAACATAAACTAATCGAGGATAAAAGATTCACGTCGAATTTTTTACGTTTTTATACGTTTAAAAACAATTTTCGAAAGTACTTTTTATCAGAAAAGTATTGCGTAATAATAACATTAGTCGTTTAGTAAAAGTTCAATGGTGTATTTAGAACTAGTATAAACGCCATAAGACGTGAATGCTATGTGTGACTGAGGTTGATGGCGTACCTCGCATTAGGGTTAGCGGTCGAGCGCGCGGAGGGCGGGTTTGAGTGCGAGAGCGGGCGCGAGCGGGCCTGGGCTCAGGAACACAATATTAGTTTCCTTGTTGTCGCAAGGGCGGCGGCGGAGCGGCGGGCGGAGCGACGCCGGCGGCCAACAACACAACCGCCCCCTAATATCGCCCTAGCGGTAATTTTACGTTTTGGGTTTGTAAACCTTTACTTAAAAACTACATTCACTTCATACATGCTCTCCATTCAACGCGCAACACTAAACAGACACAAAGACAAACCGCACCCACACAAACATAAGCCGCTCATAACGATCAGCGCACACTGATAACAGTTACACAAAAACAAAAGTTATACAAACCCTTTATTTTTTTATAATAATAGATACGTTTTGACAGCTACCTACTTATTTCAATATATAGTAAGTTAAAAACTATTAGAAATATCTTCAATGATTATAGCTTAAAAAAATCTCAACACCCATAGAGAGTTAGCAGAATCTCGCTGGGTTTTCTGAACTTGTTATGATTTTAGTCTATAATCATAACTTTTATTACGCAATACGAATGATTTTTTTTAAATAATTGAAATGAACATTTTCTCAATGAATTAGTAACTTTCCTTTACAAACGTTGCTAATATGTGGTCTGGTAGAACCGTGTTGTGATGGCGAGGCTGTTTGTTTCAGGCGTGATGCAGGCCTCTAACACTGGAACCAACAAATTGGACAAGCGGTACTCACCATGTTTTCGGGAGGAGAACGGGCGCAAGCAGTCCCTGGGCGGCAAGCGCAAGCGCGACGACGTGTTCAAGTGCGTATGAGCGCCATGCACGATGCACGCGCTCTTGATACTCCTCGACACTTGTCATGTGTCCTTTATCATATTTCAGAAGCTTTGACGTACGCCGGACCGGCACCCGACGTCGCCATTAATTCATACGTTCGCACTTACATGACTATCCCACTAACGCGTGAGCGATGCACGTCCCATATACACTGCGAGCCATCGATGACTTGCGTCGCGGACTCGCGGTAATGATACTGTTTGATTCAAATGTAACAATATAACAGATAACACCCGACTATGTGTTTCAATTAGATCCTGATTTATTAGTTAGTGCCGCAACACTGAGTACCTTGTGCAGCGTCTTCATTATTTTCCTCTCTTTTTTGCAGATTCAAAGTTCACAGGAATGGCAATGCGAGCGAAGTGCTCAAAAGCATTGCGCACATGGACAACTCGAATAAACAATGTAAGTTTTCTACCTAACTCTAAAAATTTGTCTACTATCCGAGAATGTTTTAATTGGTATTTACAAAATTATTTGTCTATTACAGATTTCTTGATGATGGAGAACATAACTTCTTCGTATCGCAAGCCCTGCGTTCTGGACCTAAAGATGGGCACGCGCCAGCACGGAGACGACGCGTCGGCGGAGAAGCGCAGCAAGCAGATGGCGAAGTGCGCCGCCAGCACGTCCGGCACGCTGGGGGTGCGGCTGTGCGGCATGCAGGTGTTCGAGGCGGGCACCGGCGCGTGCGTGCGCCGCGACAAGTACTGGGGCCGCGCGCTCACCGAGGCCGGCCTGCGGGACGCGCTCAGGGACTTCTTCGCGGCCGGCGCGGGGCTGCGGGCGCGCGTCGTGCGCCGCGTGCTGCGGGACCTGGACGCGCTGCGCCGCGCCATCGCCAAGCAGACCAGCTACCGATTTTATTCTTGGTAATAATGCAACAGATGTCATTTATGCTTTTTCAGTTTCCTCGCCGACTGAACTCTCATAATAGTCTTATCTTCTGTTTACAGCTCTCTTTTGATCGTTTATGAAGGCGACGTGGACGTTTCGACGGTGTCTGGCGGAGAGTACGATGCGGACGCATCGAGCAGTTCCACAGAGCACGCGCCCTCGCCCGGACACTTCGATATGTCAACATTACACGACGAGATATCTTCAGACTCGCGTGAACCATTCCGGCCGCACTCTGAGGAGACGATGAGCGGATACGAAGAGGGCTCAGCGGGGTCACACTCGCCCCGGCCGCACCCGCCGAGCCCGGACTCTGCGGACAGCTGGATGGCGTATTCGTCAGCGAGCAGCGAGTCGTGGCGCGGCGAGGCGGAGGGCGAGGCGTCGGCGGAGGCTAGCGGCAAGCGACCGCGCTGCGAGCGCTGGGCGCCCGCCCCGGAGCCCGAGGAGCGTGTTGACATCCGCATGATCGACTTCGCGCACACGGCGTACGCGGGCGCGGCGGCCGAGTCCCCGCTGGCGACCGCCACGCCACACCACGGGCCCGACTGCGGCTTCCTGACCGGCATCGACAGCTTGAAGCGCCTGCTGACAGAGATCCTGTCTCCGCCGCCGTACAGTTAATGAGTGGGACGCGCGCCGCGACCTGCCCTCGTCTGTTCCCGGATTCGGGTCCCCACGCTCTTTCCGCCTTCGGCCGGAGAAGTATTTCGACTGAAGATATTTTACGTAGGCAATTTATCCTGGTGATCGTTGTGTGATCATGCTGAGGATTGTCCCGGCCCGTGAGCCTCGCTCGGCGGCGGGTGTCGTCGGAGGTGCGTTACCGATCACGTTTGAATTCGTTCCGCTTGACGCAATCACGCAGCGATCGCGTCGCACCTAGTGAATGTTGGCAACTACATACTTCGACGACATTAAAAATTGAAATTGGGACCCAGTAGATAATTTAAAAATGTATTTTTAAGTACTACTGTTAATTTATTCCACTGACATGCTTTTGACTTATCCTATAAATGTGTTCGATTTCACCAAAATTGGTTGCTTTCTCTATTAATGTTACTGAGCAGACTGGTCACTGCTCTATGATACATGATATTTTAAACATAATTTAATTTAACGCAAACTCTCACCGAATCATAATTAAATAAAATAGTCATCCCAGTTAATTGAAACCAAAGTACTATAATTATACGAACACTTTTAGACAAATTGATATCTTATAAGGAATTTAAAGTGCTACCTAAAGATGAACTATTTGGTGGACAACAAAATTTAAGTTTTAACTATGTTAAATAAATAAATGAAATAACAGTATTATATAACATAATGTAAGATATTGCGAGAGTGCGTATGCCATTCGTTTGGTTGTTTGAGTTGTGGAAAGTTGGATTGTGTAGGTTTTCAATGAACCTTTCTGTTGTTGTGTTGTAAATATGTATAAATAGACGAAACTGTGTCTCTGTACGAGTTGAAAATTTACAATGTGGGTCAGTGTAAACGGCTAGTTACGGCACACGGTATAATAAATGTGTTACTAGCGTAAGCCAACATTCCTTCGTGCTGCATTCGTCGATGTTTGTGTCCTTTACTTTTTATTAGTCTATTAAATTTATAAAAAGTACCTGGTTTAATTAGGATGCTAGGTTTTATTGCAAATTATCATTTACGTCTGTTATTTTAAATAACTGTATGACACTTATTTTGTTAAATAAATTTAAGGTATTTAAATTTACGTTTTATTTGTAATATAGACCCTTACTTCAACTGCTTTTTCAGTAATCTGAAAGTGATGAATCATCTTGGTTTTTGCTCAGGAAGCGGCATTTTTTTATGTTTTACTTACATTATTCTCTATCATCAGTTTTATGAATTTCCAGATGGTTTAGAATGAAAGCTGTATGAACTTAGAACCCTTTATCTAAATATTTCCATAATTATACATATTATCTTAAATATTAAGTATTATCTATGCCGATATCATTGAAAAAAATTTTCGCGCCATTTGCCATTAGTTTTATCTACATTCCAGACGAAAATAATATTAAATACTATTGTGAAAATGTCTGAGTCCACCGATGTTCAAGCTCTAGCAAAAATATCTACGGAAGTAGACGAATCACAAATCAAAGTGGTATTTTCAAGTCAATGCATAAAAGGTACAGTCGTAGTAAAAACCACGGACAAAAAATAAAAATAGATTTTCTTACACATTAAAATATCAACTTTACTATTAGCTCAAGCATTTTTGGTCGACAAACTCCGTAAGCAAACCGACAGACTAAAGGAAATTTGCAATTTTATGAGTAGCGCTAACGTGAAATTGGAATCTGAAATAAAGTTCGCGGAGAATGAAATTATAAGGTACAGTTCAGACTGCTTTTTTAAAAAATACTTTTTTTAAAACCCATCTTTGTTTATAATTTTGAAGTAACCGGGGCCTAAAGGATACAACACCCACTGAGTTTCTCGTCGGATCTTCTCAGTGGGCCGCAATTCCGAACCGGTGGTAGATTCAGCCAAGTACTGCTTTTGCTAGTGCTCGTATTAGTAAATTATCTTAAGTTGAACCCGGGAGCTCACTTACCCGTCCGGGCGTAGGGAATAGCCTCTTAGGCTACCAGGTAGGGAAAAACACATCATCACATTTAACTCTTGTCAATGTTATACTTTTTAATATGATTTTGTGATACAACTAATACTAAGATAAACGGGTGCGCGGACATGACGTAGAAACATAAAAAATATATTACATATATAGATATAATCAATCGATATCTCAGTTTCATTGGAATAACTGTTACCATGACCATCAGAAACAGGCTAAATGGTAGTACATGCTGACATGCTGAAGTGGTCACCGCCGCCCATCGACATCGTCAAATACCAGACGCGCTCAGGTGGCGCCTCTTTTGACGATAGTATTTGAATCTAAGATATATCATAGAGCGTTTCAGTACTTTAACACACACAGAAAAAACCGCTGAAACCGAATCGTGGCTTTTGGAGGTAAGTGAGATGTTAAACTAATCTAGAAAAGGTCAACACGCTTTTAAAAGTCAGCTCAGAATGGGGCGCTCACTGGACACTTCAGTACTGGAGAGACTGCAAAATGAACTTAGCCAAAGTATCTGTAGGATCCTATTTCTGTGAGTCGAGTTTTTACACTTATGGAATACTAATAAATAATAAAATTTATGTTTCTTGATTATTTACATCATATTTCTGCTTAATTCGATGCTTATAGGTTAGTGGTTTGTTTGTTTAATTGTTATCGACAAGAACCGGTCGAATGTCCTACAATGAACCATAATTAACTTAGGGAGTGTTTTTTAATTGTAGTTTTCGACTATCTCAAGAAACAATAAAAAGTGCAAATGTAGAACTTAAAAAAGAGTTGCTGATTGCAAAAGAGTCAAAATTGGATATTATTGAACGCATTAAAAACGGAGAGAAAAGATATGAAGAATTGTGGTTGGAGTGCAAAAGTAGGTTTGAAAGTATCCCTTACGTACAAAAACTACTGCAAGCCCAAAACAAAATGAAGGAATTGAGATCTTATGTGGAAGAACTTAAAGATCAAGCAGAAAAACTGTCAAAGGAAATACTCATAAAAAGAAATGATTTTGCTAATTTAAACGTAAAACGTGCAATAGAATTAGCTGTATACATTACTCAAGATAGACCAAATGACATTAAACGTATCGAAGAAATTAAAGTACAAATATCTGAACTAACTAAGGAGATACAAGAGATGCATATTGAACAGGACTCTGGTTCTATCTATAACGATGTTTCAATTTCTGGTAATGACTCGAAGAAAATGAATGGTAGTAAGTCTCAAGATCCTGATTCATCAGATTTGGGAAAAGATATCGAAGTTGACTTACTAGGTCCGCTAATGGTCAGTTTAATAAAAATAATGCAGCAGTTTTTTAAATTGATTTTGGGTTGGGAAATTCGGTCTTTACTAATTTATTATGTCTACTTGTTCTTTAGATACCGAAATTTCAAAGCAATGACGACGTTGATATGATCAGTGATAAATTGGAGCAGGTAATGTAAATAGCAGTTAATATACTTAAGTAACTAATTAACTAATAATAATACTCGTATATTCGTTTTTATTCTTTGAAATGCATATTGATAAGTAGCCTTTTTCATTATTAGGTTAAAAAAATGGATCTCTTAGCAAATACAACGCACAATATTCAATCAGTTCCAAAACCTTCTACATCGAAACAACATGCCCGCGGTACTCTGTGGACTCGAGAAAAACCCGATGAATACTTATCCTCGTTTTTCGATAAACCTAGAAATGTTGAAGGGAAATACAAAAACTATTCTAGAAATAAACTAATAAACATATTAGAGGACGTAAAATTAGATAAAAGTGACGCGTTAGATTTCGTTTCTAAAGTTGTTCCCGAAAAACTGCAACCAGTTCACATTATAGCACCAGCTTCCGGACCAGACAACAATAACGATCAAATCAAACAAGTAAGTAATACGAAAACAATAAAATTATTCCAATCTTAATTTACAATATTTTTTGCCCTGAGTCCAATTTTGAACACATTAAAACCAGATACATACATTTCAGAGTAAAGATTCTAAAGAATGTAAGACCATTCAAGTTGTTGAATTAACGAGTCAAGATGATATCCTGATACCTCCTACGCAGTTTACGGATACCAAGGACCCAAAGGTTTATTGTATCACATATATTTATTTGTGTAATTAAAGTAGAGTTGTAATTAAAGTAGAGTTAGAAAGTATGATTATATCATTCTTAACCACCTACCTACAAATTATACTGTTTTGTTTTTATGCAGGAAGATGAAAAAAACACAAAAAATAAACTATCGCAGCACGAAAATGAAAATGCCAAGCAAATTGATGTGGTCGATGATGCTGAAGCTGGGGTATTGAATTAATATTTTTAGAATTACGTCATTATAACGTATTGGTACTCAATTTAAATGGATTCTTTCCAGGATGACGAAGTTGCCAAAAAAGAGGTTATATGTAGTTTAACATCTCATAGTATTGATGAAGAGGCAAATAAGTTTGAAGAGATAATGGAAGTCGACGTTACTGACACCGTTAACAAGTCAGCGGACGCAAGTGTCGTGGACCAGGATGACTTTTCTAAGATAAAAGATATGATATTCAAAAAACACAATTTAGATTTGTCTCCTCAATTTACTTACTCTAAAAATATTTCTACGGTAAATAGTGTTGTGTCATACAATGTGTATTGGAATGGAAACAATTTAAAAAACGCAGAAAAAATCTTTCACTTTTAAGTTTGAGTTGGGGTTTCACGAGATGTGAAGTGGTCTCTCGGTGTTAAAATTCTGCAGGCAACCATCCTTTTAAGGGGAATTCGAACTTAACTCCGTGCTAGAATGGCTTCTCCGATGAAGGAAACATCGTGTAATAAAATTAAACCAATACTATTTATAAATTTGTCGAAGCACATGAGTTTTGGTTTCAAGGATGGGACAGTCATTATGTAATATAATGGAGACCACATGTCTCAAGGTGGACGACCGTATCTAAGTTGTATTGTTTAGGGATTCCGGTGACTACTCAATAGCAGATAGGCTGTGAATTGATTCGTCTATCTAATCAGTCAAAAATAAAAAAAACTACGCCACATTTTTTTTATAAAAAAATGACAAGTCGACAGAATGCCTCTCGCATTAGTGGCTAATAAATTATATTTACTTAATTTGTAGTCGGTACTTGTATTTTTCAGAATATAAATAAAAACGTGTTCACGTCGAAATTTTTCGAAAAGAATGAAATCCACGAATCTAATAATGAGATTGCAGACAAAGAATGTTCTAATAAAGCAAAATGTTCAGAAGACCGTACTAGAGGCGACACTGTGGATGTTGAAAATGCGCCTGAAGCAAATGCAACAGCCATGGATGTTGATGTTGAAACAAATTCTCAAGTCAGTACCATATCATATTTTATGGTGTGACGTACATTATAGACATACCTAATATTATCTAAGACCTGCTTATTCTGGATGACGGTGATGACTCTTTGATTTTACCGTCGCATGGGAACAGAGTTGAGCCCGATTATCGGTAGCCGTAGTGTTTTCAGAAACCATATTTGAGTCGTCTATTATCAAAGGTGGCAATCTGTGCATTTGGACAAACAAAATTTATTGATATGTCAATACAGATTGATTTGAATATAATCGTCTCCTTCAAAGAATACGGTTCAAAACCAGCATTAAATAAAGGTTAATAGTTAACCTGTTATTTATCTAAGATGTCGTTCCGAAGAGTTTTGTGACTGCCAATGGAATACAAAGTCAATAATTCGTTTTTCTGATTTACCAATCATTGTCCAAAAGTCAGATTGCCGGCTTTGATAATAGTCGACTCATTTGTCATGAACAAGTTTGAAATGAAATTCGCTCCACGGTACTTCTCTGTGCGCTGTGACACTTAGAAGGTTTGAAGAGTATTTAGGAGTAGGTAATCACTTAGATGTTCCATTGGTATTGGTGATATTGACGAGCTGTCCCGTCACCATCAGTTGGGCTTGTAGCCCTTCGAAGGTAATCAAAAACTAAGATGACTCGCCTAATCTGACGTGTCATTAGAACGCACGCTAATTTTCAGGCGATTTATCAAAAGCAACAGAATCCAGTAAAAGGTTTCTTATTTAGCCACGGTCCTAACGATATACCCGATTCTTTAGATATATCGGTTAGTACCACTGGCTTCGAAGACGTTGATGCAGAATTTCCGCATTGTATAGGTAAGGTTATTATTATTATATAGTTTTGTCTGATGCGATAATCAACCTACCGATTCAAATTAGTGATAGAGAGAAAGTTTCTTTATTGGGATGGTAGGATTGTTTGAAGTTTTTCCAGCTGTTTCACTGATTTTAAATATTATTTGTCAAATATATAAAAAATATCGTTTTATTGAGCTCTAGAACTAGTTTACAGAGAGGCAGTAAACTAACAATTAATGTACCTACGTTAAAACTTCCGGAAATCGAAAAAACAACTTTAACATAAGCTAGCACAATATGAATTTTCCAAGTTAAGCCTTAAATACTTTTTCCTATTTTAATAATTATTACTAGGTGTTACTTCGTGAAGGTAGGTGCTAAAAAAAGATTTAAAAAAAAGAACGCTGCGTTTTCCGAGAAAAAAATGCTAATTAATTGCGATGAGTTTGCTTTTGTATTTTATGTTCATGCTAGACCTTGTCATTTTCATGAGAAACGATAACATGACCTTCTTCCCACAATAAGATATGAGGTAAAGTTATAGTTGTTGTAAAATGCGTCAGACGCTGCGGCTTTGAGAATATTCGAAATTGTATAAATTTACGAATTCTTATTTATTTATTGTATCGATTACATAATGCGACTGTAATAAAAAAAGAAGATAAATTCTTAAATCAGTGCGTGTTTTTTAGAAAGTTTTCATCATCTCTATAATTTTTTTTCTTATTGCTTAGATGGGTGGACGAGCTCACAGCCCACCTGGTGTTAAGTGGTTACTGGAGCCCATGGACATCTACAACGTAAATGCGCCACCCACCTTGAGACATGAGTTCTAAGTCTCAGTTTTATAGTACAACGGCGGCTCCGCCCTTCAAACCGAAACACATTACTGTTTCACGGTAGAAACAGGCAGGGTGGTGGTACCTACCCGTGCGGACTCACAACACCTCCTACCACCAGTCAAAATAGTGCTTTAGAAAAATCTGGAGACTTAGAACTCATGTCTCAAGGTGGGTGGCGGCATTTACGTTGTAGATGTCTATGGGCTCCGGTGACCACTTAACACCTGGTGGGCCGTGAGCTTGTCCAACCATCGAAGCAATAAAACATGTAACGGAAAAGTGCCTTCTTGCGCTCACCAAGCACTTGCCGGTTAGATTCCTGTACAATATACACCTGAGCTATGGAATTCGATGCCATTATCTAGATTCTAGCTTGTTGCTGTCACCTAAAGCTGATCTACCAATGGCCAGTCAAGATGTTGATGTGCAGTCTCAAGAAGTACCAAATTTTTTGACAGGTAGGTTTTCTGTTACATTTATTTTACGTTAAATAGGTGTTGATTTCACGTTGTTATACCTATTCATTGCCTCCTCTAAATCCATTTCTTTCGTAACTACAGAAAAGATTTGGAATCATTATTCTAAATTATATTTAATCTAAAATTCCTGAAAATATGGTAGGTATATTTAGAAATGTCTAATTAAATTCTGTTGGTTTTGAAATTTCTAATAACTTAAAATATCTATACAGAGACTGGACCTTCGTAAATTACGCTACGAAGCGTTAAGTTTCCTTTTTCATTTGTCCGATACGCGCATGAGGTTTGATGTCGGTTTCCTTTGAAAGTACATAGTTATCTTGAATATAATATGATTTAAGTTATATTCAACTTAATTTAGCTTTATATAAATTATATTAAAAAAAACTACTTTTGAGGAAGGGTATCGATGCATCTCTTCCAGCGCAATGGTAGTTATTCAGTTTTTTTTTTAGGTTTGAACCATTGCTAGTGATCCGAAGGTCTTTCTAGTTTCACCAGGACAGGTGGGCGAGCAAAGACTCGGCCAAGAGGGGTGGGATTTTCTAACAGCTGCCTGAGCGCCTCCGAAGGAGACCTAATAACTCAAGAGCAACTGCTTCGCGAATGGATCAGTTGTTCAGTGTTCCTTGAAGTAGTCAGTTGTGCGGGAGCCAACAAACTCCTCAAATACATTCTGTAATGCCTCTCGGGTATAAAATGTTAGCCCTACTATGAGATTTTCAAACTTTGTGTTGCTGTATACGTGCAACAGGGAACTGAGACTGGCCAGAGATTCTCGAGTTTCTCCATCATTGTGTCCAGTTCCTCACAGTACACAACCGTAGTTAATACTGGTGCTATTTGATAAGAAGCGGTGATGAAATTGACCGGCAATATATTATCAAACAGTACCCATGATTATTTTAGGGGAAAGTTTTCGTTTGAGACATTCCTTATCCCGTTTGTGCGGCATTGCCACTGCGACGGAACTCTTATTCCATAATTACTCGTATTTTTATTGTGTCCATATTAATAACAAATATTAACACAATAAACAACTGACTGAATTTCAATATAGAACTTCATAACAGTATATTAAAAAATATATATTTGAATTTAGAATTTATTGTCATCCTTATATATCTAATTTAGGTTTCAAATGGCCAGTATTGTAAAAAGGCAACTTCATAGGTAAAAAGTACTAATTATTATGCGTGAAATCAGCAGTTTTAAGAGAAGGCTGCCAGGCAATGTGAAATAAACAAAACAAGTATTTATGTTTTACTTTTATAAGTTTCTAGCTGTATTTGTGTTTCCGCTTTGGAAGGACTGCAACTATCTGCCCTGTATCGTGTATTATTACGATAAGATCTGTTCTGGATTTGGTGATGAATAAGCAGAGCTAGTCTTTATTTGATTAAACTCTTTACTCTGTTAATAAAATGAAGTTCAAACATAATATTGTCGAATAGCGTTTGCGCATATGAACTGTCTTACTTTTTTTATAAATATGTTTAATTTCCAGGCCTCCGAAAAGCTGGACTTTCATTATTTGGGGAGTCTACAAAATCAAAGAATGATGCGAATACCGAAAATAATGGTGAAGGTTTCACTTTTAATTTTAGCGGAGAAGAAAAAAAGAGCAGGGGAGGCTTGTTTAGTATGTTCCATTAAAAATTATTTCTGTTAATATCTGTGCTGGATATAATTTATAAGTCAAAATAACTAAATAAATAAACATAATAAAATAATCTACAGTTTTTTAATATGTTTCACATTTAAATGCCCAATGCTTAGGATTTTCTTCTGCAGTATTACTGGTGTGAAAGTGTTCTATGGTCTCATGTTTTACAATTATATCAAAACTAAAGCATCTATACATTCATGAGAAAAGTGTTACAGCCTTTGCCTTTGCAAGAAAATCAAACTGATTACATTATTTTATGTACTTTTTATGTGAAGTTTGAAACAAGTTTTGTCCAATAGATCAATGATGTTAGATGTTTAAATCTTACTAGTCATTACTCTTGTTTTTTCGGGCCGAAGGCCAATCTCCCACGAGGTCCCCGCGCCTAGTTGGCGCGCGGGGTATGTGGGACTTGATCTGCAGGTCTTGGGAGCAGACCGCGGCTAAGGAATTTTATGGGCCCTACCGCACTAAGCGACCCCCTGCACTCTTACACCCGACGTCCGATCTCCGTCCGGAGTCAGAACCCGGTCAGACTAGGGGGGTTCCCGCGGTCAACACTACAACCAGACACGCGGCGCCACCCCCGAGGACGCCAGACCGACGGGCCGTCGAGGCGATTTTGAAGTCGTCCTGGCCTAAAGGATAAGACGTCTGGTGCATTCGTATGTAGCGATGTCTCGATGTTCGAAATTCGAATCCCGCAGGCGGGTACCAATTTTTCTATTGAAATACGTACTTAATAAGTTTACCTTGTGCAAATAGCACTTTATGGTACATAGGCAAAGACAGAAAGTATAATTATACAGCCTTTAATCTCAAACAGTCACATTATATAAAAAAATCATTAAAAGAATATGAGTCTTGAGGTTTTGAATAAAAAATAGTATTTAATTAGTTGTTTAAATTTTATTGCTATGTCATAAATGGCCAAAAAAATCAGAAACAAATGGATATGAATTTAAAATGTGTTTTGGTTTCAGGTGTAAACATTTTCAAAGTAACATAAGTAAATAGCTCTCTATTTGTATGTCTCAGTCAGATTATGCTACAAAGCTTATTTACAATAGCGTAGTTGTCAGTTTACTTGAAAAAAATGAAACATACAGATATAATTATGATTATAGTACAACAATATTTATGTCCATAAATATAAGAGCATCTTTTGGTTAAGAATGTTATTGATGTAATTGACATGCACGTACTGCTATCAATTGTAACAATATAAATAATGGTGCAAAAACTTCACTGTATTCTATAGCCGAATCACCTTGTAGTTTTCTACAAAGTAAAAATTTGAAAACAAATGTTAGCCCTAAAAATATTCCACTCCAAGATGCTCTATATAAAGAAGCTTTATAAGAATTTTCCAGATTCATTCTTATGCATACAATACAGCAAAAGTATGCATTCATCGCATCACTCACAAACAAAGGTGCAAATATTGTCCACCATGCACTATTCAATACACCATCAATTTTAAGAGCTAACAGTACAGAAAATATAGTGAGCGTTATAAGATTGATCCATATTTCAAATACAGTAAGTCCAATCCATTGCACAATCTCATTTAGTGTAAAAAACATTATCACCCTTTCACTAGTTTTGATTAGATCCGAGCATTGCTGTCCTAAATATTCTTATGTGGATGGATGATGAATGTCGTATTTGTGAGCCAAAATCTAGTTCATCAGTCAGTGGCTCTAGATCATCTGTAAAAGATTAATGGCATATAAGCAAAGATATGATAGATTTATTTTTCCGATGTATTTATTGTAAGTTAGATTTGACAAAACCATTCAAATGAATATAGTTACTGGAGTGGTATACTTAGTATTTGTTGCTCACTATATAACTTCAGGAAATTTGGTAACTCACCAACTAGGTCTACAGATCCAGTGTTTACTTCGATTTGACAGGTGCCTGAAAATAGAATTTCCAGCTGAAGTGCCAAATTACAGCATCTCTGTATTGCCGCGCCTAGACCATGAAGTATTATCTCCTTTTCTCCTCTTGTTAGTAAATCGCAACATTTATCTAGTTGTGCCTGTAAATTAAGAAATATTTAATATCAGTGCTTACATAGTATAATGGGATGTTTTGATGTTTTTCGGTTTTACTTTAAAGTTCGTCTTCTTCGTAATAAACAACACATTGTCTCCATTTACTGGCCTAGGTGGTAAACGCTTTTTAAGAGCATAATTCTTATTAGGATAGCGTTTTTGCTTTTTCTTCGTTTCTTCTTTCTTCTGTAGACTGTTAGGATCTGCCATCACATCTGCCATAATATTTATAACCTCTGAATATTGACAGGTGTCAAAACTGACATAATGCCAAATCAAACCGTTTAATAGAAAAGTCACTAGGTACCTACCAACATAGGTACCTAATTAAATAAACCTGAAAAATACAAAATTAACGAAATCAATTAATTTCCATAACTTTTGTCATCGCCACTTACGTGATTATTTGGATGATGTTACCTGAAGAATCTTTGGCGGGAATGAGAGGAGAGAGTTGTGTGAATTGTGTTATTTTGTTAATTAAGTGTTTCTTTAGGTTTAAATCTGTAATAACGGTGGCTTGTTAGCTGTTTCATTTAATTTCATTCCATTTGATTAGAGTTGCAAATTAGAACACTTCATCTCATTTCGCTTCATATCATTTTTCACATAACAGATTACGTACCTAAATTAAACGTACACAATTGAAGATTCCTATAAACTCGACATTGGCAACAATAATTTAACGCAGCCAACAAGCTAATATCATTTAATAATTGTAGTGCATTTTTTTTGCTTAGGTGGACGGACGAGCTCACTGCTCGTCTGGTGTTGAGTGGTTACTGGAGCTCATAGACATCAACAACACAAATGTCGCCATACATACCGACAAACGAGGATGTTTAGTAAAAATAATTAACAAAGCTGACTTGCTTAATTTTAATTTTGTAATCCAAAACAAACTCAACTTTTCATAAAATCGATAATTAATAATATAATATAATTATTTTAAACATTAATTTTAAATTAAGCTTTTATATAACTATCAAAATATAAATATAATAATTTATTAAATCGATGTATCGGATTATAGCAAGGTTGATGCTAAAGTTGATGCAAAAATAGGAAATTAGTGTTTTAAGCCTGTTGACTTGTGTCACCGATGCTGACAAACAACAAGCAATCATAATCAATACGTTTTCGTTGTTGGATGATAACAAAATCATGTTTGCAGAATTTTAAAAATTGTTGGCTTATTTATCTGAATATCAAATGGATTGACAAATGATTTCATGAAATGTAGTTGATTGTACTCCTAATCATTTAAAATTTTATGTTTAATGAATCAAAATGGGTTGTGTATGTTGCTCGTTAAGTTCTTTTGTATCCATAATTCTTGATGCCCTGGAAAGGTAATTTTTATGTCAAACTTGTTTTCATATAAAAATTCTAAATGACGATCAAGAATTTGTCAATGAGTACAGATTTTTTTTTTCTTGTTGATATACCTACATACATAAAACGACTTCTTTTATCAGAGTATCATTGTGGACAGTATGCGCAATGCTAACATGTTGTTTGATGCTGACCATTCTAACCGTCACCATCATGGGCATCGGGATAGGCTACCACTACTGTTTCGTTCAATCATCAGTGGATGCAATGGGTAAGAAAAAGCATTTCGTATTTGGTGTAGATGTATAAAAATGTGTAATGTTTTGTTGCTAGTGGTAGGGTCTTGTGAGCGCGAACGGGTAGGTGCCCTGCCATTTCTGAAGTGAAGCAGTAATACGTTCCGGTTTGAAGGGTGGGGTCGCCGTTGCACCATAGCACTAGGACTCAGAACTCATGTTTTCAGATGGTTGGCGGCGCTTATGTTGTTAATGTTAATGGCCTTTTTTATCGCGTTCCAACCCGGCGGGCTGGTTCTGACCCAGAGGGGAATCCCGGAACACCAGCGGCATCGCCCGGACGGGCCGCCGTACTGCAGAGACCGGCGTCATTGATCGTAGACGATCGCCTTGACGACCCGTCAGTCGGGCGTCCTCGGGGCGGTGCCGCGAGTCTGGTTGTATTGTTGACCTCGGGAACCCCTCTACTTTGCCCGGGTTCTGATCCCAGGCGGAGATCGGACATCGAGTGAAAACCCAACTCCCCTTGCACTCGAGAGAGTCATTTGGTGGGTAGGGTTCTAAAAACATCCTTGAGCTCGCGGTCCAATCTCACCATCTGTGGAAGGCGCGAAAACCTCATGTGAGAGGTTCGGCCCCCTGCCCGAAAAAAAATGTTACACAACTAAGTAGTGAAGATTTCGTAGAGCTTTTATTTTCTTAATTACAATAGGGTTTTTATTACAGCTCAGGCAGCGAAAGCGGCAGGATCTTTGCGGTCTGGCTCGGGACAGGGTCCCGTGCTGCGATCAATCGACAAAGCGGTCAAACGTGGATTCGCACATCGCGTGGAACGCCGTGATGTTGACAATCCACCCCCGACGAATAACATAACGGATTTTTATCAAAATTACACTAGTGTGTTCAATTCTACAAATTCAACAAAATTCTATTGAATTTTAAGTCATACGATTGTTTGTAAGAATAAAACTATTTATTTAATATAATGTTTATTAATAATTCGTAATCGGTTTAATCTCAATTATATTAATATTATTTTCCTTTTTATAATTTCCGATGTTGCCATTATTTTATAATGTTCGTAAATAAAAAAGTACTGTTACGTTTTTTTTTGTGCAAAGAAATGTATGTGTGAAAATACATTTGAAATACATGACGGTAGTTTAAAGAACCTTAGTGTATGCAGACAATCAGAGAATAACAAAAACGTGATTTAATTGTAAATGAAGTATTAATTCTGGCTACGACATGCAAAAAGCAACAAACGTATAAATTTTTGTTTATTAATCTGTACATGGAATATCAGCCGTCGAGAAAGATAGCTGCATAGCGTATTGATTAGTATATGCACCATTAAAAAGCTATGTTTGCAAGAGTAGTGTGGTAGTATTCTTCAGTGCTCTGAAAAAAGGTTGGAGGGTGCTTGTGGTTGTGGTATTCCTGGAGCGCCGGAACCTTCCGATAAGTCTGCGCGCTATTTCCTTTTCTTGAGGAGACAGCTTTGGCTCTTCAGGTGGGCTACGTGACAGATAGTTTAAATATTTTTAGTAAAGAAAACAGAATAATAGGCAAACATTATTTTTTGCCAATGGAGGTGGAGAGGACCATACGGGTGACTTGGTTGTGAGCGGTCACTCATTCTCACGGACATTGGCAATGCCAAGATCGAGCCGCAATGTACGCATTAGGACGTTTTTTAAAACCGATTTTCATAATGACAAAATTTTGTAGGTAGATGTTAAAAGGAAGAATAAAAAGGAAATCACTGTCAATGTAAGGCTAGCAAAGCATATTCCCAAAATTTCACTAAGAATAGAAAAAAATATTCATTTCCTAAGCTCAGCAAAAACGGTTGTTAGGTTAGATGTCGTGATGCTGTAGTTTTGAGTGGCGAACGTATTCCCGCGTCAGTTGGTAATAATTTGCCTTACATTGCGCGCATTGGTAACAGATTTTTTAATATAAATTTTCGATTACAAATTTTCACTAGTGTTCTATTAAGATCACAGTCTGCAGTTAACGGCTACCAAAAGAAAGTTTTGCACTTGCGGCTGCTGGTACAACTGTAATATAAAATATTCGTATAATAAGAAAAATATACTTTTCCGTTTCAAGAACAACGATTGGCGTTTCAGTCGGATCCAGGAATAATTTTTCAACCGGTTTCTGAGTTTTGTAAACCTCTGTAAATTGAAAATGAGCATTGTTCAAACTGTTATAATTTCAATGTTTTTAGGTGTATACTGACTGGGAGGTACTTACTAAATTTTATTATTATTTTTTATTGCCTAGATGTGTGGACGAGCTCACAGCCCACCTGGTGTTAAGTGGTTACTGGAGCCCATAGACATCTACAACGTAAATGCGCCTCCCACCTTGAGATATAAGTTCTAAGGTCTCAAGTATAGTTACAACGGCTACCCCACTCTTCAAACCGAAACGTATTACTGCTTCACGGCAGAAATAGGCAGGGTGGTGGTACCTATCCGCGCGGACTCACAAGAGGTCCTACAACCAGTAAATACGCAAATTATAATTTTGCGGGTTTGATTTTTATTACACGATATTATTCCTTCACCGTGGAAGTCAATCGTGAACATTTGTTGAGTACGTATTTCATTAGAAAAATTGATAGCCGCCTGGGATTCGAACACCGGTGCATCGCTCGATACGAATCACCGGACGTTTTATCCTTTAGGCCATGACGACGACAAAACTCTAAAACTCTATGTTGCTTTTCATTTGTTTTTTGTTCTAATCGAAAATGTTTGCATGAACAATTCGTACAGTGTAAGTATAAAAATCATACCAAGCAATGGTTCAGGCGCATTTTCGACCTCCGATCGGTTTACGGCCAAAAGTCGAACGACCGAATTCTTTGGCCCAGCCCTCACCATCGATTCTTCTGTCGTGGTCCTCGAAGACACTAAAACACAAATGGAAAACAAGTTGAAGTACCAAAGCTTGAGACGTACATTATGTTTTCAAGTTTTTTTTTTTATTACTTAAATGTGTGGACGAGCTCACAGCTCACCTGGTGTTAAGTGGTTACTGGAGCCCATAGACATCTACAACGTAAATGCGCCACACACTTTGAGATATAAGTTCTAAGGTCTCAGTATAGTTACAACGGCTGCCCACCCTTCAAACCGAAACACATTACTGCTTCATGGCAGAAATAGGCGGGGCGGTGGTACCTACCCGTGCGGACTCACAAGAAAGAGGTCCTACCACCAGTAATTACGCAAATTGTAATTTTGCGTGTTTGATTTTTATTACACGATGTTATTCCTTCATCGTGGAAGTCAATCGTGAACATTTGTTAAGTACGTATTTCATTACAAAAATTGGTATTCGCCTGCAAGATTCGAACACCGGTGCATCGCTAGATACGAATGCACCGGACGTCTTTTTTTTTTACCCAATTATAAGACTATCAGCAATGTGTACATACTAACTACAATTAAAATACTTTTAACAATTGCACATACTTGCAAACGAAGCTAGCTCTTTCTGTGCGTAGTGATAACCGACCGATATGCCATAAACCATCAATAAAACAATAGTAAACATCATCAGCATCAATACGAAGGCACAGCAAGTCCACGTCAATACTCTGTTTGAAAAATTCTATATTAACCATTTTCTTCGAATTAAAAATATTTTTCAAAACTAACTTTTGCCCGCGTGGAATACTTCACAAATAATGGTTTATTTTAGAACAAATTTGGTTAGCATAAAGAACGTTATAGCGAGCCAACCTTAACATATAGACATACGCTGTCGCGGCCTTTTTTTTTAGGTCTTTTCAGTCATACATTATTTTTGCGAAACTTTAACTGTTTCTGCAGCGCACGCAGCGGAAGCTCTCAAAAGGTAAAAACAAACCCGATTTTGAAACATTCTTTATTGATGCTCTTATATTGCGCTTAACGTGATGTTATGTAGCCTCCTCGATAAATGGGCTATCTAACACTGTGGGTCGCGTTTCCGATCTGGTGGTAATTATACGAAGCACTGCTCTTGCTAGGACCAGTGTTAGCAGCATTCCGGTTTGAGCCCCGTGAGCTCATCTACATACGTTAGGGTGAAGCTGAAATAGCCTCTCAAGGCTATTAGCATAGGTAGGAGAAAAAAATAATGCCATCTCACTTTCATTGTACATGCAATTTCACAATCCACTGTACATAGTGTTAATGTTACTGCGATATAAAAGTTCTGACTTTATATTTCAATCACGAATAATGTAATGCGGTTACTTCTTATTAAAATAATGACTGGATTGAACTTTGATTGAGTAATGAAATCAGGATAAGAAATGTTTAATTAAAATGTGTTCTCACCTTTCAACACAAAATGTCATGGAACAAAATACTGATTGTAATAGACCCATGTTTTAAAAATAATTTTCAAGTCTTCCTGTAAATAAAAAAAAAACGATTGCTTAATGCACGGTTAAGTTTTTTTTTAATTACGGATTAACCTGCTTACATCTTCCGAAATGCAGTAATGGTAAGACAGCCGTTATTAAATATAATTGAAACATAGACCTTAAATGTGATGATGGATAGCGACATTCACGTTGTGATGTCTCTATGGGATTCGGTAACCACTTAATACCAGGTGGACCGTATGCTCGTTCAGAAGTTAGTATTTTCAATTCTGAAACGGCTTTTCAATTATGACACGGACCGTTCGCTGGTGAAAATAAATTTCTTAGTTTATTTTATTGTAATTACCGATATTGAGATAACCAGATAGGTACTTACCAATATTATTTAAATATGACTTTGAACACGATGTTTTGCTAGCGGATTTATATATAAATATTAATCGAATATCAAAAAGTAAAGTATGTACACAACTTTAATAATATTTATTGACAATTTCTGACAAGACAGAGGTAATAGTGAAGAATATTTTTTTTCTAGTCGTGTTACCGGATAATTGACTAATTTCCTAAAATTATAGGGAAGATATTTAAGTATAGGTACGGAGCTAATTAATAATATAGTAAATCGATTAAGAATCTTGAAATTTAATATTGGTTCAACGGCCGTCTGGTGTAGTGGTAAGTGACATGGTCACTACACAAGGGGGTCGCGGGTTCAAATCCCGCCAAGGGAAGATATTTGTATGATAAATATAAAATGTCTTTTCCAGGGTTATGGATGTATATTATATATATGTGTATAATAAAAATCTTACATTTATTTCCGTTATCTGGTACCTGTAACACAAGGTCTTTACGAACTTAGCATTGGACAAGTTAGTAGCATTTAAAAAAAATAATTGGTAATCGCAATAGGCATGCTAACCTTTTCCAGTAAGACGTTTAAATGAAGCGAAAATTCTCGCTTCGTTACCTATCCACCTTATTCTTTTTGTATGAGTACATAATTTTTAAAAGATTCTTATGTATTTATAATAAAGGATAATAATATTCTATGATTCATTAATGTAAGCATGCGGGCGTATGGCGTTTTAGTAGTCGTCGTGGCCTAGCGGATAAGACGTCCGGTGCATTCGTGTTGAAGCGATGCACCGCTGTTCGAATCCCGTAGGCGGGTACCAATTTTTCTAATGAAATACGTACTCAACAAATGTTCACGATTGACTTCCACGGTGAAGGAATAACATCGTGTAATAAAAATGAAACCCGCAAAATTATAATTTTCGTAATTACTGGTGGTAGGACTTCTTCTGCCTATTTCACCAGTAATAAAATGAGGTATATCATTGTCTGTATCAATTTAAAATACTAACATTATTTTCAAGCAACATTGGAAGATTCTTTCAAACCATCCGTGACCACAAAAGTATTATTACAAATTAAAATTATATTTGAACGCAGCAAACAAATTTCTAAAATGCAATAAGATTGTAATTATAGAAAATAAAACAAATCATCAAATTCAAACATTTAATACAACATAACACATTCATATAATATAAAATAAATACAGAAATACAACAGTCTCGGAAATACAAATGCGTTCACAACCGATATAATTACGTGTAACGATAAAAAACAACATTCAAAATTTACAAATAAAAACATTGTATATTGCTTTACTCAGTCACAATGATAATAATTTAATTATGTGATGATTTGGATTTATATTCATTGCATATAAACATAGTAAAAAAAGTAAAATGAATATCTAATATAAATTTTACGCATCAAATATTTTAAAAATATAATGGCATTGAATTAGTCTCAAATTAATATCTTTTAGGAATTTATATTATATAATATCAGTGTTATTGCTACGAGAAAGCATATACATACCGTGAATACCGAATTGAATTAACATTATTGAAATATTCCTTAATTTTTTCTCTTATATATAAAATACTTACGTCAGAAATGATAAAAGTAAAAACAATTAGATTCGACTAATTAATAAATTCGGCAAAAACATTTTTTTATTAACTAGAATCGACAAACGATTTCATTTTTACCACGTAAAACCACTCAAGCCTAGGTGGGTCGTGAAATAAAATAAAAACGTGTGTGCCTTTCACACGAAGTAGAAGTGACACCTTCAGATATGTTTCATCTCATTCTCTCGCACGCTAAATCCTATAGATGTACAATTTTGTCTCTTTTTAGTGTCGCTAAAAAAGTTTTCACTTCAACGTTAAGGCTGCGTCAAACAGAACGCGTACTTAGCGTTGCGTTTTAACGTCGCGCTCTTTTCATGTCATACAAATTGACTAGATGAGCGTAACGCTCCTTGACGCAACGTAACATCCACCAAATCATAGTTAGTGCCTTTCTATAGCAGTTTGAAAATTTAAAAGTGTTAAGATGTCGAGTGATTCAGATATGGCATTGTATAAGCGTGGGTATTTTCTATCGAATTCTATAAATTTTTCGGACATTATCCAGTATTTTATTACACATTCACTCGAACGCTAAAATAAAATTTTTAAACAATTACAACGTCTGACGTCAAAGCGTCCTAACGCCGCGACAGAGCGCTGCGTACTTATAGCGCTGGCGCTCTGTTTGACATTACCATAGTAGTACAACACATCTCGGCGTCATAGCGCGCCGTCAGTTTAGCGTTCTGACGCGCGCTAAGTACGCGTTCTGTTTGACGAAGCCTTTATAATTATCGTTGGCTTCGTTGGACGGCTTCATGCAACTCGTGTCAGTCAATTTAGATAGTTGTCGTATTGTTTCCCGTGCAGGAGATGGTAGAGCGGTAGTTCGGCGAGCGCGAGTCTAGCGTCGTGGTGCAGCTGCGCGGAGAGCGCGGGCGCGGCGTGTGCGACCCCCGCCCCCCGCGCCCGCGCCCCCACCGCCCCGCTCAGCCCGCTCAGCGGACCCAGCCCGGTCACGTGGAGATCCATGTTGCTGATAATATAAATCAACATATACAGGGTGTGTGTCGTGATCGTTTTTATTTATTTTTTTCACACCTAAGCTGATGGTCTGATGGTCATGCTCCTTCTCCATTGCACGTTGGCATGATGCAAATGGAGAGGAGCATGATGAATGTGAAAAAGTCAGACCGACTGAGTAACCGTGTAATAAGAAGCAAAACAAAGGTCATAGATATAGGGTGCAAAATTAGAAGGCTTAAATGGCGTTGGGCAGGACATATGGTTAGAGGTAAAGATAAATGGAGCAAAATTGTGACAAGATGGTATCCTAGAGAAAGCAAAAGGAAAAAAGGTAGACCGCAAAAAAGATGGGATGGCGACATAAGACAAGTGGCAGGCGTCACATGGAATAGAGTGGTTTAAGAAAGACATGAGTGGAAAAGGTTGGAGGAGGCCTTTGCCGACTGGCAAACAGATTTGCATAAAATAAGAAAAATTCAAATAAGAGACTATATTAAAGTTTACATTAAATTTAAGTTTTCTAATTATTATATTTAGTCATATAATTGTAATATGGATCTGAATAAAAGGTTATTCAATTCAATTCAAGCTGATGGTCTAGAGAGAGCATGTCAGCGCAGCCGGGCGAGAAGGTGAGCTCACAGAGCTCAAACCTGACGTTGTTTCTAACACGAACCCTAGTAGCAAGAGCCGTGCTTCGCAGAATCTACCACCGGATCGGAAACGCGAACCACTGAGAAGATCCGGCGAGAAACTCAGTGGGCTGTGTCTGTGGGTTAATTTACTCGCCGAGCCCTTCGTCGCAAGCGTCGGGTTCGACGAGAACGTTGACTGGTGCTTGGGGTACGTGATCGCAAGCGACGATGATCGCTTAGAAATAATCGGGGCCATAATCCCATCTAACCTGCTTTTATATTAAAAAGTACTAACGTTATATTCATAGGTGCTAACATTAAACTTATCAGCAACATGTGCGACATTATATTTCAATTTTATTTATTGTTGTAATGTTCATACATACAGGGTGTAAAGAATTCGTTCCCAAGTTAAGATGAGAATCACTATGCGTTTACTGAACGAATCATAAATATTCAACAGTGAAGATCCGTGAAGCGGTAATTTAAAATGAAGGTAGTTCACGTCCAGCCCTTGCGGTCGCTCGAGATCATTGACCTTACACTACATTTCATATTCAAGTTACAATACGGCCACACAAAAAGTTGAAGTCAACGTGGCCTAAAGGTTATGACGCCCCATTTTACTCGTATCTAGCGATACGGCTGTCTGTGTTCGAATCCCGCAGACAGGTACAATTTTTTTTCTATAAAATACGTACTTAGCACAGGTTCAAGACTGCCTCCCACGATGCAGGAACAATGTCGAAAAATAAAAACCACCAAATTATTTCCGGAATTACCAGAACTACGTCTTGTGAAACCAGCCCGTAAGGGAACTACATTCCTGCCAATTATTCAGGCGAAGGAAGAAGAAGGAAGAATTCCGAAGGAGAACCTACAACTCAAGGGCGGGTACTTCGCGAATGAATCGTCCTATTTCTGGATGGGAGAAGATGAAATACCTTAAATATCTTGCAAAGATGTCGTTACAAATAACTAATAGAACTCACTCCATGCTCTGTAGCGTTAGGTCGTCGAGTTGCGCGTACGGTTCCGTTTGGGCCAGGCCTATGGTGACGGCGAGGTGCAGGGAGCAAGAGTTGAAGGCGGCCGCGAGTCTGCCGGAGCAGGACACGCCCATCGCTTTAATGCGGTATTCGTCGTAACCGATCTGGGGAAAGACGTCAATTTAGAGCAGGGGTTCCCACTTATTTTGTTTATTTTCTTTATTTATTTATGTACATACAAAAAATAAGACATAGTACAGTGTAATAGGAAAATTATGTACAAAGGCGCGGCTTATTTCTTTAAGAAATCTCTTCCAGCAGACCTGCGAGAGGATTATGAGAATAATAATTTTAAAAGTGATGAGTGTGTGTAGAACAGCTAAAATAACAAATACAACATGAGAATTATAGTAAGGCACAATGTGCAATGCGCATAGCATATATTGTTAAACTTGAATACAAAACAAACAATACAAAATTACAAATTACAAACAAAATTACTTGAATACAAAATTTGTCTACTGCATACTTTCAACGGCCGTCTGGTGTAGTGGTAAGTGACATGGTCACTACACAAGGGGGTCGCGGGTTCGAATCCCGCCAAGGGAAGGTATTTTTGTATGATAAATATAAAATGTCTTTTCCAGGGTTATGGATGTATATTAAATATATGTATGTGTATACTAAATATCTTACATTTATTTCCGTTATCTGGTACCTGTAACACAAGCTCTTTACGAACTTATCACGGGACCAGTTAACGTGGCGTGACTGTTAGTAAATATTTACTATTTATTATTATTATTGAGAATAAATTATTTTTTAGCGCCCCCATGTGTTCATCTACTAAAAACCACTATAGCGAGAGCTCAGTAGGTGCCTAACAGTCCTCCTAGATGAAATTACAAATCGTTTCTCAAGCTTCTACACAACGCCCCCATTTTATTCTGAGTCTCTTACCGCCCCCCTTTAAGCCTGTAGGGCCCACAAGGGGGCGTTATCGCCCACTTTAGGAAAGGCTAGATTAGAGCAACGGTATCCAATCCAAAGGTAGCAAGCAGCCATGTAACTATACTGAGACCTTAGAACTCATATCTTTTCATTTTATACTTTTATTGCTTGTATGGGTGGACGAGCTCACAGCCCACCTGGTGTTAAGTGGTTACTGGAGCCGATAGACATCTATAAACTAAATGCGCCACCCACCTTGAGATATAAGTTCTAAGGTCTCAGTAGAGTTACGACGGCTGCCCCACTCTTCAAACCGAAACGCATTACTGCTTCACGGTACAAATAGGCAGGGTGGTGGTACCTACCCGTGCGGATTCACAAGAGGTCCTACCACCAGTAAAAATAAGTAAATATCTCAAGGTGGGTGGCAGCATTTACATTGTAGATGTCTATGAGCTACAGTAACGACTTAATATCAAGTGGGCTGTGAGCTCGTCCGCCCATGTAAGCGATAAAAAAGCTTTTATATCCCACAATCAGTAAATGGCGGTGGTCGCAGTACCTTAGTATAATACTCAAAGAACGCTACTGTCCATTCACCGCTAATAGGTAGGTACCCTAAGTGCTATTTCATGACATCCACTGGAAGAGGTGGGATGCTGTTATATGACATGTCCTTCTTCAAACGAGGCTGGTAGAGAAAACTTAACGGTAAGCAGCGGCTTGGCTCTGTCCCTGGCATTGCTGAAGTCCATGGGCGACGGTAACCACTCACCGTCAGGTGGGCCGTATGCTCGTCTGCCTACAATGTCAATAAATATGTGTGTATTTGATCCTCACCTGCAGGTCCTTAATCCTCAAAGTGACGTGGAAGCTAGTCTTGGCAGGATCACGCCTGGTCACGCTGACATCGTTTATCCTGTTTATTGTAGCTAGATTCTTCACCCAACCCGGGTCCGTTTCAAACTTACCAACAAATGACACTGATCCTATCTGGACATGTGCAATATTTATATTAGAGTCAAAGTCAAACATGTATCTTATACGATGAGTCTGTATGGGTGGGTCTACTCATCATAACTGACTTATGAGTATTGATCTAAATTTGAAAAAAAATACAGAGGTTTGAATGTTTACTGGTGGCAGGACCTCTTGTGAGTCCGCGCGGGTAGGTACCACCACCCTGCCTATTTCTGCCGTGAAGCAGTAATGCGTTTCGGTTTGAAGGGTAGGGCAGCCGTTGTAACTATACTTGAGACCTTAGAACTTATACCTCAAGATGGGTAGCGCATTTACAATGTAGATGTCTACGGGCCCCAGTAAACACTTAACACCAGGTGGGCTGTTAGCTCGTCCACCCATCTAAGCAATAAAAAATAAATGTTTCTTCTTTTTTATGTATGGCAATCGGGTTCTTACGATACCATTGTTGCCAGTATCGAGTTCATAAAAATCTATATTTATCATTAATCTCATAATTTCGATCATCATGAATCAAAATCAAAAATCTTCATCAAATGTCATTTTAATTAAATTGATTTTTCAGTTTTTTATTATTATGGCGACACTAAAAATATTTTTTAAGGAAATTGGAAATAAAGTCTAAATCGTGTGGTTACTACTGGTGTGGGTTTAGAGCAAATTTAAATGTTTGAAAAAAAAAAGAACAATAATTTACATACCTTATGCATAAACATGGCGTGTAATGGCGGGAGCTCTAGAACTTCGCGACAGTTCTGTAGCAATGTTCTCCTCATGTTGATGAGGATCATGTCCACAATTCTATTACCATTCTCTGCTAGACTGTCCACCATTGCACTGAAATGATACGTACCATAATATAAGTCAGCGAGTACTATCTACAAAAAAATCTACAAATGAATTGCTGTTCGTTAGTCTCGCTAAAACTCGAGAACGGCTGGACCGCTTTGGCTAATTTTGGTCTTGAATTATTTGTGGAAGCCCAGAGAAGGTTTAAAAGGTATATAAATATCAAAATGTTCGGAATTAAATAAAAATAACAATTTTGTTTTTCCTTTGATGTGTCCCCCGTCGGACGGATTCCTTTTTTGGTTTAAGTTTATTTTATACAAAAGTTTGTCTTTTATTTGTCGATTGAGGAACTACGAAGTCTGCCGGGTCAGCTAGTCAGCCATAAATATTAATTAGTAGCACGAGTTTTTATTGCTCTTATAGTCAAAGGAGTATACAACTCTGGTTTTTTTTTGCTTAGATGTGCTGTGTTGGCTTAGATGTGTGGACGAGCTCACAGCCCACCTGGTGTTAAGTGGTTACTGGAGCCCATAGACATCTACAACGTAAATGCGCCACACACCTTGGATGGTGAGTGATCATCGTCGCTCACGGACGTCAGCAGGGGCTCATATAGTCATCTACTGCCGATGATTTCCCTCAAAACTCGTTTAAAAAAGAATATGTCTTAGCGCTCAGAACGGACTATGGAAGTCCTAACCGGATGGTAGTTGTAAAGAATATTTCAGGACAATCACTGTTTGTTAATACAGTGGTTCTAAGTAGGATGGATGAGCTTAGCCTCCCACGGAGGGCGGTGCGGTCGTAAAAACGATATGAAGACGTCATCTTTTACTACGGATGCAAGCAACTATTTTTAGGGTGAGATTTCTTTAAAAGGTTGATTTAAAACTTGTTAACAGAAGGTTGGGGTTCAAGAAAAGAAATAATAATAATAAAGAAGCTATATTTCGCGTTTTGTTCGGTTTTTGTCGCGATTATTATTTCCGATAGTTTTCGTAGTCATGACATACTAACTACCGTAATTTTTTTATTCTAACATTATTAGTCATTGGAGTTTGCGTCACTTAGGACAATATAGGATAATAGGATTGTTACAGTAATGTGCATAAAAACATTTTGAAGTGAAAACTTCTTTAGAATCGTTGTGATTTCAAACCGGATACAACGGAAAAAACGACAGGTAAGAGACACAAATACAAAAATGTGTAGGATGAAGCCAGCAAAGAATGAGACAGAAATATACATACTATTTAATACAGCGCCATCTGTGAGATTTTTTAATACTAACGTGTGTATGAAAGCTCTTGTAGTGAATTTTAATTTAGGATTATACGTGAAATTAAAATATCAATTCACAGAGGGCGCTACCTTACAATTATTTACTAATGACAAAATTTTACATATACTTAAGACGTTTAGGATAATTGTATTTTAATTTTGGAAGGTTTCACTTCTACCACGTGTGAATTGCACACATTTTGTATTTTTTTTTTTATAATTAATTAAGGTCTTATGCTTTTGCCACGGTGAACATAAATAAGCACTAATCAGTTTTATTAAAAACTATAATCCAATACAGCTTGATTTGTTTTATTGACTTAATGATTTCGTTTTTCAATGACTCGATTATGAATTTTCTACTTTGCCATTTGGTAATTTCAATGCTTCAGTAAGCTTAAGGTTAAATATTTCATCGGTGATTGTTTGAAAGCGTTATTGCCTAATACGAATCCTTGATAAACGGTATAAAACAAATGTAAGTATTTTAACAGTAAATATGCTGTCTATATCACAAGTGATACTACAGTCTACATTTTAGTTATTTTTATTGCTTTGTTAGACTAACATTAAATTACATCCACACATACAATGTATAAACATAGGTAAAAAAAAAAACCAAACAATTTTCCAGTATCATAGCAATACACGAGGAGATAACATAAAATAAATAATAGACCATTTCTTAAAATTTATAAGAAAGTTAGAAAGAAATAACTACTACACTACTACTTCGAATCGGCACTAAAACCTAACTTTATTTAAAAAATCCAAAATTGACCTTTGTATATTTTCCAAGTGAAAGAAAAGAAATATCATTGATAAACAAGTTCTTATCATGTACCATTTTTTTTAGCATACCCGCGCTGGTAGCTTCGGGGGACCACCTTCACCAAATGTAACCAACCGTACCTATTCCATTTACGGATAAATGTACTAGAAATAAAATTCGACCTTTTTTATAATTAAATTATTACTAGTGGCCCGGAGGCCTTTCCAGTTTCACCAGGACACGTGGGCGAGTAATGGCTCAACTGGAAAATTCGTCGTCTGTTTGTTTATTTGCGTTTTTTTTTAAAACTACGAGCGTGGTTACAAAACATGTGGCTTTTTCGTTGTCATTTTGCATCTCAGTGAAGGTCTGTGCCACAGTACTATGAATATATGAGCGGTGGACCCGAGCGGTTAGAAACACATGTATTTGAAATATTTCATGTACAAAGCAAAAAAAGAGACTGTTTTTTTAATGTATAGACAGGGGAACGTGCTGACTGACGGAACACCTGGTCTAAAGCGACTGCTGGAGCCCGTGAGCATCACAACGTTAATTCCGGAAATGATCACTGGCATTGCTGTAATATAAATATGTGTATAGTGCGAACATATATTTGCTATACGAATATGTAGGATAAGATAACACAAGTCTCACCTATAAGCCTCATATAAACTAGGTTTGCAGGAGACCAGCTCCGAAACGCTCGTGGCTTGCCGCAAGACCACCGCCAGATGTCGCTGTAGCTTATCACGTAGAAGCGCGTACAGGGGCAACGATATCGCGGCCGTCAGCGGTAAGTCGTCTGGGAGCAAGTTAATAAATGTACATACTTAAATGTAGCGGGCTTAGCTTAGACAGTCTGTTTCGAGTCGTTGCAAAATAAACAAGTTGCAAACCGTCGTGTCTTATTAATAATTATCACCCTGCATAATATCACACACGCTTTATATAAGCACAGACTCAACAATAAACATATATTGATAAATGAAGCAAAAACTTTGTATACCTTTTTACGAAAATTGCGCGGACGGAGGAGTATGAATTTTTCCATACTTATAGAGAATATAGAGGAGTGCACAATGCTGATATTTTTTTTTTAAATAATGCATAAATAAGACATTAAACCAGTATAGAAAACATTACATACACCAACATGTATTTGACACACAAACACACACACGCATATATACCATTTTGTTTATTGTTAAGTCTGTGGTCAAGTTGTGAATAGATTAATATTGTTTTTCTATAATATTAATTGTCTTTATTGAACCCTTAGCGTAATCTGTGATTAGAGAAGTAAAGTCTTTGACAATAGAACCATAATAATGTTCAAACTTGTAATTTAAATTAATTATAATTATAGTCGAATTTCGACTACCGGGCGACCACTAGTAAACATATTTTTATAATTGACATTCACTTGAAACAGTTTTACACTGTCGTTCGCATATTGATAGCAAACAAGTTTTCTAGTTTGAATATGGTAATTTAATTGAAAAGACGTATTCATATTTTATAAATGTCGAGTATAGCGATGGTAGACATGGATCGTGTGGTACCGGGTCCATTGGACCCAATGCAATCCGAGTTTCGTCTTAGGGAAACATTCAGGTCCTTACTAGCTGTTAACTGTTAACGCAAATACATACAGACTTTACATACAAATAGATACTATTTTAACGATCACAAATACACTTAACGAGGAATTTCCTTGGTTGTAATTGCGACCAATTTAATTGGATTTGAAAGAATTAACGTTATAATATTAGTGTAGCTTAAATATTGTAGTTAATCCCATGCACGCGTTTCTTTGACGCGTTACTTCAAGCACGGAACACCGTTTTCGTCCAACTTATAGAATACGACGTGCAACCTAACTCTTACGGCCTGGCCACGGGGATCGGCGGTGCGAACAGCGAAGCGGTGGACGAGGCGACCATTCGCGCAGCACCGTTTGCAGGCCACGGGTACTCACGTTCGCCGCCGCGACTAGTAAGGAAGCCCGACAGCGAAATGTCTACATCGAAATTATCTCGATATTGCTTACAAATTAATAGTTTTTTGGTTCAGGACCTATTATTTGGAAAAGATTGTGAAGTACATGATTTGAATAAGAATCGGAGTATACCTATAGAAGGAGAATTCCACAAGAAGTCCGAGAAATACTTTGGGTGGCTAGACTTCCAAATAGCTGGTCTAGCTAGTATTTCAGCTAATTTTTTTTTATTGCTTAGATGGGTGGCCGAGCTCACAGCCCACCTTGTGTTAAGTGGTTACTGGAGCCCATAGACATCCACAACGTAAATGCGCCACCCACCTAGAGATATAAGTTCTAAGGTCTCAAGTATAGTTATAATGGCTGCCTCACCCTTCAAACCGAAACGCATTACTACTTCACGGCAGAAATAGGCAGGGTGGTAGTACCCACCCGTGTGGACTCACAAGAGGTCCTACCACCAGTAATTACGCAAATTATAATTTTGAGGATTTCATTTTTATTACACGATGTTATTCCTTCACCGTGGAAATCAATCGTGAACATTTGTTAAGTACGCATTTCATTACAAAAATTGGTACCCGCCTGATATTCGAACACCGGTGCATCGCTCAACACGATTGCACCGGACGTCCGTTAGGCCACGACGACTTTAAAAATATAAAATAAAAAATATAAAAATTTCGGCGTTAATTTTTCGCGGCGAAAACAACTAAACTCATTTAATCACTGCACTATTCGCCGCGACTACCGCTCGACTCCGTGGCTCGCGCCGTCCGTATTCATGCATTTGTTTTGCTCGCCCGCCGCATCGCGCGATTCGCTCGGTACATTTCGCCGGTCGCTTCGCCGGTCGCCGGTGCGCGTGGCTTGTTAGGTACATTTCTATGCGCTTATTTTAGTCGCTAGACGCTTCGCCGTTCGCACCGCGCGAATATTCGTATCGGCGAATGTCCCGTGGCCAGGCTGTTAGACACAGCCCATTGAGTTTCTCGCCTTATCTTCCTAGTGGGTTGCAATTCCGATCCGATGCTAGATTCAGCGAAGCATTGCTCTTGTTAGGACAGATGTTGGGAACGTCGTTACCAGTTAGGTTAGGGTGGCGATTAGGAAGAACCAAAAAAAGTACATTTTTTGTGTTTTGGTGTCGGTGGGACGCAGCGTTGCCAACTCGAAATTCGTTAAGGTGGGAGCTAGGGTTCTACAAGTTGGTAGTTTCCAACAAATTCCACTATGAAAAGTTGGTAGATCTACCACCCATACTTTTCAAGTCTTTTAGAGACCCTCCAATAAGAATCTGGCATCCTTAATTTATTTTTCGATTGGATAAGACATTTTTGAACTATTTTTATTAGAAATCCAATAATAAAACAGACTTACAGGCCACTAATATTCTTCTTTTTCCCATAGTTGAGAATATTTTTGATTGTAAAAAAGCAAGAGAAAGATTACGAAAAATAAAAAAAAAATAGTTTCAATATTATTTTCATGGAGGTTTGATTTGAACTTTTTGAAAACTTCAAAAGCTGGTAGGTAAAGTGGTAGGTTTGATTACGACACTAAAAGTTGGTAGAGTTGGCAACGCTGGTGGGACGTTACCATTAACAGTCAAAAGTACTTAATAAATTTCAACCATCTAGTATCTTGTAAAAGGGCTACACGAAAAAAGTATAACAGCCTGGCCACGGGACATTCGCCGATACGAATATTCGCGCGGTGCGAACGGCGAAGCGTCTAGCGACTAAAATAAGCGCATAGAAATGTACCTAACAAGCCACGCGCACCGGCGACCGGCGAAGCGACCGGCGAAATGTACCGAGCGAATCGCGCGATGCGGCGGGCGAGCAAAACAAATGCATGAATACGGACGGCGCGAGCCACGGAGTCGAGCGGTAGTCGCGGCGAATAGTACAGTGATTAAATGAGTTTAGTTGTTTTCGCCGCGAAAAATTAACGCCGAAATTTTTATATTTTTTATTTTATATTTTTAAAGTCGTCGTGGCCTAACGGACGTCCGGTGCAATCGTGTTGAGCGATGCACCGGTGTTCGAATATCAGGCGGGTACCAATTTTTGTAATGAAATACGTACTCAACAAATGTTCACGATTGATTTCCACGGTGAAGGAATAACATCGTGTAATAAAAATGAAATCCTCAAAATTATAATTTGCCTAATTACTGGTGGTAGGACCTCTTGTGAGTCCACACGGGTGGGTACTACCACCCTGCCTATTTCTGCCGTGAAGTAGTAATGCGTTTCGGTTTGAAGGGTGGGGCAGCCGTTGTAACTATACTGAGACCTTACAACTTATATCTCAAGGTGAGTGGCGCATTTACGTTGTGGATGTCTATGGGCTCCAGTAACCACTTAACACAAGGTGGGCTGTGAGCTCGTCCACCCATCTAAGCAATAAAAAAAAATATAGCTGAAATACTAGCTAGACCAGCTATTTGGAAGTCTAGCCACCCAAAGTATTTCTCGTACTTCTTGTGGAATTCTCCATCTATAGGTATACTCCGATTCTTATTCAAATCATGTACTTCACAATCTTTTCCAAATAATAGGTCCTGAACCAAAAAACTATTAATTTGTAAGCAATATCGAGATAATTTCGATATAGACATTTCGCTGTCGGACTTCCTTACTAGTCGCGGCGGCGAACGTGAGTACCCGTGGCCTGCAAACGGTGCTGCGCGAATGGTCGCCTCGTCCACCGCTTCGCTATTCGCACCGCCGATCCCCGTGGCCAGGCCGTAACTCTAATATATGTAGTAAATAGCCTCTTTAAATAATGAAGTACAACTGGTTCTTATTGATATAATAAATTACATTTAAATAATGAATAAAATCTATAAATTTAAATAAATAAATATAACCTTAAAATCTTACCTATGTGTTTGGCCAGTTGCTCCGTGGTGACGAATTCATAGCCGCCGTTCCTTTGAGGCGATGGCCATGAGAGCTAATAGGGAAATTACCCATAATGTTATAACATATCGTATTATACATATTTTGTTTTTGTTTGTTCCCTGGTCTTCAACTACCAAATTCGACGTTAGATTTAGTTAGATAGAGTTAAGCTTTCTCATTTGAGTTCTGGAATATTCTAGAGCCGTAATTCTCAAACTTTTTTGCGGCTGCATATTTTATGATATAAAATTTCGTCAAAATTTTGCATACAAAGAACACATTTTTTATGTATTTATTAATATAATTGCACAAACTTAAAACAACAAATTTCTTATATATTAGCTTTTCTTTGAATTAAATTTTATTCGTAATAAAAAAAAGCATTATAATTTTTAATATATCTATTTAAAATTTGGCGGAAAGCAAATTGTTTGTGACATTGTGATTGAGAAACACTATGCTGGAGACTATACATTATACATTTGTATCCGGATGTAACACCCTTTAGGGAAATCGGATAAATATTCATATTAAAATGGTACGTGACGAGTTTGGAATCTGATATACGATACATAATATGTCAAAACTATGACGTCACCAGCTCATGAACTGTTTATCTGTCATATGAATGGACCACAGACTTAACATTGTTTAAATGTTTAGACAGTGCATGTTTTTAATGTATGAAATTCAGTATGTTTATAACTTTGTTTTAGTAGAAGACGGTTTTACCGCCTGCCCCGTATTAAGTTACTAAGGTCTATGGTCACATCACAACGTGAATAGCCTTAGTCATTTTAAGTCGTTCGGTCAGTTTCAATGTCGATTGGCCAATCAATCAAACCGGCATTCATGTTTTGCCTCAACAACTATGCAGGATGCTCATATGGACTCAGAGGCCCTACCACGTAAATGGGGTTGGCGATTGCAAATACCGGCTATTAGGAGAACGCTATGGTCCAGTATCCGTATTCCTTAGTCGTCTAATAAGCAAGAGCTAGGGTTGGCTATTCTAGACAACCACATAAACTATTTCGTGAATACTCACAACACAACGGGCAAATAAGAGTTTTTTTTTAATTTATTTTTATTGCTTAGATGGGTGGACGAGCTCAAAGCCCACCTGGTGTTAAGTGGTTACTGGGGCCCATGGACATCTACAACGTAAATGCGCCACCCACCTTGAGATATAAGTTCTAAGATCTCAGTATAGTTACAACGGCTGCCACACCCTTCAAACCGAAGCGCATTACTGCTTCACGGCAGAAAATAGGCAGAGTGGTGGTACCTACCCGCGCGGACTCACAAGAGATCCTACCACCAGTAAAGTGCTTCCCTACGTGAAGTCCTCGAGTGCTTTCCTACCATCCTTTTGCATTTACCATTCTGTTGCAGTGCTAAAATCACCACTTTTGTAACTTAAGGCCCGACTATAGAAGGTATTGCAATTCCGAAACGAGTTACCTTTACAAGGACCTCATCATGAGCGAAGTCTATTCCTGGATTGATGAACGAGAATGCGTCGTCTTCAATCACCAAACCAATGTTCACATCTGCAGTCATGTTTGATAATGATATTCTAAAAAATACTTCACAATGAGATATTTAAGTATTTCTTTCCTGGACAGTGGAGATCAGTGGAAACATTATACTGTCTGTTTTAAAACATTAATACATTCGTTGAAGTTTGATGAAATTTCATTGGATTGTACCGTCCAGTTAAAATATTAACATTATAAAGAACTTTAGCGTAATCAATGATTTTTTTTTAAAATAGATAGTTTGTTTTTTAAATATCAAAATAGTTAAGTGCGAGTTTTTTGTTGTTTGTCAAATTATTTAACTTTTTAGCGTTTAGGAGCTATTGATGAACTAGTGATTTAAATAAAATGGTATAAACTATTTTTGTTTACCTTTACAAGATTTTTTTAACAACAATACGGAAATGAAACTATTTCTACGTAACATTAATTTAAGTCTTGAGGTGTCTATGCTAGTACTTATGGTCGGATTTCAACTATCGGACGGACACCGGTGTACATAATCTGACATGCTATGCTAAAGTTATATTGTAGTATGTAAGATATTATTTTTGTGGTCGTTAGTGAGTTATATACTAACATATAATATAGCGAGAGAGCTTGTTACCGAAGCCTAAGCTATGATTGGTGACCCAACGCGGGTGAGTAATTTAATATTTAGCTAACAACTCTGACTGACTCTGCTGGTGTCTCTAATGGTGCAGTAATTAGTGCACCTGACTGTTGCGCTGATAATCGTGGATTCGGATCCCACATCGAGCAAAACATTCGTGTGATGAACAGGTTTGTATGTTTGAAGTATTACTGGTGGCCCAGAGGCTTTTCTCCAGTTTCACCAGAACATGTGGGCGAGCAAAGGCTCAGCCAGGAGGGGTGGGATTTGCTAACAGATGCTCGAGCGCCTTCGAAGGAGACCTAACAGCTCAAGATCAGCTGCTTCGCGAATGAATCTACTACCGGATCGGAATCGCGACCCGCAGAGCAGATCCGGCGAGAAACTCAGCGGGCTGATCCATGGGTTAGGTTGCACGTCGAGTTCGACGAGTACGGTTACCGGGGTCCCTAAGTCTGCTCCTAATGTTAGAGCTGATGGCATCTAATGCAAGAGTTATTGGATCTAATGGATCCGTAAGGACGTCTCTAGGGCGACGACGGTGACTGGCTCTTGCGTAATCAGGATTCGGGAAGTAGTCAGCGGCGGCAACGATAATTCGATTATCATGACGCATAGCCCGTAACGTTCCGACGCTGACGTCATGTGTTTGAGGAGCGATTCGAGGCCCAGGTCGTCGTGCTAGTCGACGTTCCTCACGAACCACGGAGCTCCGACGGCTAACCCGCAAAAGCGGGATTGCAGGGATTGGAGGGTGTCTATGTGTGAGCGGGCCGCATGAGCGAACACCACACTCGCGTAAGTCATGACGGGTCTTATGCAAGTTTTGTAAAGTGTCACCTTGTTCCCAAGGGACATTTTATTCCGCTTACATATCATGGGGTAGAGTCTACCGAGAAAAAACGCGGCACGTTCGTGATCTGTTTTAATATGTGGGCGGAACGTCAAGGAACCATCCAGGGTGACATCCAGGTACTTGACCTTCCTGGCCCATGGAATAGGTTGGCTGCATTTTATCTGAGTGTTTACTAACTATATATGTATATATTTAAACCTATATAAATATGTGTGTTAGTCTCTGGTACCCAAAACACAGGGAACCCTAATTTGGGGCCGGATTACTGTGCATGATTTGTTCTCAAGTTATTAGTTATTTGTAAGACAAAATAAAACAAAGATTATTCAAAAATTTGAGCGTTACTATTCATTTTGTTACCTTTTCCACACAATGCTCAGACCTAAAATTATAAATTTATATTTTTAATGCACACTTGGTATATTAGTTACTGATAAATATTAATGTTTCACTAATGGCATTGATTAGAAATCAATGTTACAAATACAGATAAAATTATGTATTGCGTTTATTCTTTTTTCAATATCATATTTAAATTGAATAATATTGTAACTATACACGTGTTTTTGTCCTCATCTCAGAGAGCAACATACGAACATGTTTTTTTTACTTCTAGGGCTTTATATTTTATATCCTGAAATTATTATATTATTTGACACCTTAGATTGATATTGAATAATGTTATTTTTAATTGTACATTAATAAATTAAGGCTTATAAAATCTTAACTAACAATATTGTATAATAATAAGTGACAGACAAGTACATAATGTTATGTACCAAAATTTACGAGGGAATAATACTTACACTACATGTCCATCTGCCATCACGGGAATGAGGTTATAGAGATTTTCATTATAGGCACTATACAATCCTCTTATATTCACTTCGCCGAGTGAACAACGTACAGCCATGCTCATTGACTTCAGGTCTAAGGATAAAGTTTGGACGTGGAATGTTGGTGACTTAACAAGTTCTAACCTTGATAGATTGCTGCAACAAATGATAACATTATTCAGTTGTCTATGAGACAAGAGCATTCATTAATACATCAAATACCAAATACCAAGGCCAAATTTGGGAATAAGTCCAGACCCTAGTTAGCTACCGCTAGAATAAAAGGAAATCGAATTTGGAAAAAAGTTCTGATGTGGCCATCTGCAAGATTCCAGAAACTACTATCACATTTTTGTTATTACAATTTATATATAAAGTTAATAAAAATAAGTTTTAAATCGACAATTACAGTAATTTCTGTTTCTATATTTACTTCTAAAACAGTGCCATTGAAACAGCCTTGACAAAAAACACTTGTAAAACTGCATAATAATATACATTGCAACAGTAGTATGATTTTATGCATTTTAATGATCTAATGTTACAAAATGGAAAGTCTGATATTCCTTGAAATTTTTCTATTCATTTCATTGCATAGATGGGTTGTTGAGTTCATTACCAATTTGCTGTTCAGTTATTCACTGATCTTATGGACGTTACAATGTGAATATAGCCATTTTCAGACTTGCGATCAAATCTCAATTTTATAGTAGAACAGTAGTCTCATTCTTCATCAGTATTTGTGCAAATTTAAAAACTTTGCAAGTTTGACTATTATATGACCGTATTTCTTCATAATGGATGGTATTCATATTAAATATGAATTCCCTTAAACGAATAATTCCTGACTGCAGGATTTTAATACTAGCATAGTTGGTTACCTGGCTTGATATGAGTAAACTGAGTAATTTAGCTTTCAGTCTAAACTGCCGCTGCCGGCGGCTCGAATTAAGAAAATAAGCAACTCTTTTAGGGGGCTGGGTGTACAGCTTTTCAACAAGAACCCACTAAACGTTCAACTACTACCTGTTCATAGATTTAAGAAAACTGTTAAGGAACGTTTGTGCAACAAGGCATATTATAAAGTTAAGGATTATTTACTAGATGGCACTACGTGGGAATGAGGCGCTCGCTCCTGGCCTTTTCATTTTTCATTATTATTATTATTATTTTTAATTGTATTTTTTTGACTTGTTTTTTCTTTTATTGTGAATATTTCTATTTATTTAAAAAAAAGAAAATATTTGAGAAAAAAAAAAAAAAAGCCCGCTGAGTTTGTTTCGCCGGTTCTTCTCAGGACTGTGGCTTTTTTTGGAACCGGTGGTAGAGTTAACATTGTTATTTGTATTTTGACATTCAACAAGTGTGTCATACTGACATCTAAGTTGAAATAAATGATTTTGAATTTGAATTTGAATTTGAAACAAGTTTATTCTAAAAATTCAGTAGGATTAATTTTGTTAGTTTCAGCTACAACATGTGTATTTTTTCAATATAGTTTGTTGATTTTAGACCGTATATTAATTGTAAATTTTGTTGTTGTTTTGTGAGCTGGCACAGGCAGATGTGCAATAGGTGCACCAGACAAAGGAAACTGTCAGCCATCACATTAACAATGGTACAACAGCGCAGTTAGATTAATGTTAAAGGGAACTTCAAAATTGTGTCTATTTGACAATGTTTTTAGTTTTATAATAGAAAAATATTAATACCAGGGCATACCAGCTTGAAACAAAAAAAAAAACAAATCCTGCAAAGTATTGACTTATATTTACAACCGATCTTGCAGCGTTTACTTTTGTCTATCGAGATAAAAGAGAGGTGATCTCGAAAGACAAAAGTTGTTCATAGTTTTATCTCAGTTATTTATGAGAAAATAAAAACAGTTGACTGGATACTTACACTTGTGTATTTTTGGCAAAATATGAGGTGTCAGCGAGGGTGTCCGGTTTTAATTGTTCTCCATTCTTAGTTTGTTGAAGCGCTACATTGGTAAAGCCCTGCAAGATAACTAATGGTTTAAAATTATTTTGGAAATTTTGAGATAGTTAATTTATTTTTGTTAGCAGTTGGCAGTGGCTTGGCTATGCCCCTAGCACTGCTGATACCCACGAGCGACGGTTACTACTTACTATTAGTCGGTTCGTATACTGGGTCTGTATATATCGGCATAAAAATAAAAACAGAAATAATTAATCATAAATTCCTGATATTTTCTACTTTATAATTTATAGTCGTTTTAAATTTACTTCATAGTTTTAAAGTATGAAAATAGAATTGTAAGATATTTACTCTTTTAAATACATCTTGTAAGTTGGGTTGCACGTTCGTCAGGAGTTCGTCGAGTTCTTGTTCAATATCAACACTCTCTTCTTCGGACATTTTGTTAAACGCATTCCCTACTACACTATTAATTTATAATTTCTATTCATAAATAATTATTTATCACCGTAATCGAAACATATTGTGTGAATTGTGAAGTGTGAACGTTTTGACATATACAGCAGCAGCTGACAATGTTTGACGTTATTAGATTTATTTTTACTTTTCTAACTGGAAAGGCAAAAGTGTCATACCATACAACCTAATCTTTTATTAGGTTGGGGAAAAAGTTTCTATGATTTTTTTAAGAATATTCACTACATTTTTGAATATAGTTTATTTACATTAAACTAAAATATGTAGGTACCATTTTGTTCAATAACTTTTTGCCATCTCGTAGGTAGGGATATGATCCCATTGCTATAAAAATTTTGGGGCTTTTTATCAAAATACCGCGAAATTGGTTTTGGCAGTCCTCTCGTGATGTTAGCCTGACACTGCCTAAATAATTCTGAAGAGGCCGAGACAGGTGGAAATCTGAAGGTGCAAGGTCAGGACTATACGGCGGATGCATCAACACCTCCCAGCCAAGTTCTCTTAATTTTTGCTGAGTGGCTAAATATATGTGAGGTCTAGCGTTATCATTATGAACAACCACACCCCTTCTGTTGATTAATTCCGGCCGCTTTCTCTCAACTTCTTGCTCTCTTTAGTTGTTCGCAGTAGAGTTCAGAATCGATGGTCCTGCCTGGTGGTAACAGCTCATAATGAATAATTCCCTTCCAATCCCACCACACACACAGCATCACCTTGTTGCAAGTTAACCCGGGTTTCGCCAGAGTCTGTGAATCCTGACTGGCCTTTGACCACAACCTTTCTCGTACGTTCTTGTCGTGAGTGATCCACTTTTCATCACCAGTTATCAGCTTCTTCAAAAATGGTTCGGTTTCATTACGTCGTAATAAAGAATCACAAATGAGTACACCGTTCATTAGGTTTCTTTCAGTGAGCTTTTTTGTGTACCCAGTTTTTTTCAAATGCGCCATAACTATTTTGTGGTCAATTCCCAGTTCTTCAGTTACGTCGTAACTACTGATATGCCGTACTTGCCCCACTTTTTCAAAAATGGCATCGATTTTATCCATAATAGGGCGACCAGAGCGACGTGCATTTTTGACATCAAAATTTCCGGATTGAAAACGCTTAAACTAAATTTGTGCTACTCTCACAGACACTGCACTAGGTCCATAACCATCGCAAATATTTTTCACGGCTTGCGTTGCTTTTTTACCTTTTTTGTAGTAAAATTTTAAAATGTATCGAATTTCTTCATTAGATTCACTCATCTTGACAGTACGAAAAATAAATAGAAATCACACATTTTCTTAACTCGAATTTGGAATTATCTTCTTTAAAATTTCAACTTTTAATGATACTAAAACCAGCCAGATACAAATTGTATAGCCAAAGAGATTTTATTACAAGTTCATACATACTATCATGCGAAAATATTTATCTATATATACAAAAATTAATTGCTGTCCAATTTCAAAACCTAGTATCTGACAAATTAAAAAAAAAGTGTGTTTTTGCATTTTTCGACTTTGTAGACCATTCTCCACATACTAGGATAGCAAAAACCCCAAAAATTTTGTAAAAAACGAAGTTACACAAAGTCGGAAACCTAGTATCTACAGTAAACGTTTTCAAAATGCAAAAATTACAAGATTAGAACATAGTATATAACATCAACCATTTTAAAAACCTAATAAGTGCTTGTAGTTACTTGGATTTAAAATGATTCATGCAGATACTAAGTCAATGAAATGGTTGAAATAAACGTCAAAACTCCCGCGAAACTTTAGTAAGTGAGAAAATCGTTGCACGTCGTTCGTGTTTTTGTCTATAAAATGAGTAAAAATAGGTCGAAATTGATCTTGAATGCTTTAAAAGAACAACATGGTAAAATGTAAGTACGCTTCAGTGTGTTTTATTATTGTCAAAGTTTTTTGTTTTCCAAAATTACAACCTACTACGACATAAAGTAAATGAAGGTGCAATTATTCCAGAGGATGTTAAAACTGCATACGGGGATCACAAAGTTAAAGCAAGTAAAGCAATACAAAAGTATCAAGAAGATGCCTCCCTAGAAAATACTTCCTCTGTGAGATACTATTCGATGGATTTACAAAAAGTTATGTTGTTACCCGACATGCCTAAAGTCAAAGAATCGTTTTTCTTGAGTAGAATGATAACTTTCAACTTGACATTTGCACCAATCAGAAAGAAAACTAATGTTAATAGTATTTGTATTCTATGGCATGAAGCCTATTGACGAGATGCTCATGACATTGTTAATGCAATTTCAGCAATGATCGAAAAAGAAAGAGATTTTAATCATTTGATATTGTGGTGTGATAATTGCACAGCTCAAAAAAAAAATTGGATCCTCTTTACATCACTTGTTACTATAATAAGCTCTGGGTTTTTCAATTTAGAAAGTTTTGTAATATCTACCTAACTAAAGATCACACACGTATGTCAGCTGATGGAGTTCATGGCAATATGGAGAGGCAGATTAAAAACAAAAGTGCTGTGTACGATTTTGAAGACTATAAGAATGTAATTTTGGGTTGCAGATCGCATATTGAAGTTATCGAATTCCAAAAATCGTATGAGTGGGTAAAAAAGAAACGCATACCGCGACGCAATGATGACCTTGTTCCCATTAATAATTTTTTGCTTAGTTCTTTGGTTGAAGTAATATTTGTAAAAGGGTGCCGTAATATGTTTTATAGGAATGATTTTGAATCTCCGTATTCCGAGTTGGATTTTCTTATTAAAAAACACAATCCCTTGATCATGCCAACCTTAAAAAATATTCCAAGAGGCATTAACGAAAGTAAAAAGGAAGGCATAGTAACAACTTTATTTAGCTTATGCCAATGAACAGAAGTTTTGGAGAAGAAGTTTTGGCAAAGTGTACCGATTAATAATAATCCAGTTAATTTAGTTTCTAGTGGACAATTATTATTAACCGAATAATTTATTTTTATTTGACTGTTTTCAAATATTTTGAGTGATTATTTTTTGATTTTTTACTGTGAACAAATAGTGTTTGGTTTCCGATTATGTGTTTTTTTTTCTTTTTCATTAAAACTGCTTATTTCTGCCCATATTTATGTTGTTTTATTCTGTTTTTTCTTACTATGTTTATAAAATTGCATTTAGTTCCCACTCAGTAAATTCAGACCTAAATGAAAACAAAGCAAGTGATCTTACTAGGTTTTGAAATTGTCACACTCAAAAAGTTTGATCTAAGAAAACAATCTTTTTATTAGTAACTGCTCCTCTACGTACATCTTTTGTGATAGACGCATGAAATCTACTTTTTTATAAAGCCTGTTATGTACCTCAAATTTTGCAATCAATCTCAAGAAGGTACGACTAATATTATTGAAACGGCACGATGTCAAAGATATGAAATTGTTTTTCGGCTCTCCTGTAAAATTTAGTTTTATGCAGATACTGGGTTTTGATATTTCACAGCCGTGCTGTTCGTTAGTCTCGAGAGCGACTGGACTGATTTGGCTAATTTTGGTCTTGAATTATTTGTGGAAGTCCAGAGAAGGTTTAAAAAGGTAGAGAAATGAATGAAAATGTTCGGAATTAAATAAAAATAAGAATTTTGTTTTTCCTTTGATGTATCCCCCGTCGGACGGATTTCTTTTGTTTGTTTTAAGTTTATTTTATACAAAAGTTTAGGTCTTTTATTTATCAGCTGTCAGCTAGTTTTTTTATATAATATGAAAAATTATAATATGAAGTGAAATAAAATGATGAGATGAGATGATATGTGATTAAATATAATGTCAGTAAAATGTTGGTCATTTACTGAGACTTTTTCAGTGGACTTTTTGGAGGATCCCGAAAAGTTACGTCCAGCGGCTTTTTTGCTTTATTTTTCCACATTTGTGGCATGTGCAATTAATTAATCATCATACACTTGACAGATGACTTCAATCCCTTCATTTTTCCTGAACCGTTATAGAAACCAAAACAGTTATGTATTGTTTGCTTGTGCCAATGACACTGAAGTATACCATGTGTATGCCCAATGATCAGTGATTTCGGTGTTTGATATTCTGTCATTTGAGTCCTGTTTATTTGACTTTTATGTGACGTGAGTTATTGAATTGACATTTGTATCTGTATAGTTTTCTACATAGGTGCTCAAACAATTCAAAAATAGATCATCTCAACTTCTACTACTTCCACTAAGTTGGATGTAGAAAATCGCATTCCCATTTCGATATTTATACACTTTTTCGTAGAAAATCGTCTTAGTTGAACGTGTGTTATGTTGATTAAGGAATAATTTGTAGTAGTTAGTTTGTAATCTATAAAACCGACAAAAAGTAGGTTCAACTTCTATGTACCATGTCATGAATCGTACAGAATCTTCTAACTTCTATGGTTAAATGGTAAAAGGATAAGACACGACATAAAGACTGGGCGACTTAAGGACTTAGGGAGTACTGTTACCGTTACATATTACTGATAAGAGCATATTTGTAATGTATGTAATTTATTACAATCTTATACCTTTAAACGAGCAATTCTTGTATAATAATATATATATAATCTGAATCTCGGAAACGGCTACAACGATTTTCATAAAATTTAGTATACAGGGGATTTTGGGGGCGATAAACCGATCTAGCTACGATTTATTTTCAGAAAATGTTGTTTTATTCGTGTTTTCAATAATCAACTCTTCCCGACATCTATTGGCGAATAATAATACTATTTATATAATAATAATAATATTGTTTATACCTACTTTTTTTATGTCAAAACGAAGCAAGAGATTAATATGATTTTAAAGCGATAGTTTTAGGTCAGGCGTGTGACATGGGCTACATTTTAACCCGAAAATTAAAATTTAATTTCTACGGGAAACTACACTGCTATTTTTCCTTGACCACGTGGGCGAAGTCGCGGGTAATGGCCAGTTGACTTTTAATTATCTTATACATTGCGTGCACATCAATAAATATAATAAAGTAAGGCCAACCAGACGAGATAAAACATGTAAACAAAGTTTCAGGAGTAAAAAACATTTTTATTTAAATAAATTATTACAAAGTTCGAATTTTAATCGCTGTCATCTGTACTAGACAAAGATGATTCATCGGAAGAGTCCGAGTCAGCTGTGTTTATGATAAAACTATCTATTGTATTATCAATCATGTTGTCAATATTGCTATAAAAATTGTCCTCGACTTTTATAACATGATCCACACAATTTCGCCATTTATCAGCAGCACAGTTGCATATTCTTTTATTATTCTATATACGGAAGCGACACCGATGCCCAAAATGCTCGCTGTTTTCTCCATTAAACGTGTTTTGTACGGATATTCATCTGTAGGCCAAGTTTGCTTCACGTATTTGTGCACATTAACGACCATTCCTTTTTCATTCGATGTAAAATACGTCCGCTGTAAATAAAAAAAAAATGGTGAGGAATGGTAAATTTTAGACTATTTTCTTATTACTTATTATATAAAAAAGAATCTTTTGGTACGGAACTTTAAAAATCAAAATTATGGTAGTGGTTCAAGTACAAATGAATTAATAAATTAACTTACCTTTTGACGCTTTTTGCGTGGTGAATTCATTTTAGAGCCGCCAGGCTGTGATTCCATAATTAAAATCAACAACTAAATACTCACAATAACAGCAAAAATCAAAAATAAAACTAACAAAAACGGAATAATAACAACAACAGACCAAGTAAATACGGGAACGAAAAAATATGTATCACTTCGAACGCAATCCAAACAGGAATGAACTTGTTCACAAAATGGCGGACCAAATGTTGACAACTGCGGTACTCAGTGCTTTCCTACCACGAAACACACAACGACAGCTGTTGTCGACCAACTGACGCCATAACTGCGCGTACGAGTGATAAGGACAGAGATAATAATCCCTCGCTATCGCAATGTAACTCAGTAACGGTCCGCTTGTTTACGTTTATTATCTCGTCTGGTTGGCCTAAGTTTAGTAAAATCCTTTTTCATGTCAATCACATCATCAGAAATTTCCAGCAATGATATTCTCTCTTTTTGTCTTAGGGAACATCTCTCACAGAAATATTCTTAGTGTGGTAAACGATAAAATTTTGTAAAGGTGAATTAAAAATAAAAATTAACTTTAAAAAAAAGCTTTATTTTATTATTGCAACTATTTCACGTAAGTATAGTGAATATTTAAACGCTCGATTTCTCAGGCGCCTAATTCTTCCGTGGACTCCAACACTATCGATTCTTCATAACTAGATTCAGTTGTATATTTCTCGATTTCTTTACTGAGTGATCTTTTTTTATATTTTGTTTTTTGCTTTTCATTCGATTTTTCTTCTTTATTAGCGTATTCTCCCGTGTCATTTTCATTTGATATGACGTCCATCAAATTATTTTCATGAGACTGGTTGTTTTCTAAATCTGACGCACTGGTATTGCTTCGATCTGCTTGTCCGAAAAACGATGGCACTAAAATCATAGAACAATCAATAGAAAATATTTGTAACTAATTTCAAATGAAAGTCGTCGTGGCCTAAAGGATAAGACGTCCGGTGCATTCGTATTTAGGGCTGCAGCGGTGTTCGAATCCCGCAGGCGGGTACCAATTTTTCTAATGAAATACGTACTTAAAAAATCTTCACGATTGACTTCCATGGTGAAGGAATAACATCGTGTAATAAAAATCAAACCCGCAAATTTTAATTTGCGTAATTATTGGTGGTAGGACCTCTTCTGAGCCCGCACGGGTAGCCACCACCACCCTGCCTATTTCTGCCGTGAAACAGTAATGCGTTTCGGTTTGAAGGGCGGGGCAGCCGTTGTAACTATACTGAGACCATAGAACTCATATCTCAAGATGGGTGGCGGCATTTACGCTGTAGATGCCATAAGTGCTACTACTGCTCAAATAGAGTTGTAAATAAATCTCAATTGATTTGAAATAACTGTCGAATTCCGTTTTTAATGGGACAATGATTGCTTTGCGGCAATTGTCATGAAAGTTTTAGCGAGAAAATTAAAAAAACGATGATGGGTCTACAGCGTTGGCAAGTTCCATCTGTTGCCGGTACAATAAAATGAAATTAAAAAAATTAATTACGTTTAGGATCCCGCCGTTGCATAATAACAAAAGCGTGGTTATTGAGTCTGCGGCTGTATTTATAAGCCGATGAACAAACGGCTTTACCAAAGATTATGGTCGTACTTAAGTAGCTTACCGCATCTCGGCAGTGTGCTCAACATCTTTATATTGTGTAGCAGAGTATTAGACATTAGAGCTATAATGTGATGTTCGAGTAGATGTTTGAAATTCGCTATCATTCTGTTTGCGGGCCCTTCTATTGTCAGCGATTCCGGTCTGAAATGTTATGGATTTCATTTTAGCAACGTTGAGACACGATGGTTAATTTAAATTACGGGCTTAATATGAAACAAAGGTAGGTAACAAATGCGACGTTCAAGACACAGTGCACGAACAGTTTCGAAGTACATATTATATGCATGAATTAGCGAAAAAAGGATATTTTTCTAAAATCAGTTCCACAGTCAGAGGAGGCTTTGCCTATGGTGAAAGGTGTGCGTTGCACGCGACCGCTGGGTGCCCGAAAAATTGAAATTGAAAGTACTACGAGTATTCGAGCCATGTATTGGTTACTAGGACTACTAGGTGAGCTCACTGGGCTCAACCTGAGAGAGTTTGCTAATACTGGCCCTACCTAGAGCAGTGCTTCGAAGAATTAACCACTGGATCGGAATCACGAGAAGATCCGGCGAGTAACTCAGTGGGGCGTACATTTGTACATATTCCATTTTGACCACGCGTTTACTAGAGGGCGCTAGGGTAATTATTGCATATGGGCGCTATTTGTTTTTTTTTTTTATAATTGAAAGATTACTGGTGGCCCGAAGGCCTTTCTAGTTTCACCAGGACAAGTGGGCGAGCAAATGCTCAGCCAGGAGGGGTGGGATTTGCTAACAACTGCCCGAGCGCCTCCGAAGGAGACCTAACAACTCAAGAGCAATTGCTTTGCGAATGAATCTACTACCGGATCGGAATCGCGACCCATCGCTACATGTGCTGGAGACTCTTTTATCTAAAATTTACTAAGCTCCTTATTTTTTAAAGTTGTAATAAAGTATTTAAATGAGTCTTTTAAGTCTTAATGACACTTTTATCTATCATTAATCGAACATTAGAGTTGTAGGTTATTAGAACTGTCAAAGACACTGATTTTGGTTTTCAGTTTAAGATATTACATCATTTGGAGATTGATGCGACGATAAAAACGAACTACTTTCATCATTATAAAAAAATACCTCTACCGCAGTTTGAAACAAAAGTTTTGATGTTCATTTGAAGTAAAATTCTCTCTGTACGGTTTGAATATCACGAATGTGAATATCTTTATTACTCATAAAATATATAATGACTAGCAAATGATTCAGACGTTATGACAATTGAGGGTAATTAAACAACAGTGATGATTAAAGTTGATATTATTTGAAATAGTAATTTTAAATTAGGTGCTTTAAAAATAATTAACTTATGAAATGGTGCTCACCCTATTTTTATTAATAATCAGGAATTTATTATAATCGAACTAATACTATTTATATAAAAAAAATCATAAACTAAATTTAATTAAAACTATAAATAAAAAAGTAATTGATGCTAAAGATTGTGTAAGAAAATATTTTAGGGAAGTTTCTAGATATAATAATTTTTTTGAGTTTGAAATCAGGGGGATAAAGCTTAATAAATTAATAGTCATTTTAACTAAATTGTTTAAATAATGCAAAAAAAAAGTACTAATTGTCTCGAAAGCTACATACTTCAATTGATGCATAAAATCGAAGGTCAAGTCTACTGTTTCCGGTTCTTTCAGCAGAGTAATACCAAGATGTGCAGTCAGCTCATCCGCCGTCAACACCATAATTCCACTTAATGTCTTGACTTCTGAAGATAAAATAGCCTGGTATGTGTACATGACCTGAAATGTACGTAGAGTTTGAGTCTTCATAATGAAATGCGTCACAAAAGCGATTAGACTTATTCGAAAATCGAATTATTAAATAGGACGAAACAAATTCAGGGGAATGGAAAGAAACAGCTTCCATTTAATTCTCTTTGTAAACCTATAACGCTTATAAAAATTATAGCCAGTTTAAAATATTTATTTTTTAAATAATTCACAAAACCTTAATATTGCTACTGACATCTCAATTATGTAAACTGCCGAACACGCGGCTTTCTATGTTCGCCATAATGATCGGACCAGCACTGTCCGCATTCAGTGGTTTCCTGTAACCCTCAATAGGTCTACTTAGTGGGTTTCTAACAAAATTAATCTTTAGTATAAATATTGAAAGGATTTTCATAATATTAATTTAATTGACTAAATGTTTTTTAACATTTATTATTTGTTTACCATACTGTGTTTCAGGGCTTACCTGTGTGCTTAGTGCGAGTTTTTTAACGTTCTCGATAGCGAAAAAGTTAACTCGAATTTGTATGGAGTTGGAACGTTGGAAATTTGGGTTAGCTTTTACGCTATCGAGAACGTTAAATAACTCGCACTAAGCACGCTGGTGTAAAACGGTTACCTGAATCCTTTTTTTCCCCTGCCTAAGCTGATAGCCTTGAGAGGCTATTTCAGCGTAACCTTAGCTAGTAGGTGATCTCACGAGGCTCAAAGCAGAGGGATGCTAACACTGACCCTAGCAAAAGCAGTGCTTCGCAGAATATACCACCGGGTCGGAACCACGACCCACTGAGAAGATCCGGCGAGAAACTCAGTGGGCTGTGTCTATAGGTTATTTTGCTCATCGAGCCCTTCGTCGCAAGCAACGAGGACGGTGACCGGTGCTTGTGGTACCTAAATGCACCGTTAATGGATCAAGAGGATCCGTAATGACAGAATCCATAGACATTGCGAATGCGACACATTATTTTATAAGCGCTGTTACTCCCTTAAAATCGAACACATGACTCATTCGTAGCAGAAATGTGCAACCAATTTATATAGACCCGTTAAGGAACAGTCAGCTAGAAGTAATTACGATAAGTTATATACTTGTCGGTATTTATGTACATAATAATAAGTTCGTTGAAGAAATTAACAAATAAAAATGTCAAAAGATTGGGTTCAGAAATACCTAAAATACTGGATAAGTTCATCAGTACAACTCTACATGTAAGTCTAGTACCTAATAATAAAAGAATAATATTGTTTTGTATGAAATATCAATATACCAGACCTTTAGATTACTAAAACCGACGATGAGGTCAACCTTCCTCAATTTGTTGTCCCTTCTGCCGGTAGCGACCGATCGTCTGTACATACTGTCCAAGCCGCGCAAAATTCCATCTTTTAATTTAATTTGCTAAGAAAATAAGAACGATTAAGTTTTACAATATTCTCATCACAATCGTTAGTTGTATGCTGTAACCAGTTATATAATAATAAGACGTGAGCTATGTTTATATAAGGTGTAATCCCAAAGCAATCCCAAAGTTGACACGAATATAAACTGGTACACCAATGCAAATGCCAAATTCATTAAGTAGGCTAAAGATAAGACATATTTGATATTTTAGTAGGTGTTTTATCGACCGGCAATGTAAGACGAATGCAGCGAGCAGTGAAAAAAAAAATAAACACGTAAATGTCGTAGAACGTTTGAACGTGATTTTTAGTGTGAGAATCACCCTCTCCATCTGTCTTGATTCTCGGGAAATGTTCTCTATGCAGATGTGCATAGATTCTTAAATCGTTCACCCGATTGTAACAAAGTTGGTATACAGTACCATCAACGTGCGATAGTCGACTTCCGACTAGTTTCAATAATATGTTTTATAAACAGTGAGAGATAGTCACAGCGAAGCGTGACCTTGTTTTACTAGTTAAATGTCTAGATTATTCCGCACAATTACTTTAGAATTGGGTACCAAAATTGTAGAACAATGCATTTTAAATGAATAGACTCTGCTGGTTAAACGATTGCTATGTGTGCATTGAGGATAACGACTTTTTCTATTATTAAATTTACTTCTACAGTTGACCAATACAACCTTTCACAGTAAACTGATGGCTTTACTTTTTATTTTTATAATTCCTTTCCGGAATATTCTTTTTCCTTTCGTTGCTACTGGCGACCGGTAAAATAAAAAGGTTTTGGAGCATAATCGAGATAGTTTCGATTCTATATACGAATACGAATTGTCTAGATTATTCCGCAAAATTAGTTTCATAATTGGGTACCAAAATTGTAGAACAATATATTTTAAATGAATAGACTCTGCTGGTTAAACGGTTGCTATGTGTGCATTGAGAATAACGACCTTTTCTATTATTAAATTTACTTCTAGAGTTGACCAATACCTTTTACAGTAAACTGATGTTTTTACTTTTTATTTTTGTAATTCCTTTCCGGAACATTCTTTTTCCTTTCGTCGCTATTGGCGACCGGTAATATAAAAAGGTTTTGGAGCATAATCGAAATAGTTTCGAACTATATACGAATAAGAATTGAATAGTGTTGACCGAAGAATCGCGATTTTCATGAATCGGTATTGAAATGTATTATTCTGTCTTATTCCAGAAATTATTGTGTATTAAAATGAACTATGAAAGTGGTACATATTTTGATATTTAGTCTCTTTCATTCAGGAGTATTAATTAATAAGAGCTGTCAATGTTAGATGCGTCAACATTGTTCGAACAAGCACAATTCAGAGAAAGTGATACTAGAGTCTACCTTATTATTACTTACTTACTTTTTACATATTATTTATTAGGAAAAATTTAAAACTATTTTGCAGAACTTACCATGTACTGATTAGCAAATATAGTGAATTGTGGTAATCGCACGGAGCTGGCACCAACTTCACGGATCCGTCTTTTAAGCAAATTAACCGCAGAGTCTGCGTATTCATTCAACTTTACTGCCTTATCTTTTTCCGATCGCCTGTTATTAAGTAAATGAAGCTTGAACGTATCAAAGTTAAGATATTCGAAAAGATAAGTTTTGCAGGTAGCGATGGAGGACTTTTTTATTTTTTATTTTTTTTTATTGCCTAGATGGGTGAACGAGCTCATAGCCCACCTGGTGTTTAATGGTTACTGGAGCCCATAGGAACCCTTCAAACCGAAACGCATTACTGCTTCACGGCAGAAATAGGCCAAGTTGTGATACCTACCCGTGCGGACTCACAAGACGTCCTACCACCAGTAATTACGCAAATTATTATTTTGCGGGTTTGATGTTCATTACACGATGTTAATCCTTCACCGTGGAAGTCCATCATGAATATTCGTTAAGTACGTATTTCATTAGAAAAATTGGTACCCGCCTGCGGGATTCGAACACCGGTGTATCGCTAGATACGAATGCACCGGACGTCTTATCCTTTAGGCCATTGCAACTTTTGTCATTGTTGCATAGATGTCTGAACGAGCTCATAAACTACCTGGTGTTGAGTAGTTACCGGAGACAACAGACATCACGTGAATGCCTCCGCCTGTTTGCGACAAGAGGACTTGAACTAGAAGAAACATGCTGCATTATTGAGTACTGAGGACTGGACTGGACTTGTGTGTAAACGAGATATTGCCTATCCAACTACGATATTAAAGAATAAGTAGAAAGCTACAAGCAAAAATAAACGTTGAGCTATAATTGAAAAAGAAAAGAAAACAATCGTTCATACTGAAGTGGAACGTTTTGGCTTTCAACAAATTTTTTGTGCGACAAATAGTTGTTGAAATAATCTTTCAGCCACTTGTCCAAATCTATCTTCAGTTTGTGAAGGAATTGCTCTGCAACAAAATGTTCAACAAAAATATATCCATAATAAAAGCTATATAATAACATTAATTATAAATACATTAGGAGGCAAATAGTTAAATACCATTTTTGTTATTTGTCGACCGATTTTAGTATTTATGACGAGGTGTGAGAGCTGTTATTAATACAAAATTGGAAGTACCCGTTATTTTGAAGTCAATTACTGATAAAATGAGTCTAAATTGTTGAGGTGTCAACGATTATGGTTGTATTTCGATTTAAATCGAACCTCGAGGTACTGAGAATCTAAAACCATTCGGATAACGAAGCAGTCTGATATGCCTTGATGATATAGTTCATATCGTTAATTTAATGTTATACAAATGGAACGTTGACTTCCAAATAGTCTTAATTCCGTACGTTTTATTTCTTTACTGCCCCCCTTTTTAAAATATATCTAGAATCTGTAGTATTATTTATCTAGTATTTCGGAAGTAAATTTTAAATAAAGACTACATGCTTTTTTTCATTTGACAATCGGCGTCACAAAACTGAGAATGAAAAGAAGCTTGCCTAGAGTTTTTTTCGGCATATTGTTTATAAATGTGGCTGAAAACTAATTAAGGGTCAATTCCTACTGAAAGAGCAGCGGCGCGCAGCGGCCGTAAGAGCAAGTGACTGAGCGCGGCGCCGCAAGGGTAGAAGGCTCGTGCAGCCTCGCGACGCCACGCTACCCCTCCTTTGCCTTCAAATGACTATGAACTTTTTAATCACGTAGATAAGATTCAAAATAGTTTGTAATATTTTGCCTCAAAAAGACGCTGCCGGCCGCTGCTCTTTCAGTGGGAATTGACCCTAATGCCTTTACTCATTTCAAAAAAAAGTTTAGTCATACCCATGTTCGCTTTCGGTAGTCGTACCGGTTCCTCTGTATTATCTTTGCTTTGATACTGAAATAGTTAAGAATAAAATAATGTATTATTTTGTTTTTACTCTTAATTGAAATCTAATAAGATATAATCGACATTATATTGTTCCTCATCTATAATTTTTAAAATATCACGACTTTTTTTTTTGTAAAACAATGTATTACGGAAAATTCTTTGGAAATCATTGAAATGATAGTTCTATTAATCATTCGAATAATTAATTAAAAGACTAATAAATTACGATCGTACCCTTTTTTTGTAGCCTTCTGGTTTTCAAACTCAACTCTCTCGCTAATTCTTACCCAGATCATGGTTCAAAGCCGGTTTCGGCAATGGCGACCAAAATTTCAGTTCAATAGCTTAAAAGCTAATGTCCGCGCCTCTCATGCGCTCTACCTGATGTTAAGTGGTTACTGGAGCCCATAGACATCTACAACGTAAATGCGCCACCCACCTCGAGATATAAGTTCTAAGGTCTCAGTATAGTTACAACGGCTACCCCACCCTTCGAACCGAAACGCATTACTGCTTCACGGCGGAAATAGGCGGGGTGGTGGTACCTACCCGTGTGGACTCCCAAGAGGTCTTACCACCAGTAATTACGCAAATTATAATTTTGCGGGTTTCATTTTTATTACACGATGTTATTCCTTCACCGTGGAAGTCAATCGTTAACATTTCTTGAGTACGTATTTCATTAGAAAAATTGGTACCCGCCTGCGGGATTCGAACACCGGTGCATCGCTTCATACGAATGCACCGGACGTCTTATCCTTTAGGCCACGACGACTTCATTAGGCCACGACGACTTCGAATGGTTATGGTATATGGCTATGGTAGCCTATCTTGTTCTTAAGCGTGCGCAAACAGAAGCTACAAGTAAGAAAACCACCCACGAAGTTGTAAAAAATGGTGGAAGGCGGTCTATTTTTCAATTTATTTCGTCTGTCGTCCAGTTCGCGCCTCATGTCGTTTCTTACCCTGACTGGCCGATCCACGGCCTATTGTTACAAAGGATATCGTTACAGGAAAAGCGGTCGATCGAAGACATACAACATATTGTACTAGCCCCACTATTGGGATAAGAGCATAGAGAAAATCAAATTAACCAAATTTAATGGAAATGATTTTTCAAAGAGGAAACTAGTATTTACGAATTTTGAAACGATTAACTACCGTCATCAGGATATCTTCGACTAATAATTCTGATATTATCAGTTCGATTGTGAGTCTGTTCATGATCAACCTTAGTCGACCTTCCATGTTATATTGCACGTTCTTCAGGAGAAACCTATAAAAAGTCACAAGGGGAAATATAAAATGATATATTGAGGAAACGCTCGAATAATCTGGGATGCCAAAATTAATGCGTCGTCGTTAATTTTAAACGGAAGATGAGTTTTTTAAGTTTCTTTTTTTATTTATAGAGTTTCATAGAAATTTGTTTCGGTTTAATTGATTCATAAAATTTCATTCACTGTTTGTGTATATATATTTTCTTACAGCTAATGTGTATTATAAATATTATTTGCGTGCCGTGTTAAGTGTTTCTTAAAAGGATGAAGTTGCCCCGGTAATAATTTATACATATAAAAAACATGTCATAGTAGATGATATTTTTTTATAGGAAACTCAACCTTGCTCCGTTGTCTCCGATGATTTCTACCTCAAAGGGGCTTTAGTTAGTTCAACTCTATGCTTCACCTACCCTCAAGATATAGGTAGTATAATTATTTCTTTATGACCCAAAAGAAAATCACATATCAAAATATGTTATATTTACACATTGAAATGTTACACATATTTACTTTGGAAGTTCACGTCAAAGTGCATTGGAATTACTACTGTTACCGACTATCACTATAGACTATGTCACTAAGGACCATTTTAAATTGCACGGTAACATTCCGAATGTACAATACATATTTTACTACTTTATTTAAGATTCGCTTAAAACCTAAATGTACTTAATTGGAAATGAAGGGTGAACTTTTAGCCAATAGTGCATAACATCATTTATAAACTTTCGCAATGTTTAGAACACAATTAAGCCGCTACAAACCTCTTTACACACTGGTTTGACGAGGGGCAAACTAATTCATTTTAAAGAAACCGTGATGTGATCTTACTCGACTTGTCCGAATGTAGGAGCGTAGAATAACACGCTGGGATCCTTGTAAGTTGGTGATCGATCGTATGCACCAATCAAGTGGAGATCATGTAAATTCAGTCTTCCGATTAAGGTCATGTTCACAAAATCTGTACGTAAGTAGTTGACCCGAAATTCGGTGTCGTTACGAAGTTTCAAACGATAAAAAAATCTGTGGATTATCAATAATATACTAAGTAAATTTTAAATGTATACAAGTTTTGTGGAGATCATCAGCCGCTTTAATCCTGCTTGGTAATAGGCTTTGGATTTGTAAAATGACTATTCTAATAAATGTATACACTATAATAGTATAATTAGAACGTAAATTGTATGTGGCAGTATCTAATTTAAGTCGTCGTGGCCTAAAGGATAAGATGTCCGTTGCATTCGTATGTAGCGATGCACCGATGTTCGAATCCCGCAGACGGGTACCAATTTTTCTAATGAATTACGTACTCAACAAATGTTCACGATTGACTTCCACGGTGAAGGAATGACATCGTGTAATAAAAATCAAACCCGCAAAATAATAATTTGCGTAATCATTGGTGGTAGGACCTCTTGTGAGTCCGCACGGGTAGGTACCACCACCCCGCCTATTTCTCCCGTGTAGCAGTAATGCGTTTCGGTTTGAAGGGTGGGTTCGCCGATGTAACTATACTGAGACCTTAGAACTTATAGCTCAAGGTGGGTGGCGCATTTACGTTGTAGGTGTCTATGGGCTCCAGTAACCACTTAACACCAGGTGGGCTTTGAGCTCGCCCACCCAACTAAGCAATAAAAAAATATGTTTTTTTCTTCTTAATATACCCAAAGCTGTCTCTGTCCCTTAAAATATCATTACGCAGAGTGGTGTAGTCTGTGATAAACACAAAAAGCCCGCCACCAAAGATGTAAATTTTACTCTAAAATAGTAAATCTTATACGTAACATTGTTAATTCACTTTCAATACAATTGCTATTTGTCTGCGTGGTTTGATCGAAAATCGACACGAGGTAAAAAAATCTCGTAAAAAGGTCTCCAAAATACGAACAAAATTACAAATGAAAATGAAATTTTATAATACATTAAACTTAAACAATAGTCAATCATGTTAAACCACGTGGCGTGGCAAGTCCGTAGGTCTATTAATGTCTGCTGAAGAATTCCGAATGATGTGCAATAAAAAAAATAGGTCAGAAACGCTCGTGGAGTATTCCCGAATGAGATAGAACCATGATCAATGGTTTTATTGTTGACGTATGAAAGGGTGTAAGAACGACTATATCGTTTGTTATGTAAAAATTATACACTAATATTAAGCTCAAGAATGTATGCGAATGGTATGGGAGTGTCGAATTTTTGTTGAGGAAAATATGTGGTCGTTATTATTTGTTTATTAGGAAGAAAGTATTACTGGTGGCCCGGAGGCCTTTCCAGTTTCACTATGATAGGTGGGCAAGCATGGGCTCATCCAGGAGGGTTGGGATTTGCTTACGCCGAGCGCCTCCGAAGTAAACTTTTTTTTTTTTTTGGGAATCCGTTTACGCATACCCGTTCAAAGGGGGGTAACGGACCGGGTTATGTCGGACTCCGGCGCCTCCTGAGAGGAAGAAGGGGAGAAGAGAAGGACCGAGGTCCTTCACCTCCCTCAATTTCTCACACGAGACTACGCCTTGAAAAAGGCGCGCGAACCACTTGCCCCGCAGAACGACTACCGACTAAACCCCATCCACCACACTGACTGCACGAAATTTACGGTACCGCGGTGCGCGCCGAAAGTCTCGCCTTAGCTGGTACCCGTACTAATGTTAAGACGGGATCTCATCCCCGGGAAAATCCCGAAGAACCTCGTCTCGGGAGACTCCGAAGTAGACCTAACAGCTTAATGTCAGCTGCTTCGCGAATGTATGTAGGCTATATTTGATCGTATTTGGGTATACATATATGTATGTGACATTTGCTGTCGAGTTTCGGAAATTGGTTTACAATTTTACGCTACACACGTAATCTATTCAACGGTGGCTTGTGAGGGCGTCTTGTGAGCTGGCAGGGATAGGTCACGCCACGATTCCTATTTCTGCTGCGAAGCAGTTATGGTTGCGCTCTGAAGGACGGGGCAGCCATTATAATACAGAATTTAAACTTAGACAATATAGATTTAGACATCATATTTCAAGCTAAGTGGCGGCATGGACGTTGTGATGTGTCCGATAACCCGTCTATGCAGTAAAAACTTGCTTCAATCTTTTGTCTTTTTTTTGTTGTCTATCTTTATTGAAAAATAATATTATTCTGTATTTCAGCTGAACATTTTTTCATAGCATTCGCAGTTTTTCATGGCCGAGTCGGAGATCTGATTAAAACTACTACCGGATCGGAATCGAGACCCACTGAGAAGATCCGAGCACCCGAGCCACAAGCGTCGTTCGTAAATAGTAATAGTAAAAGTATTCTACATTAGCTACTCACAGCAACGAGTCTTTCATTCTCATCATGAGGGGTCCTCCAAGATTGAGGCCTGACGGGATCAGGTTGGGGTGACCACCCGATTTGTATATTTCGTGTTGTGCCATCCCTCTCGATGCGAGTAAGTCCTGTATTTAAAAAAACTTTACCAGTAGGTCATTTAGGTCATGGTTGGTTTTCTAATCTGCCTAAAATGGAAAACTTATTCTTAAGCTATGAAGCTATGTACCGTGGACCCTTAATGAAAACTATCTCTCTCGAAAAAGAATATGTATAAACAGACAAACACAAAATAGTCCCATTTTATTTGATAGATTGATAGTAAATGATGATTTTATATAATATTTTTACGTTTAATAGATTTTTGTCGATAGACTGTTTTGCGCCAAAAATTCCCTATCTTCATAATAAAAAATGTCAATAACAAAAAAAAGGGAAAGTATAATATGGAATCTGCAACTTGGTCTAGTTTGCTTAAAGAAGTGTTCTTTTAAATTTATTAATTTAAAAAAAAAAAAAACAATTTAATTCCATATAACTTTTTTAAAACGTTGATTAGTAAAAAAATTCCAAAAATGTTTTCTGGTAAGTTTTTTTTTATTGCCGTATACGCAGACGACCATACGGCCCACCTGATAGTGAGTGGTTACCGTCGCTTATGGACGTCAGCATTGCCAGGGGCAGAGCCAAGCCGCTGCCTACCGTTAAAATTAAATTTTGAATACAATCAAATTGGAGTGCCAGTTTATTGAATAAGTATGATATATTTATATTCTTTTAGGCTAAAATGGTTTTAGTTTATTAACATTTATTCAAAAATATCAAAGTAGGGTGGACTAGTAATTTTTAGTAGTAACTTTATACGAAAACTAATGATAATTCAAATTGGCCCTATTAACACCAGACCACAGATTTTATTTTTAGGAGACAAAGCTGGTTAATGTTTTCGCATATAAATGTACTATAACACAGTGTGAAAGTTTATTTATGAAAAGGCGCAGTAGACCACATCGTTAAATATCGTATTACTATGCATTCTATTTACCGCGAGCAGTAAATACAGTTATTCCGATGAATTGTGAATGTGAAACGAACGTAAAATACTCAAGAAGATGCAATTTAAACTATATCGCTTGGAATACGAGCTGTCATAAAACATTAAATAGCAGAGGGAAATTTAATATGGTTCTGTTGAAAAAGATAAAACGAGTACACGTGGTTCACCTATGCAATACTTCGCAGTTAGGTTACATGGCAACAATATTTCTTTTCCTTCATTAGTGACGTTTCTGTATATTAAATGATACGTCAACTGTCAAACAAACTGCAAAACCATATTCATTTTCACTGAGCACAAAATATACAGATTATATGCTTAATTTAATTACGTATGTTTTTAATGTAATACCTTATACACAATCCGCTCTAAAATTAAACATTGCAAAATATTGGTTAATGTGTAAACAAATACAGCGGTCTATTATTGTCGCACGAGTGGGTAGTTGCGTAGCCCGCATTAATTCCTGCTTATAGGGTAGGATGGTTTTCAATTTAATTGTAGCTTAGACCTCGTATTGTGAGGTGGGCGGCATCATACGAATTCTGATATCTATGGGCTTAGGTAGGCATCAATACCACAATTACAAGAAATATATTTGATGTCGACATTAATAGATTACCAATATTATTTTTTAATCTTTTTAATTAGTACTAGTGGTCCCGCAGTAGTCGAAATTCGACTATAATTAATTGGAATTGTAAGTTTGTACACTATTATGATTGTGTTTTATACTTCTATAATCACAAATTTCGCGAAGACTACACTATAAAAAAATATCAATAAAGACAAACAATATTTAATCTATTCTCAATTTGACAACAGACGCCAAGAACAAAAGTTTGACAATAAATAGTATGCATGCGTGTGTGCATCAAATACATGGTATGTAGTGTGTGTAATGTTTTCTTTATTGATTTAATGTATCTTTTATGCATTATTTTAAAAAAAATATTAGCTTGTGCTATAAATGTGGAAAATTTCATACTCCTCCGTCCGCGCAATTTTCGTAAAACGGGATACAAAGTTTTGCTTCACGTATTAATATATGGATGTCGACTAAATGAATTGGATAACTTACTGATAGCATTGCTTTATCAAATCCCTCGCTAGCGTATGTTTGGATTTTATCACGGATATTGTATTGTTTTGCTGTGAATTTAAAAATATATTTCAAAACTTATATTATTAAACTAAACTTTTCATATTTGTGGTTTACGTTCTTATAAAAGATTTTCTGAAAAAATAAGCCTCTATAGCTTCCATAGAATAGAATTAATCTTGCTATAATCTGAATTGCGCTACTAAAATTTTTCTATTTTGAATATTTCAAAGCTTAGAACAACAGCATTTGAACCTTTCGAAGCGATATCTTACGCTTCGTTGAAGATTTTTCCCGTCACTACGAGCTTCATAAACTTCGAAACTAGTAGCGCCTTTCGTATAAGGGAAAATGCTACGAATAAATATTATCATTTATTCGTAGGGAAAATGTAAAGGCGTTTGTACAATACTCTAAAAAGGAGGTTGCACTTAATTCATCGAGTAAAATAAAAAAATTTAAAATGAACATTCATCCTGGAATTATTAATCGCTCGTTAGCGTTCAGCCGGGAACAAGTTAATCGTTGATAAAGCTCGGGTTCCCTGGGAAAGAAGTACCCTCATAATTCAGCAGTTTCATATATTGTATGTAATCTATGATAGTGTCGTATGACGTAGCTTGAACTGCCACTGTGGTGCGTAAAATAAGCTTTCTACTGATCGATAGCTTCCTCCGATAGTATCCTCTTAGCATTGTTGAATTTCTCCGATGCCCATTTTACGTCAGCTATTAATGCAACGCATCTCTTGGGAAAACCGAGCTTTAATGAGTGTGTTCTGACGATGAAGAAAATACCCATCGCGTACGTTTACCTTTAAAAAAGGGTTTGTATTAATTTATCCATGTTTAAAAAAGGGTTTGTATGTGTGATCGCCTTTTACCGTCTAATTTATCCATGATATCAAAATGCTGTTTTGCATCGAGTGACATCCAGCAACCCGTGGTGTTCACGACTTGATTATCATCGTTATAATTTAAATCATTTGTTTGAAGTTTTGAGTCTTCGTCGATTTCGTTGTCATTTTCTGTGAAAAAAAAAATTCGGCTTCCAAGTTAAAAAAAATATAACGTTATTATTTCCGAAGCCTTCGATTGCCGTAAGCGATGAAGCGATTAAAATATTTTATGCAGGTTTACAATCATGAGGATTATTTTTAAATATTCAAATCGTGAAGCATTTTCCAAAAAAATATGAATCATATTTTTTAAATTTAAGCAAAGGGACGAGGTTTCTACGGCTTAGCTGATCTTAAGCATTTACATGAGCCTATCGATATCAGAACCCGTCTGGAGACATACGATTGAACTTTTAACTGCACCATAGCTTATGCTACCCTTCAAACCGGTACTTATCTTTACTTCGTGATAGAATTAGATTGAACGGTGCTACCCGTTTGTACGAGTTTCTGCCATACCTAATGGCAGTACTAGGCGTAGTAGTAGGTAAGCTAACCTCCTAGGTTAGAAAGAGAGAGTTAATCAGGAAGATATGTGAGGAGATGATTGAGGAGTGGAACAGATAGGGAACATATGACATAACACAATTTAAATAAAGTTTTACATCCTCAGAATTTTAATTTGAAAAGAAATAAATAACTTCATTTATTTAATGCTTTAATAAAACAATGGGATTCGGTATCAGAATCAGCGTGGGTCAAGTAGTGCGGTTGTCCATTGCCGATCTGTTTATTTTTGCTGTAAACGAGTAATACGTACAGGTTTGAAGGCTGGAACAACTGTAATACTATAGAATTGGGAGATAGACCTCATATCTCAAGGTAGGTGTTGGGATTCAGTTTTTTTTCCTACCTTAGCTGATAGCCTTGAGAGGCTATTTCGGCGTAATCTTAACTAGTAGGTGAGCTCACGGGGCTCAAACCTGATGACGTTGCTAACACGAACTCTATCAAGAGTCGTGCTTCGCAGAATCTACCGCCGGATCGAAAACGCGACCCACTGAGAAGATCCGGCGAGAAACTCAGTGGGCTTTTTCTGTGAGTTAATTTACTCGTCGAACCCTTTGTCGCAAGCGACGGCGAGAACGACGACCGGACGGATTCAGTTTGTGATGTCTGGGGGATATCTGGTAATTGCTAACATCACGTGGATAGTCTATGAGATATATTTTTGTGCTTATTTATAATATTTTTGTGCTATCTACATCACTAACCTTCATTTTCGGAGATTTTGTGTAGTTTAACATTTGTAACAGTTAAAATATTCAACAAAACAAATGTATAAAAATGTTGTTGCATGTTATGGCAATTATTTTTCAATTACTTTCGAAAGCTAACGCAAAAGTGTTTTTATGGTTCCTTATCTACATTCGATTATTTGATATTCTGAAGTTATTTCAATTAATTTTCCTTTTATCTTCGATCGAATTTCTTTGGCACGAATTAATAAGCATTTCTCTAAAAACAAATTGTTTTATGTAACGTGAAACTCGCGCGGCATTTCACTTCAAGGTCCGCTTTGCACTAAAAATAGGAAATGTTGAAAATTATTATAATACTTGTGATAATGGCGTTGGAAATTAATTCGGACAATATCGGGGGTGCTATTATGAAATATTTTGAGTCCGGTGAGTTATTACCGCTGTTCGATCCGAACCCAGTGCCCTCGTGGCAGCCTAGGGCTCCGGAAACCAGCACGAGGTGGTAACAAAATATCATCTAATCACTCACCGGAACCGATGACCTCGTCGTCTCACGCCGTAGCACTTAGGGGGAAGGGTTTAGGGCAGGAATGGATAAGGGTTAGTGATAATGCAAGCCGTTAGCGTAGACCGTCACATATGAGGGTAGGTACCGTCCCGTTCGAGAAGCAAGACAAAGTGACAGATGTCAAATCGCGAAGGCACCGTCAAATCGCGACCCGTGTTGCCGTGGTAAAAATTCAATTACCCACGGATTGGTTTCGAACAGTCGCTATGGAAGTTGAATTCAAATACGTGCGTACCTAATACATAATACGAATTGCTACCAAATATTAATATAAGAAAGGCGCAAGCGTTTCTTTACCCTGGTAAAGTCAAATGATCGTGTGGTGTTTTCCTAAAATTAGTTCCAATAAATCTTCTTTTTTGTCCTATGGCTAAAAGGAGACTATGAGAGTCACGGAATAATCGATGGAATCCCTTTTCTTGCCGGATCTTCTAAGCAGGTCGCGATTCCAACCCGGTGGTAAATTCATTCGCGACGCAGCTGCTCTTGAGTTGTTAAGCCTCCTTCGGAGGCGCTCGGGCAGCTGTTAGCAAATCCCACCCCTCCTGGCTGAGCCTTTGCTCGCCCACCTGTCCTGGTGAAACTGGAAAGGCCTCCGGGCCACCAGTAAACCTTCAATCATAAAAAAGAATACCTGTTTTTATTGTTTAGACAGTGGAACACACTCACCACCCATTTAGTATTAAGTGGTTACAGGGGTTTTACATATCAACAACGTTAATGCACCCGCCAACCTCAAGACACGAGTTCTAAGTCTCATTTGTATAGTATGATGGCTGCTCCATACTTCAAACTGGATCACATTACTGCTTCAGGGCATAAATAAGCAGGGTGGTGCTACCTACCCGTGCGGGCTCACAAGGCGCCCTATCATTAGTAATTAAAGCCGGATAGGGCGATACGAGTGTACCGGATATCTTATCCTTTAGGTCACGATGACTTCTGTTATATCCGGGTACTGGCATCTTCAAGTCATATATTGGTGGTATAGTGCATTGTGAATCCATATAGTTGAGGAAAGTCCGTCTATTTGCAATTGTAGATTCCAATTATGCGTCCAAGTATTATAGATTCGCTGTGAGCTCCTTCGTCCATATTAGCCAATAAAAAGAGCATCAGTTATGAAGTGGTGCACTAAAAAATATTTTTTATATTACTATCAGAGAACAGGATGCGGTCATTGTCTCAAAAACTAAAAAGGAAATCGACTACAAGTCACTTCTACAGATCAAGACCACAGATCAAGTAGTAAGTTATACACTGTTTTCTCCAGGCCAAGTAGTTGGCCTGGAGAAAACAGTGTATCTCGATGCTAGTAAAATTGTTTATTTTTACAGACACCGTTCGCGAATTTCAAGATACATGGGCCGATGTTCAGAGACCTTTAGAGAACGCAATAGTTTCTGTGCGTAAAATTTTGCAAAGTTTTTAATCGTTATTATGACGCCACAACACTTGGTCAATACTAAAATAGTTTATGCTTTTGTTTTCTTTTTCAAGGCCCTGAAAGAAAGCTACGGATACCGGGGCATGAACGTTTTCGTTCGCAAGACCAGGGATCTTCATTCGATCGCCACTGGCTACTACCACAATGATATTCAGGTTCGGTTGTAAGTATTCAGCATTCTGTTGCGCCGGGATCTGTGTGGCAGTGTTTATTAAGTGTGCTAGTTACATTCCTTTTTAAGAGATTTAAATGAAGGAGGAGATCTTTATACGCCGACTGACTACGTTGATTGACTCTGGTACTGTAGTTATCGCCCCTGACTGTTGCGTAAAGGATCGTGGGTTCGATTCCCACATCAAGAAAACACTCGTGTGATGAACAGATTTGTTTGCTCTCTGTCTGGTTATTTATTATCTATATATGTATATATTTAAACGTTTTTTCTTTTGTATAGTGCAGTCTTCGTGAAATCTGTGATTATAGAAGTATAATATTCTTTGACAATAGAACCATAATAATGTTCAAACTTATAATTTCAATTAATTATAGTCGATATTCGACTACTGCGGGAAGACTGGTTTAAATAATAATTCGCAATTAATGCTTATAAATTAACATTTTTCTATGGTAAGGATTTTGAAATTCAACATTTCTAATAGTGTAAATAATATTATAATCATAGTTGAGAAGGTCTACTTGTTTATTATTATTCTTTGTTTTCTGTATGCACCGTGGTAATTTAATTTTGATTTAAATGTGTATGTGAACTGATGAATTGTTGTTATCTTTATTGCTTAAAGAAGTCGTCGTTGCCTAAAGGATATGACGTCCGATGCATTCGTATCTTGCAATGCAAGTACCAATTTTTCTAATGAAATACGTACTAAACAACTGCTCACGATTTACTTCCACGGTGAAGGAATAACAGCGTGTAATAAAAATCAAACCCGCAAAATTATAATTTGCGTAATCACTGGTGGTAGGAGCTCTTGTGAGTCGCACGGGTAGGTACCACCAACCTGCCTATTTCTGCCGAGAAGCAGTAATGCTTTTTATTTTCGTTTATAGAACTCATATCTCAAGGTAGGTGGTGGCATTTACATTGTAGATTGCTATGGGCTCCGGTAATCATTTAAAATCTGGGCCGTGAGCTCTTCCAACAAGCTAAGTTGTAAAAAAAAATATTGATAAATAAATGAATTGAATTGCAGATTGCTCTCCAACTTAGATTTGGAAAACCTTCCGTACCTATGGATGCCCCAAGTGACCTTTCTTCTGCCGGACAACGTTCTCAAAATAAACGCATCGCTAAGCAAAATGATCGTGCGCTGTAAATATACGGTGTTTAGGAATACAACAGATATGATTTACGACGCGAACGAGCAAGACTCTAATCTGAACTCCCCGTTTAGATTCCAGCAGGTACAGAACACGGGGGATCTGGCGTAAGTTTCCATTGAAATGTTCACACGTTAAAATCTTCGTATTCCAATTGCGAAATTTGGGAGACTTTTTTTTTTTCATTTATAGTTATCGATTTTTTAAATTTTGAAAGAAAACTACATGGTTATACAGGGTGTTGTGTTTTTTTTTTTTTTTATTGCTTTCGATAGGCAGACGAGCTTACGGCTCATCTGATGGGAAATGATAACCGTCGCCCATAGACATCCAAACTACATCAGAGACTCAGATGCGCTGCCTATCCTGGCCTGGATGGGCAGCCTTATGTATGTTACACCGGCTATCCTGTCCTTCAGACCGTTGTGTTTTCATAATGTTTAAAAATTATTTTTTTCACCCTTCTTTAATACAAAGTAAAACAAAATATTACAAGGTCATACCAAATTGACTTGCAATATCTATTTTAATTGTATCATTTGGTACTGAACTATCCATATGATTTTTTTAACACGAATCAGTCGCAACTGGTTAACATGCAATCCTAGTATCAATTAACAGCGAAATTTAGAGATAAGCGGGCTTCGAGAATGCAAGTGGGACAACTATTTTGGGTCTCAATAAAATATATCTAAAGCTAGGACCAGATCAAGTCGGCAGTTGGCGGCTGTTTGCATGAGTGACCCAGGCTCACCACAAACCGGCAGGAGTGGTGATTGCTCGTGAGGCGCATAACATCTGCCCACACCAACGATGCTGGATGACGACCACGACCGCTCTGACAAGAGTGATACGACATACGACACGATAAAGCTAGGATTCTAAATTATTTTCATTAATCTGGTCTTGGTTTCAGAATATCAATAGAAGCGTGTGTGCTATCCGGTTTCGTTATGACAATGTTGGATGGTCCATCCGTGAACCTCGGGTTATCTTCTCTAGAATTATCGAAATGCCGTTTTTCTTTTGAGGTACTCATAACAATTAAATTATAATTATAAGGAGTACTTCAAACATGCCTCTGGATTATAGGGTATCTGATTGGAGAATTACGTTTTAATCATATTATTATTTTGATGATCTACGCCTATACTAAATAAATGGAATATTTATTGTTTACAGTATTGGAGTTTTAGTAATATTTAATTTAATTAAAAATATAAATTCAATCCGTAAATGATATGGGGTTTATAAGAATACATATTATGCTTTTAGAATGTTGCCATAAGATTAATTTGCACAGATATTTTTTTTAGATTTATAAACAAGGCTTAGGAACACCTCCGGTCCTCGCTAATTATGACCTAACAAACAATGGTAAGTGTCTTTCATTGAAGTGTCCTTTGCTATAATATTTTCAGATGTAATAGAAGAAGATAATATCCCAAATTAACATTCTGTATGTAAGCCCATGTATGTATCTCTATTATCCATGTTCCATATTTGAAACGATAGTTTTTTTTATCTAAGGGCACTGTACACATAGTACATTTTCCAGGCTTAAACATTCTAAATTTGCTGACGATTCCACTACGAGAAGAATTGATGCCAAAGCTACAGGCCGCCATGTTCAGTTATGTTAATACTACAGCGATATTCGGCGATAATTTAGCGAATATTCGGTAAATATGACGACTGACCATCATTTCAACATTTAAGGAATTAAATCAATATAATGGTAATTATGGTGTTTAAATAAGAAAAGACGAAATTGCGTTTCTTCTAAACAACAAGAAACAACATTTAATGCCCTTTCTTCAATAATTCTTTAACACACATTTCACAACGTCCATTAACTGAAAAATTATTTAAACAACTATCAATTGTCATATGACAGATTGACATTCAATCATTCATTACATCTCCCCCGCTGAAAAGACAATTGTAAGAGGCAGTGAATGGTTTTACAATTGTTTATCATATCAGATAGACACTGGAGACAACTTTGTTATATGGTAGAGGTTTGATTCTGCTTTTTTGTGTCCGGTATCAACTTCATAGATCGATTCTGAAATCTTCTTTAGTATTTTGTATGGCCCTGTTCTCAATTCATCCATTTTCTTCCTGTTTAGTTTATTTCCATTCTCCACATAAACACTATCTCCTTCTTCCAATTTATACCCTTCTCTGTACTGGTCAAATATATTTTTATTATAATTGTGAGATTTTATTGTGTTTTCTAAGGCTAATTTTCGATCTCTTCTCAAATCTTCTGTTGTACAACTTGTTTTCAAATGTAGTGGTAGAATACTCACATTTTCACCCTTTAGAAGGTACCTGGGAGCAAACTTTGTAACTGTGTATTCTGTTTCATTATATTTTTCTACGCATTCTTGTGCAATTGTTGTCCAAGATGTCTTCTTATCGCTTTCGTTTATTTTACATCTTATCTTATTTGTTAGTGTTTGATTTAATCTTTCGTTAAGCCCATTCGAAAAAGGCGCATCGACAGCTGTGAAAACTATTTTGATATTATTATTCTTTAGAAATTCTTTAAATTCTTTTGAATTTATGCCAGGGTATTGGTCTGATAATACCATATTAACGTCATAATTTTTTGTTACCTTTTGCATTAGCTTAATGAAATCATTGGAGCCTTGAGTTTTTGATGTACAAATATAGGCATACCGTGTGAAATGATCCACTAGAAGATGCAAATACCTTTTGGTTGATCGGGATCCTCCAAAGCCCCCAATAGTATCGATGGATACAATTTCAAACGGGTGTGTGGCTGGTCCCAAATGTGACATTAAACCATATTTCGACTTCCTCCTGGACTTGTTTTTAATGCAGGTTTCACACGCATCACACATTTTATTAATGTTTGCTGTAATATTTTTGGCTGAAAAGAATGGTGTTATTTTATTTGTCATCTGGGTTCTTCCAATGTGGCAGTATGTGTCATGGACTTTTTTTATTAGAGCTTTGCTAATTTTTTCTGACAGTATAATCTTATTTCTTCTTTTATTTTTCTTGTAATAAACTTCATTCTCTAATATGTGCTTATTCTTTTCTTTTTGTAGGTCTGGATTTGTTAGCTGGTCATTCTTTATTTCTTGTAGGTCGATTAAATTTACGACCTTTAAAAAATCGTCGTTATTATCATTTGCTTCTAAGACTGGATTTCGGCTTAAGCAGTCCGCTTCTTGATTTGATTTTCCTGGGTTGTATTTAATTTCAAAATTATATTGTGATAGATAATATGTTAAATCACCTAGTTCCTCATCAGTTCGAGCTTTAATGTTCATATTTTCCAGGGGTTTATGATCTGTGTATACCATAAATTCTTTTCCCATAAGCCAATGTTGCCAGTATTTGACTGCTTCTTTTATCGCCAGACATTCTAAGTATATTGCCTTCTTCTTTTTCTGTGCTTCTGTTAATTTCTTCGAAAAATAAGCGACCGGTTTACTCACGCCGTTTTCATCGTCTTGTTTCAACACTGCTCCAACTCCTTTGATACTAGCATCTGTGTAAATTCTTATCGGTGAATCTGGGTCAAATATTTTTAGGATTGGTTCTGAGCAAAGCAATGCTCTAATTTTATCAAATGCTTCCTGGCATTCTGCCGTCCATACAAATTTCACATCTTTCCTTAATAAGTTATGTAATGGATCGAGGATAATTGCACTATGTGGTACAAACTTATGATGAAAATTTACTTTTCCCAAAAACTGCCGTATATTTTTCCTTGTTTCTGGAATTGGGAAGCTTTTGACAGTAGTTAAATAATCTTTCAGAGGTCTAACTGAATTGTCTTCTATTATATGACCCAAGTATTTAGCATGGTGACTTGCAAATGTACATTTTGAAAACTTCAGTCTAAACCCTTCCTTTTGTATTGCTTCCAGTAGTCTTGATATGTGTTGTAAATGTTCCTCAAAAGTTTTAGAAAAAATTAAGATGTCGTCAATAAAGTTTACTGCAAAGTTAGATAGTCTGTGTTTTCTTATAATATTGCTCAATATTCTTTGGAAAATCGCTGGTGCAGTCTTTAACCCAAATGGGAGACAAGTCCATTGAAAATGTCCTTCTTGTGTCACAAAAGCAGTCTTATGTCTATCTTGAATTTTCAATGGGATCGACCAAAATGCTGAGTTTATGTCTAATGTAGAATAATACTTACAGTTTACTGTTTTGGTCATTAAGTCCTCTATAAGTGGGAAAGGTTGTGATTGTGGAACTACTATTTTGTTTAAATCTCTGAAATCTATGCATAATCTTGTTTTTTTATCATCTTCTTTCTTATATGCTAGAGTTACAGGAGCAGCAAACGGGCTGTAAGATTCCTCTATCAATTTTTTCTGTAGTAGCTTCGATATTTGACTTTCAATTTCTGTTCTGTCTTCAATTGTGCATCTGTACGGACGCTTATAGCAGTATTTATCTACCATCAAGTCTATATGGGCTTCATAATCCTGCACAGAGCCAACATCATATTTGTCCTTAGCAAAAACAGATTTGTATTTATCTACTAACTTCTCAATTTTTGATTGCTGATATAAATCTAGATGATTTACAGACATTTGAAATTCATCAATGTTTACATGTTCATTGAAATTAATTTCACACAATTTGTTGGTATTTATAGTAGTACCCTTTTTTACTATCTCAGAGTATAGTTCCATCTCTATCTTCTCTTTCTCTTCTATTCTCTCTTTAAATGTTTGTTCTTTATTTTTGTCACCTAGTACATCAGGAATTCCGACATTTGTTACATTATTCTCATTAGAACAATGTTCATTTGAGATTATGCTTTTCTTTTCGGGATATTGTATGATGTTAAGTTCTTCATTTTGTATTAATTTGAATTTTTTTATACAATCCAAACCAATTAAGAAGTCATAGTTAAAATTTTCATTATCCACCACAAAAATATCCATATTTCTTTCAATATTGTAGATTTTTATTTTTAGCGTTACCATACCTTTCGTTTTTTTCTCACCATTAATAGTTTTTAAGTTTACAACTTGCATATCATTTGTCTTCTGTTTCTCTTGTATTTTCAATAATCTTGCATTAATTAAAGAAACATTAGATCCAGAGTCATAGATTCCAGAAACCTTCAAAGTGTCATTTATTTGCAAAATTATTTTTATGAATGGTGGTATTTCTAGTTTTTTGGGTTTTTCTCATTCAGTTCTATTTCCAATTCTGAATTATTTACTGTTTTTACCACAGCTTTTTTATTTTTTTCTTTGAACCAACAGCTGTCCTCTGGGTGGAACCGTTTCCCTTTTTTCTCATTTAAACAGATTGGGCATGGTTTCTTTTCGTCAATCTTTTTCCCTTTATTATCTAAATTATATGAGCTGTTCCTTTTTTCATATTTATTTTTCATCACCAGATGTTCCAATTTTCTTATCTCATTGTAAAGGTCTTCCGTTCTTTGTAATGTTTCTTTGTCAATCTTGTCCGCCACATAATTGGGTAAACCAAATGCTATGAGATCAATAATTGTTCCGGTATCCACTGTCTTCCTGACTTCCAACAATAATTTCTCCTTCTTTAAAGCATACTCAAGTAAGGATCCCGATTGATATTTAAAGGCAAGAGCATATCTAGTGGAGGACCATCCTTTGTTCGCAAATGTCTTACAAAAATTTTTCTCCCATTTGCTCCATTCTGATTGTACTGTAAGCTTCATCAGCATACAACTGTACCAATCTACACTAGCATTTTCTAAGAAGTTCTTCAAAATTTCAATTTTTTGTTTATCCTCGTTTATTTGAAAACGTTCACATTCTTTATTAAAATCTTTGATCCACTGTAATGCATTTGAATTACGGCCGTTGAATTTTTCTATAATAAAATCCTTTGCAATTTTCCCTAAATTTTGTTTTTCTGGTTTCTGCTGTTTTTGTTCTTGTAGTTTTTCTAACAGTTTTTCAAGCATGTGATTAGAATCACTAGATGTCGATTCATAACTAACAGGTTGTTCTGAAATCTCTTCCAAATAACAATCATTGAATTGCAAATTTTGTTCTTCATCCAAATATGTTTTTGAAATTTCCTCCGTCACAGTTATCCATATTTTCCTCGTTTGATGCCTTTTTACTAAAGAGTTTTTTACTCTGGTGTAGTTAGGAGTAGTTGTGATCACCTTATGAAGATTTACGGGTTGATATTCGACTGGAATTCCAAAAACTTGTCCACTTGGTGTAGCAATGGAAGTTATGCATATGACGTTTGTTTTTCCATCCGCCATTGATTTCATTGTAAAATCAAATCTTAATTTCTCCATTTTCTCAAGATATTAGCAAAAATGTTGTTTTATAATGGTAATTATGGTGTTTAAATAAGAAAAGACGAAATTGCGTTTCTTCTAAGCAACAAGAAACAACATTTAATGCCCTTTCTTCAATAATTCTTTAACACACATTTCACAACGTCCATTAACTGAAAAATTATTTAAACAACTATCAATTGTCATATGACAGATTGACATTCAATCATTCATTACATCAATACCTTAATACCGATAAGAATTTTATAATTTAAATAAGCATTCCATTAATTTCAACAAAGTTACTTTAAGAAAATCATAATAACTCTTTGGTGCTCATTTCATTTGCCGTCTCGAATAAGAATGGTCGATGTTGTGTGAGTTAAAATGTTGGCTTAAAGGTCTCATTAGCGGGCCTAAATAGGCATAAAAACAAAATAGTGAAATATAATTATGAATGAGAACGAATGGTGAGAGTATAATCATATATGATACACTTAATTTTTAAAATGTTAAACGTAAAATTACAGATATATTGTTGTTTTTTTGCGCTTGTATTAAAAATAGCATCCGATGATTAGCTATTTTTACAAACCCATGTTAGGTCTAATATAAATTTAAATATGCACGGATTAACAAGTTTAAGTCAACATATTATTATGACATTTTCTTATCGATTTCAAACTAGTGTTGAGAGTACGAATAATTTAGTCTACATTTATGAGTCTAGACAATAATTAAAAATAGAACAAATAGATCAATTATTAATTACTTATAGTTAGGTTTATTTTTGTATTTAAAATTTAGACCTATTTGAGTTATTGAACATAAAATGTTTTAATTTATTTTCTATAATAAATAAATCGGACAAGTTAAGAACTGTCATACCCGCTGTAGCTATGAATAAAATAAATATTTATTGTTATTTTTACTACATTTGTGTACTATTAAAAAGATTCTATTCTGCTCTAGTCGGCTGCGTAATTAAATTAAGTCGAATTAGGTGAAACGTGTTTAGGTCTACTTTGTTGACTGCGGCAGGCACACCGCATATTATACTTGAATGACTGAAAGTTAGAAACTTTCACTTTAGTGCTAACAATAATAAACAAAGTTTCATTCGATCAAAATGAACGATACAAGAGTTTTGAGTACGAAAAGACACAACAATCTTATTTATTTATTGCTTAAAATTATCGATGGTCTCCCGGTGTTATCGAAGCCTATAGACATCGGTAGGCAGCGGCATTGCTGAAGTCCATGGGTGACGGTAACCACTCATCATCAGGTGAGCTATATGTTCTATTCCTCTGCCTACAATGATAATAAAAAAACAACAACAACGTAAATGCTTGCTATCCACCTTGAAACGCATTACTGCTTCACGGCAGAAATATTTATCGTAAAAGATAATTTATTCTATGTTTAGTCGTAAGCAAGAGGGTTTGTTACGCACAAGCTGGTTATACATGGCTGATGTCGTCAGAAACCTTAATAAGGTCACGCTTCAAGAGAACCTTGGTAATATCGAGATGACCGATTTTGACATAACATGGAAGGAAACTGTAAGTGGTCTTTTTAGTTTAAACTTTTAGAAAACTACAGAATTTCTAGAAAAAGAAATTCTTTTACTATTCATTATTATTACATTAAATAGGAATGCTTTGGTTGATAATTTGCGTTTACGTATTATTTATAAAAATCTATATATTAATACGTGAAGCAAAAGCTTTGTATCCCTTTTTACGAAAATTGCGTGGACGGAGGAGTATGAAATTTTTCACACTTATAGAAAATATAGAGAAGAAGTGCACAATGCTAATATTTTTTTAAAATAATGCACTAAAGATACATTAATTCAATAAAGAAAACATTACACACACTACATACCACACGTATTTGACGCACACACGCATGCATACTATTTATTGCCAAACTTTTGTCCTTGACGTCTGTTGTCAGATTGAGAATACATTAAATATCATAGACCTATATAGTAGGGACACGACATATTGTTCTATACGTACAATTGCTTATATAAATAGCACCCATTTTGAAGGCACACACATAAACATATATCTATCTCGTTCTTACTCAGCACTTTAACTCGCAAGAAAACAATATAACAGTATTTCAGTGCGTACATAAAATGAAACATGAATATACGTAAATGTCTCCGTCTCCGTCTAATGAGGCCGAAAATCCGCCATGTTTTGCGCGCCAAATGTCATTGTCACGTCAGTTCGGCCGTCTGTTTTGGGTTGTACATTATTTATTGACTTTCATATCGATTTAATATGATTGCTTATATAAAATTTCTAGTTTTATCATGCTTAAAACGTACATAAATAATAATTAAAACATATTTTATAGGATCTCAAGAAGGTCGATGCCCCAAAACTATTATCTATATATATTTAAATTCATTATGGAGCCCTCATCCGAAACATGGATTATACACTTAATAATATATTTGAATCCGAAATATCGGATACCATTTTTCGGTCGGAATCTATTCATCATGACACTAATCATAAATACCTCTTTAAAATATTATGTCATCAAAACATATTTAGACATTCTGTTTAGATATTTCGGGAAAAAGGCTATCGACAAAATCTCTTCGGAACTATTTAAATAAAATAGTTTTATTCCGCAGTGAGTAAAACACTATTGTAAATTCGTTAAATATTTATTAATTAAGTGATTTTAGAGAGGAAGTCACAAGGAATAACTTTGTAATTTCATTAACGAATAAATGTTCTGTAGGTGTTTTTTGTTATCAGGCGGTCCCTTGATAAGTTTAAAATTTGAATCACTCTCAAGTGAGAGTGATTCAAATGGTGCGGTGCACCTTCCTTGAGGTGCGCTGCGGTAGTATGTTACGGACTTTAGAGTCAGCAAAACAATTAAAATAGATTGTAATAGTCTAAGAAAAACACGTACTCAAAATACGATAACATTCAGCATGCTAGAAATGGGCTGATGGCACTGTACTATGCCATATCTTTATGTTTTGCGGCAAACGACAACTTTATAAAATCAGTGTAGCAAATTTTAAAAATCGTCATATCGTTTACTTGGAAAATTTGAAGCACGAACTCGTCTTAGATTTCACATAATATCTAAATCACATCATCTTTGCACATAACAATATACTTAATTCCTATTAAAGTATAAATTCTACAAATACATTCATACTCAACAATATTTAAAATAAAATAAGCCAAGAACGTTTATCGATAAAACCTACTAACATTAAAATCTTCTGGGCAGCACTAAAGCCGCCATGTTTTGTGGCCAGATGACGTCACAGTGGCACGAATTTTTTGTTGACGTTTCATTTCCATAGGTTTCCTACTTCATTGTTAAATATTGTTTGTCTTTGTTAATATTTTTTATAGTGTAGTCTTGGCGAAATTTGTGATTATAGAAGTATAAAATACAATCATAATAGTATACAAACTTACAATTCCAATTAATTATTGTCGAATTTCGACTACTGCGGTACCTCTAGTATATATAGAGAGTTGTTAGTAAATATAAATCTATGTCCTTGTGATGTAGAAAAGTGACAAAAGCATTTATTTTATTACAAAAAACAAATGCGAAGAAAATACGCATCGAATTTGTATTTTTGAACGATTGCTCAGACGAAGAACTCTCTTCGTAGCTATTCATCCCACATGGTGGTGGGTTCAGCTTACTTTTCTCCTCCATTCCCACCAGTCCCTGTAGCCCTTGAGCACTATATCTTCACACTTTTACTTGGGTCTTTCTCTAGGTCTCCGACCGGGGAGGTTGAGCTGTAGCGCCAAATTTCCGATGTAGTCTGGTGGCCTCCTTTTAACGTGACCATACCACCAATTTAATGATGAAAAACGCATAATAAAAGTCGAACCCGCAATTTTTTTTTGGGAATTTAGCGGTTGGCCATTCTGGCGGCAGGGCTATTCGTAAGCCCGCACTGGTAGGTACTACCCTACCTATTTCCGGCGCGAAGCATGTCGTATCAAATCGTCTTTGTTTTATTTCGAACACGTACGGGGCTCGCAAAAGCTTTCGTTGTAAAATGTAAACGAAGCTTTTTCGAGTGGAATGATCTGTTCGTTTCCAACTCGACAAAACGCGGGAACAACGTAACAGATGGGATTTCATTTAATTTCTTTAATTCCTCTTCAGTAAATGAGAAATGAGTTAACATTTCATTTTCATTGTATGATTGTGCTTTATGAAATGTAATCTGACTTCACGAAATGTAAGTAACAATACAGTATCTTTAATATTAATGTTTGATTTTAGCTTAACCAATGTGAATGAATTAAGGTTAGGTTGCCATTATGATTTATGTAAGAAGCCAGTATATTCTAATCCAACGAAAGAACCATTAAGATGGAATAGCATCCTAAAAAAAAAAAATTGGTGTACTTAATGGTGCCTATTTTTGTTGTTGTAATGTTGTGAAGTAATGATAATGATTTTAAGTTTGTAATGATGTAAGAAGATTCGTTTGCTGTGTAGAAAACATATCTTCCGCGGTTCTTTCTATGTCTGACAGTGTGTGAGCGCGTCAGGATTTATATATAACGGACCCGACAGACGTTGTCCTGCATACACAAAATTAATGATATTAATGAATGCATACACAAAAATTCATTCAAATCGGTCCAGCCGTTTAGGGGAAGTTCAGTGACGTACACACGTACATACGTCGTCCGTTTATCTTCCACCGGATAAGATCGTTCTAAGCAGTGATATCGAGGCGCTGCTCGGTATGGGGAGCTCTGTCATTCTGGCGGGCGACCTAAATTGTAAACACATCAGGTGGAACTCACACACCACAACCCCGAATGGCAGGCGGCTTGACGCGTTAGTCGATGATCTCGCCTTCGATATCGTCGCTCCGCTAACCCCGACTCACTACCCGCTAAATATCGCGCATCGCCCGGATATACTCGACATAGCGTTATTAAAAAACGTAACTCTGCGCTTACACTCGATCGAAGTAGTTTCAGAGTTAGATTCAGACCACCGTCCCGTCGTTATGAAGCTCGGTCGCGCTCCCGATTCCGTTCCCGTCACGAGGACTGTGGTGGATTGGCACACGCTGGGCATCAGCCTGGCTGAATCTGATCCACCATCGCTTCCGTTTAGTCCGGACTCTATCCCGTCTCCTCAGGATACCGCTGAAGCCATAGACATCGTAACGTCACACATCACCTCGACATTAGATAGGTCATCGAAGCAAGTTGTAGCGGAGGACTTCCTTCACCGCTTCAAATTGCCCGACGATATTAGGGAACTCCTTAGAGCTAAGAACGCCTCGATCCGTGCGTACGATAGGTATCCTACCGCGGAAAATCGTATTCGAATGCGTGCCCTACAACGCGACGTAAAGTCTCGCATCACCGAAGTCCGAGATGCCAGATGGTCTGATTTCTTAGAAGGACTCGCGCCCTCTCAAAGGTCTTACTACCGCTTAGCTCGTACTCTCAAATCGGATACGGTAGTAACTATGCCCCCCCTCGTAGGCCCCTCAGGCCGACTCGCGGCGTTCGATGATGACGAAAAAGCAGAGCTGCTGGCCGATACATTGCAAACCCAGTGCACGCCCAGCACTCAATCCGTGGACCCTGTTCATGTAGAATTAGTAGACAGTGAGGTAGAACGCAGAGCCTCCTTGCCACCCTCTGATGCGTTACCACCCGTCACCCCGATGGAAGTTAAAGACTTGATCAAAGACCTACGTCCTCGCAAGGCTCCCGGTTCCGACGGTATATCCAACCGCGTTATTAAACTTCTACCCGTCCAACTCATCGTGATGTTGGCATCTATTTTCAATGCCGCTATGGCGAACTGTATCTTTCCCGCGGTGTGGAAAGAAGCGGACGTTATCGGCATACATAAACCCGGTAAACCAAAAAATCATCCGACGAGCTACCGCCCGATTAGCCTCCTCATGTCTCTAGGCAAACTGTATGAGCGTCTGCTCTACAAACGCCTCAGAGACTTCGTCTCATCCAAGGGCATTCTTATCGATGAACAATTCGGATTCCGTACAAATCACTCATGCGTTCAACAGGTGCACCGGCTCACGGAGCACATTCTTGTGGGGCTTAATCGACCAAAACCGTTATACACGGGAGCTCTCTTCTTCGACGTCGCAAAAGCGTTCGACAAAGTCTGGCACAATGGTTTGATTTTCAAACTATTCAACATGGGCGTGCCGGATAGTCTCGTGCTCATCATACGGGACTTCTTGTCGAACCGCTCTTTTCGATATCGAGTCGAGGGAACCCGCTCCTCCCCACGACCTCTCACAGCTGGAGTCCCGCAAGGCTCTGTCCTCTCACCCCTCCTATTTAGCTTATTCGTCAACGATATTCCCCGGTCGCCGCCGACCCATTTAGCTTTATTCGCCGACGACACGACTGTTTACTATTCTAGTAGAAATAAGTCCCTAATCGCGAAGAAGCTTCAGAGCGCAGCCCTAGCCCTAGGACAGTGGTTCCGAAAATGGCGCATAGACATCAACCCAGCGAAAAGTACTGCGGTGCTATTTCAGAGGGGAAGCTCCACACGGATTTCCTCCCGGATTAGGAGGAGGAATCTCACACCCCCGATTACTCTCTTTAGACAACCCATACCCTGGGCCAGGAAGGTCAAGTATCTGGGCGTTACCCTGGATGCATCGATGACATTCCGCCCGCATATAAAATCAGTCCGTGACCGTGCCGCGTTTATTCTCGGTAGACTCTACCCCATGATCTGTAAGCGGAGTAAAATGTCCCTTCGAAACAAGGTGACACTTTACAAAACTTGCATAAGGCCCGTCATGACTTACGCGAGTGTGGTGTTCGCTCACGCGGCCCGCACACACATAGACACCCTCCAATCCCTACAATCCCGCTTTTGCAGGTTAGCTGTCGGGGCTCCGTGGTTCGTGAGGAACGTTGACCTACACGACGACCTGGGCCTCGAATCAATTCGGAAATACATGAAGTCAGCGTCGGAACGATACTTCGATAAGGCTATGCGTCATGATAATCGCCTTATCGTTGCCGCCGCTGACTACTCCCCGAATCCTGATCATGCAGGAGCCAGTCACCGTCGACGCCCTAGACACGTCCTTACGGATCCATCAGATCCAATAACCTTTGCATTAGATGCCTTCAGCTCTAATACTAGGGGCAGGCTTAGGGACCCCGGTAACCGTACTCGTCGAACTCGACATAGAGGTCGACGTGCAACCTAACCCATACATCAGCCCGCTGAGTTTCTCGCCGGATCTTCTCAGCGGGTCGCGATTCCGATTCGGTAGTAGATTCATTCGCGAAACAATTGCTCTTGAGTTGTTAGGTCTCCTTCGGAGGCGCTCGGGCAGTTGTTAGCAAATCCCACCCCTCTTGGCTGAGCCTTTGCTCGCCCACCTGTCCTGGTGAAACTGGAAAGGCCTTCGGGCCACCAGTAAACTTTCAATCATAAAAAAAAAAAAAAAAAAAAAAAAAAAAACGTACATACGTACGTACGTTGTAATGATTATGAAACTATTATTATTGAAATTTTAATAGCGCGTAATTTTTAGATACGGTCGAATTCTTAACTGTGTTGTTGTCTCAACGAACCAATGTTCTAAACTACAAACCAAAATTAATATTTACATTGATTACAACTCTAGTATATAGTTGATATCAAAGCGATATCTATCTAATATGAGCAGTTTTTGGAATTTTCGAGATTCTATTATTCGACTGCTTTACGAGTTTTCGTAAAAACAGTCTGCTACGCGACTTTAAGCATTAATATTATTTATTTGTTGATTTGATTGTTTATTTATTATACTTTATATAAAATTTACAATGGCGAACTTAATGCCTAAGGCATTCTCCACCAGTCAACCAAAGGTAGTGCAGAGTAAATAGTTGTAGGTGCAATTACATTTATATTAAATTACAAGTACATACACAAAAATATATACACAAATACCTATACAAATATAATATACATACATACATGTACACACATACGTACATATATATGATACTTTATAAGGTTTTCAAAGGAATATATTAATAAATTCATTTAACAGATAACTTCAAACTTATAAAGTACTTTTATTTTTAAATTATGCTGCATATATAAACATTTTTACTTTGGCACCTAACTGTAATGCTTTTCGCACGTAGCAAAGACTAATTTGACATCTACGATGCGTGTTGGTAATTAAGAATTTATTTACTATGATAAAAAAATTCAAAAAAATCGGATCGTCATTTCTTAGCTTTTTTTTTTTTTTTTTTATTGCTTAAATGTGAGGACGAGCTCACAGCCCACCTGATGTTAAGTGGTTACTGGAGCCCATAGACATCTACAACGTAAATGCGCCACACACCTTGAGATATAGTTCTAAGGTCTCAGTATAGTCACAACGGCTGCCCCACCCTTCAAACCGAAACGCATTACTGCTTCACGGCAGAAATAGGCGGGGCGGTGGTACCTACCCGTGCGGACTCACAAGAGGTCCTACCATCAGTAAAAGAACACCAACCTTGCAATCAGTATGTAGGCACACTCTGTATATATTATATCATTTTTTTTTCATTTCAGTCTTCAAACTCGCAACAAAATCGGACATTCAATCAAATCCGTTTGTCGAAAATGGTTTTAAGCGGACTCGAAACGGCATACTTATCGCAGACAGGAGGACCGTACAGATTTCCGAATTTCGAATTACGAGAACAAATCAGATTAAGCAGTTTACTAGTAAGAGTTACGATGCATTTCTATTCATTTGATTAATCGTCAGAGTCATACATTTCCAAATTTGCACGGGAGGATGGTGGCAATCTCGAGAGGCTCATCGTGACTGGTAAGGTAGATGGGAAAAGACATCGGGGGCGCAGCTCAATACGTTGGTCCGACCAGATCCGCACCGCTCTTGATTCCACGTTTCATAACGCCCTCCACACCGCCAGAGACAAGAATAAATGGAGAAAGATCGTGCGTGCGAAGGTGATTCAAAAGGGTGGTCACGACCCTCAGCAATGAGGAATACGACGCAAGGAGGGAGCCCATAGACATCTACGACGTAAATGCGCCACCCACCTTAAGATATAAGTTCTAAGGTCTCAGTATAGTTACAACGCCTGCCCCACCCTTCAAACCGAAACGCATTACTGCTTCACGGCAGAAATAGGCAGGGTGGTGGTACCTATCCGCGCGGACTCACAAGAGGTCCTACCACCAGTAATTACGCAAATTATAATTTTGCGGGTTTAATTTTTATTACACGATGTTATTCCTTCACCGTCGAAGTCAATCGTGAACATTTGTTGAGTACGTATTTCATTAGAGAAATTGGTACCCGCCTGAGGGATTCGAACACCGGTGCATCGCTCAACACAATGCACCAATTATTCCGGTTATTACCGTTACAATTTAAATGGTGATGTGAATGCGCCATTTACGTTGATGTCTATGGGCTCCAGTAGCCACTTAACACCAGGTGGGCTGTGAGCTCGTCCACTCAACTAAGCAATAAAAAAATATGAATAAACTGGTTTATCCGGTTAAACGACATAACCGAAATGTTATAATTGAATTAAACTGAAACCACTTTTCGACTGAGGTCAATGACTAAAACGAATTAAAAAAATAAGTTTCCCAGTCCCGGCAGCCATTTTGCGTTGATACATCTCGCTTATTTATTTTTACTGAAGCATTTGTTTTGTGATCACCTGTACTATTGTTTCAATTTATATGAACTATTTAAAAGAGAGCCGCTATCAGTTTCCTTGACTTTAGTTCTGGCACAACACGAAATTATCTAGTAACTTCTTCTTCTTCTATGACAAAAAAAATAACAAATTTGGTTTTTAAGCTATTAAAAAATGTGTATAGGTAAATGGCCATATCAGATATACCGGAAGCGACGAAGCTGATTACGATTTTTCCGTCGAGATAACAGATCTATGTGTAGACGTAACTATAGACGTGTCACACACGAAAAAACGAAAGTCTTCGACCAAAGGTGTTCAAAACGTGGTCGTAACAGGATGGAGGTAATTGTCACATAATAATTAACACATACCTATTATATGTATCTGGTATCGGTACGTATTACCGAATCATACGTAGTAGTAGTATAACGTATTATTATTAGTATTTTTTCAAACACATAAGTAGGTACCTATTATAATATATGTATCTGGTATCGGTACGTATTACCGAATCATACATAGTAGTAGTATTACGTATTATTATTAGTATTTTTTCATATGTATCTAGATTAATTCGCTGTTATTTATGAATTTTTCTTGAAACGGTCAAAGTTTGGACTTTCTTTGACTAATCTTATTTTACAAAATTTTATTTGTCCTTATTTGACTTTGTTTGCCTTTTTTACTAGTTCACGTAGCACTAAGCTATTACCAGAATCCACTTATTTTTATCAAAAACTAGCTAACCCGGCAGACTTCGTAATGCCTCAATCGATAAATAAAAGACCTAAACTTTTGTATAAAATAAACTTAAAACAAACAAACGGAATCCGTCCGACGGGGGACACATCAAAGGAAAAACAAAATTGTTATTTTTATTTAATTCCGAGCATTTTCATATAAATTTTTATAACCTTTTAAACCTTTTCTGGACTTCCACAAATAATTCAAGACTAAAATTAGCCAAATCGGTCCAGCCGTTCTCGAGTTTTAGCGAGACTAACGAACAGCAATTCATTTTTATATATATATAGATAGATAAGCCATTGTCACTATACTGAGACCTTTGAACTTATATCTCAAGGTGGGTGGCGCATTTACGTTGTAGATGTCTATGGGCTCCAGTAACCACTTAACACCAGGTGGGCTGTGAGCTCGTCCACCCATGTAAGCAATAAAAAATAAAAAAAAGGTCAAAGTCACAAAAGAGTTATATTGTAAAGGGACTGGTCGACCCTTCATCAGAAACAGGAACTAACGAAAACATATTGTCACCGTAACTGCTATAAATCTATATATTAATACGTGAAGAAAAAACTTTGTATCCCTTTTTACGAAAATTGCGTGGACGGAGGAGTATGAAATTTTCCACACTTATAGAGAATATAGAGAAGAAGTGCACAATGCTATATTTTTTTAAAATAATGCATAAAAGATACTTTAAATTAATAAAGAAAACATTACACACACTACATACCATGTATTTGACGCACACACGCATGCATACCTACTATTTATTGTCAAACTTTTGTTCTTGACGTCTGTTGTCAGATTGAGATTAAACATTGTTTGCCTTTGTTAATATTTTTTATAGTGTAGCCTTGGCGAAATTTGTGATTATAGAAGTGTAAAATACAATAATAATAGTGTACAAACTTACAATTCCAATTAATTATAGTCGAATTTCGACTACTGCGGGACCTCTGGTATATTCCTATTCTATCTATATACTGCTGTCGTAATGCTGTCAAAATAAGATTCGAAATATTTGATTTTAAACATTTGATTTGCGCTTTTAGGTCGGCCGTTTTTTCCATTCCCACTATTGTACCTTTCCCTCACACCGAGGCTCTTGTAATTGGATATATGTACAATACGGTACCGAAGTATGTGGTCAATGTTTTGGTCAATGGATTAGACAGAGCTTTATATTATACGGAAACAAATCAAGTCCTCAATTTTAGTTTATATGAAAACAATGAAAACAGCGAACACGATAATGGTGAGAACTCAGGTTTGAGCCCCGTGAGCTCACCTACTAGTTAAGGTTACGCTGAAATAGCCTCTCGGGGCTATCAGCTTAGGTAAGAAAAAAAAAGGTGAGAATTATTTTAAGGTTTTTTTTTACGTAAGTCCGTTTCCTCAGGACTAAACATGGTTATGTTCATTATATTTACATTGACTATTATCGTAAAATTTTTAATTTTTTTGTTATCGCGTATTTGGAAGGACGAGCTCACAGCCCAACTGGCGTTGGCAGGACCTCTTGTGAGTCCGCACGGGTAGGTACCACTGCCATGCCTATTTCTGCCGTGAGGCAGTAATGCGTTTCGGTTTGAAAGGCGGGGCAGCCGTTGTAACTATACTGAGACTTTAGAACTTATATCTTAAGATGGATGGCGCATTTACGTTGTAGATGTCTATGGGCTCCGGTAACCACTTAACACCAGGTGGGCTGTGAGCTCGTCCACCCAACTAAGCAATAAAAAAAACTGGCGATTTATTGGATATCGTTACTGTTACTAATATTAACCGAAGTACACTGTTAATGATAGACGCATGGTAATTGAAGATACTGCGTGCCTTATGAACAGTTAGAACAAAAAAAACGAAGTAATATATTTTAGTTGTAAAAACGCTGAACAATTAGACAAACCCTCATTTCAGAGCATGTTCACACGACGGAGAAAGTTTTATCTGGGGGATTGAATTTCTGGCATGAATACGCTAGTTACTACCAGTGACTTTTCCACCAAATGGCGGCGGGATAACGGAACGTGTTTAAGTAATTTAAAGTCTGAGAGGCGTTAAGATTAAATTGCCAGAGAAAAAAAAAATCTAGTTATGACCACAGACTAGCAATAAAATCATGGAAAATAGAATTTCGGTTTTTTTTTCGCTACAATAAATCGATTACTTTTTAGATATGGAATTCAAGTTCGATGAGATATATAACACTAATTCAAGTTATATGGCCGATGTAAAAAAACCACACCGAAAACAAAGGCAAGGAAAAATTAATGCTTAATAATTCACTAAGTGGACTCTTCGCAAATATTAATTTTGATAATAAAGGTGGCTCTATCATATACCAAGGCCCAATCATGGGTCAAAGTTCTCCTCCAAGCTCTCCTCCAAATCGCGCTCTAAGTTATCCTCCGAATCTCACTCAAAGATTACCTCCACTTGTAGTTCCAAGTCTTCAAACCTTCGTCCAAAAGGCTGTCCAACCTTAGGTCCATGTTTATGTACGGAAAATACTAATAAGAAAACTAAAAAGGAACCACACTAGTAGACATTTTAGAGGCAAACAATGAATTTTAAAGACCATGAAATGAAATGAGTAGGCGAAAAAACAATCATTAGTTAACATTTTGTTTTATTTATAAAATAAATCGCTAATTGTACAATAAATAATAAAAGCACCTTTCATTTTGGAGTATAATTTTTCCCATTTATTGTTTTATTGCTTAAGATGGGTGGACGAGCTGGTCCGCCTGGTGTGAAGTGGTTATCAGAGCCAATGGACATCTACAACGTAAATGCCGCCACCATATCTTGAGATATAGTTCAAGGTCTCAGTTTTTACAGTATAACGGCTGCCCCCCCTTCAAACCGTAATGCATTAATGCTTCACGGCAGAAATAGGCAGGTTGGTGGTGATTACCCGTGCGGACTCGCAAGAGGTCCTACCACCAGTAATTACGCAAATTATAATTGTGCGGGTTTGATTTTTTATTACACGATGTTATTCCTTCACTGCGAAAGTCAATCGTGAACATTTGTTAAGTACGTATAATATATCATTAGAAAAATTGGTACCAGCCTGCGGTATTCGAACATCGGTGCATCGCTGTGCATCGCTAGATACGAATGCACCGGACGTCTTATCCTTTAGGCCACGACGAATTTCTCTTAACTTGATAGGGAGTGACGTCGAGTGCGTTGCTCATGGTAGCCAGCATTGTCCTCAGTGCCGTCGATTCGCTATGGTGGTAAATTAGAATTTGGTCGATCTCTATTACGCGGCCATAAAAAAAGTGTTACAAATTCAATGGCAATCTTGTTTTTTACGTAACTCCAATTAACGAACAGCTTTTACTTCGAAGGCTTCGCTAAATTATTTTCCATAGTTGTTGGAAGGTATTGTAATTAAACAAAATTGGTAGGAAAGTTTTGTAGTCGATTGTGTAAGCGCCAACTAGGTTTGTCATTGAGATGATCGGTAACTTCGACTTTTTTTGTTTGTTGATAGGCAGACGAAATTCTACGTCCACCTAATGCTAAGGTTGGGGTAGCAGTGGTTGCATAGAGTGTTTTTTCTTTCTAAGAATGGTGGGCGAACTCATGACACGTAAATGTCGCCACCCACCTTGAGACATGAGATCTAAATCTCAGTTTTTACAGTACAGTGGCTGCCTATCCCTTCAAACCGAAACGCAATACTGCTTCACATTAAAAAATAGGTAAGGTTGCGGTACTTACCCGTGCAGAGTCACAGGACGTCCTACCACCAGTTGGCAAATTACAATTTTCGATTGGTTTACTTAGATAAGAATTTATCAAAAGAAAAACCTCAAGAATCAAGTTTAAATTTAAAAAAATCTGTAGTAAATATTTTGAAATATAAATAAAATGAACACGTGCATCAAAGTATAATTGTCTTAATTATTTTTCGTGTACAAAATTGGCTCATTGGATACGTTCATATGGCTCGTCCGACAATAAAATGCACGAAGGATCTCGTGGTCTAGACGTAGAGCAGAGATATCGAAAAACAATATTTTTATTGAATATAGTAAAACTTGAAATAGAAAATCATTTGGAACACAATCACACTGGCTTGTAAATTATCTTATCTTCTTCGACGTCTTCAGATGGATAGTCCAGAACCGGCGGAGCTTTGTATGTTGAGAAACTCAATGAGTTCAGCGTTGTTAAGTTTTCACTAAAATAATTAAAAAAATATGATAAATTATAACGAGCTTGGTAATTGGGATAAATTATAATCTAAATCATCATTATTATTTGGTATTTAATTTGTCTTAGGATCATATTTCAGTGGAAGAGGTGGACCTAAGAAAAAATTGATGGATAGCGTGAAAGACGATATGTGTAGGAGGGAAGTGAGCGAAGAAATGGTATATGATAGAGGATTATGAAAGAAGAAAACATGTTGCGCCGACCCCAGGTGACTGGGAGAAGGGCAGGAGAATGATTATGATGATTTAATTCGTTATATTTGGAGCTCTTGGTATGGGTCTTAAGAGTTCCAGATTACTGCTCTATTCCTTTCGTCACTTGTGCCTTTACAACTGTGTTACCAGGTTAACCGACTTCTGAAGTATTCTTGGTCCAATACCCAAGATACCGGGTTGGCCCAATACCCTTAATATTGCGACCGAAAATGAATGGTATCAAGCTAGAAAAACGGTATCTATCATAAATGTGAGAGTTTTAAGAAGACAGCAACAAAAAAATAACAAATAGTAAATTCTGATGGAGGAAAAGTTTTGCAAGAAACAGGTATCACGTTTCTTTTAGTTTAAGCGGTAAATCTCTCATGTCTTCTGACTTTTAGTGTAGCATTTATTCTAATGCAATTGAGTCTTCGAGCTCTTGCTTCCAAGTTTGATAGCAGCATCTAATTGTAGTGTTTGGTTTGTACGATTCCATAGCTTCTGAAGACTAGAGGTCCCTGAGTCTATTGTCTATGTTTCTTGAATTTGAGTGTAGTGCGTTTTGCAGCTTCATTCTGACATAGGGCCATGTTGGTAAAAATCTCTTTACTTTATCATTGACTACGATTTTTTTTTATTACTTTGATGGGTGGACGAGCTCACAGACCACCTGGTGTTAAGTGGTTACTGGAGCCCATAGACATCCACAACGTAAATGCGCCACCCACCTTGAGATATGAGTTCTAAGGTTTCAAATATAGTTACAACGCCTGCCCTACCCTTCAAACCGAAACGCATTACTGCTTCACGGCAGGAATAGGCAGGGTGGTGGTACCCACTCGCGCGGACTCACAATAGGTCCTATCACCAGTAAAAATTTGTATTTGGTAAATCACCTTACACCATCTTCATTTTTCTCTTTTGATATATTTGATTCGGAACTGTTATTTGTTCTTTCATTCGAATTAGTATTATTATTTTTATGAAAATTCTCGTCATCATAATCCTTGAGCGATTTGATAGCTGAAGTTATTTCTTCGACGGGAGGAAAATTCCTCATGATTATTTTCGATGAGCCGCTTTTCCATACGGCCGTTGGAATTCCAAAGATCGGAATTTCCGTTAGAACCGGAGACAAGCTTATTTTGGAATAAATATTATTGGGTGCATCGATCTGTAAGATAAGAGAAAGCAAGATTAAAAATTCGATTTAATGAAAATGTGAAAGAGCAGTGCTACCGTTAACTATTCTGTGTAGTGAGCTTGAAAATATGGATTCTTTGGGTGCTAATAAGTAAATAAATAGTGAACGGATACAATTCAAAAGATTAAATGGGCTCAAACACATATGTGTACAAACACACATACGATGACAAAAACTAAATCAGACATTTCTTATCGTATCAAATGTGATAGTCCGGTCGTAATATTTATAATTAACCAAAATGTCGATTAAGGTAATTGAGAATAAATAAAAATAAAACGACGCCCTCTAAAATACAAGCCACTTCGATGGTAAAACGCTGTACTTCTGTATCGTAAGACTTCTCAGCAGCGTATTTTGTCAGTTTCTCAGCGTATCTTCTGGTCTCTTCGGCTGCGTTCCACGAGTCAGAAAGTGATCTACTGTCACTCCTACGGTTTTCGTCTTGATAATCGTTTGTTATATTTGTAGAGAATGCTGAAAAATTAAATTGCTATTAAATATATTGATTACACTTTCCATTGAAAAGTTTCCACGTTCCCTTTTTTTTTTCTGCCTATGCTGATAGCCTTGAGAAGCTATTTCAGCTTCGCCCTAACGTTTGTAGGTGAGCTCACGGGGCTCAACCGGAGAGTTGCTAACACTGACCCTAGCAAGAGCAGTGCTTCGCAGAATCTACCACCGGATCGGAAACGCGACCCACTGAGAAGATCCGGCGAGAAACTCAGTGGGCTGTGTCTGTGGGTTAGTTCGTTCGACGAGGAAGGTGACCGGTGCTTGTGGTGCCTAAAAGCACCGTTAATGGATCAGGAGGATCCGTAATGACGTGGAGCCACGTTCCAGTTTGCTCGACTTCTATATATCTGTATATTGTTTGTTGCAAATATTATTTCAAGTATGCTATTTTAAAATATAATTACCATCATCGTGATTTCCCATTCTTCTATTTTTGCCAAAAAGATCAGGTGTATCCAGGAATTGTCCTCGACGCATGAATACTGAGACGTTAGTTCCTAAAAAAACAAATATTGAAAACAAAAAGAGATGTAATAGGACTAATTAAGAAGCGTCTCCAATTTCGGCATTAAATCTCGCTTCTTATAGCATAAGCATGGTTTTTTTTTAAATCAGAGTAATCTATTGAATTATGAATAGCGCTAAATTGGGAATGCGTGCTACTTTATGTGCCCAAAATTTTTAGTATAATACCAATATTAAATGTACAGCTTCAACTCGATCGGATAATCTATGCAGACGCATAGAATGCAGATAAATTGGAAAAACAAATTAGGCAATACTCTGAAGAAGTTGAGTTGATTCGTAATCTGTTTTGTTCCATTGCACCAGCTTTTAGTGCATCTGCAGAAATCGGTCTTGTTCGGCCGATTCTGGATCGTTTGGAACCTCTGGGTCTGCGGAGGGACTTCCGTTCCCTCTGTATTTTGTACCGTATGTTCCATGGGGAGTGCTCTGAGGAATTGTTCGAGATGATACCGGCATCTCGTTTTTACCATCGCACCGCCCGCCACCGGAGTAGTTCCCTGGAGCCACTGCGGTCATCCATAGTGCGTTTCCAGAGATCTTTTTTGCCACGTACCATCCGGCTATGGAATGAGCTCCCCTCCACGGTGTTTCCCGAGCGCTTTGACATGTCCTTCTTCAAACGAGACTTGTGGAGAGTATTAAGCGGTAGGCAGCAGCTTGGCTCTGCCCTTGGCATTGCTGAAGTCCATGGGCGACGGTAACCATTCACCATCAGGTGGGCCGTATGTTCGTCTGCCTACAAGGGCAATACAAAAAAAAGGAAAGAAATCCGCTTCTCATCGTTTCAATAAGTCGTTTAAATGTTCATATTAATTTAAGTGCTTAAATGTTTTTCTTTATTAAAAATGAACTTACTAGTGAATGTTAAGAACTCAGCCATAGAGTAATTGTAGCCATACGCTATACCAGCCACTATAGCAATGGTGAGCCCAAAGCACACGGCGAAAGCCATTAGACATGCCAATGCAAAAGTGATAGCTCTGTGAATGAAAAAAGTGCATCTATTGTAATTAAATGGTATATATAGCACGCATTGAGTAACAGGGTTGGGATTATACAAGTTGCGATTTGCCAGCTTGTAATGTGAAGTAAAATTTAAAAAGTATATTTCCTAAATGTAAATGTAAATCCCATCTCCGATATCGATGGTCGTTGATTATTACGATGACTCAAACCGAGACACAAAAAGTTCGGGTGTTTTTTTCTTCTTTCATACTATAGTCCTCTGTCTTTGCACTTCATTTGTAATTGAATTAAAATACTTAACAACTTAAAATACTAAACTGGTTAACAATCTAAGGCAGAAATTTCTAAACTAGCACACACGGTAGCTTAATCAAAAGCAGGTTTTTTAAATTGGTAAGAATTGTGTACCAATAATTTAAAAAAACTAGAGGGTTTTAACAAAGGTCTTTGTTAAATAAAATATACTTACTCGCTCTTTCTCGTGCTACTTACTTCTCTTCTCGCGCTACTTACTTGGCTCTGCCCCTGGCACTGCTGAAGTCCATGGACGACGGTAACCACTCACCATCAGGTGGGCCGTATGCTCATTTGCCTACACGGGCAATAAAAATATATATGTATATAAAATGTGTTTTTTTTTTACATTTCCATTCAAAGTGTTAACGTAAATTCCATGAAAAGTATTCATGATATGACCGTTTTTATTGATTCTTCCTCTCGATTATGCTTTTTCTTCTGGAATAATATATATATTTTGATCCACTTATCTATGCATCCATCTTTCACATCCATTAACATAACAATTTACCACAACTCGCAAAGTCATCCTCGTCTCATCTATTCTAGGAAAAGTTTCGGTAGTAACAACCATAGCCACGAAATTGTTCTTTAACAAAAAATATGTATTGAATACACGACAGTAATCCGTAAACATATAGTCTGTTCTACGCCGAAAGAATCTATTGTTAAATCAATCGACCGAATACGCTGGCTTTTGATTAAATCTGTCCCGAATTATTATTACGAAAATTTATGGATATAGGGAATAACACAGTGATCAGAAGGATTGGGTGTTCTTTAAATAGTTTTAGTCAAGCAGTAAGAGTTAAGGAATTTTGCTTGTCTTATTTAATTTAAAAAAGTTAATATACTGAACCGACCCGAACGTAATTAAAAAAGGTTGTAGATAAAATGTAGTCCATCATCATTATACAAAGATATTGAAATGTTTTGTATTTTTATAAATATCAGGATGGTTTGTTATACCGAAATGTTAAACGAGTAACATTATCTACACTTTTGTGAAAACATGATTGTGTGTATATATAATACTAGCTTTTGCCCGCGACTCCGTCCGCGTGGAATAGTTACTTTGGCATAACGCTAAATTTTACCCTTCACTTCATTTACGTAGAAAGAAGATATTTTTGAATTGTAGAATGTTAAAGAGCTATTTAAACCCCTATTTTGAAACATTTTTTATTGGTGCTCCACTTGTATTGTGGTCTCACCGTGATGTTATATAGCCTATCTAATGCTGAAAGAATATTTCAAATCGGACTATTAGTTCCTGAGATTAACGCGTTCAAATAAACAAACTCTTCAGCTTTATAATATTAGTATAAATATTTTTCTTTTTCGTGCCCTTCTCCTTATATTATGTAGGATCAGCGCAGAACCAGCTCAGCCCACTTAGTTTCTCGCCGGATCTTCTCAGTGGATCGCGTTTCTGATCCGGTGGTAGATTCTGCTAAGCACGGCTCTTGCTAGGGTTCGTGTTAGCAGCATCGTCAGGTTTGAACCCCGTGAGCTCACCTACTTATTAGGCTACGCTGGCATAGCCTCTTAAGGCTACAAAATTAGATAGGGGGGAAAAATGGAGAATACCGTGATGCCTGATCCCGGCATTAAAGCTAGAAGATTCACACTATAGTTAAAGGAATTGGGTGGATCTGGAACTGTCTAGGCTAGGGCTAGCCATTACCTAATTTAGTGTAGGTAAACAAGAAACACACAAAAAGAATAGATAACGATTATGTTACTACTAATAGAAATCAAGTGAGTCCCGTGAGCTGACCTAGCCCGGTGACGCTGACATGGTCTCTCTAGACCATTAGCATGGGTAGAAAAAAAAGCAGCAGCAGTCTTCTTATCGTGTGGCATAGGGATTTGGCATGAATTTTACGACCGGCTTGCCTTACGTCAACCCTACTTGGGTTATATCTCCATAATAATATATCCTTTGCAACGTGTCACAGAGAGGTAGGTTCCGTTTCTTATTTTTGGGTGTTTCTTTTACTTCATCCGTTTTTGGCACTATGATTTGCATCTTATTATTACAAACATTTGCCCTAAGATTTAGATTTTCAGCAATATATTATATTATTTATATGTAAGCATACATAATATACATAGCATGTATTTATGTTTACACATTAAAACTAATTTAAACGGGATTCCGATCGAGAGATTTTCTGTATGCTGGGTTTTGTTGTAATCCCGTAATTCTACAATATAAATTCTTTATTTTATAATTAAAATTGATTTTATAATTAAGGCTATTTATTTCATGGAGAATGATGATTAAAAACATAGTTTGCGTAGTGTTTTACAGCGTTTCTGTTAGCATTATAGTATACGATTTTAATAATATGCTCATAATGCAAAAAAAGAAAATGCTTTAAACGGAAATTAAATAGATTTCAATGTAAAATTCAAATCGTATTCGTTTCAAACTCAAAACAGTTCATATCGATTGCCCACCAAATAAACTAGACTATCCCACGAAATAATGTTATCAAGGTTAATTGGGACGATATCGTCGAATATAATAAATTATTTATAAATTGTCGTAAGTCATGCGATGCTGAAACCAAGGCCTCTCGTAATCTATATATGTATTCGTAAAATTACGATCAATCCGTCACAGTTTATGCTCTTCCTGTCCTATGACGTATTACTGTGATAATATCTCTGAATATTTTGGGAGGTAGCGGCTTGGTTCTGCCTCAGGCATTGCTGAAGTCCATGGGCAATGGATAAACACTCACCATCAGGCGGATCGTATGGAGATCCATACAAGGACAATAAAATATATGTGTACACATATATCGATTCATAGAGACGGCGCGGCGGGCGCCGCCCACGTGCATCGATAGCATTATGAATGAAACCACTGTCTATAATAATAGACGATAAAGACACACTGTAGGTCATAAAATAAATAAATAAAACATATTTTGACAACGTTATCACCCTTAAAGTGTAAAAGGTGCGCGAGAGAGATAGCATTAAATTCAAATAACTCTTCCATTTTTAATATTTTTCACAGAGGCCTATCAAAATAGGCATAAAGCGAAATAAGAAATACATTTCCATATCCCTATTGAGTGGGTAGAATTTTTAAGGCGTACTATTACATCGTCGGACATCCACATCTCAAAAGCAACAGTATTTTAGTAGTTAAGGAAATATGTAGGCGGGATGCCTAAATATTTTTAGTAATGTCTGTTTGTAGAATAAGATTACAATGACTTCCTTTTTTAGGTTTATTGAATTATGATATCATAAGTAAACATCGCTTTAAATAATACTGTCACAAAGTCGTTCTAACTTTAGTAGTAAATTAAAGGAATTGTAACCTAACCAATTAATTGGCTCAGTCTCAAAACTTTGACCTCTATCTGATTACAGCGTGTCTTAAACGAGGCTTATTGATTTCTATTGGTAATAACATAATCGTTATCTATTCTTTTTGTGTGTTTCTTGTTTACCCATATTAAATTAGGTAATGGCTAGCCCTAGCCTAGACACTTTCTTCCGGATCCACCTGATTTCTTACACTATATTGTGAAACTTCTAGATTTAACGCCGCGATCGGGCATTACGGTACTCTCAATTATTTTTTCCTACCTAATCTTGTAGCCTTGAGAGGCTATGCCAGCGTATCCTATTGAGTAGGTCAGCTCACGGGGTTCAGACTTGACGACGTTGCTAACACAAAGAGCAGTGCTTCGCAGAATCTACCACTGGATCGGAAACGCGACCCACTGAGAAAATCCGGCGAGAAACCCAGTGGGCTTTATCTGTGAGTTAATTTGCTCGCCAGATGTTCTCAGCGTGTCGTGATTCCGATCCGGTGGTAAATGCATTCATGAAGCAGCTGCCCGTGACGGGTCAGGTCTCCTTTGTTGGGCTTGGGCAGGCTTGGGCAGCTGTGAGTAAATCTTCCTCTCTGACTAAGCTTTTGAGTTCGCCTACCCGCCCCGGCGAAGCTAGATATAGCTATATTTCTAAACCAAAAAAGGGTGATGCAGTAGTAGTTAGATGATTTTCTTTCGATTTTCGATTTTTTTTTGTTGTTCAGTCGTCCGTGACTATAAAAGTTCTAAAGTATTTGAAACGTCGGTCCTCGGGTCAGCTATATTTCTAAACCAAAAAAGGGTGATGCAGTAGTAGTTAGATGATTTTCTTTCGATTTTCGATTTTTTTTTGTTGTTCAGTCGTCCGTGACTATAAAAGTTCTAAAGTATTTGAAACGTCGGAAATAATAAGATGAAAATAATATATGCAAGATTAAACAGTAAAAGTAGATATAATTTTGTGCCTTTTTAGTAATACGTAAGTACGATAGGCGTATACGTAAGTAAGGTATGATAAGCTTTACTTAAGATTTTTTTGAGTGATAAATGTTTTGATGAATAACTAACATTAAAATTTAGTGTATAACTGATCTTTTCCCGGTACTTTCTTGACAGAGTACTACTTTGATATGTTTAGTTGATAATACGATTCCCTTTAACTCATTTACACACTCTCATTTAAAATTACATATTATTATAATACTTCTCTCATGGGTCAACTCGAAAAGTTTTCGTTAATAAATAAACATTAATGTATATATAATATTTTATTACCTTTTTGGTATTCTGTGTTTACATAAATGAAAAGTCTTACTCTTTTACACGAACCTTTGTATAAGATCAAGAGTCCAAGCGAAGCAGTTGCAAATGTAGCACATTGTTTAATATTAGTACTTATTTGAAAGTTATGTCGACCATACACGTAGAACAATCCATCAAGAGACTTCTGTAAGACACAAAAAAATAAATGTTAAATACGGCGCTATTATTCTAGAAGAGACGGGCAGTGCAGGAAAAGTTCTTTGTGGCAGTCACATCCAGTAAAGCATAGCATGGGATGGTTTCCTTATTATGGTCGCGTGATGGACGAACAAACACAGTCTCAATTGTATAGTATAAACGCTGCGTTCAATCTTCGTAGTGATACGTTCGTTTACTTGGCTGCAGAAATAGGCTGGACGGTAGTATCTACCCGAACGCATTCACACCACGACTTACCATTGGCTTAATGCACATCACTAAGTTGCAGGTTTAGCATTTGTTATGTGTGCGACATTTGATTGTGGAATTTTCCGTGAACATGTTCTGCGTAACTATCTTTTCTTCTTCTAATAATTATTTTTTCTTCCTCCTAACTTTTTCCCGGCTTAGTACCAGGGTCCGCTTTTCTATTAAGGTCCTCCACTTTTCCCGGTTTTTGGCACGCTTCTGGATAAGGTTATTCTCTTCCATATCCGCCTTTGGCAATGCCAACCAGCGTTTCTTGGGCCTGCCGCGAGATCTTGGTGTATTTATGTAGAAACAATGGTATCTGCCTCTGGGACTAATTCTGAAGCATATTCGCATTAGTTCAAATGCTTCGAATGGACGTTCAACTAGACCAATTGTCAAACGGTGATAAATATTATGCCTAATTATGTTCTGGCTGATTATGGTCCTCTATGTATTGTGTTTTGATTGGACATAATATTGTTCCTCTCGCACGTTTTAGCTGTTTTCCTCCATTTTCATCGATGGTCGGTATTTTGGAAACACAAGGATATTGGATATTACGTGACAGATTTATTGAGATCAAAGCCATCTTGTTAGCGATCGACCACGTGACCTGCTTTCGATTGCACTTCCGCTTATTACATTTCTCTCGAAATTGATGCTTACGACCCATATACTTAAGGTTCTTGAGGACTGGATGATGAATGAGCGTTTTTATTTATTATTAGATTAGGTTGAGCGTAATTACAGGCTTGTTCCTGCGATTTTCTCGAAAGTATTTCTGTCTTTATTTTAAGCGAATGTTAGAAGAGGATGAACGATTTGGTGATACCCGGGTTGTTTTTTCACGAGTGACGGAAACTAGCGGGACTGGCGTTGATGACACATGCAGCTCGAGCTTGGTCAGAATCGAAATTGTCAATGCAATTACTAACAGGCCGAAAATCACGAGGTTCTGTGAAACTTCCTATTTTGTAAAGGACGACTTAAGGAAAAACACACAACCCGCTATCTCACTTAACTGAGAGGAAATTTATGATACCGTTGCCGTAATGGCAGGTTTTCTTGATTTAGATACATCTTTACTTTTTATGATGTGCAGCTCATTCGAAAAAGGTATGGATACTACTAAATATATCTTGAATGTCGATAGCATTGACGGCTATGAAATAATTGTTTTGTTTTTACGTAAACATAAACTGCGTTTTCACTATGATTGGAATACACAATCAGCTTTATTCTCGTAAATATAAGTATATAAAATGAAAGACAAAGTTTTGGCTTAAAAAGTTGGTTTACCAGCCTTATAAAGTTTAAGATCTTTGTTTTGAACCGCAGTGGAAATTTTTCGCAATAAATAATCATACATCGGTTTTTTTTTTGAAAGGCCGGGTGCCATTCCTCCTACGAAGTCTCCGCGCCTAGGGGGCCCGCGTGGTATATGGGACCGGTCCGTGACTGCAAACCGCGGGCCCAAGGATGTTTTTAGGATCCTACCCACTAAACGACTCCCCTGCACTCTTTGCCCAAGCGTCCGATCCCCTCCGAGGTCAGAACCCGGATGAGGTAAGGGGATTACCGCGGTCAACACTACAACTAGACGGCACAGCTCACCCCAAGGATCCCCAGCCGACGGAGCCTTCGAAGCGAATGGAAGGCCCTGAAACGTCAGCCGTCCCGGTACGGCAGCCCGTCAGGCCACCCAAACGGTGCCGCTAGTGTCCCGGAATATCCCGCTGGACCAGAACCAGCCTGCCGGGTCAGGACGCGATACACCACCAACCGGTTGCTCTTTTTATCTTGAAGATATTTCTTTGCAGCGGAATCCGTTAGCATTATTTTTGTTATTGCTAATGAAATGGACCCAAATGATTTCATACTGTACTTTAACCAAAACAGTGTAAATGTTGTCTTATTCTTAGAATTTCCTTTTAGGTGTCATGTAAAGGATGTCCGTAGATTTATGATAATGGGGTCAATGTACTTCGTTAGCCGCTGAGCATAAGCATCATCTGTCCAATAACCATAAATAAATATAAAACTACAACAATAATAAAATTATTGTAGTTACGCATAAAATTGTAAATTCGGTATCGTAGTGAAATCGCGGCTTAATTGCGGCTCATTTCGTATTCGTCCCGCTCTGGGTGGTGATCGAAGGTCCAAATGTGAAATAGTGTTTCGTTTTTATTCGCGCCGAAAACTTCGAATCTATGTGGATATTTTTTATATTGCTTTTACTTAAATACCAAGATTGTTGTTGTTATTTATTTTGTGTTGTTTATTGACGGGTAGCAAGTACTTTTTTCTAGTAAACACCCAGTCTGATCACCCAACTGAATCGATCTAAATTTGATCATAATGACTGAAATCTCAAGATTTTCTCCTCCTTGCTTCGGTTTCTTCAATGCTGAGGTTCGGGGGGCGGGGGTCTACAGGGTTCATAATAAGCATACTCAAATGCCAAAGGAAAAAATCCGTCATGCCTATATTAGGCCTAATTTTGACAACCATATCAAATTAGCAGTAATTATCTTAGAGCGGGACTCCCACACGTGAAAACAGAACACATGATGTTCCAGCATTTGTAAAATTGCACAAATGTGGGCAGAAGAAACAAAGGTCCTGGACATAGCTTTTCGGGTTCTTTGAAAAACGCACACCGAAAAAATCTCATTAAATAACTACTATCTCACTGAGAATTTATTTCTTACAATTTCATCTAGTTTCATTTCATTTCATCCCATTTGATTAAAGTCTCAAAATAATCAATTTCATCTCATTTCGCTGTATATAATTTTTCATATAACAGAATATAAGACTTGGCTTAAAGACCTCGATACCCAACTGTATATATTATATTGATGGGGATGCAGATACAGGTAAGATTGCTGATGCTATTTGATTAACTAATCTCATACGATACTTTCTTGCCTGTTGTTTTTATTAGCTTTGAATTAAATGAATGCACACTTTTTCTCTTGTTTTTTCTTGGTACATAGGTATGCCACGATAGACGAACCTTGCACACATTACATTATTCTGTTAATTATATAGTTATGTTATATCAAAGAGCAGAATATATTTCTTGTAAAAAAGAAAAAAACGCATGATTAATTTTTTTGGTTTATTCCGTTAAAGCGTCGTTTTCCTCATTACTGAGGGTCGTGACTCCCCCGCTGCATCAGTTTCTCTCGTACGATTTCCCTCCATCTTCTACGATCTTTAGCTTTGTGAAGGGCATTGTGGAGGTTGATGTCCAGAGAAGATCGTATTTGGTCCGACCATCTCGTAGGACTGCGTCCTCTGGGGCGTTTGCCATTCCGTTAAATACAATAATCAAAATAGGTAACTTACCAATAGGTTTGCCGTTGGGATGAAGGACATTAAACAATAAGATTCAACAATTCTATTACAGTTTAAAACAATTTGTTGTGCCATAAATTGTTGTAATCGAAAATTATGTCATACAACTGAAGGTTGATCAATGTTTTGACAAAAAAGACATGTTTATGGAATGCGTTCAGAAATGACGATTTTTGAAGATTAAAATATACATACTTTGCTACTATTGTTTATTCTTATTTATGTTTTACACATAAGCAAAATTAGAGAAGCAAAATTATTATTACATTGTTCATATTTGTATATTTATCAATATATATGTTCTGTGCGTATGTATTTGTCCATGTATGTATGCATGTGTTTGTATATGTATATTTCAATCGATAGGTAGACCGCGTGTAATTTATTTCCTAATGATTCTTGTCCATCTGATGGTTGTCTGGAAGAGATCGTTCTTAGCGATAATACAGCCAATACTTTTTTGTTTTTATGTTTCGCAATTATTTCTTTATTTTGTGTACAATAAAGGATACTCTTTCTCTCTCTTTCTTTATATACGAAGCCAATGAATTATTATTGTAAGGTCGGTAACTTAAGACATGAAGTCGAAGTTACATTAAAAAGTAATTGGTTTAATTTTATAATAATAAATAAATTAGGCAGTGGTATCAATTCGTGTGGACTTCTAGTCACTAGTATTATAGGTATGAGTTAGGGGAAACAATGGGGAGGAGTTTTTCTTGCAGAAGTTTTAATTACCCGAATAGTTTGTACCACATTTAAGCATATTTTCAAATTATTAGCCAAATATATAACCTGAAACATAATTGGTTATTACCAACTCTCTGCCTTATGTTTACTAACACTAATACAAAAATATCTAAACGAAAAACTACTAACTTTAGTAAAATTAACAGCTTTTAAATATTAAATGATGTTAGGAATACACGAAACATGTAAGAATAACATTCGAGAAATAAATTGTCAACATTACGACGACTGATTAAGAACTACCGCGAAATTTTAATCGCTGACGTTTCCAAAGCTAAAAATATTAACTAGTTTAACTGCCTTGAACTCATCCGGATAAGCACTCGATATTTATTGTTACATATTACGACAAATAATTGAGTTCGAAATGCTAGTACGATGAGGGCATATTGCTGCCTAGGCGCTCAGTCTTTGATAGTTTTTCTTGGTGGGCGGACGTCCCGCCCGCCTTCACGACCGAGTCGCGAGTACGCGAGTGAATTCAAACTATACTTTTGTACTACTATTGTGAATAAATCGCTGTGTGCATTTTGTGTTTAGAAGTTCAACTGAAATTCGATTAAAGGTAATTTCTTTAACATTAATAATTCAATTATATTAAAAGAAGTTTAAGAATTATTTATATTAATGTTAAAATATATCCATTTAAATTTTGGTACACGTTTCATATTAATAGCCGTAATGAATGAAATAAAAAAACACAAATATTGTTATGTCATGGAATTTGAATATCAGTGTATTATGAGTAATACAACTTTACCGTAGCTTTTTCGAACTACGGTACCTCGAACCTATGTAGATTAAGTTATGGGTAGTATACTAGTAACTACAGCAAGAGAACTATATTTTTAACTTAATTTTGAAGATAATTTGAAGTTTCAAGTGCTATTTTTATTTTGTTATTCAATTGTTTTATATATATGGTTTTGTTTATATGTATATTATTTTATGTATATCTATGTGATTTTGTTTACAATTAAATCTGAAAAATGGAACTGGTTAAAATCAGAGGAACTTACACTGCTCAGATATTATTTGATTAGAAGATACGGGTATGTAACCCTTGTAACCCTTGTTACTAACATCATTTTAGCATCGTCCGTACGTGGGTGAAGTATCCTGTTTTGTACTGTTTAGTTTACAGTAGAAAGTAGGAAGTAATGTTAATAGGAGATATTGTGAGACCGCACAGATGGGTACTTCGTCTATTTCTGACTGAAATGAAGCGCTCGTTTTGTATTGGATATGCATTACTTTAATTGAGAGTTTGACGGACGCTGTATGGTGGATGAGGCAGTTTATCTAGTGTTTATTTACTGCACTAAATTAATTTGAAGTTTAGTCATCTCAAATACTGATTTAATTTGTAAAATTTACTGGTGGTTGGACTTATTGTGAGGCCGCACGGGTAGGTACCACCGCCCTGCCTATTTCAGTCGTGAAGCAGTAATGCGTTTCGGTTTGAAAGGGTGGGGTAACCGTTGTAACTATATTGAGTCCTTAGAACTCATATCTCAAGGTGGGTTTGAAGTCGTCGTGGCCTAAAGGATAAGACATCCGGTGCATTCGTATGTAGCGATGCACCGGTGTTCGAATCCCGCAGGCGGGTACCAATTTTTCTAATGAAATACGTACCTACTCAACAAATGTTCACCATTGACTTCCACGGTGAAGGAATAACATCGTGTAATAAAAACCAAACCCGCAAAATTATAATTTGCGTAATCACTAGTGGTAGGACTTCTTGGGAGTCCGCACGGGTAGGTACCACCACCCCGCCTATTTCCGCCATGAAGCAGTAATGCGTTTCGGTTCGAAGGGTGGGGTAGCCGTTGTAACTATACTGAGACCTTAGAACTTATATCTTGAGGTGGGTGGCGCATTTGTGTTGTAGATGTCTATGGGCTCCAGTAACCACTTAACACTAGGTGGGCTGTGAGGTCGTCCATCCATCTAAGCAATAAAAAAAAAACATACGTTATAGATGACTATGGGCTCTGGTAACCACTTAACACCAGGTGGGCTGTGAGCTCGTCGACACATCAATGCAATAAAAAACAAACAAAAATTAATGTCAAAAGATCTTTATGACAATATTCCGGCTGATGCATTTAAGATACGATTAGGAGAAATAGACTTTCTCTAGTTTAATACTTTGTGTCATTTGTATGTAGTATGCTGTTATCTGTTTTTCTGCGTAATTCCCTAATTCGTATTACAGCTACTGTTAGAAGAATACATTGAGAGGCAAGTACGTGCTGTGAAGCATTTTCACGTGATTACGGATCCTCCCGATCCATTAACGGTGCTTTTAGGTACAACAAACACCGGCCAGCGTCCTCGTCGAACCCGTCGCTTGCGACGAAGAGCTCGACGAGCGAATTAAGCCACAGACACGGCTCACTGAGTTTCTCGCTGGATCTTCTCAGTGGGTCGCGTTTCCGATCCGGTGGTAGATTCTGCGAACCACTGCTCTTGTTAGGTCTAGGGTCAGTGTTAGCAACGCTCCGGTTTGAGCCCCGTGAGCTCACCTACACGTTAGGGCGAAGCTGAAATAGCCTTTCAAGGCTATCAGCATAGGTAGGGAAAAAAGAAGCATTTTAGCCCAAAGGGAAAGAATGACTTTCTTTCAACGCACTTACACTTTAATATTGTCTATAAATACCAATTTGATTTGATCAGAGATGTCATTGGTAGTTCAAATGTACGAGTACCTATATTTGCAACGGAAACCAATTCTATTGGAATCTATTTCGAACGATAATAACGAAAAATTAGAGATATAAATATTTGAGATAGTTTTTTAACTTCTTTTTTTTCTCCACCTTATCCCACTAGGTGGGGTCGGCACAGCTAATTTTTCTGTTCCATTCTCTTCTATCAGCCGTCATCTCAACACTCACTCCTCTTTCTCTCATATCATCATTCACACACCCCATGTCTTCTTTGATCGACCTCTTCCCGCTATACTTTGCACTATCATTTCTTTTTTTTTTTATTGCCTTTGTAGGCAGACGAGCATACGGCCCACCTGATGGTGAGTGGTTACCGTCGCCCATGGACTTCAGCAATGCCAGGGGCAGAGCCAAGCCGCTGCCTACCGTTTAATACTCTCCACAAGCCTCGTTTGAAGAAGGACATGTCATAGCGCTCGGGAAACACCCTGGAGGGGAGCTCATTCCATAGCCGGATGGTACGTGGCAAAAAAGACCTCTGGAAACGCACTGTGGATGATCGCAGTGGCTTCAGGTAGTATGAATGAACTCTACTCCAGTGGCGGGCGGTACGATGGTAAAAACGAGATGCCGGTATCATCTCGAACAATTCCTCAGAGCACTTTCCATACATCTTCTAGTCACATGCATCTTCTCTCTACGCATCACATGTCCATACCACGCTAGTGAGATAGTTTTTTAAGAACGTCGCAAAAATAGACTTTCACTGTTAACGACTCGTTGAAAGTAAACTGCAACAGCTTAGTTATGTTCGCGCCGGTCATTGACCACGCAATGTTTTCTCTAGGCAAACTCGAAAACAATGGTCGCTCCGAATTGTGGAAATTCTTGAATTCTTTATGATCGGCCCTTGTTCGTGTTTGTAGTTGTACTGCCGAAATTTCACTGAATATTTTGTGAATCATTGTTCTTGTAATTATTCTAAGAGGCAAAGTGGGTAAGTGACGAAAGCTACATTGGCGGTTGAGGTTGGGTGGCGTCATTTAAGTCACCAATAAGTCACCAAATATGAGATTTCCCCCACCTAAGCAATGAAAATAAAATGAAAAACAGTAAATAAAAACAAATTTGTTTCGCGCATATTTATATTGTAATGACGCCATATTAATTCTTTGTGCACTGTAACTGTCTTTGTAACTGACAAAGGATTTGACTCTTGGCATTGTCACTTCAATCCTAAATACTCCGTTAGTAATACCCATTAAAATACAGACACCTCTGTATAATTAGCATTAATCATATTTACCAGTCTTCGTTCAAATATTGTAAGAAGTCAGAGATCTAGTGAAATACTCAACGATGAACCTACGCAAAGACGCATGTACATATGTACGTACGTTTTCCAACGAAAAAAGGTAATCATACGAATGTTACTTTATATTACTAGGTAATTGGTTACACGATTCCCGCAGTTCCATCCTAATCTTCACCACCAGTAATAAATGTACGCGTAACAATGGTAATTACGACAATTACTCGATTTTAATTGAAACCAACTATCCTTAAGACGTCTTACGTTACATTGATGACAGTAATTTGTTGACAAACTCTCCTGTTATTAATTTAAGTGACAGTGATGATTTTAATAATATTACTGTCTCAAAAGAAACGGACGAAGTAAGCGTTACGTAATGTGAGACGAGATTCTCATTGCGTTTTTTGATTAGCGTCAGAAGTAAATTCAGAGATATAAAAGAAAAATGAGTTTTATTTCAATGTACATAGCTTACGTGCAACATTGTCTGAGATTTGTAAATTTATTTATCTAGTTTTCTCGAGGCCAGTAAGAGGAGAGAGAGAGAGAGAGAGAGAGAGACCAAAGGCTTGAGGGCGTGGATGTACATCAGTAATATAGGGTTGACATCTCTGAGATACTGCTACTCTGAAATAAGCCGTTCTGTCTACTTTTATAGGTTTATTTTATTAATATAATGCTACTATTATTGATGGTAGGGTCCTTTATAAGTCTGCATGGTTTGGTACCAAAATTTTCTTTTTCCGGCTTACTGGCCGTGCATTCTGCTCCGAAGGGTGGGGCAGCCGTTACATAATACAATTGTCTCCAATCTCATGACTCAAGGTAAATGAAAGAAAGCGGCATGCCCTTTGTGATATCTAAGTGATCAGATACCCACTTAACCTTAACTCAACAAGGCTTAGTCCTATCACCAGTAAGTAACCAAATTATAGCTTCTGCGGGTGAGATATTTACTGCACAATATTATTCCTTCACCGTGGAGGTCATTCGTGAGTGTTAAATACGTATTCCACTGGAAGCTTTCGAGTTTTCGTTTATTAGGAAAGCTACTTTGTGTAACTTTAATACTGAGGCACTACTTATTGTTCCTTGACATCAATACCTAATAGCTTTCCGATGCTGGAAAAATATCTTAGTTGAAACATTGGCTCTGAAACTTCAGACATTTTTCCTTTTTATATAACAAAAAAAAGTCTAGGCTGTCAAGAACACAATATTCGTAGGCGTCTTGCCGTGACACGTAATTAATCGACACTCAATTTACTTTAAGTTTTGTAATTTTATAGCCTTCTTAGAATAAAAAAATATCGAACGCTGCCATTGGAAGTGCTCCTGGTATTTTCAAGTTCTACAATTTTATTAACTTGAAAGGTTTAAAGGGTACATTTCATTTTATCTTATACGTTTTGTAGAAATTTGTAACAATAAGTTGTTTATATTTTGATATTGCATTTCTTATCAAACGTGATATAAAGTCAGTGATTTCTTAGCTTCAGACACCTCCTTGCTTAGAGCATCAAAATAGTCCAAATTGTTGTTAATTTCTAAGAAGGGCAAACAAGTTCATCTGAAGCTAAGCGGTTCTTGAAGCTTTTTTTATTTATTGATTTTTCTCTACCTTTTCGTTAGTCTAGCAGGCCAGTATTCCAACTACGATTGGACTGACAGGTGAGCTCACGGGGCTCAACCTAGGAGGACTTGCTAATACTAAATAATATTAGTGATTCGCTAAATTTAGCACTGAATTGGAATAGCGTGTAACTCTCTCGGATTCGACGAGAACGATGGCTGGTGCTTGCAGTATTTCTTATTGTCTCTGTAAGCAGACGAGCATATAGGTTAGCTGTAGCTTAGTGTGTTGCTGTAAGTGGTTATAGTCTTTCATGGACGTCAACAATGGTAGGGGCATAATCAAGTCCCTACCTGTCCTTCTCTTCATCTCGGGAGGCTAAATTAGTTTTGATTTGTAAATTGTCATTATTCATCTCTATTTTGTCTCACTATTTACTTTATTACTTATTTTTAATTTATTTATAGATTAATAAATATCTTATAGATCAATAAACGGGTAGATTATATTAATCTAATATATGATTCCAAAGACTTGCTTAATACTCAAACCGTCCCTGTAATTTTGCTGATTTTGAAGAAGTAAAAAAATCTGAAAAAAATTACGTCACAAAACTTGTGGTCTTAAGTTAAGTCTTAAGTATCTCTGCTGTTTTTAGGTTTTCACTCTATACGTTCAGTGTCTTTAAATGTCTGAAATTTTAACTGAAGGTGATTCATATTTATTTACAGTTTGGTTCAGATATTAATAACGTTAACGCATCGATTGTTTTATTACTTCCCGCCAAAATATTATGCACTAGCGGCCCGCTCCGGCTTCGCTCGGGTCATTAACAAAAATTTCAAAATAAAAAATTATAATACACACACATTAACACTTATGTTTGTGCCAGGTTTCTAAAAATAAAAAATTATAAAGGTAGTTTGAATAATATTTATTATTTTAATGAACTTTTATTTTCATTTAAATAATATTTGTTTTTATCTTTTTTTTATTATTTTTATATTATTATTATTCTAATTTTCGTAATATTATTGGAGTTTTAGTAAGGATCCCTAATTTAAAATAATAATAATTATATAGCCTATGTCACTCTGGGATAGTGTAACTTCCAAACAGTGAAAGAATTTTTTAAATCTGTTCAATAGTTTCGGAGCCTATTCAATACAAACAAAGAAACAAATCTTCTTTATAATATTAGTATAGATATAGATGACACAAGACTTGAAAAAATAAATATCGTATTTTTTAAGTTTGAAGTAAAACCTTAGATAATACATAGTATGTGTAAATACAGAATAATAAATAAACTATTGTATTAATACTCTTTGTTTATTGTACTACCAGGCTTATATTAAGACAGTAAATCAACTCGATAATTGTGTATATTTTTGTAAAATTTTAATCACGTTTTAACCTTGCGAATTTTAGGAACACTCGTTAATGTAGCGTTCGTTGGTCGTAAAGTTCGGCTCGGTGAAATATGCTGTTAATTTTTTCTATCTATAATAACAACAGCAGCCGAAAAATACTCGCGCTAAATTAAATTGTGTTTCAAGTGTGTGCCGTTTGAAGTGTAATTGGTATATTTAGTAAAACTAGTGGCCCCGCAGTTGTCGAAATTCGGCTATAATTAATTGAAATATAAGTTTAAACATTATTATGGTTCTATTGTCAAACACTATTTTAATTCGATAATATAATCACAGTATTCGCCAAAACTGCACTATAGATCAATATTATTAAAGACAAATAATATTAATCTATTTTCATTTCGACCACAGACCAAACAATAACAAAAGTTTCCCAGCAAAGAGTATATTTTTATGTATGCGTTGTGTCAAATACATGGTAGTGTGTGTAATGTTATCTTTATTGATTTAAAGTATCTTTTATGCATTATTTAAAAAAAATATTAGCATTGTACAATCCTTCTCTATATTCTGTATAAGTGTGATAAATATCATACTCCTCCGTCCGCGCAATTTTCGTAAAAAGGGGTACCTACAAAGTTTTTGCTTCACGTATTAATATATAGATTTTAGGGTATTTTTTATGATTATATATATCTTAAATACGATTGTTTTTTAATTTGGTTATTTTTATGTCACTTTTGTTAAATGAAGCTTTTGTCAATAATTTGCGCAACACTCGCACGTTTCTCTACTTACTTACTTCTACACATCTAGGTGGGACATGATATTATTAACCTACGTAAAATCATTGACCTAAAATTATGTGGGTGTGGTGGGATTTCACATCATTGACTTACCTATCATTGAACTACGCATAAAATCATTAAAAAATTCTGTAATTAAAGCTATAGACAGAGTTGTGCTATAGCTTATTATCCACAGTTGGAATTGGTCTGCGTGGGACGTTGCACGATGATCTTTTACATATCTTAACGCCAGCATGTTCGTATGATTTGTGTATATTTGGCTTCCAATAGACAATGTGGTAGACGTTAATTTTTTATGGTAATTATCGATACTGGCTGATTGTTTCTGTCCGTAAATTTTGGTAATTGATGCCTTTTATGTAGTTGTTCTTCTTGTATATTGATGCTTCCATTACGGAAAAATTATGGGATTTTTTTCCTCGAAGTAGTAAAAACAAGAGATAAGGGATGAGACTTATTAGAATTAAATGTATACGTAAATATCTTACATCAGTGATTTTAAAATCTTAACTCTTAAGAGGGTGAGTTACGGGTTGAAAGTTTAATTAAATGAGAGTTCTACATATTTATGTTTATTTATGATTGAAGACTTACTAGTGGCCCGAAGGCCTTTTCAGTTTCACCAGGTCAGGTGGGCGAGCAATGGCTCAGCCAGAAGGGGTGGGATGTGCTAACAGCTGCACGAGCGCCTCCGAAAGAGACCTAACAATTCAACAGCAACTGCTTCGCGAATGAATCTACTACCGGATCGGAATCGCGACCCGCTCAGAAGATCCGGCGAGAAACTCAGCGAGCTGATGTGTGGGTTAGGTTGCACGTCGACCTCTTTGTCGAGTTCGACGAGTACGGTTACCGGGGTTCCTCAGCCTGCTCCTAGTGTTAGAGCTGAAGGTATCTAATGCAAGGGTTATTGGATCTGATGGATCCGTAAGGACGTGACGGACGTGATATTTCTTTGTATGTTGGTCCTCTATGTATTGCTAATCCATTCATTTGATTGTGATGAAACTTGGTATAATTACGATTGAAATTTTAGGAATATCTGCTATAACACCATTAATAGAAGATAAATGGTGTACTAGTAATTAAAATATATCTATATTTTTCATACAATTGTTGATAGTCACAGCGGAGTCTGGCCGGATACCAAAAGTATCTTATAACATTAACTGAAATTTTTATTCGTATGTGAAGTATCGAATGATTTAAGTGTCGCAAGAATTCGCAAACCTAACATTTCCTATACCTAACCATAGCTTATTAAAAAAAAAACTGTTATTCTGTTCTGAAATAAAACTGTAATTGCTATACATCTATCCACCGGCACACCAAGTAAGGTACGTAATGAAAAATGTACAACGAGACGACCTCGACACTGGCCTGTAACTGTGACCTATTGTTAGGCGATTATTGATTGCTGACGAAGCGGAATAAAAGAGGATCGGTACTAATAACCTTCTAGGGATGTACGAGTAAAATTGTAACTATGATTCAGATATGCGAACATAGAATCAAGGACGTGAGTTTATAGACGATTTCTGTCGCAAAACGAACATACATGTACTGTGAAATATTTTTATTTTTTATTGCTACATGAGTGGACGAGCTCACAGCCCACCTGGTGTTAAGTGGTTACTGGAGCCCATAGACATTTACGACGTAAATGCGCCACCCACCTTGAGATATAAGTTCTAAGGTCTCAAGTATAGTTACAACGACTGCCCCACCCTTCAAACCGAAACGCATTACTGCTTCACGGCAGAAATAGGCAGGGCGGCGGTACCCACCCGCGCGGACTCACAAGAGGTCCTACCACCGGTAATATAAAAATATATCGATGTAAATACTTTGTTAGTTACGTTATTGAACCAAACAGAATCGAATTAACCTCGGACGAGGTTTGTGTTAAATCATTATTGTATCGGTGTAGTTCGATTCGTTTTGACTGTTCGTAAATACAAAAGCGTTGATTAAATGCGGCTCTCGCCGACAGAGTATGAGAAGTGTTTGTTGAAAATTCAACATCGATTTTCAATCGAATCGAATTAGCGCTTATTATTTATTTAAGGAATCTTTTTCATCTAGGTTTAGTGTGTCTGTTTTCGGACAACATTCTTTTAACATTCTTGTTCTTTTTCCTAGCGTTTTCCCGGTCTAGTTCTAGAGACGCTTTCCTACTAAACTCTTTGGTCCTCGACATCCTTCTGGGTGAGGTTATTCTCTCCATATCCGCCTTAACTACATCCAACCAGCGTTTTTTAGGCCTACCGCATGTTCTTGGACCAGGTATGTAGATAATGAGGCATCTATTTCCGACTTTAATATTATTAAAAAAAAAATTTAGCAACAACAAGTTTATCAACTCCAAAGTGCGTGATTTTATTAACACAGAGTCTTATGTAACAACAACATTAGCAATGTTGACCTGAAGTTGAACACCAAACAGTTTCGGTTAATTTAGGTTGTTGCGGCTTCATGATATTGAAAATTGAGCTACAATATTACGTGAATATAAATGAGATCTAATGTGAGTGAGTCGATTTTTGACCTACTATCGTAATATAACGGATACGAATAATAAAATGGATGAAAGCTTAAAGGTCCTTAAGTCTAGTCTTTCCAGATCAGAATATGAAGGTACTGAAGTCGTCGTGGCTTAAAGGATAAGACGTCCGGTGCATTCGTATGTAGCGATGCACCGGTGTTCGAATCCCGCCGGCGGGTACCAATTTTTCTGATGAAATACGTACTTAACAAATGTTTACGATTGACTTCCACGGTGAAGGAAAATAGCATCGTGTAATAAAAATAAAACCCGCGAAAATATAGTTAGCGTATTACTGGTGGTAGGAGCTCTTGTGAGTTCGCACGGGTAGGTACCTCCACCTTGCCTATTTCAGCCGTAAAGTAGTAATGCGTTTCAGTTTGAAGGGTGGGGCAGCCATTGTAACTCTACTGAGACCTTATAACCGATATCCCAAGGTGGGTTGCGCATTTACGTTGTAGATGTCTATGGGCTCCAGTAACTACTTAAGCAGGTGGGCTGTGAGCTCGTCCGTCCATCTAAGCAACAAAAAAAGTACATAAGCTTGGTATCTGAAAGTAGTATGGTATTCTCCAGCGCCTTTCGGTACAGTACAATTGAGACTCCAAGGGCATGCCTCAAAGTGGGTGACGTAAAATCCCCTTCTTCCAGCACAGTAGTAGTAGTATTTGTATTGGTGCAAACGAGCTAGTTGGACACTTGTTGTTAATAGTTACTGTTTAGCCCATAGATTATCACAACGTGCCTTATCTTCTGTTGTGTTTAGTGTTGAGACTTATTTTATTTCATATTATCCTAATTCATATACTCCCAGTCTAATAATATAAAGGCTAGTAAATTTGGTTGACGTCAGTTGACGATCGACCGTAAAACTATAAGCCAAATCAAATCACGGAATGGTAATAAATGGGGTGCCAGCTTAACGTAGATAGATAAGGATAGCATTATTTTCTTTAAAAGGTTTTCTTTAATCAAATACTTTGATCAATAGACGAGTTTGGCATCTGTTAAGTGCTCATCGGATATCATAAATTGTACAATATGCTGTCATAAAAGGTGCTTGCTTGGACTGTTTTGCAGCAGAAGTAGGTAGATCAGCAGTGGTTACTTCTGTAGACGCACAATACGCCCTGCGACAACCATTTACTACGAGCTCAAAAAGCCCGAATATATTGGCTTTGGATTGGAATACCTCAGTCTACACTACTAAAATTACCTCACTAACTGCCTATTTAACTATAGAGCTATTGCGCGGTTATACTGGTTGTAGCAAGAAAAATGTTTAATTCGAATATTGGGTTTTCTCCGGTAAATCTTATGTTTTATCATGCCTTTACTAATAATATATTATACAGCTGACTGATTGAGTGATAATTCTGGAATATCCTATAGACTTTAGCGGTTGTGTTTCTTGTAAACTTTCTATCGGTTCATGTAATTAATTATTGAAGTACTGTTCGAATGTTTTCACTACGCAATTTTGCGTTTTAGTTTGAAGAGTATTTTTGTGTTGTGTTGTGTGTGGAGTGTTGACATGAGTTTATGTGAAGTTGAGATTCGACTTTTATCTCTCCAAGTGTGCTCCGCGACTCAAGCTGTGCTGTTAATTGGCTAGGGTGAGACCGTTTAACATCAGATGCTAACTGGTGGTAGGACCTATTGTGAGTCCGCGCGGGTAGGTACCACCGCCCTGCCTATTTCTGCCGTGGAACAGTAATGCGTTTCGGGTTGAAGGGTGGGGCAGCCGTTGTAACTATACTGAGACTTTAGAACTTATATCTCAAGGTGGGTCGTGCATTTACGTTGTAGATGTCCATGGGCTGCAGTAACCACGTAACACCAGGTAGGCTGTGAGCTCGTCCAACCACCTAAGCAAAAAAAAGGATGTACCTTTGCTTATTAATAAAAACGAAACTTTTTACTGCAAATTATGAAAGGAACATCACACTTTCAAATTAATTCATAAGCTTCACGAAAAGTTGCGCTTTAAGGTCAAGTTTGACTTGACAAGGAAAACATGGTAGCGTTTGACCTCGGTCACGCACAGCAAGTCTTAACGAATCAGAATCCAATTCGTAATGCTTGTACGGAATCCAAATTAAAAAGTCTCTTAGAAACCTCCAAAAACTTTTTTTCGTTTAAATAAGGATATTTTTGAAATCTGATTGAGTAGATTGTTTTATCTACAACAGAAAATAAATTTAAAATGAAATATTTTAAGTAATTGATATTTAAGAACGGGGTGTGGAAACATTTGGCTATCTCTCTTACATCGACGGGATGGATGTAATATGCTTTGCGGTCAACCCTGTCCTGCCGTCTCAATAGCCCCGACTGGGCTCCGGCCCGGTTTGGGGTAGGGCGCCGGCTGTGGGCAGCGGTTGAGGTAGTGAGGTTCAACTCTCACGTACCTGCCGCGCGGGTTGCGATTCGGCGATTTTCTCCTGTGACAAAAAACCTCTCTTACATGCTTTTTTTATTGTTTATGGTAGTAGAAGATAGTAGATTGTAGAAGACGATAACGTTATGAATGATTTTATACCTTGATCGTTTTTTTTTCTTATTAGACTATACACAGTATCGGAGTTATTGATGAACTGATGATAACGAGTTAATAGTGTTCTTGTTACGAGAAACAACATATATTTTTGATTTAAGAAAAGAAATCTATTTCTACGACAGAACTTGCTGACTTAACAACCATTTAATTTTATAAATTCTACTATCAATACGATAAGATTCGTCCTATCTGAATTTTCTGTTTTTCTTGTATTTTAGTTTGATGTGTTCTAGCAGTAAATTCTAATTTCGGAAAGTTACCGAAAAATCAAGAAAACAATGCCTTTACATAATGCTACATATTCAATTACAACAATAAATCAGATCACATTGATTTGAGACAAAAAATACCTTTTAAACTTTTCACCTCCTACGATCGAAACGCTACGTAGGCTGAATATATTTTCATTCAGGGAAAAGGAACAACTTTTCGAACTTTCATTTTCAGAAGCTCGTTTCAAGTCAACATTTTTGTATGAAATATCTTAAGTGACTGGTTAAGTTATTCTATTAATTGGGATCGTAGGCAGCGATCACGTTATTAATTTATATAAGCATTAAAATATTTATTGATCTTTTATTGTTAGAAACACAAAGAAATAGTTATGTATGTAAGATGTTTATGAAAATTAAAGATATCAGATTAGATTCATATGATGTGTGACAACATATGAAATGACATGGTAAAAATCGACGATAAGACTAACCCAAGGAGAAGAGAGTATTTTTTGTCTTTCTGAATTTTTATTTTTATAGGAAAGAATTTGTATTCATATTAAAAAATACGAAAAATGTGTTTAGTTTTTAGTGGGGTTAGACTAAAAATAGAGTAGTAGTCTTAAAGAGTTTACGTTAACGGTGAAGAGAATAAGATCGGTATTTCTTTCTTTCTGAATCTTTGTTTTTATAGGAAAGAATTCATAATATTCATATTTAAAAATACGAAAGATATGTTTAGTTTTTAGTGGGGTTAGGCTAAAAATACAGTAGTAGTCTTAAACGGTTTATGTAAACGAGAGTTATTTGCAAGGGCTACAATTATAAAAATCAAAACTCTATTCCTCAATCAACTTCCTTATTTCGTGTAGTGTTTGTTTACAAGTTGTTTTAGTGTTATCGATTAAAAAAATATTAGAACGAGAAAACGTAATTCATAGAATGAAGAGAGAGAGAGAGAGAGTATTCTTTATTGTACACCAAAAAACAAATAAACAGTGCGATACATTAAAACAAAAAAGTACAATTGGCGGTCTTATCGCTGAGAGCGATCTCTTCCAGACAACCATCAGGTGGACAAGAATCATTTGGAAACGAACTACGCGCGGTGTACCATTCCAGTGAAATACATATACATATATGTACACATACATATACACATACATATCTCCGTAAATATACATACAATTAATACAAAGTATTATAATATAATAATAATTAAAAATAAAAAATAAATTTTGCTTCTTTACACATAAATAAGAATAAGCAATTTACATATAAAAGATACTTAAAATACCTTTAAAATACCTAATGAATTTACATCTTAAAGCGTCGTAAGCAGTTTCGTTTTGTTTGTTATGTGAATGAATGTGGATAAATAATATGAATCAACAGGTGTTTCTGAATTTCAATAATGTAGTGTACATAATTTGTAGCTAACAGAAATTTCTATACTTGTACAACGTGTCTAATGTTTAATTACACTCAGGCGTACAGTATGGAACGGCCTTATTCTAACTTGTATTAGTAATTCATAAAATATAAGCAGATTTTGTTACATAAAATATGCACGAGCGTAGTCCAGAATATTTTGTCGGTAATTAAGCCCGAAGCCAAACCCAGGCCCACGCGTGATAGTCAACTTGTTGAATTAAAAACCTAATCCTACGGTTTCTTTGATCCAACCTAAAGGGCAGGCGAAGGTTTCGAAGTTACTAAAATAATATAAATTTATTCAGAAACAACATTTATACTACGCGCTTTTTTGCTTTTTGACGGGCACACATTTTCCGCAATTTGAACAATGTGTATGATTATTTTATCTATATATTAGTACGTGAAGCAAAAACTTTGTATCCCTTTTTACGAAAATTGCGCGGACGGAGGAGTATGAAATTTTCCACACTTATAGAGAATATAGAGAAGAAGTGCACAATGGTAATATATTTTTAAAATAATGCATAAATGATACATTAAATCAATAAAGAAAACATTACACACACTACATATCATGTATTTGACGCACACACGCATGCATACCATTTATTGTCAAACTTTTGTTCTTGACGTCTGTTGTCAAATTGAGAATAGATTAAATATTGTTTGTCTTTGTTAATATTTTTTATAGTGTAGTCTTGGCGAAATTTGTGATTATAGAAGTATAAAATAGAATCATAATAGTGTACAAACTTACAATTCTAATTAATTATAGTCGAATTTCGACTACTGCGGGACCTCTAGTAATGTTAACTAAACAACTAGGCTCAAAACTTTTAGTTACATAATTTTCATTTCTTTTTATATTCCATAAGAATTGACATCGACTATAGTAATAGGACCTCAATAGATTGTGTATCTCCGAATTTATATGTTCTAATTGCTTTTTATACGGGTAAAATCAATTCATGTGTATTTTTCATTAATTTTCCTGTGCGATTTTGGAAACGTTATGTATTTGTTATTTGGGCAAAAATAAAAAAAATCTTCAAATGAATATTTTTAGCGTCAAATTTTTTTTTATACGTCACAGAAGAACCGATGTCTTCGTTATCTTTTGACATAGTTTGACGTACAGTGGGTAGTTGTGCAATGATATTGTGCAGCACAAAACTGTGTGACAGTTCCGAGATGTCTTCATTCTTTCTAAGTTTTTTCTTTCTTTTTCTTTGATGAATGGACGAGCTCACAGCCCACCTGGTGTTAAGTGGTTACTGGAGCCCATAGACATCTACGACGTAAATGCGCCACCCACCTTGAGAACGCATTACTGCTTCACGGCAGAAATATGCAGGGTAGTGGTACCACCTACCCGCGCGACTCACAAGACGTCCCTACACTTCGACACTGCCCAAGCACACCGTCCGAAGTCAGCCGAAAGCCGAAGTTTGAGGAGTAATTAATGAGAACTTTGAAATAAAAAGACGATCTCTATCTTTTTGTTCTACGATAACTGAGTTCAATTGTATAATGCTTAGGTATGAACTCTGATCAAAATAGGACGGTAGTTTAAATTTACGAACTGTAAACTGTTAATATCCATTAAGCATAGAGTCGATTATCACTAAAATATTAAAGTCTTGCTGTTTACAAAGATATTCTACTGTGTTTAATATGTGAACTATGCCTTACATTAACGTGATCTATTTATTTTCAAATCTGCTGTATCTATTGTGATTAGTGGCCCCGCAGTAGTCGAAATTCGACTATAATTAATTGAAATAATAAGTTTTAACATTATTATGGTTCTATTGTCAAATATTATTATAATTCGATAATATAATCATAGTATTCGCCAAAATTGCACTATAGATAAATAATATTAAAGACAAACAATATTAATCTATGTTCAATTCGACCACAGACTTTAAACAATAACAGAAGTTTCCCAATTGACAGTAAAAAAAGAGTATATTTTTATGTATGTGTTGTGTTAAATACATGGTAGTGTGTGTAATGTTTTCTTTATTGATTTAAAGTATCATTTTGCATTATTTTAAAAAAAATATTAGCATTGTGCACTCCTTCTCTATATTCTCTATAAGTGTGAGAAATTTCATACTCCTCCGTCCGCGCAATTTTCGTAAAAAGGGGTACAAAGTTTTTGCTTCACGTATTAATATATAGATAAACTTCGGCGATGACACGGATCATGATGTAAATTGAACGTCTAATTTTAGTCTTAGGCGTATGTCAGAATTTTATACGAAATATCCAACGAAATATCACAGCGGGAAAAGTAAGAGATTCTTGTGTAAAGCGTCGATCGTTCTTGCTCATAAATAGTCTATTTTAGCGTTCCCTGACCCGGTTTGTCAATTGTCAACATAACACTCTTCGTATAGATCTGAATCGTGAACGTACTACTTACCCGGCTATTTGGTGCCCCAAATATTGAATTTACAATGAAAAAAGTAAACAATTGTTTGTCGAAGTTCACAGTTCAGTTTATAAGACTTTTAAAAGACTTCAAGAAAGTTCGACAGATGGTTATAAACGAGATTCAATACGAAGTTACGTAATTAATCGAAATTATGAAAAGGCGAATTTGATAAATGGTTTTATTCTAATTTTAACCGAGCTTTTTTTTCTAATGGGTGCAGTATCTATTTAAAAATTTTTGTTTTTGAAAATATCAATTCCCATTATTTTTTCAAAAGATCGTTTGAAACAGTTTTCACATTGTGATTTGCTATGTTCCCTAAAATCTAGTAATCATTTATTTTAAATTAGTTTTATGGTTTGAGCTCGTGTTTTGTAAAGTTATTAAATCGAGGAGCGAGGGGTTATTTAGTTTAAACGACACTTTTGCCACTTTACAGGAAAGCCATTTAATTTTTAATAATTTGCAATGATATCATAACAAAAAAAGCTTCGTCGGCTATTTGAATGGGTTACCCCACTACCACTTAATTGAAGTTCAATTGAAGAAATCAAATTGTTGATACTAATACCAAATAAAACGGACCTTTAATTACAAATAAATCGACACCTCCTACGTATAATATCGTAACTCTGTTTTATCAACTTTACAGTATCGCAATTCAAAGTTATGCAAGCAGATTTTTGATGATAGTGAAGTCAAATCAGCTCATTTAAGAATCAAAATTGGCATACAAATATATTTTTAGGAACGGAATATTACCTCTAAAAAGGTTTTTTGAATTTTTTGCTAGAATTTCTTAAAAGTCACATACGGTTTTCTACTACGGAAAATATCAATGGTATTTCGTTGTATGTAGTACTTACTACACTTTACGTTGATATATATGTAGGATTAAGTAGGGTATGTTACACGTACGATAACTTACATTGGAACTTATCAAATAATAATGTGTCTTGGGTTACAGTTACCATAATATACAATGGAACAAAGACGTTTATAGCATTAGTGCTATTAAGGGGAATAATTAAAATAAAATAATTATCTTCCATTATACTGAAATATAATGTATTTCGTAATCAAAACAGTCTAAATAAACATTCCCTCTAAGAAAATAATCTTAAAATATTAATCAATGGTATTGTTGTTATTTTAATAGTATGTAGTATTAAGAACATGAAATAAAATCTTTATATTATCATAAAGATTGTATTTATTGTTTTATTAATTTACGGATTGTCTAAATCAATTTGCTTTATCCAAAATAAATAGTATTTTGCTTTAAAAAATACACGTATTATTTAAAAAATGCAATGAAATACTTATATCTGAAATTTAAAATCAACTAAATAAAATCTCTTTCAAATTTAAAATATAATACATATTATTATTATGAATTATCTATTCATCCCTGCACTCCTTATCAACTAAATAAAAATATCTTTTACTAACAAGAAAAAAATATTTATTCATTACTTGAATATTCGTAAAAAAATCAATCAGTATTGTGCAGTCTCTAAAATCTAAAATTTTTAGTACAAAAATAAAAAGAAATTAATGAAAACTATGTAATATTAAAAAAAAAACATTAATTATTACAAAATTAGTCTGTATCTAAATCCGAAAAACTATCGTTACCAGTATCTGATAGGCTTTGGACAAAATCATAATGAGCGCTGCGTATGATTTGAGATTTGCACATGCTCATCAAATCATATTTTTTCACCTGAGGTATCATCGGCAGCCTATTGGCATACAGTACATCAATATTGATTACACATTGTCTCCTGGTAGACACTTTTATACATAAAGTATGGTAATCTTCGGCAGCTAAATCATATTTATATAATAATTTATAAGGATCTTCAGGTTTTAAACACCTCTCTTATTTTATTCCATTGAACTTTTTCTCCATTAGTACTTTTAACCCCATTGTCCTTTAATAATGTTTTGCAATTAAAAAAATCGGTGTGTTGTAATTCTTCTACAATATAAGGCTTTCCTTTTTGCTTAGCTCAGCGTACTAAACAAAAACACTCAAATGGTGTATAAGCAAGTTTATTCTTGGCACATTTTTCTATTAAGGTGTGAACGCTATCGCCCTCATTTTGGTTATGACCAACTTCTAAAAAACAATGATGTATTGTCACTTTAAAAATAAAAGCGACAACCGAAGCTTGCTTGTACCTTGATCCTTACGTTTGGAGATGTACTCATACAAGCCACTTCGTTTGCCTCGCGATTCCCTTGGACTTCATGCCACATAAAACAAGTACCTTCCTGTTCAGCCACATTAAAAACTGTAAAATTAAACAGTTAAAGCTTTCGTTTATAATAAAGGATACTTATATTACCATTTGGAGCAATAAGAACTTTTGAAAGTCGAAAGTGGCGATTAATAGTTTACCATCTGATACTTTGGCCAGTTCTTTATCGGTCGAGTTTTTTTGGCGAGCTATCTCTTTATTTTTAATATGTGCTTCATATAATTGTGTTTCAGATAGTGTCAGACTAGATATATTCTTATAGATATGACACTTGTCACATTGGTACTTCTTTGGCATATAAAAACTAAACTTAAAGTATGCATTGACGATGTCGGGATATTGCCGTTCAGAACTAGCTTTTGAAGAGTATGTTAGTGTATTAAATCACTCATTATACAACTCAAACAAGCGATGGAAATTTAGATCTCCGTCTAGGTAAATTTTACTACTTCCTTGGCGAGAGTAATGAGACTCTACAGGCTGAAGAGATTTTATGTGATCGGATATACTTCTGATAACATCCCTAGTTATTACTTTGCGACGCCTTCGCAGATCCGCTTCTATCAATCCACTTACCTTACCTTTTTTTCTAAAGACTTATAGACAAATTGTTTACTTAATGGAAATGTGTTTAGAAACATCTTCTTGTACACAGTTAAATAGTTTTCCTGGTCGTCTAAAACAGCCCTTGGTAATCTATAAATCAAAGTAAACCTACGCCTAGATTCCATGTCAGTGAAAATCCTTAGTTTTTTTGTTTGACAACCAAGTTTTCAATAAAAGCTGCTGCTGCTAAACTGCTTTTCACAGTTTCCTAAATCTTAAAATCTATTGAAAATCAATATTCTGTCATCATCACTCATTTTCGTTGAACATTTTAGTCTGCAGTAGGTACATATGACACATAGGACCCAAAATAGGACAAATCCATCAATTGGTTTATCTCATCAATATCTGCGTCAAAAAGGGGTGGTAACTCTGTAAAAGAAAAACAAAAATATCTTTTTATTGAGATTTTTTGAAAAGAATACTATAGTAAGTTATGCTTTATATCGAAGTACAATATCTTAAGTGTGACATAGGATAAAAAAAGTATGGGAAATTCCAATGTAAAATATCGTAAGAGCAGATACGGGACTCGTTTATATTTTTTTCAATAGTAAAGTATCGTAAGTATTTACTTACGATATTGGAGAAGGATCTAAATTCAACGTATAGTATAGTATATATATACTTACGATATTTTACTGTGGTATTATACTATTTCATATTATTATATTTTAAATAAATCATAAAATCATTATTCATAGTGTAAAACATATATATTACCTTGTACCCTCGTAGTATTTTCCACAAAAGGGTTGGATGTACACACATCATCACTATAAGTTGAATTATTAGCGTTTACCGGTTTTTGCCAATCAAATTATCACATTGTTTTACCGGTTTCATTACTGTATCAATCATTCGTTTTGACCTAGATGACACAGTTGATAGTTAATCTTATACTTACTGTCCATTAAATAATATAAATCAGTACATTTTTTTAAAATGTGATATTGGCCGCGCTCGAGCTCCTCTCCAGCGTATACAATCGGTACTACTACTTACCATTCCTTCGCGCGGCTAAACGATCACTCGCCTCCCGCGTACAGCACATTAACTGCACTATACGATATATTACTACGGTAAATATGAACATACGACAATATGCACTCTCAATATCTTTGGTTCTATTGCAAATATATTTTTTTTTATTAGATGAAACGATAAACGATGTTATAAAGTATTTGAAAATCTAAAAATGTCATTTTCGTCAATTTGTTGGTTACGATAATATACGTAGGAGCTGTCGAAATGTCGCGTATTAAGCGAAATGTCGCTTAATCCGAATAGCCTTTTAACCCTCGACGTTATATCCGACGTTGCGAATACTTTACAGATTTCGTATCCTTCGCGATTCCGTTGACTTCAAACGTAAGAGGAAACCATAAAAGTAGTTTTAATTATGTACACGTCTCGCGAACACCGAAGCAAATAGAAGGCCTTTAATTAGTCACGACCGTGGTGACATTTCTTGTTTCATATTGATTAGCAGTATGTAGGTTATTTCGATGCAATGAAAATTCTAATGCAATTAGCTTACGCGATCATTGATTGTGTATTATGTAGGTTTCTCCAATCGGATTTCCATAAATACATTTTTAAACTATATAACTCGACCAAGAAAGTTAGAAGTATTACAATCGTTTGTTAGAAAATGATTATTTTATAAAAGCAGTGCAAAAAGTTAGTCTCTTAACACGTTAACAGTCCATATACAAGCGTTCCGAAACACGCCATATGTCCCAGTGTGATTATATATTTTTTGGCCATTATTAGATGTCCACCTATCGGCTGATGCATTAAAAGTAACAAAATATGGTCGTTGACCCCGGATATACCCGTGTACAGCGGGCGGTACACGGACTTATGTATTAAATTACCGGGTACCTTTAACGTGTACCACAGGCTCATGAGTGTTCCAGTAGACGGATGTATGGTTAGTTTATTACCATATCGATGGTACGTTTCCGCGGCAGACTAGTTTTCCGCCAATACATACCCTCAAACACATAAATATAACATGAAGATCTATAAACTATGGTCTGCAGAACACTTGGGGATACCAAATTTACAATGGTCAAAATGTGCAAGTTTTTGGTTTGGATATTTGGATATTTTTTTGATTTGGTTCCGGAAGTATAGTAGTAACATTGGCAGAAGGTTTACTTGATGAATGTCGCTGCATGATAACTGACAACTACTACACGAGCGACCCTTTGACAGAATTTATGCTTTCTCGCAATACAGACCTCTGTGGCACAGTCAATAAAAAGAGAAAAGGTTTACCGAAAGAGAGAAGGAGAGAAAAGCATTCTAGCAGCACGTGAAACGTTCAAGTTCAAGTTACGCCGCTGAGAAAGACACATTTTTTGGAGTTTTTGGGCAAGAAAGAATCTCGATTCATCCGAAGACGATGCGTGGGATGCTGCCAAAACCTTCTTGATGAAGATCGACTTGCTCCATATGCACAGGCCAAAGCCAAAAGGGTATCAACGCAATGTAAAATTTGCAAAAAAAGCATATTGCGTTGTTTGTTTTTCTAAGCTTCTAGTCCATCAATTAAAAATTTGTATCTTTTTTCTAAGTTTTTTTATGTCGTTTTGCTATACTAAGAATTTAAAAAAAATATGACATGTTTTCGACTTTTTCCATTTATTAGATCCTTGGCCACAAGTCCACAAAGAAAACACTAACTAATTTGACGAGTCCGTGGATCTAGGCCCCGTAGAGAAACACATCGGCTCGTGTACCTAATAGGGTACACGAACTCGGCGGAACCGCTCACCGTGTACCACATACGTAACACCGGACTGTTAACGTGTTAATCTTCAAACGTCAAATTTTAATGTCACCGCCCTGTCTATTTCTGCCGTGAAACAGTAATGCGTTTCGGTTTGAAGGATGGGGCAGCCGTTGTACCTATACTTGAGACTTTAGAACTTATATCTCAAGGTGGGTGGCGCATTTACGTCGTAGACGTCTATGGGCTCCAGTAACCACATAACACCAGGTGGGCTGTGAGCTCGTCCAACCATTTAAGCAATAAAAAATAAAAAAATCACACGGAATGTATTGCAAAACATTATTCAAGGCTCTGACTGCTACAGACAAGTTAATGAGATTTATTACGAATTTTTTAACCATTGAGTCTGGAGTAGTCCGCACTACATGGGACATGAAATTTTTCGCTCTCGTATAGCTCTCTCATTTGTAAAGAGCAACAAATCTTAGGGATCACGCAACGTATTACGTACAATCTCCTTGACTATTCAAGAGGCGCACGCAGGAGATATAATACATTGAAATATAATGGCGCGGCGGACGGACGGCAAATGTCATGAAGCGAAAACATCTAGTCCTTACATAAGAAAAGTATGTATTTTGAAATTTAGTGGACATCCTAATTAGCTTGTTATCTAAAAAAAAAAAGTTTTATCAAATTAAATATCGTTTGTCCTTTTTTATTTAATACGCTTTTATTATTAGCTTCAGACGTGTATGTATGTTTGTAACGGAATATTTGAATATGATTTTGACCCCCTTCAAAACGTCGGATTAACTCGAATTTGGTATACTTATTAAGGAACGATGACAATTTGACATAAAAAATAATTGAAATAATTGAAATTCAACTAAAAAATGAAAAATAAATAATAGTTTAAAATAACTAACAAAATACGCTTTTATAGAAAATCCAACTAAAAAATAGAAAATAAATTTAATAAATTTGAATTAAAAATAGAGTAAGAAAAAATGATTTTATTGTAAGAAAAACGCGTGGGGTGCTTTTCAGGATACAGATATGAGTAGAAGGGTTTCCTGATCCTGAAGGGGATCCTGAAAAGCGTATTTTGTTAGTTTTTTTAAACTATTATTTATTGGCTGTGTGATCATCAATCAGAATTGAACTATATGCGATTTTAAATTTGTAATCAAAAAGCAATGACATGATGATTTAACGTGGAAATTGCTTTAATTAGGGCATCGATCCGATGCTATAGTGAGCGTGTGCTAATTTTAATAAGTTTCTGAATAAGGCGCATGGAAAGATAAGAAAAAACGTCTAGTGCAGATCGAATCCGTAATGGATTTTATTTCGTGAGACACTGAACGAATGAATGAAGTGGTAGTTTTTTGTTGTCACCTGAAACCACGAAAAGAACAAAGCGGAACAAAATGACAGTGTTGGCTAGCACAAGGGCACCTAATGGGTTGGAATCTTGAGCAATTTACCTGAATAGGTAGGGGTCGAGAACGCCTACTTAATGTGTACGAAAGTGGACTCGTCGATTTCTAACTTTGTTCTGGTGTTGAATGACGGTATTATTATCATGTCCATAATATATATTTTTTATTAGTAATGGACACCGATCGCAGCTGTGTTAGTTCTTAGGTTTTATCTATATGTGTTCCCTCCAGGATGAAGAAGATGGTATACCTACGACAGTAAGCTCATTGCAGCCGGACAAGTGGTCAAAGTGTTTATTGGAACAAGTGTCTCGATCACGGCGTAGCTGGAATAGAACCTAAAGCTAAAGTGACGTATATATAGTTTTATAGATAGTATAATATTATAGACAGCTATTTTTTAAAACACACGGCCACAGTTTCTGAAGGAATTTTTGTAAAATAAGATGACTGCAAAATATACCTACGGACTTTATGTAAATCAGTGTCTTGAAACATAACGAATTAAATTCTCTTAATAAACCGTTCGAAGGGAGAAAAGCTTCGTAAGGCGGGTTTATGCGCATCGTCGCGTGAGTAACGGCCGTGCATAATGTAAGGACATTAAACCGAAGCATTACTGTATTAAATTGTAAATTAACTGAATTTACAGCGCTTTTCCATTGACTAAATGGATTTTTCTTTCGATCGTGAACTTGAAAATTTTATTTATTACGAATTCATAAGGAGTGTTTTCTTAAAAATGAAATTCAATTTCAATTGAATTGTTTGTTCTTAGAAAAAATTGAATTCCATTCATTGTTCCATTCAAATAATTGAGCGTTTGCAAACTGATAGTTTTTTATTTTTATTTTTATTGCTTAGATAGTTGGACGAGCTCACAGCCCACCTGGTGTTAAGTGGTTCCTGGAGCCCATAGACATCCACAACGCAAATGCGCCACCCACCTTGAGATATAAGTTCTAAGGTCTCAAGTATAGTTACAGTTACAGTAATGAAATAATTATGATCGTTTTGCATTTTTTTACTATGCTATTGTCTATTTTTGTATATTTTTCTGCCGGGAACGTGTTATGAGCTTCTTCGGACACATCATGCGGTCTCCCAGACATGAATTAGAGAAGCTCATAATTACGGGTCGCATAGAGGGCAAGCGCGCCGTGAGCAGAACACCAGCCAGATGGTCAGATCTAGCAAGAGAAGCACTCGGTGGTAGTCTGTACCATGCAGTTCATACCACCCATGATCGAGCACATTGGAAGTACGTCGCATGTGCTCGTGATCCTTAGTAGTGAGGGAACGATATAGAAGAGAAGAGAAACCTCAATATTGTACTTTGGCAATCTTAGGTAAATTTCCGGGCTTAGCGTTATCATCTACTCATTACATAGATAGATTATTATCATGTATTGACATTGCATTGGCATATCCGATATTAGGAATTTTCACTTATCGAATGTAAAGTTTTTGCGGACTGTCAATACAATATTGTTCCAGCAGTGGTGCGAGACCTTCGTAACTGTCACTATGGGGGCACCGGAGGAGGTGAAGGATAGTGACTAGTTTTCTGAGATGCTTCACATAATGGGGCAACTTCACGTGGCCACAGCCAAAAATTACGCAGAGTACATAGCCCCTAGCTCCAATGGAGTGTCGGGATTCCTTCGCCTCTAGTGGCTTGGGGCCGGGTTCTTGAGGCTTTTTCAATTCTTGTCTTTAGTAGGACAGTTTCCGTATTCTATTCGTTCGAAGAACACGAAGTACCCTTCTACCTCCACTGATACATTGGCTCCGACCTGGAAACAGTAGTTGAACCAGCCAGAACCCCGCTGGTTTGGTGTCCAATATAGCGCAGAGACATGCGTTCCGCGCGAATCGTTTCGCCTTGGCTCCACCTTTCTTCGGGCGAGTTCTGTTTCTGACAAGGGATTTTGTTCGGATCAACTCCAACATGATCGCCTACCGCAGCCAAAGCGTAGGCGGAAGTCCAACGATTTCTTCCAACGATAAAAAATATCTGGAAACGTGCAAATTTTGTAGTTCATTCAAAAAATAGCTCTCTTGGCTCGGAAAGTTCCAGAGAGATGTTTTATTATTACTCTAGATGTGCAAACGTCGATAAACGATGGCTCATTCTGCGAAATACCACGCCAAAAGAACAGATAATTTACCGGTCATATATTACGCTAATTAGCTCCAGCTTGGCTTGGAATCAAAGTCGTCCGGCAAAATGCATTATGAATTCATAACATTAGTTTCAATAAATATCTTCAATAATAAACTTCACGTTTCTCGAATATTCATTCGAGTCTTCGCGTCCACTGACCTTGCAGTAAAGTTGGTAGCATAGTTTTGACATGTGATCGCTGGAAATTATAGTATTAAACTCTTGGAATGTCAATAACTATTCAAAACTTGTTGTGGTAATTAACATGAAAAATATAAAAGTTTTAATATATTAGGTAAGGGAATTTTTATTTTTTAAGATTCTATAGCGACAGGACAAGGGATTCTTTGATATCTTCTGGTCTACTTGTCTGCCTGTCTCTAATTTAGAATCATTTTTCTCAACCAGACCTACTTAAACTTATATAAAAAGCTATATAAATTTATATAAAAAGGAACTTTTGTACCCGATTATCTCGTTCTTTAGATATAAATTTTACAGATATCAGGTGACTTTCCAAATTGAGTCATTGCTTTTAGGATGTATCACTGGAAGGAAATGTTGCGTTTCAGAAAACTAATGCCGGGTACCAGGATAGTACCAGAGTCAATCAAAAGCGTAGTCCCGACATTTTTCCATAAAACGTCTGATTATTTTGGTTTTCTAGATTTCAAATAGAAGTAAAAATGTTGTGTTTGTGGATTCGAGATTTGACCACGGAAACGCCACTACTCGCCTGGTTAGTGGGTACTTTGTCCGGGTTTCGACTCCGGGCGGAGATCGGACGTCGGGTGAAAGAGTGCAAGAGAATTCGTTTGGTGGGTCGGGCCCTAAAACATTCTAGGGCGTCTTCTCCCAACATCTGAAGACAATATTAATGGTGGTAGGACCTCTTGTGAGTCCGCACGCCTAGGTACCACCACCCTGCCTATTTCTGCCGTGAAGCAGTTATGCGTTTCTGTTTGAAGGGTGGGGCAGCCGTTGTAACTATACTGAGACCTTAGCACTCATATCTTAAGGCGAGTTTCGGCATTTACGCTGTAGATGTCTATGGGCTCTAGCAACCACTTAACACCAGGTGGGCTGTGAGCTCCTCCACCCATCTATATAATAAAAAAGAAAGACCGTCAAGAACCACATACCTGTTTACCCACTAAGTGCGTAAGCCTTTGAGGTTCAGCGCCCTGTCTGAAGAATAGGTATGTGTTTGTAACGGAGAAACAAAATAGTTTCTGCGAATGCTTTATAAACAAAACAAAATTGTGGATTGGTTTGATTGTAATTAAATCTATGTTATTGTTGTTAATGTAAAAAATATTATTGTTATCACTCTCCGAACATTTTCATCGCGTTAATTTTGCCATTCAGCGTGTAATGAATGGGATTCTGAGTTGATTATAAAAATTATAAGCCATTTGTGTGAAATACAAACCAATGACAAACATTAATAAAAAAAACGTAGGTTGGAGGTTTATGACGAAGAGAAGAATTTCCACCGAGTTGGTGACTTTGGTCGGTAGATTGAGGGTTCGAATGTTGTTGTTGGGAACTTGTACATATTTATGCGATCTTGAAAAGGTCATTAGTGAGATTCGGACATCTGTCAATATAATGGCTATCACTACAGTAGCATCGATAAAATCGGCTGTTGCTCGTACAAAATACAAAACTGTCAGGAAAAAAAACGGAGGGGTATTAAAGATAGGAGCGACGAACGTGTTTTCGAATTATGTACTTTACAAGACCTTTTTTTTCCCTACCTTAGCTGGTAGCCTTGAGAGGCTATTCCAGCGTAACCTTAACTAGTAGGTGAGCTCACGGGGCTCAAACCTGACGACGTTGCTAACACGAACCCTAGCAAGAGCCTTGCTTCGCAGAATCTACCACCGGATCGGAAATGCGACCCACTGAGAAGATCCGGCGAGAAACTCAGTGGGCTGTGTCTGAGGGTTAATTTACTCGTCGAGCCCTTCGTCGGAAGCGACAGGTTCGACGAGAACGGTGACCGGTGCTTGAGGTACCTAAAAGCACCGTTAGTGGATCGGGAGGATCCGAGATGACGTGTTTTGGGCGACGTCGACTGCTTTCCATTCTTTCCGCAGGATCGGGAATGTAGTTACCGGCGGCCACGATGAGACTCTGGTTCTCGTGTCGTGCCGCTTTATCGAAGTGGTCGCATTATGTACTTTACAAGACCTAAACGTGATGATACATTTAGAAATGTTTTTATCCATCTATCAGATATAAGGTGATCGTTTTCAATTTCAATTATTAACGCCCTATCGCAGTTAATAAAACGATACTTATCGCCTCATATGAAAATCGATTCCTTTTATATATATATATTTGCCTAGTTGGGTGGACGAGTTCACAGTCCGCCTGGTGTGGTGGTTAGTAGTTAGTGGACCCTACAACGTAAATGCGCCACCTTGAGATATAAGTTCTAAGGTCTCAAGTATAGTTACAACGGCTGCCCTACTCTTCAAACCGAAACGCGTTACTGATTTACGGCAGAAAAAGGCAGGGTGGTGGTACCGCGCGAACTCACAAGAGGTCCTACCTATTGGAGGTCTTTTAATAATAAGACCTAATGAGACTCATAATGACGTTAGATTAAAGTAAATATTCCTTTAATAGAATATTTACTATACTTGAGACTTTAGAACTTGTATCTCAAGGTGGGTGGCGCATTTACGTTGTGGATGTCTATGGGCTCCAGTAACCACTTAGCATCAGGTGGGCTGTGAGCTCGTCCACCCATCTTAGCAATAAAAAAAAAATACTATCACAAATTATTTAATACAACTACACTATTTTTAATGCACATTTTTTAAAGAGTTTGTGTGTATGTATAAGAAACCTGTGTTTTATTCATATTTTGTACCTTATACAAACCTTAACATAACCTTAAATTCAAATCGCACGAAACACAATAAATCATATAATGTCGAGCTTAACGGTATCCATCACTACATTGTAATAAAAAGATTACGTAACGCGAGCTTCGTTCAGGCGAAAATAGAAAGACGTATTGACAACAAGCAGCTCCAAAATTGTTATTGAAAACACCAAATAAACGTGACATACGATTCAGTAGAAATGTCTTAGATACGGGGCTCCGTTAAAAATTTGCAATGTATGTTTTGTTTTCCATTACCTATTGACTAGTAGCCTAAAGGGTTATTCCAGCTACGTGCGGACATGTAAGTGAGCTCACGGGTTCGACTAACCCTAGCAAGAAAAATGCAGAATCTGCTACCGGATTGGAATCGCGACCCACTGAGAAGATCCGACGAGAAACTCAGTGGGTTAATGTATGCTTTGTAGAAATCGCTTCGTGAAAAGCTGCCTTGTGTTCTGATATTATACGAAAAATGAAAAACAAGCTTCTTGAATCGTGTTAAATATGACAGTGTATAGGTTAATAAATTTAAGTGCACGAAATTACATTCTTCAAAATATCCTTGATGAAATAAAATTATTTTAGTTACTACTTATTATATCTGTAGTATATTAGTCTAAGAACACATAATGGTTGCGGTGTCTTTTTTATAAAATTGTTTTTATTTTACTTTTTTGCATAAAAATAGACGGAGTTTTTGTAATTATAGTAATCGAACTGAAGTGTAATGTATTTAAAAAAAAATGACTATTTGTTTGTTTAAACGTTTTCCTGTCTAATTTATTTCTGATTTTTTACATCTATTGTTGGGTATTTAAAATTAACATTATTTATTGTCATTATTATTAAGGAGTCCAACACTCATATAAATATTAGCCTATCCATTAAGTCCATGTATTTTCTACATGGATACCAAGTTTAAAGTCAAAGCTATTTCAAGTTATTAAGTTATGTCCAGACAAGCCTCTGAATTATATAAATTTCGTAATTTCGATAAAAAATCAAGCTATCTTTTTCTTTTTCTACAATTAATATAAAAACTTGTTAAAACATGCTTTTTTACTAAGTTTTTTTTAATGGTTTTTGATTTTCAAGCCATTATTTTTGCTCATTACATTCTATGCATCATTTCTGCATGATTGTTTGTTAGATATATGTACAGCTTCATTCTTGAATTAGGATATCTTCTAGCGATTTAACTCAACTGAAGGCTACGTATGATTGGCCGGCAGTGAGGATCTTTTAGCCTCAATAGAGAACGGCATAGTAGAACACGGTGCATATTATTTATCGCGTAGGCCCAGCCTAAAACAAGATCCTTCGTTCAGCTGTATCTCGACCTTATGACAAACTACACAGATAGAAATATCTTTACACAAATTCTCTTAGAAACGTAAGGGCTAATATGCAACAGTACTTGCCCAGGTGCTTCAAAGACCACCTCAGACGAGCCAACATCCATGATATTCATCTCCGATACACTCTAATATTACTCAGTCATCGGTCGGCCTAACCTTGACACGGGTTTGGAGGTATGCACCTCTTAAATCAGTTCGAATACTACTTGTGGCTAACGAAACACAGGTCGGGGTCGATATTGGATATTTATTTTGCTTTAGAACAATTCTAGTGATGTCCATCTCGGCAAAGTCGTGAGTGAGTATCAAATCAACAAAGGTATACCATTAGTCATGTCAGCCATCAGAACCGACTATCATTATTTAAAGTCTAAAAAGTAGTGGAGTTATTGATCGTTGAACAATCTCTTCGTCACTAGTAGTTAATAAACCACCGTTATTACACATTTAAACCTGAAGAAACACTTAAATTTTTAATAGACAAAATAAAAAAATTAACACTGTTTAACATCTATGCACTTAATTGTGGGAAAATAAAACAAAGCCGCTGCACGTAGCTCCTCTGGATCCTGCAAAAGGTCCACTGAAAAAGTCTCAGTAAATAGGATAATAGGAGTAATGGTGGGACTTCTTGTGAGTCCGCACGGGTAGGTACCACCAGCCTGCCTATTTCTGCCGTTAAGCAGTAATGCGTTTCGGTTTGAAGGATGAGGCAGCCGTTGTAACTATATTGAGACCTTAGAACTCATATATCAAGGTGGGTGGCGGCATTTACGTTGTAGATGTCTATGGGCTCCAGTAACCACTTCCCATCTAAGCAATAAAGAAAAATGACAAAAAAAAACATTTTACTGAGATTATATCTCATCCGATATCATCTCACCTCATTACACTTAATTTCATGCCAATTGATTAATGTTTCAAATTAATCAACTTCATTTCATTTCACTTCATATTACCATTATTCATTTTAATTTTTTTATAAAATATTAGACTGCATGGTATGATACCTTTGCCTTTCTAGTTGAAAAAATAGAACTACTACTTACTACTCTTAAATTTGACAACAAAAGAGCATGCATGTGTGTGTGTGTCAAATACATGGTAGTGTGTGTAATGTTTTCTTTATTGATTTAATGTATCTTTAAGCATTATTTAAGAAAAATATTAGCATTATGCACTTTTTCTCTATATTTTCTATAAGTGTGGAAAAATTCATACTCCTCCGTCCGCGCAATTTTCGTAAAAAGGGATACAAAGTTTTTGCTTCACGTATTAATATATAGATTAATACATAAAAATATATAATACATACATACAATCATTAAAAGTTAAATAAGAGCTTATAAAGATAACTCACTACAGCAAGTACAAAATAGGAGTTAATAGTACCAAAAGTTAGTCAGTTAAATAATTCAATAGATTCTTTTATTGAACATGTTGCTCTTTTAATACCAATTTGCAGAAGAAAACATCACTAAATGTCCAATTAAACTACAGAACCTATCTCACGCACTACCCAATAATCCTTTAGCAAATTACAGTTACAACCCAGCATTTGGCCGTTGGTTTGGCTTGGCAGTTATTAACTTATAATGTACATTGGTCAATTAACAAAAAGCAACGCCCTGTTTATATTGCGCTCACGTACACTCGAGTTAGACCATAGTAATTATATCGAGAAGGAAAAAAGTTAATGCTAAAGTGTTCTTGCTCACCAAATTGGATAATTTGTAAGAACGTGCGCTACTTTTAAGAAAAACAAATATAATCCACTATTTTTGATATCGAATTTTAAATTCTCTTCGCCGTAATTACAGTAAAATCATTTATAGAACAGAGAGGTGTACAAATCAGCAATTAATTGAACACCAACTTTTTCAATATAATTCGAAAACGTCTCTGATGTAATTGCATTTTTATGTACAACTTAACAATGATTATACGTGTCACCAACATTTCCTGCAGACACGAACAAAAATAATCCGCATACGCAGAACCTACGGAATTCACATTGGATCGTCCTTAGGGAATTTTATTAGCTCCTCGTCAGTCGTAAAGGGGGTGGAACGTTTATTGGGCAGTTACTGTGATTCAATAAGGAATATTGGCTCTCCTTTATTAACACCACTCGCTTTGAGATGTTCTTTTGCTAATTCAAAAACCATCCGATTACAAGGCCCCTTAAAAATTCATTCTTGCCCTTTCGTTTGGCAGCTATCGCCGAATCGGAAACTTCTTAATTGAGCTCCTAATAATTCATTGTTTCCATAATTAAGGGTGCCCGGGGAATGATTTATTTGAAGATTTATTAGAAACGTCCGAAGATTCGCCGTCGTTAGTACAAGGTTTTGTATTTATTAAGTGTACATGCTAATGTGCATAGCTTTACTACGTTATCTGTTACTAAAATTTTGTTTTGTACTTTTGAAAATTATCTCATTTTTATTAACATTAAAATGTATTTATTATACGGTTAATGTTATTAAATAACAATTAATAACAAATTAATAACAAATTAATAAAACTAAAACATAGTAAAAGCAACGAGAAAATGATTTGCACTTGAAAAATTTCCACCAATTAAATTTTAAAACATCAGACATTTTTCGCTTCGTGTTCGCGTTTTAAAATTTAAATTGTGTTTAAAACTTCGACGCTGTGAAACAATAAGTTGTTTGTATTTTTGGTATACATTAAAAGTTTCCGAAGAAGATATTGAAAGTTAACAACGCAGAAGACGCTCTGAGTGAAACTTCGATACTGACCTAGAATATTCCAATAGTTGCTTGAAACAGCACATGAGTCTCGAAGTTAAAGTGAAGCAATATGGTCTACCCGACTTTTATTCGTAAGGGTATTCGATCTTGATTGATCTTGGCACTCACTTAACTGGACGGCTGCTATGTCCATTTTCAGCCGCTCGTAGAAGCAGTATCTTTTTACTGGTGGTAGGACCTCTTGTGAGTCCGCGCGGGTGGGTACCACCACCCTGCCTATTTCTGCCGTGAAGCAGTAATGCGTTTTGGGTTTGAAGGGTGGGGTAGCCGTTGTAACTGTACTTGAGACCTTAGAACTTGTATCTCAAGGTGGGTGGCGCATTTACGTTGTGGATGTGTATGGGCTCCAGTAACCACTTAACACCAGGTGGGCTGTGAGCTCGTCCACCCATCTTAGCAATAAAAAATAAAAATAAATCCTCATCTAACTCCTTAATTGCTAAATTTCTATTTATATTTATTGCCTTTACGTAGGGCATATTGTAAGCCTGCACGGGACGATGTCATACATATGTATGTATATCGTGCCTTTTTCGAATTTGTTATTGTTGAAATTCACGTTGTGATGTCAATAGTTTTTGGCAATAATTTAGCACCCAGTAGACGGCGAGCTCATTCAGCCATATAAGGCAGAAAAAGCTGTCTTTAGGACGTGGTTATTAATTGAATAAATAAAAGAGGAGACCTGTCAACTCGGGTAGCTGCTTCACGAATTCGTCATTTTTTTTTATTTTTTTTTATTTTTTTTATTGCTTAGATGGGTGAACGAGCTCACAGCCCACCTGGTGTTAAGTGGTTACTGGAGCCCATAGACAACTACAACGTAAATGCGCCACCCACCTTGAGATATAAGTTCTAAGGTCTCAGTATAGTTACAACGGCTACCCCACCCTTCAAACCGAAACGCATTACTGCTTCACGGCAGAAATAGGCAGGGCGGTGGTACCTACCCGTGCGGACTCACAATAGGTCCTACCACCAGTGATTACGCAAATAATAATTTTGCGGGTTTGATTTTTATTACACGATGTTATTCCTTCACCGTGGAAGTCAATCGTGAAGATTTGTTAAGTACGTATTTCATTCGAAAAATTGGTACCCGCCTGCGGGATTCGAACACCGGTGCATCGCAACAACGAATGCACCGGACGTCTTATCCTTTAGGCCACGACGACTTAAATTATCTATTACCGGGTCAGGCTTTCGTGATACTCATTAGGTCACGAGCGCTTAGACCTAGTGTGAAATTCACAAATGCTTTTCTTCGGAATCTGTCAAGAATACATTAACGCTGTTACTGGAAATAGCGATGGTGGTGCTAAAGTGATTCCCTGAAATACAGGGTGTTAAAAAAGAAATGAACATCATTCAATTATTTTCCGATCACGTATAGACATTCGAAAATACGAAAAAAAATATTCAACTCTTATCTAACAACGCGCTGAATATTTCTCCGTAAATATTTTCCGTCTTCCGGCATCCTCGCATACACTGAGACTTTGGAAATGAGGTCAGCATATAAGAGGCCCACAGAGCGTTCAGTAATCCAGAAATTTCCGTCTCCATAAGGGCTTCCACTAAATTAAACCGCCAGACAAGACACTCTGTGGCAAGCATAATATTACTTGTTTTATTGTAACATTGATTTAAATCAGTAAGTAGCTCTATCAAATTTACAGAAATAAAAATGGATATTTTTTGTTTGTCCTGTATAAGTTTCTAAACCCAACGGTGATGAAATTTTGGTACAATTAATACTGGCACTATAGGGAAAGCTTTTAAGTGTTATAAACCTATGACAGATGGCGCGCGAGCAGTTTCAAGAAATGTGTTTTTTATAAAAAAAAAAAAAATTTTTATTTATTGCTTTGATGGGTGGACGAGCTCACAGCCCACCTGATGTTAAGTGGTTACTGGAGCCCATAGACATCTACAACGTAAATGCGCCACCCACCTTGAGATATAAGTTGTAAGGTCTCAGTATAGTTACAACGGCTACCCTACCCTTCGAACCGAAACGCATTACTGCTTCACGGCAGAAATAGGCAGGGCGGTGGTACCTACCGGCGCGGACTCACAACAGGTCCGACCACCAGTAAATACTATTAATAATATACTATTCACAGCTGAACATAACCAGATTTAACTAGTTAAAAATAAAAACAATGCCGTCAAAGGTCTTTGTTCCTAGCATAACATTGCGAGATTAAAATCCAAAATAATCACATAATGAATGTGAACAACTTTTGTCATCCAATTTTAATTGCGTGTGCGAGTTATATTAATAAATTTCAAACCATTTAGCAATATTTTTGTTTCACCACTATTTCGTACAATCGACCTGACTTTTGAGCTTATACTGCGTTAAATAATTTAATATACTGCATTTTACAATTGTAATTGAATTTAAAATCACAGTGTTTTCGTCATTTATATGGAAACTATGTTTATTACTGAGTGGCATTTGTGAAGTGGTATAGCCAAGTGCCCGTTAATCGCAGTTAATTTTTTTGTGCTTTAATTACAACTAGAGGTCCTGCAGTAGTCGAAATTCGACTATAATTAATTGGAATTGTAAGTTGGCACACTATTATGATTGTATTTTATACTTCTATAATCACAAATTTCGCCAAGACTACACTATAAAAAATATTAACAAAGACAAACAATATTTAATCTATTCTCAATTTGACAACAGATGTCAAGAACAAAAGTTTGACAATAAATAGTATGAGTAAGATATCAAATACATGGTATGTAGTGTGTGTAATGTTTTCTTTATTGATTTAATGTATCTTTTATGCATTATTTAAAAAAAATATTAGCATTGTGCACTTCTTCTCTATATTCTCTATAAGTGTGGAAAATTTCATACTCCTCCGTCCGCGCAATTTTCGTAAAAAGGGATACAACGTTTTTGCTTCACGTATTAATATATAGATAGAAGAAATATTTAACCAAACTTATTATCTAATATACACCTTTAACTTAGAAATCTTTAGCCATATACAATATTGTAGTTATAATCAAACTGTATACTTCACGTACACCTTATGTTTACTGCACAAACATTGGACCGCAGCCGTGAGGTCACTGGGGCAATAATGAAAAAGTATTATACTAAAGTGGTTATACAGAGAATTTTTTTTTTCAATCAATCACAAAATTTCTGATACATATTTTGTTAAGATCACAGCATAATTTAGGTTTCAACATATTCGGTTACAACATATTATTAATTAAATTTTAAAATCAGAAAGCCAATATTTTATAAACACTGGTATTCGAGAAAGATTAATAAGACCTTTCGAAGTGATCGTAAGCGAACACGGGTAGACTGAAAACTTCTGAGGAAATATCGGATAAATATCAGAAATATATATGTATTACGCAATCCTGCTATTTAGTTAACTAAGATGGTTAGAGTTAACTGTTTCCTCAATGTTAATATTGTTGGATAACTGTTATAAGTTCTACGCATGTCAACAATTGTTTAAGATGGTATCCAAGAAATTTAATAAACAACACACAACACATTCCGGCTCAAACATCCGAACGAGGCGGAGCTCTCTGTTGTTATCGTTGTACACTTGAAATTTAATAAAAGGAGTTGATTGGAAAAGTAAGTTTTAATTACTGTCACTATGGAAGGCAATAATAATGATGAAGAGAATGGCGGCCACGACGCTGACGTCATCATTTTAAAAACACCATGGAACCAGCCACTCCGTCATATAAAACTAAAAATTTTACTAAGAATCAGGTTGTTATCATTGAAATTGAATAAAAGGAATTCTTTGAGAAAGTAAGTTTTAATTACTGTCACTATGGAAGGCAATAATAATGATGAAGAGAATGGCGGCCACGATGCTGACGTCATCATTTTAAAAACACCATGGAACCAGCCACTCGTCATATAAAACTAAAAATTGTACTAAGAATTAGGTTGTTATCATTGAAATTGAATAAAAGGAATTCTTTGAGAAAGTAAGTTTTAATTACTGTCACTATGGAAGGCAATAATAATGATGAAGAGAATGGGGGCCACGATGCTGACGTCATCATTTTAAAAACACCATGGAACCAGCCACTCGTCATATAAAACTAAAAATTGTACTAAGAATTAGGTTGTTATCATTGAAATTGAATAAAAGGAATTCTTTGAGAAAGTAAGTTTTAATTACTGTCACTATGGAAGGCAATAATAATGATGAAGAGAATGGCGGCCACGATGCTGACGTCATCATTTTAAAAACACCATGGAACCAGCCACTCGTCATATAAAACTAAAAATTGTACTAAGAATTAGGTTGTTATCATTGAAATTTAATAAAAGGAATTCTTTGAGAAAGTAAGTTTTAATTACTGTCACTATGGAAGGCAATAATAATGATGAAGAGAATGGCGGCAACGACGCTGACGTCATCATTTTAAAAACACCATGGAACCAGCCACTCCGTCGTATAAAACTAAAAATTGTACTAAGAATTAGGTTGTTATCATTGAAATTGAATAAAAGGAATTCTTTGAGAAAGTAAGTTTTAATTACTGTCATTATGGAAGGCAATAATAATGAGGAAGAGAATGGCGGCAACGACGCTGACGTCATCATTTTAAAAACACCATGGAACCAGCCACTCCGTCGTATAAAACTAAAAATTGTACTAAGAATTAGGTTGTTATCATTGAAATTTAATAAAAGAAATTCTTTGAGAAAGTAAGTTTTAATTACTGTCACTATGGAAGGCAATAATAATGATGAAGAGAATGGCGGCCACGACGCTGACGTCATCATTTTAAAAACACCATAGAACCAGGAACTCCGTCATATAAAACTAAAAATTGTACTAAGAATTAGGTAAACTAAAAATTGTACTAAGAATTAGGTAAGAAAAATTTTAGGATTGAAAATGTGTAGGTAACGGCGAAAGCTTAAAACCAAATTGTATCTAATGGCTTTACATTACTCCTAGGATATTTAGCGTTTGGTTTCAATATAATACAAGAGAAAAATTCAAAGTTGAGGTTTTTAAGTGTGGAACGGTAAACTATCTAAAAAAGATAAAAAGTAAAACTCTTGCATAACACGATCTTACTGCTACACGTGTTCCGCGATTTCTTCCTCATTAAATAAATATTGATATCGACGCTTGAAAGGCAAACGTGACTAAGCGACAATAACTGCTTTATACATAAATGATAGGCAATAACCATATTCGATGCGCAAAAAATTTATTAAAATATAATTTTTTTTCAGGTATTTCAATTTTAAATTAGTCTACTGTAAAGTTCACGCATTGTCGCGTTGCTTGTGTCGTTCAGTGTCAGTTCCATTATTGACAAGACGATTTGTATCAACAACAACAAACATATCTATATATTAATACGTGAAGCAAAATTTTTGTATCCCTTTTTACGAAAATCGCGCGAACGGAGGAGTATGAAATTTTTTACACTTATAGAGAACATAGAGAAGAAGTGCACAATGCAATTTTTTTTTTAAATAATGCATAAAAGATACAATAAATCAATAAAGAAAACATTACACACACTACATACCATGTATTTGACGCACACACGCATGCATACTATTTATTGTCAAACTTTTGTTCTTGACGTCTGTTGTCAAATTAAGAATAGAATATTGTTTGTCTTTGTTAATATTTTTTATAGTGTAGTAGTCTTGGCGAAATTTGTGATTATAGAAATATAAAATACAATCATAATAGTGTACAAACTTATAATTCCAATTAATTATAGTCGAATTTCGATTACTGCGGGGCCACTAGTTTATGTTTATTATAGTTGATATACTCGGTATTGCCATGATAAAATGATCTTATTAATTCAAGTAATTTTTGTGCTAAGCCCCAGAAAACCTAAAAATGACATTAGTACAAAGCTTGCATAATACAAAGCCACTGTTAGCCGTGTCCCAAGGTTTCTTTCACGTTAAACAAACATTTATCTATGTATATAAAAATGAATTGCTGTTCGTTTGTCTCGCTAAAATTAGATAACGGCTGGACCGATTTCGCTAATTTCGATCTTGAATTATTAGTAGAAATCCAGATAAGGTTTAAAAGGTAGATAAATATGAAAATGCTCCTAATTAAATAAAAAGATCAATTATCCGGCCGGATTCCTTTTGTTTGTTTTAAGTTTATTTTATACAAAAGCTTAGGTCTTTTATTTATCGATTGAGGCGCTACGAAGTTGGCCGGGTCAGCTAGTATAAAATAAAAAAATAGCTTATCAGGGGCAGATTCATAAAAGACAAGCCAATTGTGAATCAAAGAACATATTTATTTTTATTGGAGCTGATATAATCGGTTTACTATGACAAAGGGAATTAAATAATAATTTCATCCAAATCCGCTTAGAATATAAGTATAGATGAATGATTGTGCACCATTAAACCCATAAGGGACATGTAATATTGCGGAAATGACATTTTATTTTTTAACTAAGGATATAGTTATAATACTTCAAGCAAAACCCATAGGATTGGTAGACAATATCTATGAATTATCGTCTGGGGTGCAATTTATATCAATCTCTTTAAAGTAGATTTAATTCAGCGAAGTGCTTTTGACCTGAATTAAAAAATGTACCGACTATATTGGCTCAGGAAACACATTTAAAACATGTGAACAATGGGTTAGGTGTATTTTTTATTTTAGACTAGCTGATCCGGCAGACTTCTTAGTGCCTCAATTGATAAATAAAAGACCTAAACTTTTTTTATACAATAAACTTTAAACAAACCAAAGGAATCCGTTCGACGGGGGACGCGTCAAAGAAAAAACAAAATTGTTATTTTCATTTAATTCCGAGCGTTTTCATATTTATCTACCTTTTAAACCTTCTCTGGATTTTCACAAATAGTTCAAGACCAAAAATTAGCGAGACTAATGAACAGCAATTCATTTTTATATATATAGATAAGGTAGTTAATGTTTTAAATATTTTAAATATTAAGATAGTAATATATTTATCCTACCTATCGCGGGTAGCCTAGGGGCTATTCCAGTTACGCCTTGATGGGTAGGTGTGCTTTCCCACATAATCCCACCTTTTTTTTCCTACCTAATTTGATGGTCTAGCATCACCGGGATAGTAGGTGAGCTCACGGGGCTCAAGCCTGACAATGTTGCTAACACGAACCCTAGCAAGAGCCGTGATTCGCAGAATCTACCACCGGATCGGAAACGCGATCCACTGAGCAGATCCGGCGATAAACTCAGTGGGAAATCCCACCAATAACATTGTCTGGTTGCCGTAAATATGTAAGTGATCGTTAATACGAAAATATCTTTGACACCATTGCGATTAGATGAATAGGATATGAAAAAATTCGATAAATCCGAAGTGAAACTCAAACAGCGACATTAAAAAAAATACATCTCTAGAATTGGCCATGTGAGAGAATGAGATAGAATATTGAAAGCTTCATTTCAATGACGTGTGAAATGTACGTGCTATTTTTATTGAATACGAGATCAGAACATTGTTATATTTTCGTTATATTTGCAATGAATAATACGAAGAGCACTCGCTAAAAGTCATTTAATGAAAAATTCAAAACAAAAACTGCCCATGTGTTCCGAGGTTAAAGAGCTTTTATTTTAAAATCATTGTCCGCTGAGTTCTCAGCAGTAGGCAGGGGCTTGGCTGGCCTTTGGATAGCGGATGTCCATGAGTGATAGTAAACATAAGAAAATGAACGATAACATATATTGCGTACTCATTGTTTTCATTCATTATATATGTATGTACACACACCTATGTCCTTATTCGAGTATGCAAAAATAAAGACGCGTAAAAAATATGTCATAACGGAATTTGCGTAATTAGTATACAGTTGAGACATAGGCCTCAAGTCTCAAGCTGGGTGGCGGAATTCACGTTGTCTATAAGCACTTATAAGCAATTAACAAACCATGACCTCATTTAGCTGTTTAAAAAAAAAAAAAAACATCAGTTTCTTGTTGCTATAATGGCCGCAGCTTGCATCGATCCAGCTGAAAACGAAGACTCATAAATAATGGAACGTTTCATGCAAAATGTATCGGGGGGTTGCAGCAGCGAAGAGAATTGAATACTTTGATATATATTTTATTTGGGTCTTACGTGGATGAGCCTGTTTTGCAAAGACATATCTAAAAATATTCATAAGCAATCGTGTTCTATGCCGAAGGATGTTATTCAAATAAACTACCGACCGATGATGGCTTATGGATTCTGACTGCAGCTAAATGAGTTGAACGGATAAGTAAAAAAGCATTGTTACAGACCCAAGCACCAAGTTGTGATTTTCTGCATGCATTATGGAAGGTGAAACACATATGCAACAATTTCATGAGTTGTCTTTTTTTTTTATTACTTAGATGGGTGGACGAGCTCACAGCCCACCTGGTGTTAAGTGGTTACTGGAGCCCATAGACATCTACAACGTAAATGCGCCACCCACCTTGAGATATAAGTTCTAAGGTCTCAGTATAGTTACAACGGCTGCCCCACCCTTCAAGCCGAAACGCATTACTGCTTCACGGCAGAAATAGGCGGGGTGGTGGTACTTACCCGTGCGGACTCACAAGAGGTCCTACCACCAGTAATAAGTAGTCAGTATGACTATGAATGAAAATCGAACCCGTTGCGCAGAAGCCAGAGTTACTCACCAACAAATGAGATCAAATTTAAGTTGTTGGATTACGTGACTTATGGATTACATATCTAGGTGTATTTTTGATTATTTCAGTTTAAAAAAAAAACATGTAAAAAGAATGGTTAAAATCATCTTTATAGTAATACATACTTCATAATAAAACTTTTATACTGAAGTTGTGTTGACTGTCTTACAGTCCGTTTAGTATTAATTGTTTACCGTAGTCTATTTAATTTTACACCATGACGTGCCACAACAAGCTTTTCCACTTGTATCGTATTGATGTGCTGATCTTCTAGCTTTATGAATAAAATATGTACAAATCGTGTTAAAAATATTGGAAAGTAAAACTTGCGTTTGTAAGTAAATTGACTTACTCGTAAAAGTATTATCGTTTTTTCGTGTCTTCAATTTTCTAGTCAAAATCGATATTTAAATTAGACACAGAAACATTAGCTATTTTGTTTGAGCAAGAGTTTTGTTCGTGAAATATTAATCTGTTTTTTTTTTTCAAATCTTTTATTATTTATCTGTCTGTGAATACTGGTTTATATTTATTTGTTGATAGAAAAAGTAAATAGCTGAAGGCATTATTCGATTACAAAAGTGAACAAACAACTTATTGGATTACAATTAGTGTTAATCCAATTACCGATAGAAAATACAATATAAGTCTTTCTATATTAGATTATATTTTTAATAAATGAAATCAAGGAGCGATTGTACAATAGATTATTGTAAATTAAAAATAGTTATGAAGGTGTCGTGTTAGCCAATTGAAGCGTAATTTATGTACGGCACTGGCAATAAATTCTAAATTCAATTGTATTTTATCTTAAAATAATGAAATTTTGTTTTCAAATTTAGTTATTTATTTATTGATTCGTCTTTTGTATTTCCTATATTTGTAACTACTTATTAAATATGCAAAGCAATGCCTTACGAGAGTTAGGCCGGAAAGTTTTGCTTCATCAACCATACTCACCAGGTATTGCGCCGATAAAATTTTTCCTTGTTTTTTTACTTTAAATAGTTTCCAAATCTTCTTGGCAGGGTAAAAATGTAGTACACGAGAGGCAGTACAAAATGCTTTTAAAGAGATAGTTTGTTCCTTTACACCTCTCTTTTTCAAGACAAGCATTGAAAAATTAACACCGGCACACATACATCGATACTACGGGTGTCTGTTTTGATAGAAAAAGAAAATAATAAAAACTAATCTTCTGCATACTAAACGAAAGACTAATATATAATAAGATATAATATCAAATCGAATCATTAGTCAATCATTTTTCATTCATACATTACGATGTTTAATATTTTGTATTCAAGTTTAACAATATTTGCTATGTGCTTGTGCATTACTATAATTCTCATGTTGTATTTGTTATTTTAGTTATATGTTATTTGTTCTAAACACACTCATCATTTTTAATTATTATTCTCATAATCCTCTCGCAGGTCTGCTGGTAGAGATTTCTTAAAGAAATAAGCAGCGCTTTTGTACATAATTTTCCTATTACTCTGTACTATGTCTTCTTTTCTGTGTGTACATAAATAAATAAATGTTTATTGCTGTTAGAAAGCTTTTTGTTTTTTTGTTTGTTTTTGTTTTGTTATAAACAAAAGTTAATAAAGGAACTACTTAGCGATCAAGCGATGTGTATATCAACTGCCGTATAATAAGTTGAGTAAGTAGTGTAGTCGTATTTCCTGTTGTATGTACCTTATAGCCCCTTGGCTAGGTGGTGCGATGACCTCCGCACGGTGGCCGGCAAGAAGTGGATGAGGAGAGCCGCAGACCGGGCTCAGTGGTGTGGATTGGGAGAGGCCTATGTCCAGCAGTGGACGACTGTGGGCTGTTGATGATGATGATGATGATGATGATGATGATGTACCTTATACGTGTTTCTTATTAGCTTCCATGAGAATGGATTACCATCATGTAATGAAAATAGCGCGTGCTTCCTAATGTACCTCAAAGCAAATATGAGTTTCGTTTTGAAATGATGATGTCTATAGGTATAGTCGTAAAGATTTTATATTAATACTAGCTTTTGTCCGCGACTTGGTCCGCGTGGAATAGTTCACAAATAATGCTTTATTTTAGAACAAATTTGGTCAGCATAAAAAACGTTATAGTGAGCCAACCTTAACATATAGACATAATAATATGCTGTCGTGGAACTTTTTTTTAGATCTTATAGGGGATCAATTCTGTCATACATTATTTTAGCGAAACTTTAATCGTTTCTGCAGCTCACGCAGTGGAAGCTCTCAAAAGGGAAAAAAACCCCGATTTTGAAACATTATTTATTGGTGCTCCACTTGTATTAGTATTTGCGTGATGTTATAGCCTATAATATTTCTGAATAAATGGGCTATCTAACACTGAAAGAATTTTTGTAATCGGACCAGTAGTTCCTGAGATTAGCGCGTTCAAACAAACAAACTCTTCAGCTTTATAATATTAGTATAGATCTCAATTATATCATTTGGGCTGTGTTTTAGTCTGCTCGCCCAAAAGAATAATTAGAAAAAAGTTGTTTAATCGAATATACGAATGAGATCATAATAAGTTCCACAACTATAAAGACCTGTTTTTGCGGAAATGTCATGAAATTGTTGGCCTGAATCCAATAGTTGTAGTTTTGTTGCTGTGTGATCTTCGACTGTTATGTTTAGAATATTTTGCTCTACCTGTTATTCGAAGCTATTGGATTAGTTTTATTTTGAAAACAATTAATTTCAATACAAATTACTCGTACTTTTGTATTTTTAATAATTTGAGATAATTCAAAGGAAAAAAAATGTATTTATGGAAAGAAATAAACCTAGGAACAGAATTTAACGCGTATAGATAAACTGTAGAGAAATATTTATATTAAACATTTGTATTATCTATACTAATGTTATAAAGCTGAAGAGTTTGTTTGTTTGAACGTTCTAATCTCAGGAACTACTGGTCCGATTTGAAAAATTCTTTCAGTATCAGATAGCTCATTTATTGAGAAAGGCTATAGGCTATATAACATCAAGCATCATCATCACCAATAGGACCAATAGGACCAAGTGGAGCACCAATAAATAATGTTTCAAAATCGGGGTTTTTTTCCCTTTTGAGAGCTTACGCTATATGCAGATATATACCAAAGCAACTATTCCACGCGGACGAAGTCGCGGGCAAAAGCTAGTTAACTATATTTTTACTTCTACATTTATTTAAAGAGCAGTCACTAATTTATAAGGCGTCTAATTTATGATACTTTTGACAGTAGGGCGTTTTGACGGTAGTATAGATTTTTTTGTCTCTTTCATCGATTAAACTTATCTGATCGGGAATGTAGCCTATTCAGTGAAATCTTTTGTAACAAAAGTCGAAGCATTGTCTGATGATGTGTATCTGATTTATAAAAAGTGAAGCGGAAATGAAATTGATTCTGGAATGGAATGAAAGGGAATTAGATGTGATTGATATGTGTTATGAAATGTGATTGGATGTTGGATAAGAGGAAATCGAATAATCTCTCTGTAAATTTACTAAACTTTTCGGAAGTATTTTAGAAGCCTCGTGATTTGATTTTGAAACAGTAATTTTGTTTCATTTTCCCACACTTGCGAACTTCCACATGCTTACCGACTAATAAGCTACCATTACTATACGTTTAAACCTAAAGAAATGTTAATTGAACAATATAATTGAATTGAACTATATAATTTAGGAAAAGACATGCCCGCTGAGTTTCTCGCCAGTTCTTCTCAGGACGGAGGATAGTTTTTGTGAATTGGCGGTAGTTCTTTTTGACGTTCAACAAGTGTGTACTTTCATTTATGTTGAATAATTTTGGAACGAAGTTCCTTATCGCGCGTTGTGAAAGGGGGCTAGACGGAAAAAATTCTTACGAAAAGTTGTCACGACACTTTTTAGATCCGTCATTCTGACCAATCAACGTGTAGGCGCTTATCGCGTGACATTGCTCGTATCCGATTGGTCCGCGTAATGAGTACAGTTTCTCGAGATAGCGTTTCAACAATAGTAATTTAGTTCATAGTATTGTTTTTTTTTCCTTCATAATGCCGTAAATTATTATTATAACTTAAAAAAAAAATTACAATTCCTTCACTAATTAATCGAAAGGAACTTCGTTCCATCCGGGTGTCCCTTGACACCTCTGAAGTTTTTTTTTTTATTTGATGTGATAAAATATTTGATATAGCTTGATACTACAATTAAATGTTTTATGGCACACACGCTTAAGATGTTGGAGCTTAAGAAATAAAATATGAATGTATCAGATCTAATCAAAGTATTTTTTAAATAAAGTCAGTTATTAAGAAATCAAATCGGTGACGCGTTAGGAATCACAAATTAATTAAAGAATTGTACCCGTCAAAAACTACTGGACGGCGTTTAACTGGCTTAGATCTCGTAACAAACAATCTGTCAGTTAATGTACGATAAACTATTTCATGTAATTCTAAACTTCTGATTTTCGTTGAATAGCTATAAACAGGGACGGCTTACATTTTGTACTTAATAAATAATAAAAACATACGCTCTAAAAATTATAATAAAGTGGTTTTGCTGAAGAGTCATTTATGACTAGATTTAATTATCATTAAAGTAGGCTAAGAAGTTTTGTTATTTTTAATGCATCACGTTTTTGGTAGACAAATTAATGGAGATATAACATTTAAAGATTTCTAAAGTCATCGTGGTATGAGTCGTCTATTATCAAAGGTGGCAATCTGTGCATTTGGATAAAAAAATGTTATTGATATGTCAATACAGATTGATTTGAATATAATCGTCTCCTTCAAAGAATACGGTTCAAAACCTGCATTAAATAAAGGTTAATACTTAACCTGTTATTTATCTAAGATGTCGTTCAGAAGAGTTTTGTGACTGCCAATGGAATACAAAGTCAATAATTCGTTTTTCTGATTTACCAATAATTGTCCAAAAGTCACATTGCCGGCTTTGATAATAGTCGACTCGTATAAGAGATAAGACCCCCGATATATTCATATCGAGCGATGTGATTATGATGGTGCTCATCCCACAGTAGATACCAATATTTCTGATGAAATACGTACTTAACGAATATTGTACATTGCATATTTCATTTTGTAGGCAGCGGCTTGACTCTACCCCTGGCATTGAAGTCCATGGGCGACGGTACCACTCACCATCAGTTGGGCCGTATGCTCGTCTGCCTACAAGGGCAATAAAAAAATAAAATACAAATATACGAAAGACTTTCACGATGAAAGAATAATGTTCTAGAAAAAAATGAATCTCGGACAATTATAAATTATAATTTAGCATTATTATTTTTTCCTACCTATTGCTAGTAGGTAATGTCGATGGGTTATGCTAGATTCACGGAACATGTAGGCTTTGCTAACTTCTGCACTAGGAAGAGCAGAGCTTCGCTGAATGCACCCCCGGATCGGAATCGCGACCCACCGAGAAGATCCTACGAGAAACTCAGTGGGCTATTTAGTATGAGCACGGTGATTAAAATTATATTGAGTGAATTACCTACCATCCGGCTATGGAATGAGCTCCAGTCCTCTCCACGGTGTTTCCCGAGCGCTATGACATGTCCTTCTTCAAACGAGGCTTGTGGAGAGTATTAAGCGGTAGGCAGCGGCTTGGCTCTGCCTCTGGCATTGCTGAAGTCCATGGGCGACGGTAGCTACTCACTATTAGGTGGCCCGTATGCTCGTCTGCCTACAAGGGTAATAACAAAAAACCATTGATATAAAAATTCCGTTCTTTTTAATAAAATCGAATTGAAAGTCATTTTCAATAGCATAATGTCCACGACTAGTGAAAACCGAAGCAAATACTATCAAAGACGTTGAATCATTTTGAGATTACAATTATAATGTTCGCCGCGCTGAAGCTGTCTCGAAACATTCTAAAGTAATAATGCAACTTGCTTTACCAAGGAGACACTTCCATAAGACGTATGTCTCCAGGGGGCTTATCCGAGTTTACCTGTTCTACTACTTCGTGCATTTATGAAATAAGTTTCTCTATGAACACTGACGTTACACAGTCTGTGGTAAAATAAAAATACTAAACGCTTCACTTCGCTTCACTCCCCCCCCCCCTGCCTTTTTATGCGTTCTGTCCCATGCGAGGTTTGGACGTAAAAAAAATTGGTAAAAATACTGTTTTTTTTTAATTCTACCATTTCAATGTTTATTATAAAGGAAAAGAGTTATTGAAAAATATTCAAATTATAATTTTTAAATAAGGAATAGAAATGCGTGTTTAAAACTTAACGAAATTATTTCGATTGGTCATATTTTGTATGAAATTCAAAGACAACAAACTCACGGCGAATTTATGTGGACAATAATTTTGTTGCTTGAAGTCGGATCCCTCAGTTCAGTTCTGCTTTGAAATGCTTTACGACGTGGTAGTACAAAGTTAATTCAAAGTGAAAATTACTTTAGTTCGCCATTTGTTGTTTACGTGTACTAACTAAAATTAACGTTTGCTTTTCGAGCCGTTCACTTTGTTTGATATGTTTACATTCAGTGTTGTTTACATTTCGTGTTGACAATGTAACGGAAAACTATAATTATTATTTAAAGAGATGCGAGAGAGTTGTCCTGGAAAACACACGAAGACTGGTGGTGAGTTCACAAGTATATAAACATTGCAAATAAAAAAAATGGTTCTTACTGGTGGTAGGACCTCTTGTGAGTCCGCACAGGTAGGTACAACCACCCTGCCTATTTCTGCCGTGAAGTGTTTCGGTTTGAAGGGCGGGGCAGCCGTTGTAACTTTACTGAGACCTTAGAACTTGTATCTCAAGGTGGATGGCGCATTTACGTTGTAGATGTCTATGGGCTCCAGTAACCACTTAACACCAGATGGGCTGTGAGCTCGTCCAACCAACTAAGCAATACAAAAAAAAAGTTGGTTGAACTTAATATGTTTTTAGTGCCATTAAAGTCATAAGAGCTTATGTCCTATGCGATGATAAGTGGTTACTGTCGTTTGTGGGTATGAGCAGTACCGCTATCTACAGCTGAAGATTATTTTCAAACCACATTGTAGATGAACATGGTACAGAGTTCGGGAAATATCGTTGAAGGGCTCATAGCAGGTATGAACTGTGCTTCTGTGGTGAATAGTATGAACACTCACCATGAAATATATGGTATACGTATAGAGCATCAATTCCAAGACCATCATTCTTTTGAGGCTTCGAGAATTGTGGCAAATAGTCAGTCGGGTTTTTAAATTAAAATAATTAGAATTTTTTTTAATTATTTAGTACTTTTATTAGTCTTTAATTTAATGATTTGGTTTGGAACATAGTACAAAATAATAATACAAAAAAAAACAGTGTGGTATTCAATTTGAACAATCTAATGAAACGAAAGTTTTCTAATGGCCTTGAGTTAAAGTTAAATTGCGGTTTCTAGGATCGACTCACGAAGCAATTATTTTTAAAGATAAGTGGTATTTGTGATGGGAGTGGAATTGTTTGTGTCCGGAATGTGTTTGCAGCGCTCATAAAATGCGACAAAATAGGTCCGGGGTTCTTAGAGGTAAAGCTTTTAATTGTTAATTTAAAAAAAATCTATATAATAGCATTACATAATTAATGGAATACCTACAAAAAATAAATGCATAAAATGTCAGAGGAAGTCTGAAAGTGGTACCTGTGACAGAGAAACTGAGAAGTGCGCGCTTGGGATGGTATGGACATGTGATGAGACGAAATGAAAATGAGGTTGGTAAGAGAGTGTTAACTATGAATGTGGAAGGAGTCTGAAAGTTGTACCTGTGACAGAGAAACGGAGAAGTGCGCGCTTGGGATGGTATGGACATGTGATGAGACGAAATGAAAATAAGGTTGGTAAGAGAGTGTTAACTATGAATGTGGAAGGAGTCTGAAAGTTGTACCTGTGACAGAGAAACTGAGAAGTGCGCGCTTGGGATGGTATGGACATGTGATGAGACGAAATGAAAATGAGGTTGGTAAGAGAGTGTTAACTATGAATGTGGAAGGAGTCTGAAAGTTGTACCTGTGACAGAGAAACTGAGAAGTGCGCGCTTGGGATGGTATGGACATGTGATGAGACGAAATGAAAATAAGGTTGGTAAGAGAGTGTTAACTATGAATGTGGAAGGATATAGAGGAAGAGGTAGACCTATGAAGAAATGGATGGATTGCCTGAAAGACGATATGGGTAAGAGGGGAGTGAGCGAAGAAGTTGTATATGATAGAAGGGTCCTCCTCCTCCTTCAGTCGATCGCTCATTGCTGAGCATCGTGATGCGCCATCCTGTGACCTTTTTTTGTAATTTTTAGCCACTTATGTCGGTCAGTGGCACAGTGAAGTGCGTGGCTCAGTCTCATGTCCAGATACTCAGACACTTGGTCACTCCATCTTTTTCGGCTACGACCTCTGGATCGTCTTCCATCCACTTTACCCGTCACTATGAGTCTCTCCAGGTTGTCATAGAAGATAGAAGGGTATGGAAGGAGAAAACAGGTTGCGCCGACACCAGGTGACTGCGAGAAGGGCAGGAGAATGATGATGTTGGAATGCATAAAAAACAGGACAAAATCTTGTATAATATTTAAACTGTACAATTCGAAATTCATTTAAACAGTTTTCACGGGCGGTAATCTTGATTTTTTTCAAAGATTTAAATGGCCCTTTAAGCTAAGACTGATTCCATTTGTGCCATCACAGAAATCACTCTTAATGTTCGTTCCCCTCGACGATGCTTTTAAGACCTTGAAAATGTCGTCTTCATTTCTGCGGCTTTATATCTCTTATCAAACCGCTACAGCGAGTAATTTTGCATCATCAATAATAAATTTTATAATTGTCGGTCTGTGTTCAAGATGTTTTGAATTGCCTACTTTGATGACTGGTCACACTTTTGCGGCGATAAGCATTTATTATTTTGGCAATTATTTTACTATTTTTCATGCTTTTCACGTTTTTTAAAAGGAAGTGTTTTGATTTTTTATTTGTATTATAAATAAAACCCGTATTAGAATTATTGTTTAATCGTTCGATTGTGTTATTATTTTAATGTACATAAAATAAAGAAATAAATAAATAAAGCATTCTGTTGTTATTATCTTCATTCAAATACTGTAATACAATATGTTTTGTTAGAGAACAAACTCACCTAAGGCTCCCTAAGAGTTCACTGCTCTCACATATAAAACTAACCTGTACTGAAGAACCCACACAACATACAATTAACAGCTAACTGAATTAGCAGTAGAAAATACAATCAATGTTTCTCAAAGTTTTTTACACATCATTTGATTTTTACTTTAATTAGTTAGAGACAGCCAATGACTTTTATCGATAGCGTTCATCGAAAAGTTAAAGAACCCTTATTTTGATTACAATAATATAATTCGTTCAGCCACAAGTTAATTGAAACTTTGAAGTATTTTTATTGTCACAAGTTTTTCATTATCTTAAATAAATCTCAAAAACTTACGTCGTTTACAAGGTTAACTGCCCCATGGGTATTGTTATACGAACAACGTAGAAAGAGGTATCTCATTTTGTTGAGAAATGGATGAAGTTATCCCCCGATCCTATTTTTATTATAATTCAGGTAAGTTAACTTAACGTAGAAGTTTTTGGGGGCACAAATCGCAACAGTTTTAACAAAATCGGGTTTTCAATAAGATACTCAAATCGCAATCGCGGCTTGGTCGACTTAGTTATGAACAGCTTAATAATTATGGTATTATTGCTAGTTGGGCTAGTGGTTAGATTCGATAAGCGGTTAGAATTTGGTAACCACATTTAGTGTTTGAGTTTATCTACTAGTTTTTCTCGTATATTATGTTGTTTCGATACACACTAAAATATGGCGATGTTGTGTTTAAGCATTTTTTTTTTAATAGTTTTTATTTTATTTTTTATTGCTTATATGGGTGGACGAGCTCACAGTAAGCCTGGTGTTAAGTGGTTACTGGAGCCCATAGACGTCTACAACATAAATATGCCACCCACCTTGAGATATAAGTTCTAAGGTCTCAGTATAGTTACAACGGCTGCCCCACCCTTCAAACCGAAACGCATTACTGCTTCACAGCAGAAATAGGCAGGGTGGTGGTACCCAGCCGCGCGGACTCACAAGTTGTATTATAAAAAGAAACTACTAATTTAGTTACAGTAGAATTTGAGAAGCGATGGCTTGAACGGTCCGTGGAAGAGTTGTAAAACGCAGGCGCCCGACTTCTCATACACTCAAGGTAAATGGTCAATCTAATTTCGATTTACGTCCTAAACTTTAGCATGACAAACAAACAGATAACAACCTAACTTTGAGTTATTATGTTTTGGACTGAACTACTTTAGCTCTGAATAAAAAGTTAAGCCTGTTCCGTTTTGTTTTATTATTTGTTATTTGCCATTATATTAGAATAAAAATCAAACAGTTTTTATCCTTGCTCGTATAGGCTATGATTTTTATTGTTATGAGTAGATAATGTCCGTTCCTTCATGTGTCGTAATGGCCTAATGAACTAAAATGATATGTTCAAATCGAGCGATGTGATAGTGTGGATTGGTTCATAGCCAACATTAGAGGGATTTTCTTAAGAAAATTCAAACAAAATTCAAACATGTGCTCACGAACGACTTCCCCGATTAAATCGTAATGTTTAAATTTGTATAATGTCTTTTGGTTTAGTCTTAAGAAACCATTTCGTGTAGGAACCACCATCTTGCCTATATTTCTCGTGAAGCAATTATGTGCGTCGATTTTAAGGTGAAGAAAACCGTTAGCCCGATGGAATTGTTATTTAGACCTCATGTCTCAAAGCTACTGACGGTGTACACGTTGTGATTGATATATGTGGGCTCGAGATAAGTTTGAACAATAGGTGTTCCGTAAGATTGTCTACGTTTAAACTAATCAAAAATATGAAACGCTTCGCTCTCGCAATTACTAAATAACCTTCTCAATATGATTATATTTCTTAAAATTCTTATAATATAATTCTTATAATTCTTAAAATAGTTTAGGGACTTTAGGCAATGTAAAAATAAGTAATCAATTAATATCCCCACCACAACCACATGATGTTCTAATGTGAATAATAATATCATTTATCGAAACCAAAAAAATATTTCCGCTTTGAAGAAACAGATGCGTGTAACAAGGGAATATACGGAAAAGATTAATATTAATATTTATTTTTATATTATTGTGTTGAACATAATATATAAATCTTCATTTTATCCATTTGTTTTAAGAGTGTTTTAGTACGATTCGTCAGTCAACCGTGGTTGTGGAATCGGAAATAATGTAATGTCAATAAAAAGGCGAGATTAAACTATAAAAGTAGTTTGAGCTATTTCTACGACCAGCGAGAACCGAAGAAAATGCTATTCTTTAATTAAGAATTTAATTGTTTTTGTAAGTCCAGAAGAAAGCATATTTTGCGGACGTAGAAAGTATTTCAAGAAAGTACGAAATAATAATAACACAATAACTGGGAACAAATCAGGCACAATCATCCGACCATAATTTAGTATTCCCTGTGTTATTGGTACCAGAGACTGACAAACATAATTATATACTTTAAATATATACATATATAGGTAATAAACACCCAAATAATGAAAAAAACAAAACTGTTCATCACACGAATGTTTGCCCGACGTGGGAATCGAACCCACGACCCTTGGCGCAACAGTCAAGGCCGCTAACTACTGCTCCACCGAGTCACTAGAATAATAATTAAAAAAAGGTTTCGAATTACCAGCGTGAGTATATTTAGCGTTTTTATTCAAGGTCGAAAACCGAGATCATCGTATTGTTTAGATTTTAAACTAAAGCGAGTGTCAATGTCGACAGTTGTCTTAAAATTATTTTTAGAATATAACGACTATATCGAATATACGTCTGTCATGTAACGTACAAAGTTCTTGAGCTTGAGTTCCGTGATTTTAATTAAATCTGCCTTATAAGATCTCCACTCTCAATGTAAATTATGAAAACAGATGCTGCAATATGTAAAGTCCTATAAGCATACAATGGAGTGACTCGCGTCTTAAGTCTATTGTGAATTTAATTTGTGCTTCTTAATTTTGTAAACGGCAGTTGTTTTTTTTTTTTTTTTTTTATTGCCCTTGTAGGCAGACGAGCATACGGCCCACCTGATGGTGAGTGGTTACCGTCGCCCATGGACTTCAGCAATGCCAGGGGCAGAGCCAAGCCGCTGCCTACCGTGAATCGTCCGTCTTATACTGTATAATTTATATAAATTAGTTTTATTGTCTCTGGTGTGCGCGTGCTTTGTAATAAATCGTTCTAATTAGAGAGCTTTAAGAGAGCTAGCTATCTCCCTCTAGATTGAATTAAGTCGACATGGTTAGATTTTTTAGTGTCTTTTAGTTAATATTTACATAATTTTCAAACAATAAAATAGAAAATTAAGGGCATTTATTTTTGGAGATTAGCACTACTACCGGTGAAATAAGTGACAATTTATGAATGGAAAAAGACTTGACTTTCTATTATTTTAATCGTTATTTTTACTGGATAGTATCAAGTAGCAAGCTTAGCTTCCGAGTGGCCCTTAAAATGAATATGGACGAGCAGAAAGGCACGTAGTGGCTACTTTAATATACTTGTATCTCGAAGATGCTACACTCAATGTTCACGTTATATTCGTGTGCCTGAAATAGGTAGGTAGGTAGGTAGGTTCAGTTAGGCAGGTTCACCTTTAAGAAATTGGTGGTTTGTTAAGACTAAAGAACAGCCGAGAAGCGTTCTAGAAGATTCTACGCTTGATAAGGTTATCAACCGAAATATTACGTAGTATAGTGTTTACGTGAAGTTCTAGACTAGATTGCTAGTGCCGAACTTAAGCCCTTGGGCGCTGTGACAAAGACGAATAACTTGATGTACGTCTTGGGAGTTCTCTAAATTTTTATAATACACGATCTCTCGCTGAACCAAGCCTTGGCGAGAACTACGTCCAGCAGTGGCGTCTTTTCTGCTTATGACGTGCAAAGGTTGCAGAGCAAAATAGAAACTAATGCCAATGCTATTATTAACTATAATGCGATAAAAAAAACCTAATTAATTTTCAAATTTCTGTTGAAGAAGTGGAATTCCATTCAATATATTTAATTTGTACAGAATTTAAAGACGCAATATTGTAAATATGTACAACCATTTTATGACATTGTGTAAGGCATCAATTTTATATTAGCATTTATTCCAAGAACACACAAACTTGTTTAGATAGTTCCATCTACCTACATTTTATTCTCAAGAGTATTTATTTGTTATTGATTTCATTTGACCCATTTGATAATTAAATTTAGATCAATATAGTTGAAATCTCAGTGGAGTTTGGAAAGTTTGGAAAGCCATAAACTGAAAATTAAAGTTTAGTTTAATTTTTTTATGATAGAACTATTCCAAATATATTATAAATATACATATATTCCAAAATAAATTTTAAAATATATGACGGCGTTAACAATATTTCTAATAAACATCACGTGCAACAGGCGTGACTCACACAAGCCGGGTGCGCCGGCCGTGTCGTTCCACTCGTGCAACAGAAGTGACTCATAAGCCAGCTGCGCCGGCTAGTATAAAAAGGCGGTGCGTGCCTTGCGAGAAACATTCGTTGGACTGCGCTTGCCTGGTGCACTTACTATATCCTTGTTACGTTGTGTGATTCAGTGATTGTTGTACGTACTGGTTAAAGTTGGACAAGTGTTAAAGTGAATTGTTAAGATAACATATTGTTGATTAAATCAGGAATCAGAAGTGACATCGTTTTACTTGGTGTTCAACAAGATAATATCTACCCTCAAGCTTACATCAGAAGTGAGATCAGGACTCTACTCTCACTGGCGTGACGTGTTTGAACATGTTCGAAGTACAGCAAAAAAAAAAACATTGTGCAGATCAGAATACTAGTAGTGGTACGCCACAAGAACGTGAAGCATACGTAAGTCGTGTAATAACGTCTCTGTTACCTCGATGGAAGATCTGAGCCACGAAGAAATCGTCACATCTTACGTTCTGGCTGATGTTGCCCAGTTTGACTGTCGACGTCATCACATGGCGTTTACTAACGGAAATACAACACGTAACAAGCTATTGCAAGAAATTAAGGCAAGTGCAAATCTCAAGTGAAACTTCGATCGCAATAATGGATCTGTCATGACGAGTGGGTAGTTCCGACACGAATCGTTTTTAAGCCAATGACTACTGCTAGAGTTATATGGCACTAGTACAGTAAACCAGGATATGAGACTGTGAATTGTCGCTGAAATTTTAGAATCTACTCGATTCAATACCAATAACACTACACGTTCGATGACTTCGGGCTCCAGCAAGCAAGCAAACAAGAAAGCAAGCAAGTTTCCGTGGGGAAGAAAAATTGACACATCTGAAGTCGTCGTGACCTGTAAGATAAGACGTCCGGTGCGTTCGTGTCTGGCGATGCGGCGGCGTTCGGGTTCCGCTGGCGGATGCAGGTTTTTCCGGTAAAGTGCGTGCTTGTGCGTGCTTGACAAGTGTTCGCGGTTGGCTTCCTCAGTGTGGGAGTAACATCGTGTAAGAGAGGTGGAACCCGTAAAATTGTAGTTTGCGTGGTGGCTGGTAAGATTTGTTGCGGTAAGAAGTTTGCATGGTGGTAAAATGTCTTGTGAGTCTGCACAGGTAGCCGGAGGTGAGACTTCCGCGGTCGCGGCCTACCCAGTCCGCGAGAACCGGGCAGATCGCCTCGACGGTACGGAGGCCGGCCGACGGGTCCGCCAAACGACGAGATCACGCCTCCAGCACGGACTGCCGATATTGGAGCCCCCGCGCTCCGGCTGCACTTGCGCTAGGGTGCGCCGCCTCGTAGGAGACTGTGCTGTGGCAGGTCCAACCAGAGACGTCAACGTGTGTTCCAGAGCTTCAGTGTGTTACAGATAAGTGGTTTTGGCTTCCCTTTTATGTTACATTCAAGGTCAGAATGTAGTCTCAAAAAAAAAAAAACATAGTAATTTATTCAATGGTAAGCGGTTTCATGAACAAGTCACTCTTTGATCTGAAAGTAACTCGGACCAATCATGGCAAGAGCAGTTAGGGGATATTCAACTCGCCCTTAATAGTACACGTTGTCGAGTAACAGGGTTTACTCCAATAGAATAGATGTTTACCGTTCAGGGTAGTTCACTTGAAATATCTAAGTTTCAACAGAGTGATAATCCCTCTAGATTAGATCTTGATTTAGCACGGTCGAAGGCCTGCGAAAACAAAAAAAAAAAAAAAACAAAAATGGGCACAAACAGAAGCTTGGTTTAGTCGAGGCAAAGCTAAAGTCAAACTCTTTTCCGCTGGGGGTTTTGTTTTCGTAAATTAGACCGAAAATATAAAGGTCCCTTCAACATTACTGCACCCCGAATCCTGATCACGCAGGAGCAAGTCACCGTCGTCGCCCTAGACACGTCCTTACGGATCCACCAGATCCAATAACTCTTGCATTAGATACCTTCAGCTCTAACACTAGGAGCAGGCTGAGGAACCCCGGTAACCGTACTCATCGAACTCTACAAAGAGGTCGACGTGCAACCTAACCCATGCATCAGCCCACTGAGTTTCTCGCCGGATCTTCTCAGTGGGTCACGATTCCGATCCGGTAGTAGATTCATTCGCGAAGCAATTGCTCTTGAGTTGTTAGGTCTCCTTTGGAGGCACTCGGGCAGTTGTTAGCAAATCCCACCCCTCTTGGCTGAGCCGTTGCTCGCCCACCCGTCCCGGTGAAGCGGGAAAGGCCTCCGGACCACCAGTAATCTTTCAATCATCTGCAGTTTTGGAAAACGATAGGTATAAGTTGAGACATGTAAATGGTTCTAGTGTACAGAGTTTCCCATGAAAACTTACGCGAAGTACCTCGAGGCCCGTCAGGCCTACTAGAAATTTCTGAAAATTATAGTGACGATGACGTGACGGCGTACACAGATGGGTTAAGTAATCTTGTTCATGAAACTGATCTTAATGATGACGACTCTATCACTGACAATAGAAGCGACATTTTTGTCCGCAAATAGCGATACAGCAAACATAGTCTGCGGGTAGTGATACAACGTCTGTAAGCTCAGGCACCTCAGGTGCAGGTGTTGGAAATGTAGAAAACGATGGTCGGGCTCGCACTATTTCTGAAGAAATTCCGTATAAATGTTCTGGTTTAAGAGATGTTTTAACAAACGCTACCGTACACGCAGATTAAAAAAAAAAAAAAAAAAAAAGAGAATTGTATGTGGCTAGAGAGATGTTAATCCGGACTAGCAAAAAAAAAAAAAAAAGAGAATAAAAAAAAGAAATTGTAAGTCATTGAAGGGTGTATCCGGTCCAATGACTTGGCTAAAGGGATGATAATCCGGACTAGCAAAAAAAAAAAAAAAGAGAAAAAAAATGTAGGTCGTTGAAGGGTGTATCCGGTCCAACGACTTGGCTAAAGGGATGTTGATCCAGACTAGCAAAGAATAAAAAAAAAAAAAAAAAAAGAGAAAAAAAAAAGAAAAAAAAAGTGTGAAGTCATTGAAGGGTCTGTCCGGTCCAACGGCTTGGCTATAGGGATTTTCATCCGGACTAGCCACAACAATTAGCTACAGGGATTGCGATCCGGTCTAGCATTATCCGGTCCAGTTCGAAAAACTGAAGGGATAACAATTCCGATTTAAGTTAAAAGGGACATACTTACATACCTGAAGAGATTTAAATGAACTGGCCCAGGTATGTAAGCAGTCAGTATTTATAGCCAGTATAGGATTTTCTGAAGAATTATGCGAACCGAACCGTATTAGATTGTTAATATCATAGACCACGTTTTAAGTTGCATCCGTTAATGTCAGGATGAACGAATACGCTTATTGTCTACAGAACAACCATAAAAAGGCGCACGAGGACGAGCGCATGTCAGTATGGCCGTGACGGCGTTAACAATATTTCTAATAAACATCACGTGCAACAGGCGTGACTCACACAAGCCGGGTGCGCCGGCCGTGTCGTTCCACTCGTGCAACAGAAGTGACTCATAAGCCAGCTGCGCCGGCTAGTATAAAAAGGCGGTGCGTGCCTTGCGAGAAACATTCGTTGGACTGCGCTTGCCTGGTGCACTTACTATATCCTTGTTACGTTGTGTGATTCAGTGATTGTTGTACGTACTGGTTAAAGTTGGACAAGTGTTAAAGTGAATTGTTAAGATAACATATTGTTGATTAAATCAGGAATCAGAAGTGACATCGTTTTACTTGGTGTTCAACAAGATAATATCTACCCTCAAGCTTACATATATATATTTTAATTTTACATTGAAAACTATTTTGAAGATCTTAATAAACATTTAGAAACTCTTTCTGAACTATAATAATACCCCGAAACTTTGTTACTATTGAATTTAACTTCAATAGTAACAAAGTTTCTTCAAATAGTAATACATTAACTAGTAGAAAAAGCTAAATTTTTTTCTATTAATCAATTTAGTCGATTTATTAATCAATTACCTATTAAACAATTCTGCATTTTAACTACATCACCTCAAAGTTTTCATAGATAGATTTTCTAACACTACTAATGTATATGTGGATTGCGAATTAAAATTCAGTACATTGTAAGGTTTCACAATCACAATTTTAATATGAAAGGAATATAATGGCAATTTCTACATCAGGTTCACACAAAAATTCGTTCGAGACTGGGTCTCTTACACGTATGAGAGGTGACGGTTGACCGCGTGTTGACAATTACTGAAATTTTAATAGCACTGTAAAGACATTGGTAATGCTACGCTAGCGCGGTAGTCAAATAAAGAAAGACTACTCTTGGTAGGATTTACTGGTGGTAGGACCTCTTATGAGTCCGCGCAGGTAGGTACCATCACCCTGCCTATTTCTGCAGTGAAGGAGTAATACGTTTCGGTTTGAATGGTGGGGCAGTCGTTGTAACTATACTTGAAACCTTAGAACTTATATCTCAAGGTGGGTGGCGCATTTACGTTGTAGATGTCTATGGGCTCCAGTAACCACTTAACACCAGGTGGGCTGTGAGATCGTCCACCGATCTAAGCAACAAAAAAAATCTATTTAAATTATCGTTCAAAGTATTTTAAACTATCGTGTTTTTTAAATTGAAGTTAATCTCGCGGTGCTAATGAGATTGTAAATTGTTACTAGGGTCCACAGCCCGCCGCTATGTTGTTGTCATTTAATCTTAGAAAGGAGGTTGAAGTCTAATTTTACTATTATTATTGTATGTCCGTTGTCCTATCAAAGCGGAAACCACCAGTCCTTATGTAAATATTCGAGACCTTAATTTTACCACGGGATGTTTTATCTTTAATGTTATTTTATCTTTAATTCTTCACGTTAGGGATGGAAAAAATGATATTTACCTGCGGAATTCCGAATGTTGTCACGGAAAATTCCATATAATAATAAACAAACTAGAACAATATTGCGGAGTCCCTTTTGAGAAGGAGCCAAACAAGAATATTCCCCAAATCATTATACCCTTAGGCTTTGTAATTTTCCGATACTTCGGGCAAGGTTTATAAGGAAAAGATTAAAGGATCAACTTCAGAACCTAGTTAGGAATAAGTTTCTGTATAAAACATAAAGTTCAAACGCAATGGACTTTATTTCGTAAACAATAAGGCTTATTAGAGCAGTTTTTTTTAAATTAATTAATGCGGGTAGATGCTTGTTAATTTTCCAGGTTTTGTTTAAGGCATTACTTAGCTTACCAGATTTACAGTATTTGTTCTGGTTCGTGTACAAATTATCCATATCTCAATCTAGTTTATTTCTGCGCCCCTAGTAATGAAATTGTACAATGTAGACGATGTAGATGTGATCTTACCTTAAGAGAATTTATACCCAAAAGTGAGTTTCCAGAAAAAGGTGTACACAGCAAAAAAAAACTGGCAATATTTGCAATACGGATACAAATAAATATCAGTTGACGCCAGGAGTTCATTCTCTTGTGAGGGGAATTGTATTCAATATTGATTGCGGCATTACGAAACATCTTTCTAAAACACGATTTACTGTTGGTAGGACCTCTTGTGAGTCCGCACGGGTAGGTACCACCGCCCCGCCTATTTCTGCCGTGAAGCAGTAATGCGTTTCGGTTTGAAGGGTGGGGCAGCCGTTGTGACTATACTGAGATCTTAGAACTATATCTCAAGGTGTGTGGCGCATTTACGTTGTAGATGTCTATGGGCTCCAGTAACCACTTAACACCAGGTGGGCTGTGAGCTCGTCCACAAATCTAAGCAATAAAAAAATTAAAATTAACACGAAATATTAATATCATTTACATTTCACAAACGAAAGTTTTTATTTAGTCCTAGTCCGCGCAACGCAGTTTTAATTGGAAACTCCTTTTACAGTGTAAATTTTAAGCTTACATTTACTGACCTTACGATTACTCTTTTGGGGAAACGAAAATCTGAGCAGTATCTGGTAATATTTTGTATTATATCAGCGTGCGAGCTCAGAAACATACTGATGAATGTGGCTCAGATGATTTTGGGTACTAGTAATTGTATAAGATGCGACAATGATGATGGAATGATAAACAAATGCTCGCAGTTTATTTGGTAAGTAAAACAGTAAGTAGTGAGCGAGCTTCATTGAGTTAGATGATTTATATCACGAACAATTCATTTGCGAATCATTTCTATAAACACAAACATATTTTTAGCAGAAATGAGCAAAATTAGAACTAATGTAGAAATATATGGACATCATAATCGATATCCACATTTACTAGTATCGAGCAGTCGCTTGTGAAATTACTTATTTGCGTGTGTGCTTTTTCCGTGTCGGTTTTATTCATAAGTGCTCGTTCTGAGAAGGTCGTGTTCACGTCCTTGTACGAGATATTTTGTTATGTAATTTATTTATATATATAAAAATGAATTGCTGTTCAATAGTCTCGCTAAAACTCTAGAACGGCTAGACCGATTTGGCTAATTTTGGTCTTGAATTATTTGTGGAAGTCCAGAGAAGGTTTAAAAGGTAGATAAATATGAAAATTCTCGGAATTAAATAAAAATAACAATTTTGTTTTTCCTTTGATGTGTCCCCCGTCGGACGGATTCCTTTTGTTTGTTTTAAGTTTATTTTATAAAAAAGTTTAGGTATTTTATTTATCGATTGAGGCACTACGAAGTCTGCCGGGTCAGCTAGTTATTAGAAAGAGAGCTAGAAATATTAAAAATTTCCTAAGAATCTAGTAAACATATCGGAATACATTTTTTTATTTTTTTTATTGATCTTGTAGACAGACGAGCATATGGCCCACCTATGATGAGTGGTTCCCGTCGCCCATGGACTTCAGCAATGCCAGGGGCAGAGTCAAGCCGCTGCCTACCGTAAAGTACTCTCCACAAGCCTCATTTGAAGAAAGATCTGTCATAGCGCTCGGAAAATACCGTGGAGGGGAGCTCATTCCAAAGCCGGATGGTACGTGGCAAAAAAGATCTTTGGAAACGCACTGTGGGTGAGCGCAGTGGCTCCAGGTAGTATGGATGAACTCTACTGCGGTGGCGGGCGGTGCGATGGTAAAACGAAATGATGGTATCAGCTCGAACAATTCCACAGGGCACCCCCTATGGAACATACAGTACAAACTAAACAGGGAACCGAAGTCCCTCCGCAGACCCAGAGGTTCGAAACGATCCGTGAGATGATGCATGATTGATTAGGGCCAGTTATTACTAGGGCGGCGGTAAAGTAAAAGTAAAGTTCTCATATATTTTGTTCCAGATTGGGCACGGTTTACCAAATATCGGAACTTTTCCCCAGTATGACATGTACCTTCAATCCAACACTAAAGAAGTTTAAGACTAAACGGCAGATAGCCTAGTAGCATTTCATCTTTGTTTAAGCCAGTTAATAAATTATAGGCATGTATTTAACGCTAACATTTACGGAAATAAAATGGATGACTAAAAAATTCAAAGAGAATATTCTGGAACACCTTGCGATATAAGATCGAAATATATTTCGAATCACAGTTATCCATTACACGTTAGGCTTAAAATTGACGAAAATATACACGAATAATAAACATTGTTACACGTAAGTGTCATACAATACCAAGAGATTTCTTTCTATCTAATAAAAGCGAAGTTACGACAGCGCTGACCTCATAATTGATTCAATAAAAGGTCCCTTCTATTGTTATTCTATTTGACTTCTGGTTAATATTACGTATTGCGGCAAAAGTGAAACGTCTGTGATGTGATCATTTCATTTACCATGAGCTAATCTTCTGAAAACAAAAAGAAGCATATACATACATATTATTATATACTTTCAGTATTCTATGAGGTATTTTACGATACATATATTTTTCTTTTATTTGAGTTACAGTGCGTTCGATGAACAACAAAAGAAAATTTAAATAAAATTTGAACATGATTTCCTTGAATTTAGGCCTCTATTACTCTCTAGAGTACTCAATTAAACACATATCTACTCCTTCTAAACGATTATACATATTAGCCATACAATCGAAAGTAAAACTTTTAATAAATAATAGTTTAAAAAAATACGCCTTTATAGAAAATTCAACAAAAAAATATAAATTAAATTTTAATAAATTTGAATTAAAATAGTGTTAGAATAAATGATTTTATTGTAAAAAAAATTCAAAAATGTCATCTGAATCAATCGGTAACTTATTCGAGAAATAAATAGGTGATCGCCAGATAGTTTTCCCTTCTTAGTCTTGACGCAGACACTCCGGGTCTCAGGAAAAGAAAAAATCGCTGATCCTGATGATCCTCGTAAAGATAACGGATCAAACTGTTGAATTGTCATTGGTCTTTAATAAGTATGCCAAATTTTGAGTTAATCCGACGTTTTGAAGATGGTCAAAATCATGTTCAAAAATTCTGCTACTTACTAACATACGTACGAAGCTAATAAAAGCGTATTAAAAAGTAATGAACCCGTTAAAACAACATTCATTCGGTCCTCGTTCAATCATCTAACACCAATAAGTACATAAGTATAGCAACAAGGAAAACATCAAAAACAGAAATCACAGCTGCTGCTACGCCCCCAGCGCGCGTCGAGCTAACGAAGTGACGGGTCTCGAGAATAAGAATTTCTATACAAATTATACTGCTTTACGAAGAAATATCAAGCCTGTGTTAATTTGATGATAAAGTATGTTTTGTGTGAAAACACGCGATTTTTGCGAATTTCATTATAACGGCGCTCATTGTTTTTTTCCTATAGAAAATATTTTATTCTGGAGTTTTTGTAGACTCAATAACTTTATAACTTTATTGAGTCTACGTACTGCAAGACTTGAAAACTATCAAAGATTTAGCGGTGCATATGCCGCGACTTCTCATAGCCTCTAGTTTTATTGATTAATTTATCCAAAGAAGTCTTCCGTCATTAATTAAAAAGGTAATGTATCAAAAGCGCATTACTTTGAAAGTAAAAGTTATTCGAAATATCAAAGCTTTTATTATTTCGAATGTTAATATTAATGTTTTGTTTTTGTCAATGTCTATTATGCTTTACGAGAATTATACAAAATATTGCGTTATATTTATATTAAAACATAAGTTTGATCCTCATTTTAGGACATGACAAGAATGTTGTTTGTGAACTTCTGACAGAAACGAATTACCTAATCCAGCTATGTATCTTAGGTTTTATTTAGTCGCTTAGATGAGAAGGTCACCGCCCTTTGTGTGTAATAAATTCCTCTCCGTAAAGGGCTGCCGAAAAAAACGGCTCTAAGCGAAAAAGCTACTAGTTGTCACACTTTTGAATTGCTATTTTAAGATTTATGCTCATTTATAAACTTCATGCTTTATAAAGAGTTATCTATAATGCGTTCAGCTTTGAAAATAGCTGTGCTCCTTAGCGCTTTTATGATACAGTTTTACTAGCCTTTTCCCCAAAGCCTTTCGCGTCAGTAAGTACCGTAGTTTATGTGACAATATGATGTTAGAGATGCTTCCGAAATTCTTGAATTTGAAATTTGATATAGTATGATAGATATTTGTCTGGACAGTCTGAAGGGCAAGGATTCTTTAAATAGTTGCCCGGAAACGATTGAACGTATAAAATAATAATAATAGTATCCTAAAAATTTTAATGTTGTCTTTTTTTCTATAGTGACTACAGGATAAATAGCATTCGTGGTGGATCAGTTACCTTCTGATAATTTCCTCAGGGACAAATGCTATTTATTCTGTGGGGTTGTATAAAATCTACCATACCTAAAATTATTTATTTGTAAAAAATATTAATTTATTAAAAAGTATTATTGATTAATATAGGGGCTCTCTAAAAGGCGGACCGATGACGTATTGAGGTACGCGGGAACCCTCTGGATGCAGGTAGCGTATAATCGGTCGTTGTGGCGTGGCATGGGGGAGGCTAAGTCCCGCATTGGACGTCTGTGGGCTGAAAAATTGATAGATAAATTGATTAATGATACTGCATTTAAGTTTTTTTTTATTGCTTAGATGGGTGGACGAGCTCACAGCCCACCTGGTGTTAAGTGGTTACTGGAGCCCATAGACATCTACAAAGTAAATGCGCCACCCGCCTTGAGATGTAAGTTCTAAGGTCTCAAGTATAGTTACAGCGACTGCCCCACCCTTCAAACCGAAACGCATTACTGCTGCACGGCAGAAATAGGCAGGGTGGTGGTACCTACCCGTGCAGACTCACAAGAGGTCCTACCACCAGTAATAGATTTAATCTCGCGTTTATTATTTCCATACAATATAGTTATTTAGACGGTAGTTCGCATAATATTCAAATGTCGACGAATACTGTACTTACTTTAGTCGTCTGTGACCACTAAAACTATAAAACATTTAAAACGTAGGAAATAATAAATTGAAAATAATAAGCCCGGGATTAAGCCATCAAGATAGTTTGAATAATGTAAGTGACTCGCGAAAGCCGATCAAAATACTATATTATTGATTCGACGTAGTACGAAGTTCACGGATAGTCGCTACTAGTGGATAATAGAGGCTATTTATAGCTAATACTAATATCCACTACCCACATAAATTCGCGTAAAAGCATTTGTTGCAAAAAGTCCAAAAGATGTACATATGTATATTTATTGCATCATGATTTATGCGGGAAGAATACCATATCCATTCTTAAGATAAGTATCGATTTTGCTTTAATTTCCTCCCGCATAAATAACGATGCAATAAATAGATATATCTTATATCTAATACATATACCGCATAAATAACGATGCAATAAATAAATATATCGTATATCTAATATATATACCGCATAAATAATGATGCAATAAATAAATATATCGTATATCTAATATATATAAATTCGTTTGAAACATTAGTAATACCTTACCCATTCTTGAGATAAGTATCGATTTTGCTTTAATAAATAAATGTTAACGTAAATCACAACACTACCTCCTTAATTATTAAAAATGAAAATTTATGTGTTTTTTCTTGTTTGCTTGTGATCAATACGTTATTAAGACATTACTCCGATTAATTCACCACTCGCCTGCCATTCAGTACCTCAGCTTTGTTAATGTTCTCCCGTGTCTCTTGTGGTCGTCTGTTTCAAGCTGTCTCAAGTTCCACACTCAAATGATTTCGCGGGTGAAACGGTGGTGGAATTAATGCTGGTTTCATAATTCGCTCATCCACCAGTAGTTAGAGATTGCCTTTGAAACTAAATAGGTTCCGCAGTTTTATTGTTGTCATTCCTACAACTTGGAATTTGTCCTGGGTTAAAGCGCACGTATCGAGTGTTGCGACTAAGTTGGTGTTTATTTAGTGAGCTTTGAGTTTGCCTACATATTTAGTGCAGTAAAAAAAGCTTCCATAAACGAACTTGGAAGGACAGGTCTTCACACACTGAACATTTGGCTCTGGTAATGTCCGTCTTAGTCAAACTATGATGATGTCTGATTGTCAATAACAATATCTTCCTACCATGGAATTGTGATGATTTAAGAAACAATCAAGTTCGTGATAAATGATGGTCTATGCGTTTTTTTATGTCCAGCAGTGGACGAGTGTGGGCTGATGATGAATGAAAGCGTTTATTCTGTATATATGATCTTAGATGACCTCATAAGGATGTCATCAAAGTGGACTATCTTTATGGCTCGGGGTCCTATTCGTGGCTCGGCCCCCTAAGAGATTCGGGCTCCACCCGCTTTGTGCGGGGAGGGCCAGACGTGGGGAGGCATACTCGGCACTCGGATAGGAAGCCGGGTGATGGCGCAGCGCTATCAAGGCGGGCTCTCAGCCCACCGACCGAGGGAACCGGTGGTCGTGTAGCCGGCGGCCGTCGGTCCGACGTCTAGGAGACATTGGAATGGATGTAATATGCTCTGCGTCAACCCTGTCCCGCCGTCTCAATGGCCCCGACTGGGCTTCGGCTGTGAGCGGCAGGAGTTTTTGGTCAGGTTCAACTCCCACATACTCTACATAACACCATCAGGTGGGCCGTATGATCGTATGCCTATTCGGCAATAAAAAATAAAAATAACACATACATCCTCTACAAAAAAAAAAAGTTTAGGGCTGCATAAGTGAGAGCTGTTCCAAATGCAATAAAAACACTCATAAGATACCTCTAAATTAATTAACAAAAGAGCCAGTCAGCTCTTCGAGACATAATATTTCTAATTTGATTCAAAGAGTACAAACAAATTGAAAGTGACGCGTCCTCTCGGGGTTCAGATCCAATTTCAAAAGTAAACACAGTACCACAATGTCTGCTTCGTCTGGATATATTCACTGTACTCAGGGATGCGAACGTACATATTTTGTTGCATTAGCGTTTATACGAAAAAACACTCGTTGTAAATGTATTATTCAGATTGACTGGTAGTTATGAATACATTAATTTTTCTTATGAATCTATACTAATATATAAATCTACAGTGGTTTTTACGGATGTTCCATTATAGCTACTGAACCATGCATCCGATTGTTTTGAAACTTGGTATCCATGTAGAAAATACATGTACTTAATGGATAGGCTATTTATATGAGGGATATTAATATGAGTGTTGGACTCTCTAATAATAATGACAATAAATAATAATGTTAATTTTAAATGTCCAGCGAAGCGGACGGATACAGCTAGTTTAAATATAAAATTGTATATATAACTGAAAACTTTAATTTTTTTTATCATAAAACGAGTTTGGTGATTTTAAAAAAACATGTTTTTTTTAATAGGCTAATTAATGATGCTTTGGTGGTATTGACGTAGAAATAAATGATTTTAATTTGAATTTGAATGACCTGGTGTATGAAGTTATGTGACTTTATTGGTTGTTTTCGATTTTCAAAGCGATTTGTGCGAGAGAAATTGTTTTTTTAATGAAGCTCTTCCAATCCGGTAGTAGATTCATTCGCGAAGCAATTGCTCTTGAGTTGTTAGGTCTCCTTCGGAGGCGCTCGGGCAGTTGTTAGCAAACCCCACCCTTCCTGGCTGAGCCTTTGCTCGCCCACCTGTCCTGGTGAAACTGGAAAGGCCTCCGGGCCACCAGTAATCTTTCAATCATAAAAAAAAAATGAAGCACATAAAACTTCTGTTTGAAATTTGTGGTAGTAAAAAATCAGAAAGAGCCCTGTTGCTAATACAATTAGGCATATACTCGTAGTCTGCATATTTTGTTGTCAAAATATCATTGCCTTTATGAGTTTTTATTAAACTGAAACTTTTATACTTTTTGTTCTACTTTTTATTTATTTTATTAATTCTTAATTAAATGAAAACTTTTAGAACGACACTCAGTTTAAAATTTTCAATTGAAATTCTTTCATACGACTCGTCACAAAGAAATTAACTTTGCGCAAATAAAAATTTTAAGTACTCAACTCATAAAAGATACGTAACATTTTCACGTTATTATATTAAAAAGCCTTTTATTGCTATTTCTAGTGAATAAAACGACGCCGATTGAAATGCACGTAGCTTTGTGCATTCGTGCGTTTTGCTCATGCTATTATAACAAAGTGACATTTTCTCAATAGCAAAATTGTTTCTGTGAAAAAAAAATTGTTATGTTGTGCTACCAACTATGGTTTTGTCGCAGTGAAACGGCCAGTTCTAACGGCCGTCTGGTGTAGTGGTAAGTGACATGGTCACTACACAAGGGGGTCGCGGGTTCGAATCCCGCCAAGGGAGGATATTTGTATGATAAATATAAATGTCTTTTCCAGGGTTATGGATGTATCTTAAATATATGTATGTGTATAATAAAAACCTTACATTTATTTCCGTTATCTGGTACCTGTAACACAAGTTCTTTACGAACTTACCACGGGACCAGTTAAGGTGGAAAAAAAAAAAAAAAAAAAAAAAAATTATACCACTAATTATAATTTTATATTTAATTAAACAGCGATCAAATAATACAAATGTTAATAGCGGAGCACCAGCGTATGTTTTGTCTCGAACTCAACCGAATGAAAACATTTTACGAGTACCGTCGAATAATATATTATACTAGAGGTCCCGCAGTAGTCGAAATTCGACTATAACTAATTGGAATTGTAAGTTTGTACACTATTATGCTTGTATTTTATACTTCTATAATCACAAATTTCGCCAAGACTATACAATTAAAAATATTAACAAAGTCAAACAATATTTAATCTATTCTCAATTTGACAACAGACGTCAAGAACAAAAGTTTGACAATAAATAGTATGCATGCGTGTTTGTGTCAAATACATGGTATGTAGTGTGTGTAATGTTTTCTTTATTGATTTGATGTATCTTTTATGCATTATTATATATATTCTCTATAAGTGTGGAAAATTTCATACTCCTCCGTCCGCCCAATTTTCGTAAAAAGGGATACAAAGTTTTTGCTTCACGTATTAATATATATTATAGATAGTGCGATGCTCCAGCGCAGGGCCGCACTCAGACTCGCTACAATGTGTTTCATTAATGTTTTCTAGAATTTACTCACCAATCATAAGTCAGTCAAATAACTGCATTTGAAATTGAATGAATAATACAAGGGCTCTAGGTGGGTACTTTTTTGGTTGGGGCTTGAATCACCGGATCAGCCCCTAATGGGGTTGTGGTAATTGAACCCTAATCAGCACCATTTTTATCCAACCGTGAACCCCGTCGAGACCAAACACGGAAATGTTATAAGGGTAGCGTATGGTCTTGTTCCTGAAGCCAATTCGATTTCATAAGTCGTTGCACCATAATCTACGGCGCCCCGCCACATTTCCCTGAAGATTGTCCGCGTCTGGAGTCTCCAAATTTTTTGTCGAACTTAGGGACCGCAAATCTAAATGAGATTCAGTGGAACCTCTAGCTAAAATAACATACTACTCAACGGTAATATCTAATTAAACTGAAAGTGATTAACGTGTTGCGTCTATTTCTTAGATGTATCTTGAGGTGGCCAAGAAAATGAATAAATGCGTTACTTCTTCAAATACTCATTATATTATTTTTAATTATTTTACAAATATAGCATTGAAATGCGCGTCCATCTTTTTTTCTTCGTGTTATATATTTTTTTAATTTTGACAATTGGTGCCACTATTGCGTTTCCTGTTTTATGATTGGTTCGTGCGATATGACGTCATCGTTGGCCAATCACAGCCATTAATGTATGACGCGACGTTGATTCGTTAACATGACGTTTATTTATGAAAACGTATTTTAATTAATATATATATTTTTTGGTTCATTCACACTAGAACATAAGCGATACATACAGCACAGCAGGAATACAAATATACAAGAAACGATTAAAACTTTTCATGAAATTCACTGGGACAAAATGTGGTATTATAAAATTTACTTCAATCTTCCTAAAGTATAGACTAACTAGGTCACAATAATTTTTACTCGCGTTAAATTTTTAATTCAAAAACGATATCACATGTTTTTCCCGGGATAAAAAGCTTCTTGTGTCACTCTTTCATCTATAAACTAATAGTCCATTTGTAGCTCATGGGTGATGGTGGTCACGACCCTCAGACATGAGGAACACGACTCGAGGAGGAGGAGATCCGTTAATATGTAAAATCACAAATCAGCCAAGATACTGTCTTAATTATAATAGCAAGTTCTTTTATGAACTGTTATGACGTCGTCGTGGCCTAAAGGATAAAGACGTCCGGTGCATTCATATTGAGGGATGCACCGATGTTCGAATCCCAGGTGGGTACCAATTTTTCTAATGAAATACGTACTCAACAAATGTTCACGATTGACTTCTTGTTCTTCTTAACATCATGTAATAAAAATCAAACCCGCAAAATTATAATTTGCGTAATTGCGTAATTGGTAGTAGGACCTCTTGTGAGTCCGCGCGGGTAGGTACCACCACCCTGCCTATTTCTGCCGTGAAGCAGTAATGCGTTTCGGTTTGAAGGGCGGGGCAGCCGTTGTAACAATACTGAGACCTTAGAACTGATATGTCAAGATGGGTGGCGCATTTACGTCGTAGATGCCTATGGGCTCCGATAACCACTTAACATCAGGTGGGCTGTGAGCTCATCCACCCATCTAAGCAATAAAAAAAATATAGGCTTATGTCATTTAAAATAAAATAAAATAGCATCCTACGTGTAGATTAAGGTTTTAAAAACTCAATGTGCTAAATTTCATCGCAGTTTGTTCAGTCATTTTTGAATGATATATATTAAATTCCAAACATATATAACAAATATAATATTAATATAGAAAATAGATGAGCCGGTGTCGCTCATAAGGTTTCAGTGGTGATCAAAGTCCATAAACTTGATAACTTCAAACCAAGAAATATTAGAAAAGTGTGCTCAGATGTTTTATGCCGGACACAATTCCAGCCGTAGCTTACTGTTTATCATTTTATTAATCTTAGTTTTCTCTTACACAATACAAGTAACATAAAAAGTGCTAGCTTGAACACGGAAAAAAGGAAAACCTGTGAAGCAATTAGAATTGAGTGATTTACATTTAAAGTTAAGTGAAGTGAGCACAGCGTTGGCGGTAGCCATCATAGAACACAAAATATTTGACAGATGCCTGAATCTCGCTTACGACATTTTCAAGATAAGCTTGCATATATATATACAAGTTCCCATCGACAAGTTCCGAACAACAGCATTTGGACCGTCGGTCTACCGAGCCATATGATCCGCTCGGTGGAAGATCTTTCTTTCGTCGTTACAAACAGTTTTCCCTAAGAATACTTCCTCGAATCTACAGGAGCTATACAGGTAAAAAACACCAACAAAATTTGGAACAATATTGATAACGGTACCTACCAGTGTCCAAAGTCGATGAAACGAAAAAGCGACAGTAAAAAGAGACAGACACATAAATTCATAGGATTAAAAACTGGGAGTAAATGAGATAGAAAGCATTATACAGTGTTTCTTATATTCATGGTTCTCTTTGTACTCTGCTTCATACCTAATATTCGTACTAAATACATTCTGAATTACTATATACGAATAAAATGTAAAATAATTATCAAACTTTGTATCACTATGATTATTACCAAAACCTATAATTATCCTCTTCCCGAAGTTTCACTTCTACCACGTAGGATTGCACACATGTTTTTTTTTTCTATACAGTACAATGAGAAATTGAAAGGATTTTTACATTTACGAACTCTTAGTCAGCTCACTCAGTGGCTTAGATGGAATTAAGATTATATCGCACGTGACGCAGCTGATATAAAATGATACCGAAGCGTGAATTTTGAATTTCATTTCAAGTTTTATCTCCGTCGTTAAAATCAAAAGTCGTTGTACAGTTTTAAACTCCAACTTTATCTCTTCAGGCGAGTGGCGGCATTTACGCTGTGATGTCTATGCGCTCCTGTGAGCATTTAAGAGCAAGTGGCCTCAGGTGAGCCCGTGAGCCTTAAAAAAAAATTTCGACCCCGAGCACTTATAAATTCCTTACTTTAAATAAAAAACAAAACTATTTGTTACCTATCTTGATGTTTTTACCCCTTTGACTACCATGTAGGTCACCGGTGCCCTACGCGGCGCACTGAAGTAATTACGTCGATTTCTGTTACTAAGCGTCTGGATTGCCTAACTTTGCCTTCTTTTGTTTGTTAATGTACGTTTCAACCTCTTAGGTGTCTTAGAAATATATTCATTCTCAGTATCTACGGATTCGTTTTTCCTACAGTCTACTAGATATTCCGGCGCCTTAGTAAGAAGATCGAAAATAGAGAAATCGACATAATTACTTCAGTGCGCCTCGTAGGTCACCGGTGGCCTACATGACAATCAACGTGTTAAGGGATCTATAAATCCAGCTTCTGTATTTAATCTATAAAAATAAAAACACGTGTGGCACTCGGGGACTGCCGCGGTAAAGCTATTGCATAGCATTTTTTATCTACTTATGCAATTATAATTAGACAATAATAAATTAATATTTAAACAATGAAAAATAAAACCACGCTATATTTATAAACATTAACAAAAGCAAAACATTAACTGTCCCCATCACACTCATAAGCTAAACCGCGCGAGAGAGAGATAGGCAGACTTTTCATGATGCGCATGCAGTGCGACGTCACGCCGCGCTCAAAGCCCGCGATAAAAGCTATGCAATAGCTTAATAAAGTTTTGGTACTTATTTTTATCTAAGCTCCACATGCTGTAATAATAAGTTTACAGAGTCATGGAAGGACGGTGAAGTTACAACATAATGCAGCTGAAACTTCAACCTAAAGTTTTAATTAAGTTTTTTTATATATATTTTTACTGGTGATAGGACCTCTTGTGAGTCCGCACGGGTACGTACCATCGCCCTGCCTATATCTGCTGTGAAGCAGTAATGCGTTTCAGTTTGAAGGGTAGGGCAGCCGCTGTAACTATACTGAGACCTTAGAACTTATATCTCAAGATGGATGACGCAGTTACGTTGTAGATGTTTATGGTCTCCACTTAACACCAGGTGGGCTGTGAGCTCGTTCACGCATCGAAGCAATAAAAAAAAACATATTTCAATATGTGATGTTTTAGTCAGATGTACGAGCGATATATCGATCTTTAAGATATTTTGTGATATCCTTCTATTGTTTACCTCCCAACACCGTTCATATGAGTTTCGTAATAACATTTAGAGACGAGTTTCTTTAAACTACATTTCCGGATAAACATGATACATATATGGTGGTTTGTTATCTGTGCTAGGTTAACGTATTCATAAAATCTATACTAATAAAAATGAATTACTGTTCGTTAGTCTCGCTAAAACTCGAGAACTGTTAGATCGATTTGGCTAGTTTTGGTCTTGAATTATTTGTGGAAGTCCAGAGAAGGTTTAAAAGGTAAATAAATATGAAAATGCTCGGAATTCGTCGGACGGAATCCTTTTGTTTGTTTTATGTTTGTTTTATACAAAAGTTTGTGTCTTTTATTTATCGATTGAGGCACTACGAAGTCTGCCGGGTCAGCTAGTATGTAATAAAATTTGTAAAGCGCAGAGGTTCAAGTGAACACTCGATCATGAGATCACGTGTACATACATTTTTTTTATACTGTTAGCCTTGAGAGGTTATTTCAGCTTCTCCTTGACGTGTAGGTGAGCTCACGGGACTTAAACCGGGAGTGTTGCTAACACTGGCTCTAGCAAGAGTAGTGCAGTCTACCACCGGATTGGAAACGCGACTCACTGAGAAGATCCGGCGAGGTGTCCATGAACATCGTTAATAAAAACTAAGCGACAGTGGAATTAAAACACTGAAGTCTTCAGAGGACTCTTGGCAAAAGAACCAAGTTAACTCAATTTTAAACCAATTTGTCGTAATGGAATCATAACAAAGATAGCTTGCTGTTTTTATTCTATTTCTTTAGAACGAAGTGATACTTAGGGCGGTGGTAGTTAATTTAGTTCTATTTCTTGTTAGGTCCTAAATCAAGTATTTTAGTTGTAGTAGGCCTTTACAGGGGCTTTTAAATCATGGTGACTGGTGACGCGTCACCTTAAACGTGAGCTGATGAGCTGAAAGGGAGCATATGAACTCTGCGGAGAATGAGCGGACACGAAAGGGGAGGTAGGAAAACGGGACTTACTTGGAGGCTGATGCTGGCACTATCACGGTCGTAGTGGTGTTTCTTTGCGATGGGTGGCACATACACCCTTTCACCGGTTCACACTCAACCTTTTACTTAGTAACGAAAGGCGCGCGCGCACAATTTACTTAATATCGAACGAGCGTATCTCCGCGTGCCGTCATGTACCGCACTGTTATGAGAGGTGCGGGGTGCGTACGGGCGACGGCACCCGAGTTGAGCCGAACATTTACGAACGTCGCGCTGTCGCGCGAACAGTGACTTTAGCACCGATTCGTCGTTTAGTTTCACAGCTGAGAAGGATCAGCAAGAAACTCAGAGAGTGTTCGTTCCAAAATAAATGTACCAAACTGTTTTTTTTATAGATATTTAAATAGCTCACACAATGTCACGGATACCTATTACGGCAATTTTATTTTAATTCTATGTTTTAGAGTTGATATCCTATAAAATATGACGTCGACATTCTAAACAAAATACGTAGAATATTCCATTTTGGAAGTAAAAGTTATAGTTCGCAGAATACTAAATTGTTTAATGAAATTATCACTCATGACGGTTAACTCCTTGATCATGACATGATTGACTAACACACAGGATCTAACTGATATATCTTGTGTAAGCTCATATTCCAGAGCCAGTAAATAAATACACAGGTTGCAATAGTTCACTTAATACTTCTTTATTTGTAACTCCACTTGTACAATCTTAGATATCTGCTCACTACTCAATACACTGATTTCTGTGTCGTTTTTTCAGACTACCGCCTTTTTTATTATGTCACGTCCCCACTACTGCCATTGCTCCCACTAACAGTGTTGCTATTTAACAATCCGATAATTGCCTTAAGTTTAACATGATACATTTTATTATTTTTGTTTTAATTATTTTACAATAAACCTTACATTCGACCATCCTGACAACATGTATGTCCCCATACATGACCCAGGTGGTAACCTTACATTAGGCCAATATTTACCCAATTAGTCATCAGGTGTCCCTTCAAAGAAGTGTGCCTTTGTTGGTGCCAAATGAAATTTAACAGTAAATTACAGACATATGTAAATTCCTTCAAAACAGACTTTTCATTTGTTAAACTGCCTCAGCCAGTCAATTCTCAGTTGTGAAACTGCCTCAGCCAGTCAATTCTCAGTTGTGAAACTGCCTCAGCCAGTCAATTCTCAGTTGTGAAACTTCCTCGAGCCAGTCAATTCTCAGTTGTGAAACTTCTTCGAGCCAGTCAATTCTCAGTTGTGAAACTTCCTCGAGCCAGTCAATTCTCAGTTGTGAAACTTCCTCGAACCAGTTCTCAATTGTGAAACTTCCTCGTACCAGTCGATTCTCAGTTGTGAAACTTCCTCGTACCAGTCGATTCTCAGTTGTGAAACTTCCTCGTACCAGTCGATTCTCAGCTATGAAACTTCCTCGTACCAGTCGATTCTCAGTTGTGAAACTTCCTCGTACCAGTCGATTCTCAGTTGTGAAACTTCCTCGTACCAGTCGATTCTCAGTTGTGAAACTTCCTCGTACCAGTCGATTCTCAGTTGTGAAACTTCCTCGTACCAGTCGATTCTCAGTTGTGAAACTTCCTCGTACCAGGCGATTCTCAGTTGTGAAACTTTCTCATACCAGTCGATTCTCAGTTGTGAAACTTCCTCGAACCAGTCGATTCTCAGTTGTGAAACTTCCTCGAACTAGTCAATTCTCAATGACTTTAAACACACTAGACCAATCAAAATAAAATATAACAAACTGAACCAATCAATTCTCAGCTGTAGTATTTCTTGTTTTGCTTTGAACCAATCAATTCTCAAGAACTTTATGAAACAGTACCAACTGAACCAATCAATTCTCAGCTGTAGCATTTCTTGTTTTGCCTTGAACCAATCAATTCTCAAGAATTTTATGAAATAGTACCAACTGAACCAATCAATTCTCTATGAAATAGTACCAACTGAACCAATCAATTCTCAGCTGTAGCATTTCTTGTTTTGCCTTGAACCAATCAATTCTTAAGGACTTCATGAAATATAAGTAACTGAACCAATCAATTCTCAGCTATAGTATTTCTTGTTTGCCTTGTAGGTACTAATTAATTCTCAAGGACTTTATGAAATACACAAACTGAACCAATCAATTCTCAGCTGTAGTATTTCCTATTTTGCCTTGAATCAATCTATTCTCAAGGACTTTCTGGTCAAGGTGCGAACCAATCCATTCTCGCTCCTGACCTGTAAATAAAATAATACTGCAGCATAATTTCTTTATCAAATTAATTGTATAGATAATTGTTATTATGTACATATATTAACTCATAAATACTGATATCTTAGTAATATATTCTAGACTATAATCGATCATTACTAATACTATTATTCAGTGTCGGTTGCATCGTGATCAGTATCAAGTTCATTGATAAGAAGATCAAGTGACGCGATATGTATCCATTGCTGCATACGATCGTATGCAAAAGTAGTTTTGCGCTTATTTTTCATCACTTCAAATCCAGGGATAGTTTATCCTATAACGATCATCACCTAGCACTTAAGGTTCTTGAAAGTGCCTTCGTAGTAGGGCACAAGCTTTGTGCCTCTTAAAAGAAGATTTTAATACTTTCAAGAGTTCTCCCTTGTTGTAATTTCGAGCCGGTTTCCTATTCCTATCGTAATAATGTTTTGTTTTCTATCCTTTCCTTAACTTGTTTCCGTATAGAAATAAGATCAGTCAGTCTCTCTAGGCACTCTTCGTTTAAGGCCAGATTAATTTCACTATTCATTTTCATACCGAACATGACTTCCATTGTTGTCCTATCAGTAGTCTTCTGTACAGTATTACTTAAACCCCATTTATTATTCCTAACTTCTTATTCCAATCTTTCTCATCGCTTTTAAATTTTGTGCAGTTAATGAATCTAAAATCATGCAGTTATACCATTTGTGATCGTGGACTGGAATTTAAAATTTGTTAGATACCTTTATTAAGGCAAAATTTCTTGAATAGTTGAGATGTGAAAAAACTTTCCTTATCACTAACGTGCCTATCTGGGTCACTGAAAGTATAAAATATCTCTTCAAGCATATAATGACGCTCTGCACCTTCGTGCACAGATTTAATAAATACAAACTTTGTAAAGGAACCTGCTATAACCAAAATGTACGTATAGCCCCGTTTTGACCTTATGAAGAACCCAACATGATCAAGGTGAAGCGTGTGAAAAGGAATGTCGAACTTCAAAATAGGATGTAACAATCCTTGCCGTGCATGTGATGTATGCCTCGCGTAAGCGTACTCAATACACGCGCTTACGCAAAAAGAGTCATTTTCACAAACCAATAATTCCGCCTAATTCTTCTATTTCGTCATGGTTCAACTTACAATTTTGCCATTGAGTACCTTTTAGTACCACCCATCGAACATCTTTTTAAACTTTGTTTAAATACCTAAAAAGCTTATTATTGCGAATGATAAAGCAGTCCTTAATAGATTGGAGTTCCTTAGTGTCTATTTTATTGAAAGTAAATAAATATAAATAAATATTTTACTAACAATTACGCCACGCTAACTGGTCCCATGATAAGTTCGCAAAGAACTTGTGTTATAGGTACCAGATATCGGAAACAAATGCAAGATTCCTATTATACACATACACACATTTAATATACATCCATAACCCTGGAAAATACATTAATATTTATCATACAAATATCCTCCCTTTGCGGGACTCGAACCCGCGACCCCCCCAGTGCAGTGACCATGTCACTTACCACTACACCAGACGGACGTTATATAAAGTATAATATATAAAGTATGTCTCGATTCTACCTAAGTCCGCGTCACCTAACTGAAGAGTTAATAACCAGTCTTCATCATTAATGGTTAAACAGTCGGTGTGTGTGTGTGTGTGTGTGCAATAGTTAAATTAGTTTCTTCCGGGACAGGATTACGCGACATTGACGTCGTGAACACATAACAGCTAATGTCTCTAGTTCATATGAATGGATAACCCTTTCTTCTGGAGAAGTTTGACGACTGTAGAATGCTACTGGTTGGAATTTCCTGGAATACGCTGTAATAGAATTCCTCCAACTCCTAATTTGCTAGCATCTAAATGAAGCTCATGTTCTGCGTTTGGATTAAGACCGGCCTATCAACGAGACTTTCTCAGTTCTAGAAACGCATGTTCCTGTGCCTGCGAACATTCCCAGACATTAAGTTTGTTCAGGGGGTGTGCGACCAACGCAAAACTTCAGACCGTGTAAGTTTCCAGGACGCGAAAAGTCAATGACGTACTGTATTTTAGTCGTACCTGGCTTAACGCCTTCCGCACTAACCTCACAACCCAAATATTCGATGTTGTTCTGCAAGAAACTACACTTAGGCTTAATGTCAACTTCTAACCTGTCTAGACATTGTTTTGTGGATTCTCCTTTTTCTTACGTAGGTACTAGAATTATTGGACTCACAAATTCTGATGTAGATTCCCTAAGTATGCCAGCCTCCAACACCTCATTTACCCTTCCGCGTGCCTTATCCTTCTCAGAATTTATCTCGCTCAGTGACTGCTGTACCAAGTAATAACTAGTTCTTATCAATTAAGTTATCACTCATTACCTTATGGGCCTGATTCGAAACTATCGGTGAGAATTATTTAGTTAATCTATTTATAACCTTAATCGCTTCGGTTCGAAAAATTATATTATTTTCGTGTAATAGCGTGTAATAGGCAGCGTATTGATACTGGTGTGACAGTTGCATATAACTGCCCATTTTTTTAACTAGGTAAATGCCTCCACTAATAATGGCTTCGTTGTTTAATTTTGCCACTAATCTATTAGTTATTAACACATAACCCATATGCTGTACTAATACACAATATAACGCTGACACTTCCGAATAGCTAGCTGAAGGTGACTTAGTATTTTTATTATTTTCCTCGAACAAACAGCAATTCAGAATCTACATTTAAAAACCTCAAAGTAGTTGAATCTTTATAAAAACTAGCTGACCCGGCATGCTTTGTAGTGCCTCAATCGATAAATAAAAGACCTAAACTTTTGTATAAAATAAACTTAAAACAACCAACGTCCGTCCGACGGAGGACATATCAAAGGAAAAACAAAATTGTTATTTTTATTTAATTCCGAGCATTTCTATATTTATCTACCTTTTAAACCTACCTTTTAACTGGACTTCCACAAATAATTCAAGACCGAAATTAGCCAAATCGGTACAGCCGTTCTCGAGTTTTAGTGAGACTAACGAACGGCAATTCATTTTTATATATAGAGATTATATGAGGTTGTTTAGTAAAAGATTTACCAATTAACAAAGACTCATCTAACAGCTGATCATAAATTAATCTACAAATCGCTAGCACGAACGCCATCAATCTCGAGATGTTGTTGATGAAGTTTGCTCCCGGGTAACTTCGTTAGCTTATTACCAAAGCCTTTCATGGTGGTTGGTATATTGTCATGAATTTGCCTAATCTGTGCGCTATAGATATTATAATGAGGGTCATTTCAAAATCCACGAGCGACTCAAAGACCATACCGTTAATATAAACTTTCTTTTCTTTTTAGAACTTGATTCGCTGTCAGAGGCATTTTTATTTTTTCAATTGCGATCGTTGTTGATCATTATCCGTGTCCCTATAACTCATTAGAAACTGTAAAAGCCTTTCTGGAAGAGAGCAGCGCAAAGCTAAGGCACTAGACTTCATAGTCCTGTCACAAATTCAGTGAATTATGCAATCGATAGCGCGCTTACCAGAAATACCACATGGGTTTAACAGAGACAGTTTTTCATAATAGTATTGCTCTATAGGTTCATTAAGCTTGCTTCTTCATCTCAACATGTCTACGAAGCACTGGCCATAATTTGTTCGTGAGGTTTATAGTAAGTGTAGAAAAGTGTATAGTGGTGGTATCGTCCCAACCATAAACCGACGCGCCTTCATTAATTTCTTTCAGCCACACATTTCCTGTGATATTTTATTAATCATCGATGTGTTCTGCGCTAACGATTGAGATTCGGGACAGTGCTTAATAGACTATTGTTTTGACAACAAACATCATTAGTAGAAAAGGAAGGATTACGTGACCTGATATGTGTTGCACGGCGTTCATGGTTGACGTTTGCATGCCGCCCGTGGTCACTTCGACGAGTCTCGGTAGCTGCACGAAGATAGGTCGCACGTGGCCTCTCGGTTGAAGAGCGCCGTGTACTTCTCTTGCATCGCTGTAAAATCTCCCGCTCTTGCTGCAGCTCTTGTTCTAGTCGCTGGATACGTTCTTGGTACAGTTCCAGCTCCCGGGCCCGGCTGCACGTGCGAGAGCTGCTGCCGCGAGTACGAGATCGGCAGGGACCCGCTTCACCTCGGCTTCCTTTACGGCTGCGCGAGGGTGTCATCAAACGATTGTCTATTCATGTTCTGGAACTTGCAGACGTTGCAAAATGTTATTTTAAATTGAACGTGAATAATATGAACAACGTTCAACCTATACTAATATGATAGAGAGAGGACAATTGTTTGTCTATAAATTCTCAGTCATCGGACCCATATCAACATTATTTCACCTACCCCAAATGAAAATATCAATGAAAAGCATGGGCAGCATTTTATCGACGGACCATGCGAGCGGGGCACCGAGCAAAAATTAGTAGAATGAGAACTATATAAAGTTCGTAACTAGTTATGCTTTATACATTGAATTCGTGGTTGAAACACAGTATTTAATTCAAATTAACACACCTAAAATAAAAGGTGATATTAAAGAATATGTACATACGTGTACACAACATATATACACGCATCATAAAACTCAATGCGATATGGTCGCTGTTATTAATAACATAAATTACAATGTTATTCTAGCTCAACAAACATTTGAACGTTGAGTTATATGCCACAATCATGGCGTATTACTTTATTCCGGGCTAAACTTTGAAGCTACCTCCGTAGTCAGCGCGGTTCTAATTCATTTTCTATACTTTTTTTCGAAATATAAAATGACGGCCAATTAACAAGAAACTCAAGAATGTACTTACGTGAGGCGATCCCTCTTCTGAGATGTAAGCTCATATTCCAGAGCCAGTAAATAAATACACAGGTTGCAATAGTTCACTTAATACTTCTTTATTTGTAACTCCACTTGTACAATCTTAGATATCTGCTCACTACTCAATACACTGATTTCTGTGTCGTTTTTTCAGACTACCGCCTTTTTTATTATGTCACGTCCCCACTACTGCCATTGCTCCCACTAACAGTGTTGCTATTTAACAATCCGATAATTGCCTTAAGTTTAACATGATACATTTTATTATTTTTGTTTTAATTATTTTACAATAAACCTTACACTTGAGATTCCGAATCCATTCATGAGCTCATAATGATTAATAAACTTAGATTTTTCAACTCTGGTATTTTCTCAAATTTAGTTTATACATACTTATATTAAATTCCCGATTCTAAATAATTGATCGATCTTCTTGTGTAGAGTATTGGCTAGTGGCCCGACCCTACTACGGTGTCCGATTTCATCGATCGAATTCAGTTCCCTTTCTAAGTTCAGCAGCTTTCGGAGTCTAGTCTAGTCTAATGTTTCTTTTATGTCATTTGTATATTTGTGGTATCTACAACACTAGATAAATTTTGAATACGGGACCGTTCACTGTATAAATTTTAACTTTAATAATAAATACATTGAGGAAATTTAACTATTTTTGAAATTCAAATATTGCATGATCGTTGTTAAAGTCGAGAACATCAGGCCGTGCCGTTTTCATGAAATTTACATACCGTGTACAAGTTTCTATAATAAATTGGTATGGTATTGACCTTGTCGATATCGACTGGTACACAAATAACGGAACGACGCAGATTGTTATAGGGAGGGGCGAAGGACAGTACCTGATGGGTTTTCTAGGGCCATCACCGGTATAATATTTTTATGTGAAAGCTAATAATTGATAATTGCTGATGTAAAGATTGTTGGGAATTGTTGTTCTGCTAACAATAGTGGATAATGATTGCTCACCGAAGTGACTACGGTCGCGTGTGATATTAGTAAAGCTTTTTCCCAAAATGTTGGTATGCGTAGATATGAGTTTATTATTTAGGTTTAGTTCGGTATTAGTGTCTTAAATGATAACCTGTAATTTTCCCTTTTGAATACTGCAAAGTGATTTGACTGAATAATAAAAAACAGTTTTAATTGGAAAATAAACGACAGAACATGGGTAACAGAGTCATAGAACTTCTTTACAAAAGGGAATAGAATTCCAACGGTGTGCATTTTAGAAACGGGTCAGAAACCTCGTTGAAAAGAACAGCAAAAAAATTAAATCCAAACATTATAATCCTACATCTAAGCTATGGATACTATATCTGAAAGTTTGTTTATGTATTGATGAACATCGTAACCTATACGCAATATTTATAGTGAGACCACAATCGGATTCTTTATGCGGGATGAAATCAACTGATAATACTAAAAATAGTGTTATTTCAAGTTATACCTAAAATAATATTAATTTGCTTTATATATGCATAAATTCTTATTAGGGAATTTAATGAAGAAGTAACTAACCTAAAGCGAAGGCAACTGGTACACCAGCCTATTGAACCCATGTCATTGTAATGTCGTTTGCAATGATAAAAATAAATTAGAAAAAGATGGAAAATTTTAATATCTTAACAGAAATTTAAGGTATCATTCCAATTTTGTTATCGAATTTTGTGCTTTTGGGGTTTTAAGCATTTTCACAATTACAGTATTAGTTCGATTTTGAGTTTTAAGTCGCCCGGTTATTATCTATCTTCTATGACATATCATAACCACTCCCAAATGACATATCAAATGTCATTTAACAGTTTCGTTGATAGCATAGACCTTTATAATACTTTAAATAAAACGTTTACTTGGCCAATTTGAAGAACAAACTTGTCTTAGATTTTACATATTTAAATAAAAGTATCTTTGCACATAACAATATACCGACGCTTGAAAGGCAAACGTGACTAAGCGAAAATGCGTGAACCTTACAGTAGACTAATTTAAAGTTGAAATACCTGAAAACTAAATTTATTTTAACGAATCTAGCTGTAGTAGAATCTAGCCAGTAGCTGTAGGATTGAAATGATATTAATAGACCTAGAAATATATTTTTTCTGCGCATCGAATATGGTTATTGCCTATCATTTATGTACAAAGCAGTTATTGTCGCTTAGTCACGTTTGCCTTTCAAGCGTCGATACTTACTTTCTATTAAAGTATCAATTCTACAAACAATTAATACTCAATAATATTTAAAATGGAATGAACCAAGAACGTTTATCGATAAAACCTAATAAGATTAAAATCTTCTGGGCAGCACTAAAACCGCCATGTTTAGCGGCCAGATGACGTCACAGTGGTAAGCATTTTTTGTTGACGTTTCATTTCCATAGGTTTCATACTTCAGTGGTTGATAGGCAATATGAAATACATAATTTACATTTATCTTTTGAGTCAATAAATGAAACGAAACACGAATAGTGTCTCCGATAAATCAGTGCGGAATTTCAAAAATGCAAACAACCCGAACACAACGTAAAAGGAAATGCGAATTGAATTTTAAAAAGGCGATCCCGAGGCGTTTATAAAATGCGGGCGGGGTACTCGTTGAAGGCCGGATACTGCAATATTCGAATTTAGCAGTGAACATATTGTGAAGTGCCCTAGTTTGAAGTATGCTATACTTGGATACCTCCATTTTTATAGCAAACTATCGGATCCGGCAGACTTCGTAATGCATAATACATCAAAGGAAAACAAAATTGTTATTTTTATTTGATTCCGAGCATTTTCATATTTATTGACCTTTTAAACCTTCTCTGGACTTCCACAAATAATTCAAGATGAAAATTAGCCAAATCGGTGCAGCCGTTCTTGAGTTTTAGCGAGACTAACGAACAGCAATTCATTTTTATATAAATACATTGAGAAGCGGGTGAACTTGGTGTGTACCTTGGTTATTGAAGACATTAGTGGATGAAGGGGATATGATAGATACAATTTGTTAATTTTGAGAAAACGGGTAACAAACTTTTGTTACTTATTTTTGAGATATTATGCGTTTTTTGGCTATTATTTTTATTATTTTATTCGAATATGGAGAAAGAAAATCGAAAAAAAAACAGAATAAGAGTATTGTTTTAAGAATCATTTAAAATTAAAGAATACGTTTAGTGCCCATATCACTTTCTTTCAACTATTAAAACGATAATATTTTTTCATCGCACGCAACTCCTTCATCACAAGCAATTTCTAAAAATAGCCTTTAAACCTGGAGTTTTAAGGTCTAATATGGTTTATAGGCACATAACACTTTCAGTCAATGTCAAAAATCAAAAATCTTAAAAATTGTACTTAACCCCTTCATCCAGTAATGTCTTCAATTAATTTTTCTGTTGTGTGAATATCGATGTTCAACTTGAAACACAGGAGAGTTAATTCTATTAGAATGGCAATACCGGAAAGCGTGGTTGCTTTGTATCCCAGATATCTAAAGCATATTTTGGTATTAAAGTGCTATCCGCCTGTGGAGGCTTAGTTCGAAAGATAACTACAATTGAATACAATAAAAATTTCTTCTTACAAAAGCAGAGTCAGTCATTTACACTTCTATACTAATATTATAAAGAGGAAAGATTTGTTTGTTTGTTTGTTTCGAATAGGCTCCGAAACTACTGGACCGATTTGAAAAATTCTTTTTCCATTAGAAGCCGACATTGTCCCTGATGAATATAGGCTACTCTTTTTAATTTTTTTTTAATTTTTTTTTTGTTTCATGTGTGTTTTAGTGTTTCCGAAGCGAAGCGAGGGCGGGTCGCTAGTAATGAATAAGAGTGTATTAATGAGTGTACAATTAGACGAGAGACGGCATTGTTAAAGAGAATTTTCCCGTGTAAGCTTGTACAGTCAGCAAAACAAGCTTTAGTTAGAAACAAAGCACGAAACAGAACTTTGAAGTAATATACATAATCTTAGTTATGCTGACGTAAACATTGTTTTCAAGTAAAGGTGAATTTAGAAAATACGGACTTAAATTGAGCAGTAAAGCCAATCTTGCAACGTAGCGACGCGACATCGTGTCAGAGTGTAATAACAGTTGACTACAATTTGACAAAATGAAGGCATATTTAGGTCAATTTATTTATTTATTACTAGCTGACCCGGCAGACTTCGTAGTGCCTCAATCGATAAATAAAAGACCTAAACTTTTGTATAAAATAAACATAAAACAAACAAAAGGAATCCGTCCGACGAGGGACACATCAAAGGGAAAACAAAAGTGTTATTTTTATTTAATTCCGAGTATTATGATATTTATCTACCTTTTAAACCTTCTCTGGACTTGCACAAATAATTCAAGACCAAAATTAGCCAAATCGGTCCAGCCGTTCTCGAGTTTTAGCGAGACTAACGAACAGCAATCCATTTTTATATATATATAGGTATAGATTACTAGGTATTTCATTTACTTCAGATATTACATACATATTAAATTAAACATAACACTTCACACAGAATACAAAAAAAAACTACAACAATTTCGGAATAAAATTATTGTTTTTATTTTTTTAACTACCTTAATCTATAGGCTGGTTAGTATCTTAGAGTGCTCAACATGCACACTTGTCTAGTGTTGCATTATTGGGCAGTCCAGATCCATCTGCGAAAGGAACAGCCGCAAGTAGCTGCTGGGACTTTTTTTTTATCACCTAGGACTGTTCCGCACGCGGCGAATGATTTGGTATTATTTATTTATTATTCAATATTTATTTATTTACACATTATGTATTTTGATACATTCGTGGAATACCCTAGGTATTATTTTCCAGTCAATCAAAGGTGCTTTGTTTATTGCTTGGACGAGCACACGGCTAACCTGGTGCTAAGTGGTTATCAGAGCCCACAGACATCAGCAAAGTAAATGCTACTACCCACCTTGAGAGTTGAATTCCCAGTCTCAGTGTTATATAGTACAATAGCTGCCCAACCTTTCAAATCGAATCGCATTACTTGCTTCACGGCAGAAATAGGCAGAGTAGTGTACAAGACGCCCTAGCACCACTAATTACGCGAATTATAATATTTGCGAGTTTTATTTTTATTACACGATGTTATTCCTTCGCCGAGGAAGCCAGTTGCGAAGATTTTTTAAGTACGCTATTTATTAGAAAAATTGGTGCTTGCCAGCAGGATTCGAACACCGTTGCATCCCGATATACGAATGCACCGGACGTCTTATCCTTTAAGCCACGGCTTTATACAGTGATGCAGAGAAGGTCATGCAAGATGTAGTTTGATTATACTAGAGGTCCCGCAGTAGTTGAAATTCGACTTTATTAATGGGAATTGTAAGTTTGTACACTATTATGATTGTATTTTATACTTCTATAATCACAAATTTCGCCAAGACTACACTATAAAAAATATTAACAAAGACAAACAATATTTAATCTATTCTCAATTTGACAACAGACGTCAAGAACAAAATAAATAGTATGCATGCGTATGTGCATCAAATACATGGTATGTAGTGTGTGTAATGTTTTCTTTATTGATTTAATGTATCTTTTATGCATTATTTTAAAAAAACATTAGCATTGTGCACTTCTTCTCTATATTCTCTATAAGTGTGGAAAATTTCATACTCCTCCGTCCGCGCAATTTTCGTAAAAAGGGATACAAAGTTTTTGCTTCACGTATTAATATATAGATTAATACATAAAAATATATAATACATGCTTTTTAAACACATTTTACCTTGGCGCTTACGTTACAAATATCTCAATCTTTGAACACAGCAACGTACTCTTTTGACATTGAATAAGCACGATGTAAGTCCCAAGAGAAATTTGAATATTCGTCTCTTAACTTTTTCCAGTATCTTTATTCAAACGTTTACTCTACTGTTTACTTTCTGTATTGAAATGATAATAATAAAGAAATATTCAATTTTTTTATTTATTGCTTAGATGGGTGGACGAGCTCACAGCCCACCTGGTTTTAAGTGGTTACTGGAGCCCATAGAGATCTACAATGTAAATGCGCCACCCACCTTGAGATATAAGTTCTAAGGTCTCAGTATAGTTACAACAGCTGCCCCACCCTTCAAACCGAAACGCATTACTACTTCGCGGCAGAAATAGGTAGGGTGGTAGTACCTACCCTTGCGGACTCACAAGAGGTCCAACCATCATTTATTATAGTCATCATTTATGGTCTCATTTATCTGACCGAGATTTCTAGATGACGAATATATACTTGATAGGCAGCGACTTTGTAGGTTTAGCGATAGGGAGTAGCTTGCTTGTGCTTCAGACTTTGCTGACCACCATCAACGACGGTAACCAATCACCATTAGATGAGCCTTAGAGTCGAATGCCTAAAATAGCAAAAACATTTAAAAAAAATCTCCACTAGGCCGCTACCAGAGAGAAACCGTTGCTTGCGACGCAGGGTTCGGCGAGAAAATTAATCCTCAGACACAGCCTACTGAGTTTCTCGCCGGATCTTCTCAGTCGGTAGAGTTTCCGATTCGGCGGTAGATTCTGCGAAGCACTGCTCTTAATAGGGCTAGTGTTGCAACGTTTCCAGGTTAGAGCCCCGTAAGCTTACCTACTCGTTTGGTATAGTATGATTCCGCGAGGTCACTAGAATAGGTAGGAAAAAAAATGTAACTCAAGATACGGAGATATAATCCAATGTTAAGACTTTAGGCAGGCGGCTGGTCGTCGAAGTCATACCGCATTCCTATGCAGCATGATAAGAGGACATGCTGCGCTGACTCCAAATTATGTGCGATAAAGGGAAGAATAAGTATGTTATAAAATAATTAAAATTAAATAAGTACACGGGTGACATTAAAGAAAAACATGTAACGTACGTATACTGTAACGGACGTGACGTCAGCTGCCATGCCCTGCCGCCAGCCATGCCACCAAGCCACGTTAACACGCCCCCTTCCGCCACTGCAACTAGCCAAAACCAACGAAGGAGGGACAGTGTTAATAAAACAAGCCTAGCCAGCCATTTCGACCCGCTTTCTGCTTTCTCGCACAAATAAAAGAACTTGTCGTTACGCTGCTGGTTTTTTTTGTCGCATCATTTACTACAAGACAATAAACACTATTACCGCTAAATATAGTTAAATATCGCACGTCACAGGCTAAGAACGACGTAAATTACAAAGAAAATTAAGATAACTAAGTAAAGAAAGTGATTCGGTAGAGTTATAATTAATCATTTATATGATATCACTGAATAGCCTGATGAAATACTCTGAGGTTATTGACTTTTAACTTTGACCGAAACCTTTGCTTTCAGTAGCTCAAATTTCACAGTTGAAGTTAGAATTCGTTCTCGATTTATAATATTTGTTTACCCGTTTTATTGGAAGTGCAAGTTTAAGCTAGTTTTGTGTCCGACATTTACTTTAGAACTATCAGGCCTTTTTTTTCGGGGTATGTGGGACTTGACGATCTGCAGGTGTTGGGAGCAGACCGTAGGCCCAAGAAATTTTACGGGCCTACCGCACCAAGCGACTGCACTCTTACATCCGACGTCCGATCTCCGACCGGGGCCAGAATCTGGTCAGAGTAGGGGGTTTCCCGCAGTCAATACTACAACCAGACACGCGGCGCCACCCCAAGGACGCCGGACCGACGGGTCGTCGAGGCTATAGCCGACGACCAACGACGCCGGTCTCTGCGGTACGGCAAGAGCTATCAAGCTGAGTTATCAATAAAGCCCGTTTCTATAAAATTAGTGCGTAGGCGACACGAACGCTCGCCTAGACGTTCAGTGTCAGAGTGAGAAAGAGCCTCCGATTGTACCATAGACTGTGAAGTCTATAGCACAGACTATACATGCAGTTTATGGTATACTGACTGCATTTATAAATACAGTAGAGACTGCAACGAGTAGGAAGTCTGCTAAATACTTATCATTTACTAGTTAACCCGGCAAACTTCGTAGTGCCTCAATCGATAAATAAAAGACCTAAACTTTTGTATAAAATAAACTTAAAACAAACAAAAGGAATCCGTCCGACGGGGGACGAAATTTGTTTTCAAAGGGAAAACAAAATTGTTATTTTTATTTCTTTTCGAGCATTTTCATATTTATCTACCTTTAAACCTTCTCTGGACTTCCACAAATAATTCAAGACCAAAATTAGCCCAATCGGTCCAGCCGTTCTTAAGTTTGAGCGTGGCTAAAGAACAGCAATTCATTTTTATATAGATTCATTCATTTATTGAATTTATACAACACAACTGGTATTTTGATGTTCTGTTGTTTATTTTCCAGACAAGGAAGAGTGCAATGCTATGGATTCCAGGCGCGGCAGTGAGGTGACGAAGGCAAAGACGATGCAGCTCCGGTCACACACGGGGATCAGCTAATGTGAGCTGTGACTAGGACTAGGAGAGAGCTCGTACGAATGGAGATGAACGGGACGGAGCCTCGTGGCGAGGAAGCGGCCGTGACGCTGGCGCTAAACGTGGCCGTCACCGTCATCTCCGCCATCGGAATGCTCCTCAACGCCTATATACTATTCGTAATCATTATCACTAAGCAGGTACGTGGCGATATCTGATATGGAGCCTGTGAAACGCCTTCTTTGCTGCCAATTAACATTTCATAGTAATGAACTTGTATTAAATATTTTTCCTGATAAGAATATTCGAAATAAGTTTTACTGGTGTTTATTTTTTACTGGTGGTAGGACCTCTTGTGAGTCCGCGCGGGTAGGTACCACCGCCCTGCCTATTTCTGCCATGAAGCGTTTCGGTTTGTAGGGTGGGGCAGCCGTTGTAACTTGAAACCTTAGAACTGATATCTCAAGGTGGGTAGCGCATTTACGTTGTGGATGTCTATGGGATCCAGTAACCACTTAACACCAGGTGGGCTGTGAGCTCGTCCACTTATCTAAGCAATAAAAAAATAAAGAAGGTACTTGGGCATATCTAATATGGAACCTGTCAAACGCCTCCTTTGCTGCCAATTAACATTTCGTACTAATTAATTTTTATTAAATAATGTTCCTAATCGGAATATTTCTAAATAAGTAGCTACATTTAGGTTTCCTATTTGTTATTATATTATCTTTATTTAAGCTGTCGAAAATATAAGTATAAATGAAATAAATAAATAACAACATGACTATCTCACCCTTATAATCGGAACGTATGACTACTTTGCGGTAAAAATGGGCAGGAACCAATAAATAACCAAATTAACATTTGTGGCCGCACAACAAAACAAATAAATGTGTGTTATTCAATATTCAATTAACTTAAACTCGGCACCCCTAACGAAGTATTGTTCGAGCACATAAATTCATTCTAGTTGTTAATTATTTAGAAATCCATTACAATTGCCGTAAATGGTTGGTTCATGAATATAATATCATTGCCACGTCGAGATGCGTGTTTCGAATACTGATTACAGTTTTGAATAAGAAATGTACTAAAATTAGTGTTGATTTGTTTGAACGCGAAACAGTTCCTGGTACCTACCCGTGCGGGTTCACAAGACACCGTCCCAACAATGACTACGCAAGTTCCTATTTTCTTAGAAAAATTGGTACCTGCTTGCGGGATTCGAACACGCGCCCAATCGCATCGCTAGATACGAGTACATCTGGCGTCTTAACATTTAGGCCATGACCACTTCGCCTTTGAGCCATAAAACTTTTGACAACAGAATAGAACGGACATAGCCTAATATCTTGTTATTATCGATCTATTTGAGAGGTTTAAAAAAAAACTTTCTCTAATATAAGTCTTGCCCTGAAAGTAAAATAAAAAAACTTACATAAAGTAAATCAATGAAATCTGTCCAGTCGTTATTGAGTGATGCTCCATCACACATGTGGTCATTGATTTTTCTTTAATCACACCTTCTATAAATTTAAGATTCTGACCATATTTTAAGCAGGCATCAACTTTATAACTAATGCTGAAAATGCAGCGATAAATAAACTATCGGCGCTCACATGGACAAGTAAGTTCCAAAACTGCATCTGCAACTAAGTTGTACCAACTGCAACTAAGTTGCATCGTAATAACAATTTTTCTCGTCTCCAAACTGAATCGCATGGTTGATTTGCGGCTCTCAGAGCGGAACTTAATGCGGAACACAAGCGTAAGAGCTGAGATTAAGACCCACCAAAATAAATCGTTGGGTCATAGCCATCGTAGCCACCGTGCTACGAGAAGCTACAACGTAGCATAAACATTATGAACAAAGACTTAAATTGATTTAAGTATATAGCCTCTCAAGACTATCAGTATAGGTAGAAAAAAAATTAAGTATGATTTGAGAAAGTGGTACAGAAGGGTGGTCACAGCCCTCATCATTAAGGAATACGATGCAAGAAGGACAAAGTATTTTTGGAAAAAATATTAAAACATATACTCAAAAATACGATTAAATTACTGACGTAGAAATAAAACATAGCAATCAGCTTCACTAATGGTGTGATTTTTTAATAATTTTTTTATTGATTAGATTTGTGGACGAGATTACAGCCCACCTGGTGTGAACCTGGTTACTGGAGCCTATAGACATCTACGACGTAAATTCGCCACCCACCTTGAGATATAAGTTCTAAGGTCTCAAGTATAGTTACAAACGGATGCCCCACCCTTCAAACCGAAACGCATTACTGCTTCACGGCAGTGATAGGCAGGGTGGTGGTACCTACTCGCGTGGACTTACAAGAGGTCCTACCACCAGTAAAAAAATGTACCCTACGATTATTATGGCACGGTATTAATGCCAACCATAAAATACCGAGCTGTTTACCTTTTGACCGCTGGAACGTAATTGTACCTTCAAAGCCGCGCTATAAAGCAGAAAAATTGAGGTCATTAAATATTCTAAAGGATCTCTGGGCTCATAGTAGCCATAAAACAAACGGCAACATCGCTTAGACGGGCACAAGTTTGAAATACTTGGCATATTATGACAAAACACGTCCTTGTTTAACTTAGGGCTGTCCAATTTCCGTTGTTTAAGGCTTTTGCAAATTTTAACCATTTTTATTGGTAGATATCGGTAGATGAAATCCTGGCCCACTTCATGTTATAAAACGTAAATGCCATCAGATTGATTTGTGAAAATCGAAGCGTCAACAGATTTAGAACTGTGGCTTCTCTGGTCGTCTAATCCAAACGAATGATATCTTTGAATTATACAAATGAACGTATTCTCGGTTGATTAACTTTGATAAACTTTTGATTGACGTCACCCACTAATGAAGAATAATGTAATCTAGTTAATAGAATTGAAAAGTTATCGTTAAAAAAAATGTTAAGATTCGCGACTGAATCCCACAAATTTTTCTACATACATATTATTGGTGGTAATTGTTACGTTATAATACTCAAAGTAAAAATTTCATATTTAAAAAAATATCTAATATTACAAAAAAAAAAGTTTCATATTAAAAAAAAAAAAAAGAAGTGCCCCCTGAGTTTCTTGCCAATTCTTCTCAGGACGGAGGCTAGTTCTTGTGAATTGGCGGTAGTTCTTTTGACGTTCAACAAGTATGTACTTTCATTTATGTTGAATAAAAAATTTTTGATTTGATTTCATTTGATTATGTAGGACGTTTCAAAAAAAAAATTTTTTTCGTAACCAACCTCAAAAGTTACGTTTAGATGCCAAAATAGGCCTCTGAAAATAGGAGCCCTTAATATTAAATATTAAGAATGTCCGCATCGCACTTTTCGATTTCCCATAAGAATAACACAGGAAAAAAGTTTTTTTTTTGTTCTGATGTTTGTAACTAATGAACCACAAATTGCTCTGCAATTTCTATCAACTATTGAAGTGAAACTTCCTTATCGGCGTTGGAAAAAAATTTACCGTCACATTTTTCGGTTACGCGTCACATTTTTCCGTTACGCGCCATCTTTTAATTAACGGCTGTATGTTCTGAAGTATGGATGCGCATTTGAGAAACCGACCTCATGTCTCAAGGTGGGTCACGGAATACATTTTGTAATTGCAATAATCCCAGGTAACCCACTTAATATCACGTGGACCGTGCTATTATTGTTATTACGTAAAATAATAGGAAGAAAAGTACCAGGGTATTATGATATCAAAGAGATGTATTATTATAACTTTACTCTGACGTACAGCCTTCTTTATTAATTAACGGCTGTATGTTCTGAAGTATGGATTCCGATTTGAGAAATTGACCTCATGTCTCCAGGTGGATTACGGAAATCATTTTGTAATTCCAATAATCTCAGGGAGCCCACTTAATAATATCACGTGGACCGTGCTATTTATTACTGTTATTACGTAAAATAATAGGAAGAAAAGTACCAGGGTATTATGATAGCAAAGAGATTTATTAATAATTAACGGCGGTATGTTCTGAAGCATGGTTTCGGATTTGAGAAATCGACCTCATGTCTCAAGGTGGGTCAAACTTCACGAACCTCAGGAACCCCATTTAACACCACGTGGACCGTGCTATTATTATTAATTTATAGGAAGAAAAGTACCAGGGTATTATGATATCAAAGAGATGTATTATTAAAATGCTGTAATAATCTTAGTAGCAAAAAGGTAAAGTGAAATAATTGTATTATTTGTATTCATGTCTATGATAATAAAATCCTTTTGTTTAAACTTTATCTAATTTAACTTTATTTAACCAATTTCTAGAAAGTTGCATGTAGATCATTTTTCGAAAAATAAGGCCATAAACAAGTTTCACTTCTTACGTGTGTACACTAGTACACGCACACATTTTTTTTTGTAGAGAATTGAACGCTCTACAAAAAAGTTCTGATATCAATTTTCAATTAATCAACTCATTCAAAAGTTATTCAAGGTCAAAGTTAAATTCATTATCAATTCAGCCATTTTCTTCATAATCCTCCGAAATTTATATAATATGTAAATATGTACATATATACGTACTTAAGAAATGTTTACGAATGATTTTCACGGTGAAGAAGTAATATCGTGTAATAAAAATCAAACTTACAAAGATTATAAGCGACGTAATTACTGATAATCGGGTGTCTTGTGAGACCGCATGGGTAGGGTTACCACCCTACCGATTTCAGCCATAGAGCACTAATGGGTTTCGGTTTGAAGGGCGGGGCAGCCATTTTACCGGGTGAGCCGTGAACTTGTCCGCTCATCTAAGAAATAAAAAAGGTTCATTATGCAAGTTTGTTTGAAACTTTGATCAAATAATATTGTTCCGAATTTTTATCTGAATATTTTCTTTTTTATTAAATTTTCAAATAAGTAAACGTAGCTCTGTGATACTAAGTGATACTTGTCAAACAAAGCGAGCGAGTTGATTATATTGGTGGCGCGACAAGCACGAAAATCGATTTTAATCGTTAATTGTTTTAACGATGTTTGATTTTCAAAAAGCGTTACATTGAGTACTTCAGTTTGACCAAAAATTATGTTGTAACAACAATACTTTTTTTTTTTTTTGTAAGCCTTTATGGCTGATACTAAACAACGATATTTACACATAGTAGCAAATTGTTTTAACTTAAATCGAATCTAATACATCGGGTTTCCCGGTTCAGTGATCAGCGTGTCCTGTGACACATAGGCCTCTTCCAGCTGCTTCCATTCTTCTCTATTGCTAGCTTTTCTGGACCAAATTGTCCCTCCAATCATCTTTATATCATCTGTCCACGTTCTAGCTTGCCTACCTCTTTTTCTTTTGCCATCACGTGGCTGCCATTCTGTTATAATTTTAGTCCATTTCATTTTGCTTTCCCTTGTCATATGTCATGTCCATCGCCATTGTTACACACAACACCACACATGCCACAAAAACAATACTTTAATGATAAGAAAATGCCGAAAACCTCAAAAACACAAATCGAAACTGCTAAATTTTTCCCTGAATCGTAATTCAATTCTACTGAAAGTTTTGTGACGGCGGCAAGCAGGGCATTAATAAATTAAATAAAGAAATGGGTCATTGACCTTTGGTTACGGTAAGAAAAAACGTGTGATATTAGTTTTGCTTGTCAACAAAAAAAATGAAAGGAAAGCCGATGTTTGCGGAAACGAATTATTTTTTGAGAGTTCTCGGAACTCTGAACCGCTGTACTCAACATACATCAAATCACGTCTACTGTGATAAAGGAATAATTATGTGGAGATAAAATTAAAACCGCGAAACACTTGTAGCAGGACTTATTTGTACTGTGTAGCGCTAGCAGTTTTTTTCTGCCTATAATAACAAAACAAATGAGAATTTGATATAAATCTAAATCTTTATTCTAATTTTTTTCTTTATCTCTAATTTAGTACTGGTGGTAGGACCTCTTGTGAGTCCGCACGGGTAGGTACCACCGCCCCGCCTATTTCTGCCGTGAAGCAGTAATGCGTTTCGGTTTGAAGGGTGGGGCAGCCGTTGTGACTATACTGAGACCTTAGAACTATATCTCAAGGTGTGTGGCGCATTTACGTTGTAGATGTCTATGGGCTCCAGTAACCACTTAACACCAGGTGGGCTGTGAGCTCGTCCACACATGTCAGCAATTAAAAAAAAAAAAAAAACTTGTAGTGTCAATGAATTATTTGTGGAGGTCCAGAGAAGTTTTAAAATGTAGATAAATATGAAAATGCTCGGAATTAAATAAAAATATCAATTTTGTTTTTTCTTTGATGTGTCCCCCGTCGAACGGATTCCTTTTGTATGTTTTAAGTTTAATTTATACAAAAGTTTAGGTATTTTAATTATCGATTGAGGCACTACGAAGTCTGCCGGGTCAGCTAGTATAAAATAAATGCCACGACGTTCTTGAGAAATGATGTAGAAATGTAAAAAATGCTGTGCCTTCCTACCCTTTAAGCTGGAACACAATATGAGGCAGAAAACTTATGTGACCCTACCAGTTAATAACGTTACCACTTTATTATCATCGGTTGTAATCGGTAGTATCGGATCTAGATACTTATGAAATAATGATGAATTCACAATGGTCGAATTTCCATTCGTTCGTCAGCTTTACAAACGAACATAATATCTTTTTTCTACACGCTAGTTATGTCTCTTTGACTTTGGAAATTGTCTTTGAGATCTTATGCGTTGCAAACGCGTAGGCATTGTTACTAGCCGAATTAGGTATACTGTTGATTACGACCTTCGTGCGACACATATGATAAACATCACGCTTTTGATAACCTAATTGCAGAACTGAGTATTCCATTTCGGCTTCATCCTGGAACTTGTTTAATTACATCTCCGAGTTAATTAAACGAGACACACAAACGTCTTGTACAGCGCCTGACTAAATATAATACGGAACTCATGTAATATGGACTTAATTTTGTTTTCCAAAGCTCCTTGAGAATTTATATGCGTCACAAATGCTCATTTGAACTAAATTTATGAATTTGAAAAGTATATTTATTCGTTTTTATTACTCTACATGAGTAGGTGAGGTTAATGCCCGCTTAGTATTTTTTTTATTTAATTAATTACCAGAGGTCGTACCACGTCATTGCGGATTCTCCCGATCCATTATCGGTGCTTTTAGGTACCTCAGGCACCGGTCACCGTCCTCGCCGAACCCGTCGCTTCCGACGAAGGGCTCGACGAGTAAATTTACCCATAGACACAGCCCACTGAGTTTCTCGCCGGATCTTCTCAGTGGATCGCGTTTTCGATCCGGTGGTAGATTCTGCGAAGCACTGCTCTTGCTAGGGCCAGTGTTAGCAACACTCCGGTTTGAGCCCCGTGAGCTCACCTACTAGCTCGGTGAATCTAGAATAGCCCCGAGGTTACTAGAACAGGTAGGAAAAAATAAAGAAAGAGGGCGTAAATATCACAACATGAGTTGAATAAGTTGTTAGGTGTGCCCTCCAAATTTTTCGAAGCCCAAAGAAATCACAAAATGAATTCCGGAATCCCGCCACCAACCTTGAAGTCTTAATTGTTTTGTTTAAGGGCTTTCATACCCTTCGCACCGGAACACATGATCAATAATAATATTCGCACTCAATTCATCTCAAAAAAGTTAATTGGTAATAATGTAATTAAAATTGTTATATATGAAATTATATGTCGCATTATTTATCTTTAAGCATTTACTGTTACAAACTGCTATATACAAGATTGTAACAATAGTATGACATAATATCGTAATGAAAATTTACCTTTAACTCTGTTAAGAAATGTAAAAGTATGTATTATGTAACTCAATCACGCAGAAAATGGATAGAAAAGAATTTGGGTGAAAGATTGCTTAAAGAAGTTTATAACTTGGTTACGACTTAGCGTTCTTTTGATTATGGTAATGATATTGCTACATAGCAGCGCGAATTTCAATGTTACAAAAACAATAGGATAACGTGTTCGCCGTTTCGTCATTTTACTTATAAATCAATCCTAACAAATCGAATAGTAGTTCATTGGCCGGATATTGTGAAAATGCAACATGATTAATTTTTCATGAATCACAAATTTTAATACGAATGCAACCGCGGGACAGTTCTGGTAATAAATATAATATGGTAATGTAAAAACAATATCACGCAGGAATTTTATGTTATGCAATGAAATGAAGCCCGCATTTGTTAAGTTTTAATTAGGTCGATCAAACATCCGAAATAGGACCGACAATTAAACTTTGAAGGGTAATTTATTTTTTTCTTTCAAAGGTTGCCTTTCCAATGTCATTGTGGATTCATAATTATTTCATACTAGCGACCCGCCCTCGCTTCGCTTCGGAAACATTAAAACACACATGAAACCAAAAAAATAAAATATTTTTTTTTTTAAAAAAGTAGCCTGTGTTTAGATAGATTATTAGTATAGAAGTATCTGAATCCGATGCTACCCATCACAGCCGATGATATTAAAGTGGTAACGTTATTAACTGGTAGGATCACATAAGTTTTCTGCCTCATATTGTGTTCCAGCTTGAAGGGTAAGAAGGCAGAGCATTTTTTACATTTCTACATCATTTCTCAAGAACGTCGTGACATTTATTTTATACTAGCTGACCCGGCAGACTTCGTAGTGCCTCAATCGATAAATAAAAGACCTAAACTTTTGTATAAAATAAACTTATAACATACAAAAGGAATCCGTCCGACGGGGGACATATCAAAGGAAAAACAAAATTGATATTTTTATTTAATTCCGAGCATTTTATTTACTACATTTTAAAACCTCTCTGGACCTCCACAAATAATTCAAGATCAAAATTAGCCAAATCGGTCCAGCCGTTCTCGAGTTTTTGCTAGACTAATGAACAGCAATTCATTTTTACATAATATATAGATGTGAGCTCGGAGATAATCACGTAAGCAATGCGCTCGACTTTCCTTCAATAGTAATACTGGAAATACGAATAAAGCCCACTTTATGATCCGCTCTTTAAAAGCCAGTTCAGTTTAATTCGAATACAGTTATATGGACGAGGATAGCTAATAATCAAACGGATCAAAGGCGTATATGACAGACGACACGTTGACCCGTAAAACCGATCCTATTATTTAATTGTGAAGATTGTTTTTAAATTGTCTATCTTTGTATTTTTGAGTCAGCAATAGAGTTGCAGTCAGCAATTAAAGTTGTAATCATTATGTTTAGTTATGTTTATTATAGGTATCAGATTTATTATCTGAAAATAATCAAGAATAAAATCTATACTGATATATTATTATAAATCTAGTGATTTCAAGGATGTTCCGTTATAACTATTCAGTAGTTATAACGGAACATCCTTGAATCCATGCATCCGATTGACTTGAAACTTGGTATCCGTGTAGAAAATACATGTACTTAATGGATAGGCTAATATTTATATGAGTGTTGGACTCCCTAATAATAATGACAATAAATAATAATGTTAATTTTTTTTTTTTTTTTTTTTTTTTTTTTTTTTTTTTTTTTTTTTTTTTTTTATTGCTTAGATGTGTGGACGAGCTCACAGCCCACTTGATGTTAAGTGGTTACTGGAGCCCATAGACATCTACAACGTAAATGCGCCACACACCTTGAGATATAGTTCTAAGGTCTCAGTATAGTCACAACGGCTGCTGTGCAATTTTAAAAACCCAGCGAAGCGGACGAGTACGGCCAGTAGTTGTATAAAGACATATAGTTTAACTTCTGCTTTATATTGTTCTTTAAGCGCTCACAACTAGAAATGCATTTAAATATATATTTTTCGTTTGTTTTCAAATGAAAAAAAGATTTCCCGTCATGCCATTTCTTTTATGAATACAAAAGTTTCCCGTCGTATTTTTCTTTGTTTAACATTCCCGAAGTACCTACTGTTTTGCAATTCAAAACGATTTTTCAAATGAACTTAGATGAATGGAAATGAATGGAATGGAAACATGACAAAGAACGATTACAGATTAACAACAGTACCTAACTGTTACTTCACGAAAAATTAAGTTACGATTCGCGCGGAATACGTTGCAACTTTAGATAAAGCATTTACGTGCCTAATCTGTGTGATCGCTGCCCACTCCACCAGCACCTGCGAGACACGCCGGTGACACTCGAGTGAGATTACACCCCATTAACCTGGATTGTCTCACAGGAAGTCAAGTTTAAAGTAGGTTGGAGCGTGAAATCTTTAAATTCGGAAACAACTGCATACCGTGTAGAGTTGTAGTCGAAATAGAAGATTGGTGATTAAAATGGCACGTCACATGATGAACCTAAAAATATCGATCGTTTTTTTTATATTACATGTAATATAATACTCCAAAAAACCTGTGGGGTTGGAAAATCTACATCTATATAACTCGTATGTCGTATCACTCTTGTCAGAGCGGTCGTGGTCGTCATCCAGCATCATTGCTGTGGGCAGATGTTATGCGCCTCACGAGCGATCGCCACTCCTCCCGGTTTGTGATGAGCCTGGTACACTCATGCAAACAGCCGCCAACTGCTGACTTGATCTGGTCGGTCCATCGCATGGGCACCCTTCCACGCGGTCTGGTGCCTTCTACTTTGCCCTGAACCTGAATTTTTTGTATATAACGAAGAACCTAATTATAAACAATGGTATTATTAGCAAAAAGTTTCATTTTATAAATTAGTGAAAAATATTATATATTTATTACACTCAGTTTTTTTTATTTTTTATGATTGCTTAGATGGGTGGACGAGCTCACAGCCCACCTGGTGTCAAGTGGTTACTGGAGCCTATAGACATATACAACGTTAATTTCGCCACCCACCTTGAGATATAAGTTCTAAGGTTTCAGTATAGTTACAACGGCTGCCCCACCCTTCAAACCGAAACGCATTACTGCTTCACGGCAGAAATAGGCGGGGTGGTGGTACCTACCCGTGCGAACTCACAAGAGGTCCTATCACCAGTAATTGCGCAAATTATAATTTTGCGGGTTTGATTTGTGAATTAATTAGTGAATTGGCTCTTGCTGCAAGGCTTGTTAAGGAACTTCGATTCCAAAAACAGTTGAGGCGTGGGCTGTCCCGTCTAGCGGGAAGGATAGGGGAGTCAAGGACGTCCGTCAATTACCTTTTCACTAGAAATTAATGATTTCATTCTAAAAATCTAAATTGATATTTTTCCCTGTAACATCAGAGTTACAACTTTATTGTCGTATCGAACTTCGGAATATCGTATATTCGGTCCCTTTAAAAAGTGAATTAGGATTTTTTTAATTTACGAATTTATTTAGTGGATTGAATTCTATTTTTCGGAAAATGCAAGAAAAGGATAAAACATATTTTTTTAGTTTATAAAAAATTCATCTTAACATTCAAAAATTTTGGATTTGAAAAATTTTACCTAAGCAGCAAAATAAAATTAGCTAGCAACATTTCCGGCTGTCACGTAGAAATTAATCTAATTTATAGAGGTATTTCAGATAATATACGCAGGTAACGTACGTAAATATACGTAATATACGTAATTAATAAAGATAATATACGTAGCACTATCAAAAATATATTTTGTAGTCGTCTAATGAATAAATGAATCAAAACACGTACGCACGTACGGATTCTCGAAAACAAACTAAATTCTGACTTTGTTTGGGAAAATTCTTAAATTGGATTTACATATAAATTTTATTTTCATAGAATTTACATTTAAATACTATTTTCAAATGGTTATTTAGAATTGAATGGAATTTTTTTACATATTTTATTTTTTGATTGCATAGATCGGTTAAAGAGTTCGAGATCCACCTGGTCTTTAGTGTTTACCGGAGCCCTCAGAAATCATAACGTGAATTCTGCTTCCCATGTTGAATTAAGAGGTTTAATTCTCATATAGATAGTACAACCGCTGTGCCACCTACCAAGCCTGAACACATCATTACCGCTGGCAGAAATGGGAAGGCCGAAAGCATCTACCGGTACGAGTGTTGAGGTGATAAGGTTGTGTTTTAAGTGTCTTTTTTTACCTGCCTATCCTAATAGCCTTGAGAGGCTATTTCAGCTTCTCCTTGTTGTGTAAGTGAGCTCACGGGGCTCAAACCGGGTGTGTTGCTAAGCCTGGCCCAAGCAAGGGCAGTGCTTCGCAGAGTCTACCACTGGATCGGAAACGCGACCCACTGAGAAGATCCGGCGAGAAACTCAGTGGGCTGTGCCTATGGGTTAATTTACTCGTTGAGCCCTTCGTCGCAAGCGACGGGTTTGGCGAGGACGTTTATCGGTGCTTGAGGTACCTAAAAGCCCCGGTAATCGGAACGGGAGGACCCGTAATGACGTGCTGAGGGCAAAGTGGTTTGAAATTTGATGTTAAAATACGTGTGGTTTGTGTGGCATTTTCTATGAAACTGCCAAATATGACAGTAACTGGCCATATTGCTTTACATCTTCTTTACATGCAGTATTAATATGATGCTATACAAATAAATGAAACAGCGGGCTTACACTACGCCCTACCACAACTAGTGGTCAATAAAAAGCAGCATAAAAAACGAGAAAAAATATCATGAGAAATTCATTGCTAAGCATCAATTGAAATACTATAATTTTGATATTTTGCGATATGAAAACGAATCGAAACATATGCAACAATCCAAGATCGAATTAAATGTTGGATTCGAGATTGAAACATTACGAGGAGGAATCAAAAAATAGTAAGAACGAAATACTCCTTGGTAAGAAAATAAATAAATACTGGCAGGCACAGCTCAGATACATATTTGTAATATGAATAAAGAAAAAAATCGTGTCGGAACGTGTTCTCGAAAATGGAGAAAAACGAAGTGCGAGACATTATTTACCTCTCTTTAAAAAAGTTAAAGACACAAGATATTCATTGCGATTTTGAGGCAACATTCGGAGAGTCTGCTCCGGCGTATTGCACTGTCGCAAGGTGGGCTTCTCAATTTCGTGTAGGGAGATCGAGCACGGAAGACGAACAACGCTGCGGCCGTCCATCGACGTCAGTCACCCAAGAAAATGTTGCGAAAGTCGAGAAAATTGTGTTGAGCGATCAAAGAGTTACCATCCGATACTTAAAACAAGAAACGGGCATTTTATATGGAAGTATTCAATCCGTATTGAAATAATCTTTGAATATGAGAAAAGTCTCCGCAAGATGGATGTCGAGACTGTTAACCGACAGTCAGAAACAAAATCGACTTGACATTTTGAAGATATTGTTGGACAAGTTTCAAGAAGATTCTGAAAACTTTTTGTCTCGTTTCGTAGCAATGGACGAAACATGGGTCCATAATTTTGATCCCGAGACAAAACAGCAATCTTCGCAATGTAAACGGCCATCATCACCGACCCCGAAGAAGGTTCGTGTCATGGCATCGGCTGGCTAGGTTATGACCTCTATATTTTGGGACTCCGAAGAGATATTGTTAATTGATTACCTGGAGCGTAGAACCACTATTACAGCCCAATATTATGTAGCTTTAATTTGCAAGTTGAGGAATGACATCAAAGAGAAAAGAAGAAGGAAACTTCGATGGTGCGTGCTGTATCATTACGACAATGTACCCGCGCACAGGTCGGCTGTTGCAATGTCTGTCATTCAGCAAGCTGGCTGCTTCAAATTAGTTGACCACCCTTATTCACCAGATCTAGGGCCTAGCGATTCTTGTCTGTTCCCTAAATTGAAAGAATACTTAAGGGGAAAGAGGTACGAAGACGATAACGAAGCGATGGAGAGCTTTTTGCAGGACCAAGACAAAACTTTTTTTTCGAAAGAGATTCAAGCCTTGGAAAAGCGCTGGACTCGGTGTATAGAGAGACTCGGAGACCATATAGAAAAATAAACTATTAGGTTATCAATGGTCATTATATTCTATCTCACTACTTTTTCATTAATGTAAATGAAGCTCTTTTGGCCCTTCATTACATTTAAATTTCCAGCGCATTGGCTTCGACTTTCCTTATATATTAGTTATTGTCTATAATGGAAGCTATGTTCATTCTATTATTAGAAAAATAGCTGCCTGTCTTTGTGCATACAAAAAGATAACGTGCTTTCTTAAAAAATAAAAAATTCCAGATTTAAAAAAACGTTTAAATATTGAAACAATAGCTTTAAATTTTGTTTCTCTTTGCAGAACGAAAATAATTATAATAATTGTAAGTGTAGAAATAAGTTAATAAAATTATAATATATTAAATAATTCTTTGCAGAGCAAGAACTTGGTTATTTTGTTTCAATAAACAACACATTACATTAATTTCAGCCATTAGTCAGTTAGAGCGATCGCTTTCTGGAAACATTTTTCTCAGTCCGTCTTACTATCTACAAGTATACTATAGTGACTCGAGTGATCGTCAATTCTATATGTAGTTTTATACCGAGTAAGTGCTACTAAAGCTAGCTTATTTTAAATTTAGTTTTCTGAAATAATTGCAATATACTTGTAGTATATGCTAATAACCTTGAAAACTAATACGCTTAGAAAATAAAATTCCATATAAATTAGTTTTGAGTAAATATTCTTTAAAAATCAAAAATCGAAATATGCAGGATTAGAACGCACAGAGAAAAAATACACGGACTTCTTCTTTCGCATTTCACACTTCATCTATTTTCATGCAATATAGAAATTACTTAAATTTAATCAGAGCATCCCAAGTATGATTCAGCGTATGAAACAACTAGGATTACCCCATCAACAGGGTGATTGTCGTAAAGATAAGTGAAATAACAAGCACGCTAAACAATAAAGGCAGCTTGCTGAGTTTGGAAATGCTTATGTCTCGACCGTAACTCGGTCATAAACTATCGTGCAGACTGGCTGTGTGCTCCACTTCACATGTCACAGATAATCTCATATTAAAGCACTAGGTAAGGAATCAGTAATCAAAAATAATGTTTTAATGCTGGTGTTTGGTTGGTTAAGAAATACATTTGATTGCAGTCTTAAATGATTCGAGAACAGCTGTGATTCTAAGTTGATAGTTTAATGAGTGGACGTATTTTACGACTTTTACCACGTGTATAACATATGAATTATTCAGACGACAAACTATTATTTGTATGGAAATAACACCATGAAAGTTCACCAATATAAGTAATTTTAATTTTTTAAATTATAGTTGCTTAGATCGATGTACGAGCTAACAGCCCACCTGTTGTTAAGTGGTTACTGGAGCCCATAGACATCTACAACGTAAATGCGCCACCCACCTTGAGATATAAGTTCTAAGGTCTCTATAGTTACAACGGCTGCCCCATCCTTCAAACCGAAATGCATTACAGCTTCACGGCAGAAATAGGCAGGGTGGCGGTATCTACCCGCGCGGGCTCACAAGAGGTCCTCAACTAGTAATTACGCAAATTATAATTTTGCGGGTTTGATTTTTATTACACGATGTTATTCCTTCACCGTGGAAGTCAATCGTGAACATTTGCTAAGTACGTATTTCATTAGAAAAATTGGTACCCGCCTGCGGGATTCGAACATCGGTGCATCGCTACATACGAATGCACCGGAGGTCTTATTCTTTAGGCCACGACGACTTGTTAGACATGCTTACATTATATTTTAAACAGATCATCAGTACGAAGTGTGCGTTTATAGTTATCAGAATAGAGGATTGAATGAACTATTCAACATCGAATCAAACATTTTAAAATTAGCTCTACTACTTCTAAAATTCAATTTATAAAATTCAAACAACACTCGTACACTATACTAATTTTGTTTACACTGCATTAAACACTCTTGCATAACATTATCCAACGGCGTATCTGTTAAAACAGAAATGTGCAACGTTTATTTGTTCAATCTCGAGCGTTTGCACCCACAGCCAAATCGCGTGATGAACTCACTCGATCTACGTGTAGTAGTATGCAACAGAACTGTTAAGGCTCCAACGAACCCACACATCTAAGCAATAAAAATAAAAAATAAAAACTAGCTGATGTCAGTTTTAAAAATTTTTGCGGTTTTTTTTTAAGTTGACAGCTGTCACCTGTGATTTTTCAAATTAATTATTAAAAAGGGAGCGCTACACAAAAGAATAATACAGTACCAATATGAAATTGCAAATATGGATTGAATGAAAGTTATGCTGAAACTGATCTCAAAATTTGCGTAATTTATTACAGGGACATATCAATGAAGTTCTTGTGGCCTCAACTGTATAACGTTATCCATTTTTGGCTTTAACAGAAAGACGCCACATGCTAAACAGAGAATGTATTAATCGAATTATTGCAGTAACGATTTTCAGAAAAAATTATATCACGTAACTCAGATGTCAACTAGCCACTAAGATCGCTAGGATTTTAACGCGGTGAGATTTCTTTCATCGGGGCTTTGTGCAATCTCAATTTTTTCAATCTCAATCTCAATTTCAAATTTATACGAACAAATAAATTCCTAAGCTCAAAGCCGATATCCAACGCGTCTTCGATCAGATACAGTCGTATTTTGTGGAAAGGCCCTCGAAAGTTTCATGAAAAGAGCAATGACCCGTCATCGGAGCCGCTCTGGCTGGCCATTTTCCGGATGTTTTATTCCACACTTTAATCGGAACGTGTCTACTCTACAGTGGAATAGAAACATCACAATTCACTCAAAAAATACGTGGTTCAATTTTTAAATGAAATAATGGGCTGTTTGTGAAATGGCCTGTATTAGAATTGTGATGTGTTTTCCGCACAAAACGTTTCGATTTACGATCAAATCTATATATATAAAAATTAATTGCTGTTCGTTAGTCTCGCTAAAACTCGATAACGGCTGGACCGATTTGGCTAATTTTGGTCTTGAATTATTCGTGGAAGTCCAGAGAAGGTTTGAAAGGTAAATAAATATGAATATGCTCGGAATTAATTAAAAATAACAATTTTGTTTTCCCTCTGATGTGTCCTTCATCGGAAGGATTCTTTTTGTTTGTTTTAAGTTAATTTTATACAAAAGTTTAGATCTTTTATTTATCGATTGAGGCACTACGAAGTCTGCCGGGTCAGCTATACGAATACAGACGTTAAAATTTTAAAATAAAGCGAAAAAAGGAAATCATAATTAAGAGTAACGGTATCTAAAACAATATACATTCCTTGAATTAATTAAATAAATCGATTTCTTCCTATAGTACTACTATCTATCTAGCTTTTTGTCTTGAATATTGGAAAACCATAACATTAGCATGGAAATGAACGGGTTCGTTTTATACTGTACCTGAATTCTTAGTCTATGTTTAGGAATTTCGGTTTATTTAGGGTTATTGTGAATTCAATTTCAACATAATTAGATGGACTTTCTACGATTTTCAATTAATTTTGTTTACCCGAGAAAACGCTTCTGAAATGTAAAATGTTTTTCGTACCGCGGGAGAAGTTATAGTCAACGCTAGAATGAGCAAATTAATAAAAATTAATAGTGAAATTTTACTAAAATGAACTTCTAACGAATATCTCGAACAGCAAAAGGAAAGACTATAGTAGATTTCACAATGATGTTATTTGAAACTGATTTTCTCAACTACCCTCTGATTAAGTTGTATGCATGAGTATTCTAGTAAAAGATCACTCTCGGCCCTTTGTTTTAAAGGATCTTTTTCACCACAGTCCATCACTATGAGGATCGGATCATTACAGTGTTATTGGATCTAGGGAAGTTCCATCGATAAACTACCCTCTATGATCGCTGGAAGAGTTTCTAACTAAAGTCTTTATTCATCATTTCAATTATTACTGTCTATATTCTATATCAATACATCTATTACCCGCCACAGCTTCACCCGCGTGGACTGCGATTCATTTTAACATTTGTTAAGCCTTATATTATGTATATAAGCCGGCGAAAACTTTTATTTTACCTAACAGTCCTAGTTGTTTGTTTGCTATTATGTTCAAATTCTTTATAGATCCTTTACTAGAGCCTTCTTCATTCTTCCATCTTTCTCTCTCTCTTTCTCTTAATGAAAACATGTAAAGTCTGTTTCCATAGTTTCCTTAACATTTAAAAAACTGGAACATTAAACCCGGACCGGTATGTACCAGGGTAAACGCAATGAAACCGCATGCATTAAGTCAGTCACATTCACCTGCTGTTGCAACCTGATTGCTTCGTGGATTTTCTATTCTTGGCTGAGAAGCGAATGGCTGATACAGGTCGATCAGCAGCAACAGAGTTAAAAGAACTGAGCAGATTTCTTTAGAACAATAAAACACTCATCAGGAAATCAGAGATAGCATCTCCACGGATGCAATGGGACTCTAGAAAATCATCATTGAAATAAATTAAAACATTGAATCTCTGCCTTAATTCTAGGTTTGTTTTAGCTAACGAACACTTTTCTCAATTGAATGAGCCAACGGTATTTCAAAGCAAATTTAAATGGATATAGACAGTTTCAATGCTACACTATCGGTGTTAGTGGAAAATTCAATTTTATTGAAACATAAGATTCAACTATAATGGACATAATGCGAAAATGTTTCACATTAAATAGAAGATTTTAAGTCTACTTAATAAAGTGGTTTAGTTATGTCTATTTATAATTGTATTTCATTCCGATTGCGAGTTAATTATGAACTTGCTTATTTTTCATGATAAGATGAAGAGATTGGAGTTTATGCCCATAAATGAACTCAGCTGTCAACTGCTGGATATAGGCCTCTCCAATTACACACCACTAAGCATGATCCTCGGCTTCTATCATTCTCAAGGTGGGTGGTGCATTTACGTTGTGGATGGGCTGTGAGCTCGTCCACCCATCTAAGCAATAAAAAATAAAAAAACAGTTCTTGCCAGCCACCCAATATCTTTTTTTTTTAGGATTGAAGGATTACTGGTAGTTAGGAAGGTGGGCGAGCAAAGGCTCAGCCAGGAGGGGGGAGATTTGCTAACAACTGCCCGAGCGCCTCCGAAGGAGACCTAGCAACTTAAAAGCAGCTGCTTCGCGAATGAATCTACTATCGGATCGGAATCGCGATCCGCTGAGAAGATCCGGCGAGAAACTCAGCGAGGTGATGTATGGGTTAGGTTGCACGTCGAACTCTTTGTCGAGTTCGACGAGTAACGGTTACCGGGGTCCCTAAGGCCGCTCCTAGTGTTAGAGCTGAAGGCGTCCCTGCATAGATCGTCACTCCACCGAATCTACGTTTGCCAATTCGAAGTCTCTACTCAAGAACACGTGTACCTCAACGGTTATCGACTCTCCGGCTAATAGCTCAGCTTACTAATCCGCTGTGCTATGTCGATAACTTTGATTCTCTGTAAGATCACCTCGTTCCGGATTCAATCCTTCAGAGAAACTCCAAGAAAATCTTGGAGTTTTCCTACTTAAAAACCTTGAAAAAACAATAAGCTTCATATTGACATTTTTCTATCTAAAAAGACAAACACATTAGACTTTTAAAAATTTAATAACATAATACATTTCACGTAACTTAATAAACATTGAAACATCACGTAATTGTTGGTTTTAGCAAACAATAATTACACCATTTTGTTAAATATTATAAACGGATCTCCATTTATTCTTACTTTGTTATTCATGTAATAATTGTGTCAGTCTTTTTAAAACTGTTCTTTTTTTCAATGCTATGATTGTAGTTTTAATAGAAGTTTACTTTTGGTACGAGCATTCTGTGTTTTCATTTGTGCTGTTGCACTTTTCTCAGCAATTCTCGATGCTAAATTAAATATATTATTATTGATGATTGAAAATGCGATATTTTTATCTTTCTTCACAACATTCGATTCACTCGATGCTGGTTTGATGTATTTCTTAATATCGCTAACATTCCTCTTTTTTCTGACTGGAAGACCTTTTATATCAGCTTCATAGTCATCTTCAGCTTTGATAAATTCTTCTTTAGGCATTTTCAAAACATCGCTTTTTAAACTGTAATGCGACATTGATTGAACTTACATAAATATATATACCAAAATTCCATATTTTAATTTTATTCTTTTTTTGTGGTATTTTGTGACTTTATGTAATGATTTTGTGAATTAATAATAAATATTTTAGGAATATAGTATACAAAGATAACAAGAACCTTTTTACTAATGCTATGGACTGCACAGGTCTTCTTGTTCATTTAAGTTCGGCAATTAATAGTGCAGATTTTATAACAATACTCAATTTTTAAATACGTTTTATGTTACATGAAAAATTATATGGAACGAAATGAGATGAAGTTGATTTATTTGAGACTGTATTCTTTTTTTATTGCCCTTGTAAGCAGACGAGCACACGGCCCACGGCGCCTTATTGGTGAGTGATTACCGTCGCCCATAGACTTCAGCAATTCCAGGGGCAGAGCCCAGCTGTTGCCTACCGAAAATTAATGTAATCAATTGGGCTGTTTTTTTTTGGTAGGTGGTGTCGATGATGTCGACTGTCGACCCGAAGACCTTTTCAGCTTCCCCATTACAGCTGATTGAGCACGGGCTCAGTCAGGAGGGTGGAATTTGCTATGAAATTAAATGCGAAAAGATAAGGTTGGATGAAATAAACGCACAGATAAACTATAGGCTTAATAGTATCAATGTACTAACTTGGGATTTTCAAATTTGTCCAACATTAGCTTTTCTTTGAATTCTTCAAGATCACGGTCAACTTCTTTAGAAATCGCATAATCCATTTTTGGTGATGACTCTATTACTTTTTGCGTGTGGGTTGGCCGAAATATAGCAGATGAAGCTCTTAATTTTGTCGGTCTCACTGGGCCAGGTTTAGGGGTCACTGGAGGTGGATATTTAGGGCTCTTATCTAAATAATCATAGGCCACATCGTTGATGGCGCCAGGGAATGCCTTACGTCTACCCCACTTATCGGGTTCATTAATACTCGCTTCTGGTACTGCTTTTCGTAAAGAACTATCGGCTTTGTCCACATTTATGTTGATGTTCGAGGGCATTATTCGTCTACCTGACATCATTGGGTCAGGAAATGCTGGAAAGTGTGGTAGGTATCTTTCGTCGTATCCAAATGTTGTCTAAAACAAGGATTAGTACATTTAGATAAGTTTCGTGCAAAAGACACGGCCAGACGTTTTACTGGTGGTAGGACCTCTTGTGAGTCCGCGAGGGTAGTTACCACCACCCTACGTATTTCTGCCGTGAAGCAGTAATGCGTTTCCGTTTGAAGGGTGGGGCAGCCGCTGTAACTATGCTTGAGACCTTAGAACTTATATCTCAAGGTGGATGGCGTATTTACTTCGTAGATGTCAATGGGTTCCAGTAACCACTTAACACTAGGCGGGCTGTGAGCTCGTCCACCCATTTAAGCAATAAAAAAAAGTCGTGGTTCGAATGCGTGCGCTAATAATAAATATTCATGTATATTGTTAGTAAATAAGCTACATAACTAGGCTATGGAAAGAACATTAGAATCAATTATAAAAGAGACAAATATTGTAAGTAATATTATCACTGGTTGCAAAGGTAATTTGTTCTCTGGCCAAAACAAAACGCTTCCACTCCGATCCACTCCATTTTAGAGAAATATCGGGCTATATTTTTCATTTAGCTATCAATGATATTAAATCTTTACATAAAAACTCCAAATTTTTGTAATCTGAATTGGTTCTCTTAAATATTGATAGTATTTATTATCTATGATTGATTCTAATCAATTTGACCACGTTATTAATCGATTGACGTTTTGCGCGTATGAATTCTTCTCGAAATTTCGATTTAAGGTTTAAATTTCGACGTAAACATTTTCGTACTGTCAGAAGATCAAATACTAATGTCAATTTATAATAAAGTTTATTAACAAAATTATTATTACCTTCACCGCTCCTTTAGCAGTTGTATCACGTGCATCCCCCGACTTTCTCATGTTAATGAGGCCTTGAATAGCCTTGAGTTGATCGACCGAGCCCAGTTGATATTTCGACATTATCTGAACGGGTTGCATAAATAATGAATTTAAAGATCATATCGATGAATTTGTGGATTCAGCATAAGCGAATCTAATGTAAAAACGAATATTGCATATAAGATTTTGCGTTTCAAAATTCAATTTAAATGGAAAATGAAAGTTACCCACTTCGAGACTGCATTTCGCATTCATGTATTTAAATAATACAATGTTTCAAATAAACGGATTTATTCTATCATTTTCGAATACTTCTTTCAGTATATTGTCTGTTATTCATAGAGACTAATAGAAATTTTATCAGAACTGTACCTAATAGTTCCCGTAAAAGCTACATTCTATCTTAAGTTTTTCATTTAAATAGTTGTTATTATTATCTGGTTTTAAGTAGTTACCAGAGACAAGTGAAGTCCATAAACATAAGAACATCAATACCCACATCCACTTTGAGACATGAGGTCGAAGTCACAATTCCATTGCACAACGGATGATCCTGGACCCTTTCAAAATGGAGCGCACAATTACTTCTCTACTTTACTACTGTTGACTATCGTGATACTAAAAAAACAATGCTGCCAATCTTCCGGAAAATCTCTTAGTAGCCTCTTACGACACTATCGGTTAGAAAAGGGTTGGTGGTACCTTAGGCCGAAAAAAAAACAACAGTTATTGTATTATTTAAACTGTTACCTCTGCCATTTCCAAGTCGCTCGTGGCCGGTTTGGTTGTCGTGCTAAAGGCCGGGGCCTTGGCGGTTAACCTCATCAGTGAGCCTTCGAACTTGTTCTGATCATCGGATTCGAAAATGGAATCGTCCAATCTTCGTCCAGACTTCGATGCTTGAGGATTTTCTTCTTCTGGTGCTCCAGTCATGACTGCAAACATCGTTTCATAAGAATCAAATTATACGTGCTTGGAAAAAGGCCTTTTAGCCTACGCGTATGTAGGTAGGCATTCCGATAGAGGCACCCGTCACGTGCGGACGTGCTCATCGTCCACTCGATCGCCCGGTCTTTGTTCGCCCGGCTTTTGTTAGCCCGGCCATTGTTCGCGCGGCCTGTGTTCGTGGTACATCTGCCGACTAAGTGCTCTTTCTGGAAGTTTTTATTTGTTTTGTTTCCTTTTGTTGTTTCTGTGTTCGTGGTACATCTGCCGACAAAGTGGTTTCCTACAAGTATTTATTTGTTTTTGTTTCTTTTCGTAATTTCTGTTTTGTTGTGCTTTTTCTTTGTCCTGTAGTAATCGCGCCGCATTGCCACCTGTGTTCAATAGAACCGCTCAGGTCCGAGAAGTTGGGGCCTCGCCGCAAGGCGAGTGTTTTCAAGACCCGGGGCCGCCCTACCTGGGTACTCAGCGATCATGGACGCTGTATTCGCGGAATTCCTCCGACTTCGCCACCCACAGCTCGCCTCGGAGTTTTTGGCCTTCAAGGCCAATCACACTGCGAGCCCTCTCGAGGACTCCGCCGCGCTCGCTGCTCCTGCGTCGCCTGTACCTGCGTGCAGAGCTTCTGCATTGAGCACCGCAGCCTCTGTCGTGCCTGCCGCTCCCGTGTCGCCTATACTGGCGAGAAAAGCTGCTGCGTCGTCCGCCGTGACCATCGTTTCAGCTGAGCGATCATCCGCGGCCTCCGTCGCGCCCTCTAAAACACCTACACTTGCTCGTAGGTCGCCTGCACCCGCCTCCTCGTGCTCCGACTCTGACTCGGACATGGAGGTCGACCTCGCCCCCGCCTCATCGACGGATGGATTCACCCTGGTACAGAAGGGTAAGAAGCGTGCCGCGGAGTCTCGAGCTCCCGCGGCCGCTAAAATTAGCAAAGCCGTGAACGCGTCGCGCCCCCGCCCTCAGACTCCCGTTGCGCCCCCAGCTCGTGCCACTCCGTCGCCGCGTCCGGTGGCACAAAATAAAACCCAGACCCCTCCCCCGGTTATCCTTCAGGAGAAGGCAGCTTGGGATCGAGTTTGCCTGGCCCTTAAGGCCAAAAATATAAATTTCACGAATGCCCGTAACCTCGCGAACGGCATTCAAATTAAGGTTCAAACACCCGACGACCATAGGGCCCTCTCTTCTTACCTCCGTAAGGAGCGTATAAGTTTCCATACGTATACGCTCCAGGAGGAGCGCGAACTCCGCGTTGTAATACGCGGAATCCCTAAAGAGTTAGATGTAGAGCTCGTAAAAGCCGACCTGTTAGAACAAGGCCTACCAGTGAATTCTGTGCACCGTATGCACACCGGTCGCGGTAGGGAGCCATATAATATGGTTCTAGTCGCTCTCCAGCCTACCCCCGAGGGTAAGAAAATCTTTAACACACAGACCGTCTGTAGGCTCTCTGGTATCGCTGTCGAAGCCCCCCATAAAAAAGGCACTCCTAGCCAGTGCCATAACTGTCAATTGTACGGGCACTCTTCCCGTAACTGTCACGCGCGCCCCCGATGTGTTAAGTGTTTGGGCGATCACGCCACGGCCTTCTGCGCTCGCGACCAAAAAACCGCGACGGAACCGCCTAGCTGCGTCCTGTGTCGAACACAGGGTCACCCCGCGAATTACCGTGGTTGCCCCCGAGCCCCTAAAATAAATCGCCGCGTCGCCCGCCAAAACCGCCTCCGAGCTTCCGGCCCAGACATCAAAGCCTCGGCACCCTCTGCGTCGCAGGCTAAGCCAGCGTTCGTTCCGGCGGCGGTGCCCAGTGTCTCGGCCTGGGCAAAACCGCTGCCGTACACGAACACGGCTACAACTCCCTCCTCCGCGATTCGTCCCGCCCCCGCGACTCGTCCCTCTCCCGCGACTTGCCCTCCGACCGCGTCCGACAATCTCGCTTTAGCGATCGACTTCTTTCAGTCGATCAACTTTGAGCGCGTTAACGCTTTGGGCGACGCCATTCGCGCTGCCTCCACTGCACAACACTTTATCGCCGTTGTGCAGGAATACGCCGACGTATACGCGTCATTAAATACGTACGTCCTCCCCTCACTCCGCCGGTAATCAATGGCGTATATAAGTAGAATAAAGCCCCTATCCGTAACGATAGGATTTTTTAACGCTTACGGTCTCGCAAATCAACGTGATCAGGTTTCTGACTTTTTGCGTGACCACCAAATTGATATCTTTTTAGTGCAGGAGACCCTACTTAAGCCCGCGCGCCGTGACCCTAAAATCGCGAACTATAACATGGTCAGGAACGACAGGCTCTCTGCCCGTGGTGGTGGTACCGTCATTTACTATAGAAGAGCCCTGCATTGCGTCCCGCTCGATCCTCCCGCGCTCGCTAATATCGAAGCATCAGTGTGCCGAATCTCACTGACGGGACACGCGCCGATCGTTATCGCGTCCGTTTATCTTCCACCGGATAAGATCGTTCTAAGCAGTGATATCGAGGCGCTGCTCGGTATGGGGAGCTCTGTCATTCTGGCGGGCGACCTAAATTGTAAACACATTAGGTGGAACTCACACACCACAACCCCGAATGGCAGGCGGCTTGACGCGTTAGTCGATGATCTCGCCTTCGATATCGTCGCTCCGCTAACCCCGACTCACTACCCGCTAAATATCGCGCATCGCCCGGATATACTCGACATAGCGTTATTAAAAAACGTAACTCTGCGCTTACACTCGATCGAAGTAGTTTCAGAGTTAGATTCAGACCACCGTCCCGTCGTTATGAAGCTCGGTCGCGCTCCCGATTCCGTTCCCGTCACGAGGACTGTGGTGGATTGGCACACGCTGGGCATCAGCCTGGCTGAATCTGATCCACCATCGCTCCCGTTTAACCCGGACTCTATCCCGTCTCCTCAGGATACCGCTGAAGCCATAGACGTCTTAACGTCACACATCACCTCGACATTAGATAGGTCATCGAAACAAGTTGTAGCGGAGGACTTCCTTCACCGCTTCAAATTGTCCGACGATATTAGGGAACTCCTTAGAGCTAAGAACGCCTCGATACGCGCCTACGACAGGTATCCTACCGCGGAAAATCGTATTCGAATGCGTGCCCTACAACGCGACGTAAAGTCTCGCATCGCCGAAGTCCGAGATGCCAGATGGTCTGATTTCTTAGAAGGACTCGCGCCTTCCCAAAGGTCTTACTACCGCTTAGCTCGTACTCTCAAATCGGATACGGTAGTAACTATGCCCCCCCTCGTAGGCCCCTCAGGCCGACTCGCGGCGTTCGATGATGACGAAAAAGCAGAGCTGCTGGCCGATACATTGCAAACCCAGTGCACGCCCAGCACTCAATCCGTGGACCCTGTTCATGTAGAATTAGTAGACAGTGAGGTAGAACGCAGAGCCTCCTTGCCACCATCGGATGCGTTACCACCCGTCACCCCGATAGAAGTTAAAGACTTGATCAAAGACCTACGTCCTCGCAAGGCTCCCGGTTCCGACTGTATATCTAACCGCGTTATTAAACTTCTACCCGTCCAACTCATCGTGATGTTGGCATCTATTTTCAATGCCGCTATGGCGAACTGTATCTTTCCCGCGGTGTGGAAAGAAGCGGACGTTATCGGCATACATAAACCCGGTAAACCAAAAAATCATCCGACGAGCTACCGCCCGATTAGCCTCCTCATGTCTCTAGGCAAACTGTATGAGCGTCTGCTCTACAAACGCCTCAGAGACTTCGTCTCATCCAAGGGCATTCTTATCGATGAACAATTCGGATTCCGTACAAATCACTCATGCGTTCAACAGGTGCACCGCCTCACGGAGCACATTCTTGTGGGGCTTAATCGACCAAAACCGTTATACACGGGAGCTCTCTTCTTCGACGTCGCAAAAGCGTTCGACAAAGTCTGGCACAATGGTTTGATTTTCAAACTATTCAACATGGGCGTGCCGGATAGTCTCGTGCTCATCATACGGGACTTCTTGTCGAACCGCTCTTTTCGATATCGAGTCGAGGGAACCCGCTCCTCCCCACGACCTCTCACAGCTGGAGTCCCGCAAGGCTCTGTCCTCTCACCCCTCCTATTTAGCTTATTCGTCAACGATATTCCCCGGTCGCCGCCGACCCATTTAGCTTTATTCGCCGACGACACGACTGTTTACTATTCTAGTAGAAATAAGTCCCTAATCGCGAAGAAGCTTCAGAGCGCAGCCCTAGCCCTAGGACAGTGGTTCCGAAAATGGCGCATAGACATCAACCCAGCGAAAAGTACTGCGGTGCTATTTCAGAGGGGAAGCTCCACACGGATTTCCTCCCGGATTAGGAGGAGGAATCTCACACCCCCGATTACTCTCTTTAGACAACCCATACCCTGGGCCAGGAAGGTCAAGTACCTGGGCGTTACCCTGGATGCATCGATGACATTCCGCCCGCATATAAAATCAGTCCGTGACCGTGCCGCGTTTATTCTCGGTAGACTCTACCCCATGATCTGTAAGCGGAGTAAAATGTCCCTTCGGAACAAGGTGACACTTTACAAAACTTGCATAAGGCCCGTCATGACTTACGCGAGTGTGGTGTTCGCTCACGCGGCCCGCACACACATAGACACCCTCCAATCCCTACAATCCCGCTTTTGCAGGTTAGCTGTCGGGGCTCCGTGGTTCGTGAGGAACGTTGACCTACACGACGACCTGGGCCTCGAATCAATTCGGAAATACATGAAGTCAGCGTCGGAACGATACTTCGATAAGGCTATGCGTCATGATAATCGCCTTATCGTTGCCGCCGCTGACTACTCCCCGAATCCTGATCATGCAGGAGCCAGTCACCGTCGACGCCCTAGACACGTCCTTACGGATCCATCAGATCCAATAACCTTTGCATTAGATGCCTTCAGCTCTAATACTAGGGGCAGGCTTAGGGACCCCGGTAACCGTACTCGTCGAACTCGACAAAGAGGTCGACGTGCAACCTAACCCATGCATCAGCCCGCTGAGTTTCTCGCCGGATCTTCTCAGCGGGTCGCGATTCCGATCCGGTAGTAGATTCATTCGCGAAACAATTGCTCTTGAGTTGTTAGGTCTCCTTCGGAGGCGCTCGGGCAGTTGTTAGCAAATCCCACCCCTCTTGGCTGAGCCTTTGCTCGCCCACCTGTCCTGGTGAAACTGGAAAGGCCTTCGGGCCACCAGTAAACTTTCAATCACAAAAAAAAAAAAAAAAAAATGTAGGTAGGCTTACAAACATTTTCTGCTATAGTCTATATCTATTTAACAGATTTCTGGGATGAGTATTTTTTTGCGAAACGAAAAATGTAGGTATATTATAACCATGTCTACTGTCTACTTTAAGTATTCTATAATTATACGCAACAAATGAAAGATTTTTAACAAATGCGTATTACCTTATAGTAATATGCCATATGCTATTTATTTATTGCAAGCACACTCAGAATTATTTTAAATATTGACATTGTGTTAAAAAACCAAAGTAATATTTTATTTTTAAAAAACTTAAGTGTGATGGTTAATTTTCGAACTATAAGTATTACTAGATGATGACCGAGCTTTACTCGGTTTTTTTTTCGATAACGCCATCTTGTTGTGTCTTTAAAGCGGTTAGTTGCCCTCAATTAAGAAAAATAGTATTATTATTCGCCAATAGATGTCGGGAAGAGTTAATTATTAAAAGACGAATAAAACAACATTTTCTGAAAATAAATCGTAGCTAGATCGATTTATCGCGCCCGAAATCCCCTGTACACTAAATTTTATGAAAATCGTTGGAGCCGTTTCCGAAATTCAGATTATATATATACACTAGCGACCCGCCCTCGCTTCGCTTCGGAAACATTAAAACACACATGAAAACAAAAAATTAAATAAAAAAAGTTTAATAAAAAGTAGCCTATGTTCATCAGGGACAATGTCGGCTTCTAATGGAAAAATAATTTTTCAAATCGGTCCAGTAGTTTCGGAGCCTATTCGAAACAAACAAACAAACAAATCTTTCCTCTTTATAATATTAGTATAGATATAGAAGAATTGCACGTTTAAAGGTATAACATTATTAAAATATTAAAGAGAAGTCATGACGATTCAAAATCTAGATTACTAGTTATTCTGATATGTGCAAAGTTGGAATACAACTCATCAAACTTGGCACCCTACGGATTTTATATTCTAGACCACGTATTATTAAAATAAGTATATTAGTTTTTGTCATTTCATTTTACTCAATAAGTTACAAATGCTTTCCTTGTTTAACTGGTGATGTTTTGAAAATTCCAAGAAAAAATTGAATTCAAAATTGATTGTCAATTCCTTTGACGAATCAGTTCTGAAGACAAGAATCGTTTATTTATTTATTAGTCTAAGGTGGATAGAAGTTGAAACGGTTCGATACTGAGCGACTAATTACAACTCGAAGTCTCAGATACATTACAATAAAGGATATTCCGTTCTTCGTTCCGAAGCGAATAATTAGGTTGAGGTTTGTCGTAGGACGAAGTTTTTTTATGTTTGAGGAATTACTGGTGGCCCGGAGGCATTTCCAGTTTCACCAGGACAGATGGGTGAGCAAGGGCTCAGCCAGTAGTGGTGGGTTTTGTTAACAGCTACCCGAGCGCCTCAGGATAAGATTCATTCGATCAGGATTCGGGAAGTAGTTAGCGGCGGCAACGATAAGGCGATTATCATGACGAGAAAGAAGCATGATGGCGATATCTGTATAAGACGTCTTACCCTATTAGTATTAAGGATAATGATTTAAATATTAAGCCTCGATACGAGTACCAGGGAGTAGGGACAGATATGGGAAAAGTAGTAGCAGGTAGTAAAAGAAACCAGGTTTTTTTTCCTACCTATGCTGATAGCCTTGAGAGGTTATTTCAGCTTCTACTTGACGTGTAGGTGAGCTCACGGGGTCAAACCGGAGTGTTGCTAACATTGGCCCTAGCAAAAGCAGTGCTTCGTAGAATCTACCACCAGATCGGAAACGCGACCCACTGAGAAGATCTGGCGAGAAACTCAGTGGGCTATTGGGTATATGGGTTAATTTACTCATCGAGCCCTTCGTCGTAATCGACGGGTTCGGCGAGGACGGTGGTCAGTGCCGTTAATGCATCGGGAGGATCCGTAATGATGTGTCAGAAAGCCAGGGTCGCGTACCCGTAAAATGAAAAATCTTTTAAATTTCATTGTTCATATCCCTGTGTTATAAATTACATTTGAGAAATTTGAGAAAACGTAACATTCTATTTCATATCATGTGGAAACAAATTGTTTATTATACAAACGTCGACAAAATTGATAGTATACAAGTCCCATAACAATGTACCTGCTTGATCGATGAGGATTGAACGGTATATGTATAAGGAAGGGGGTTTGTTTGATCATTGTACAGAGATTTGCATTGTAGAGAATTCGAAACGATATTATGCAAGGATATTATTGCTGGTGGTAGGACCTCTTAAGTCCGCGCGGGTGGGTACCACCGCCTTGCCTATTTCTGCCGTGAAGCAATAATGCGTTTCGGTTTGAAAGGTGGGGCAGCCGTTGTAACTATACTGAGACCTTAGAACTTATATCTCAAGGTGGGTGGCGCATTTACATTGTAGATGTCTATGGGATCCACTAACCACTTCACACCAGGTGGGCTGTGAGCTCATCCACCCATCTAAGCAATAAAATCCAATCATTGTTTCACGTCATTTTATTTATCGTACAGAGCCTTAGATATATATCTTGTATATAACAAAAAAAGTGCGCACTCCGATTTCATAATTGGAACCAATGTTTTTTTTTGTGTTATTAAAAATTTCAATGTATCAATTAGAAGGTGTTACAGTTTTATATTAATTTTGAACTATACATTGCGCTTTGTTACTTTCTCTTTTAACTTTATGAGCACTAAAGTAAATTTAAAAAGCTTTTAAAGCTTGTGTACTGGATGGAACCAATTTCGCATGCAAACAAATACAAAGTATACCTCATTGAAAATGTTTACATGTTTGTCTTTACGCTCGGTTACAAAGTATTATATTTAGAAAATTATTTGAGTACCCACTATGTATGTAATTTTTATTGTTCTAATAAATTAAGCGGAGTAGTGTTTTCTAATGTAGCTCTTATGATGCTTTACCGAAAGGTCTCCGTTAAAATAACTCTTTGAGGGCTCACCAATCCAAATATATCTTCCATTGGTTCTTGGGTGGTAAGAAATCCTATTCATGGAAAGAAACAGCAAGTACGTAAAAGTGGCTGGGGCAAAAATAACTAGTCACTGTCACCATAGTACCCTGGGCATATTATAAATAGATTATACAAGATAGTTGATAGGGCTTAATTTAGTTGAAGAACAGGTAATGAGCAGAAATATAAATGAATATCCGGAGACGTTTAAAATAAAATCAACCTTGAACTAAGCATTAAACGGTTAATTTTAAAATGGCTAATACTGATCGACGTACGGTTATCGCATCGGATGTGTCCGGCGATCGACGTATATTATCTCCGCTTCGACGCCATTCCATGGTTAAAGATCAGGTAACGAGCAGAAATATGAATGAATATCCGGAGACGTTTAAAATAAAATCGACTTTGAATTAAGCACGAGACGGCTAATTTTCAAGTGGCTAATACTGATTGACATACGGTTATCTTCTCGGATGTGTCCGGCGATCGGCATATGTCCGCTTCGACGCCATTCCATGTCATCGGCGATCTCATCGTCGAAAACACCTCGCTTTATGTAAACGGAGACGTTGGTTTCTGGGGAGAGCAAAATGCATTTTAAAAGGATATCTTGATCGCGATCGAAAAAACGGTGCGCATGCAACTTGGTGTACGTGAATGAAGTGCAACTTCTTTTTCGATGTGTAGTATTGTGATTTTCTTCATTTTTCATCCTTAAATCAGACATCTTCAACCTTTATATTATATATTTTAAATTATAGAGAGAAATTTTTTTTTTTTTTAAATACTTCATTAAAATATTGAACGCTACTCGATGCTAACGCTCGCGCAGGTTTACTACGCGCATGCGTTCGAGTGCCACGCATTCACTCTCGCTCTGTCTCTTTCTAGTATGGTAGCGTTAAACGTTTAACGCAACCTTGTTGGAAGACGCATTAGAAGTTTCACTTCAAAATGCGTTCAAGCGTTATCATAGCGCCTACCGTAACTATCACACTACCCACTCAAATAACTGACATTAACTACATCGATACAGCATCGATAGAGACGTCAGCAGCGTTCTTTGAGTATTATGTCGAAAGCCCGCATTGGTGGGTACGACCATCCTGCCTATTTCTGCCGTGAAGTAATTAATTATCCATTCCGGCTTGAAAGGTGAGACAGCCCCTATACAATATAAGAGTGATTTGGACCCCGTGTCCCAAAATAGGCGGGGGTATTAATGTTGCACTGTCAATAGACTCCGGAAACAACTTAGCACCGTAGGAGGGTCATGAGCCTATTATCTATATAATAAACATATAAAATAAATGCAGACTATTTGTTTTCAAATAGACAAACTTAAATTGAAAAATTTTAGCAATATGTATAAATGTAACAATAAGATTTTTTGTTTAACTCAACCAGGCTAGAGAAAACCAATTGAATAATAGTATAGATAATACGTTTAAATACTTTAAAAATAGTTCTATGCGAACTTCATTATAAAATACAAAAACGGAAGCATAACGATAGTATATAGGTACAAAAGTATTCAGGGGTGCGTCTTAATTCTTTTGTGGCGTTTTTACCTTTTAAATCGATATATTCTGCTAATGAATAATTATATCCGAGGGCTATCCCTGACACTGAGGCTGTGAGAAACGCGCAGCCAACAGCGGAACTGATGCAGCAGGACATCGTGAACGTCCACAGTCTGAAATGCAGTAAACAATTTAATGCTGAAAAAAATTATCTCCACTATCTTTATCTCGAGCAAGTCCATCAGTGAGAGCATTTTTTTTCCCTACCTAAGCTGATAGCCTTGAGAGGCTATTTCAACATAACCTTCACTAGTAGATGAGCTCAAACCGGAGTGATGCTAACGCTGACCCTAGCAAGAGCAGTGCTTCGTAGAATCTACGACCGGATCGGAAATGCGACTCACTGAGAAGATCCGGCGAGAAACTCAGTGGGCTAAGAAAGAGCATAAGTAAAGCTAGCTACATACGGGAAGCAAATTTTCTTCATACCAATTACCGGAACAAATACCACTGTTTTTCTACTGCCGTTTGTATTTTTTTTAAATATGTTTACATATTACATACATACATTTATGTAATGGTGGTAGGGCGTAATGCGAGTCCGCACGGGTAGGTGCTAACACCCTGCTTGTTTCTGCCGTGAAGCAATAATGCGTTTCGGTTTGAAGGGTGGGGGCAGCCGTTGCACTGTAAAACTGAGATTTAGAACTCATGTCCTGAAGTGTTAATTTACTTAAACAGTAAAATAAACAAAAATTGCCAATACTTAGAATGGAAACTTCACAAATAATTACATTAGGGGTTACTCTGTGTTAGAACTAAACAGGTATAATGAAAAAAACGGTATTTCATTGAAACGAAAGAACGAAATTGGTTGTCAGTATGGTTGTCTGATAATGTAATAAAAAAACATTGACTAAAAATTGCAAACTTTTTTGAATTGAATTACTACCATTGAATTATCATTATTTTGTATTATAATACAAAGAAGGAGTTAATTTGAAATTTACAATTTTTTCGTAAAATTAACGCTTGGGCCGATCGTGCCTCTCTATCGCTTGCTACGCGCTTCTTCTTGCACGCTCAGGCTCAGGCGGAACGTGACACTTTTACGTGCGTGCAGCCGGTGTTCATCGATTTTTAAGAAGTTATCACTTCAAAAAGAATGCTTATTTAATAAATTAGAAATACCTTTGGAACAGATCAATCATCCAACCGCAGCAGGTGAAGATGCAACACATCCTTATATAATTTTGATCCCATTTATTACTTTAAAGCTTGAACCTGCGAAACGTAGTTCCATTAAAAGTTTAATGAGCAAGTAATTTTAATGACGACGCTCGTTTCAACTAAAGTTAGACATCCACACACAAGTGTAGTTGATGAAAATTGTTTTTGTTTTTACTCTACATCCCACCATTCTTATCTAAAAACAATTGAAAAACAATTATCTGCTGTTTCGATACTTATAAAATCATGAAATTAAAAAAAAACCCACTAAATAGCCATTTCGATCGAAGTTTTGTTACATTTATCATTACTGTGTCTATTAGTGCGCATACGATGGCCACTTCGTTCATACATCGTGCAGAATACTTGTTAGCTATAAATACAATGCAAGGTCCTTTTTATTGGTGGTAGGACATCTTGTGAGTCCGCGCGGGTAGGTACCACCACCCCACCTATTTATGCCGTGAAGCAGTAATGCGTTTCGGTTTGGAGGGTGGTGCAGCCGTCGTAACTATACTTGAGACCTTAGAACTTATATCTCAAGGTGCGTGGCGCATTTGCGTCGTAGATGTCTATAGGCTCCAGTAACCACTTAACACCAGGTGGGCTGTGAGCTCGTTACCCATCTAAGCAATAAAAAAAAAAGTATAATCTGTCAATATCATTGTCATTAAATCTGAGTACAAATTCAGAATTATCTACATTGCCTGTTACCTTATTTTCGACAACTATAAGTGAGGAGCGTCCACAGCTAATTTCGATGCGAACAGCAAATTTAAATTTACATTATCAACATTGCCAGTCAGTAGACATCAAACAGCTTACACTCGAATGCTATAAATAAAGACAATAGAAATGTAACGTAACATTGAAGACAAAGCATCTCCGATCTAAAATTAAACTGTGGTACTACGTATTTATCATAAAATCCATTTGAAAGCAGAGTACTTCCTTGCGACCGAATCCTTTGAGATCTCAATCAGAAAGCAAGCAAATTTACTCTTGCGATCGTAAACTTGTTCACTTGCCTCTGACATTTTACCTAACCGACTAAGTAATGTTTCAAGCACACCTTAAGCAAGAAGTGATGAACAAATAATTTGTCCAAATAGAAGGGAGTCTCTGAGATTTTCATCACATATATTCATCACATATGACGAGACTGTAACGCAAAATTTACTCTTACATAACACCACAATTTCTGACAGCTTCTTTCAAAATGATCAGAAGTAGACGGTTGAAAGCAAATGTCAGTCTGTTGAAAATAATTGTCGAGCTAAAGAGATTTATTATTCGAGAAAAATCAATAGAGTAGTATTTAATTAGTATAGCATATACCATGTTCTATTATTTCATACAGCGCGGACCGTCCAAAATTCGAAAACTAGAAACATCAAAGATCGTTACTATGTGAATAAGTTAATCTCAATAAAATATTAAAATAAACTAAAAATTCGAGTGCCCCGCAAAAGAACTATAACTACAGCTAGTGAAATAAGGTGTTTAAACAGTCAGTGCTCTGAATTTTTTTTTTGGTAGTCGCGTAATAATTATTACCTGACGTTTATTAGCAATGATTATCAACGGTACTATTTCCTGACCGCTAATGGCATGTTCTTCTTCAAAAGGATTATCAGCGGTTACCATGTCCGCAATCGTGGAAATCACTCACCTTCACTAACCATGTCACCATTCGATGGCCAGAAAAAAAATTCATTTCTGTTTTTTTTTTTATATATTTTTTTTTTATTGCTGTTATGGGTGGACGAGCTCACAGCCCACCTGATGTTAAGTGGTTACTGGAGCCCATAGACATCTACAACGTAAATGCGCCACCCACCTCGAGATATAAGTTCGAAGATCTCAGTATAGTTACAACGTACAGTGAGTATTAAGCCTATATCTAGTTTTATAGTTTTCTAATTTGATACACATGGACCAATATTGTTTTAATGCTAACGTTGAAAGCTGCTGCTAGCTCAGCGGTAAATTGAGTTTCGCTAACTTCCACTTTCACCTTTAAGTCGTCGTTGTTGACTTCAGTTTTTGGACCACCACGAAGTTCTTTTAGGTCAAAATTTTCATATCGGAAACGTTCAATAGTGAGTTATGCATTCGTTTGTTCGCTTCGGACGTTATAAATGTTGTGGGCTCGTTTTGGGGCATTGCTATCGCGACGGAAGTCTTATTCCGTAATCAATCTTATTTTTATCGTATCCATATGATGAAAAATATACAAATGTAATGAAAACAAAACACTAATCAACAAATAAATAACTGAATTTGAAAATATTTTAAAAATAGATTTCATTTGAATTTAGAACTTAATGCCAGACATACATAAATTACGTTGCAAATGGCCAGTACTGTAAAACGACAACTTCATACATAAAGATCTATGTATTATTTAAAATTTAAAATGTCCAAACGGGCTATTACGTAATTACTCGAAATAGTCGACTTTGAACTTACTTCAAACAAGTTCACGGGCCAACTAGAGTTTTCTGTAATTTAAACCAAGTTCCGAAATATAGAAAGCATTTTCTATTAGATTTGATGTTGAAAAATGAAAAAAAAAAACAAATATTTTCGGCACTTTTTCTTTTAAGCGTCTCTGAAGACACTGAATCTTTAAAAAATGATGAAAGATTCCACATTCTTAGACATGCAATAAAAGTTTCAATTTTGTTCTTAAAGAAAATAGAATTTTGAGTCGTGCTCACACTGTTCTTTTAAAAGCCATACATTGAAATTACTTGAAATATACTATATATATATAGATACTTGTTTAAAAATTACCTTAAGAAATAAACACATTACGTGTGCGTTTTTTTTAGCAAAGTTTATCAAATTCTTAACACAACATTTGGTGTTCAAAACAGATATAAATAAAAAACTTCTACTATGAAACTATACTGTGACCTTAGAACTCATATCTCAAGGTGGGTGGCGGCATTTACGCTGTACATGTCTATGGGCTCCAGTGACCACTTAACACCAGGAGAGCTATGAGCTCGTCCACCAATCTAGCAAAAAAAACTTCTAAACGTTTCTTAATAATATTTTCCAATACTTTCTTCATTTTATTGTATACCCATAATCATATTTGTACGGAAAACGTGACAAGAATTGAGCTCGAAAAATGTATATCGACTACGTAATGACTAAAATGCCTTTAAGCATCTCTCTCTCTCTTCGATCGGTCCCTCATTGCTGAGGATCATGACTCTGTCCGATTCCGTCAACCAGCTGTCTCCATCGATCCCGCCCTGCAGCCCGGTGGAGTGCGTCGCTGACATCCCCCGCTGGTATCCCCAGTTCCTCCGCTATTTGGTCCGACCATCGTTTGGGACCTCTACCTCTAGGCCTTTTTCCCTCTATTTTACCGGTCACCACAAGGCGTTCCAAATTGCTGGTATCCCTGCGTGCAACATGACCAAAATACCGCAATATTCTTTGTAGGCAGGTTGTGGATAGACGTGGAATCTTTTCTATTTTTAACTGCCTGAGAATAGATATGTTGGTGCGGCGGGCCATAATTAAGCATAATACACAAGAATTTTGGTTATTAATCAATAAGCTATAGATATATGTCTCCATTTTATTTGTAATGAAATTTCACCGAATAATATTAGGAAACTTATACAATTAAACAAAGTAAAATAATTTAACATAAATCAATTCATACATACCCCACACGTTTTTTTTTCAATAAAATGATTTTTTCTTACACTATTTTTAATTCAAATTTATTAAAATTTATTTTCTGTTTTTAGTTGGATTTTCTATAAAAGTGTGTTTTTTTGGTTTTTTAAACTATTATTTATTTTAAACTTTTTAGTTAAATTTCAATTTTTTTAATATTTTTTTTCAATTTTTCAATAATTTCATCCGAGTCAGTCTGTAACTTATCCGTGAAATAAGTGATCGGCGCGCCTGGTAGTTTCCCTTCTTGGCCTTGACACAGAGACTCCGGGTCTCAGGAAAACAAAAAATCGATAATCCTAGCAATTCTAGTAAGGATAACGGATCAAACTGCTTAAAATATTGAATTGTCATCGGTCCTTAATAAGTATGCCAAATTTCGAGTTAATCCGACGTTTTCAAAGGGGGTCAAAATCATGTTGAAAGATTCCGTTACATACTAACATACGTATGAAGCTGATAAAAGCGTATTAAAAAAAGGTCTTTCTTACAAAAAAATTAGTTATTCTCCAAGCCGAGAATAGTACCGTAGTAGTAGAAATTTTATTCTGCTCACTTGAATAATAGCATTATATGGTAACTTCGTGGATTTCCACGATCCAAGAAACAGTACATGCTCGATTAAAGATTCAATTAGGCGAATCACTGCACAAAGATATCACATTATATTGAATTCGGATTATTCGGATACCGTCTCTTCAGGTTGTTATATAAAATGTGTGCGAGTATAATAAAAAAAAATGGGTATTTTTAGACTAGTCAAAATGAAAATCATAGTCCTTTATTTCGTATTTCTCGGTGGATTGTAGGCCGACACGGGTAGGCACCATCGTTCTATCTACTTCTGCCACAGAGCCTTTAGACACTTTAATAGTTTTAGACAAGCATCATTATTTCCAAGAATACATTAGTGATGACGATTTTATGTAATCTATGTTGTTTAGTGCAAGTTTTAAAATTATAATACGAATCATAATTAACTATATCAATAGAGTTAGTGGATTATATAACATGCGAGAAGTCGACAACTTTTCCTTAGACTACTTGTTGCAGTTCCGATCGGAAGTGGTACGTGCGGGCTAAATGCCGCCGGAAACCGCGGAAACCGCGCCCGCCGCTATTTCCGGTCGACGTCTGCTCTATTCTTTTTAATAATATAATGTTAACAATCCGAGTTCGTACTGTTGGATGTATGAATCATTTATGTGTATTATATAAGGTGCATTCTAATTTAAGTATGAGTAGGACGGCTCATTTAAAGCTTATACTAGGATTTTATGACACTAGCTGACCCGGCAGACTTCGTAGTGCCTCAATCGATAAATAAAATACCTAAACTTTTGTATAAAATAAACTTAAAACAAACAAAAGAATCCGTGCAATGAGGGACAAATCAAAGGAAAAACAAAATTGTTATTTTTATTTAATTCCGAGCATTTTTATATTTATCTACCTTTTACACCTTCTCTGGACATCCATAAATAATTCAAGACCAAAATTAGCCAAATCGGTCCAGCCGTTCTCGAGTTTTAAGCGAGACTAACGATTAGTAATATAGATGATAGATGATTACGCACACATGCTTAAGTAACAAAACCTGTTTTTTTCACCCATGTAGCTGCATCAGAATTTCACGTTTTCAATTAAAATTAGCATTTTCAAACCAATAACCGTTCCAATCATACACAATATGAACATCGACAAACAGAATTTAATATGAAAGTCAACGATACCACAATCGAATGATCCAGAACAGTTCGATACACAAAAATTCTCGTTCATACAGTAGCAATTTGTATCCTCACAAACTTCCGCACAAAGGCTGGATTAATTCTTTATTCTGTGTGTTTTCTTTTATTATTTTCACTCGGCCCGTATTAATTTTGCAGAGGTTTCAGTCCCCCTGTGCAAAGATACTGACTTTTAATATTTCATGTAGCGTAATACCTTTCGCGAGCTTTTGAAATCGTAAAAATAAAGTTCTTCGACTAAGCTCAAGTCCTAAATATTAATGTTATCGACTCCGGAGGACGGAAAACGACCGATAGGATTGCATTCGGCAAATGAAATTTCGAACGTATTTTTTATTTTTGTATTTGGAGAGAGAATTTTATTTTAAAATGTTAGAAATTTTATAAGTATTTAGATTTAGGTGACATAGGAAACATTAGGAGATTTAGGATTTAGGTAGCCGAAGACAGTCCTAGTGGCGTAAATCGGGTAATGCCTATGTCTGGCAGTAGACAACTGTGGGTTGATCATGATAATATTACTGTGATTCACTGATATCGAACATCAAAAAAAGTTCAACACAGATTCTCATACTTCAAATTTGCAACGGCAATGTTAAGAGAAAAAAAACCGAGTACTATGCCACGGATAGACAAAAGACTTCATCTTTATCCATTGAGAAGAGCTTGTAAAATTGATTCAATGGGAATCACGGGAAACGGGTTTCCTCATTAATTCTTGAACAAAAGGAGGTTACTCCAATAGGTCCTATTGTTTTCTTCAAGTTTCAGAAACTAGCTTTAAGTTAAGTTGTTAATTAACAAGCTAAGCTCAAGGTGTCTATCCAAAATGTCAGTTTGAAGAAGGTATATGTATTAATCACCAAAGCCTTGGGCTTTCTCTATTATTTTTGATTTTCTTAAGTCGAATGTGACGTCGTGCGTTATCCTTAGGGATTCGTGAACAAGACGAGGGTCTGGAATCGGGCATGTTAACAAATTTATGAATAAACTAATAATATACATTACTTGTTAGTGGGAGAAATATTGGCACACATCGGTTTCATTAAAAAACCGTTAAGGATTTTGTCCGTCGTTCTTGTCAGAGCACTCCTAGTGGGACATTTAAACAGAATGGTGGTAGGACCTCTTGTGAGTACTGGTGGTAGGACCTCTTGTGAGTCCGCACGGGTAGGTACCACCACCCCGCCTATTTCTGCCGTGAAGCAGTAATGCGTTTCGGTTTGAAGGGTGGGGCAGCCGTTGTAACTATACTGAGACCTTAGAACTTATATCTCAAGGTGTGTGGCGCGTTTACGTTCTAAATGTCCAGTAACCAAACACCAGGTGGGCTGTGAGCTCGTCCACCCACGTAAGCAATAAAAAAAAACTACAATAAAACTATAATTTTTCAGCCGGCGTCCGCATCTTCGGTGCTCCTTGTCCACCTCGGTGCGGTGGGAGCTCTTGCGAGTGGTGCGGCTCTGTGTGGGGGCAGTGGGATGTGTGCATGCGGTGCTTTGCTTCACGCGCTCCATCCGTTGCAGCTGTGGACTGTATGCGGATTGCATGCGGACCGAGCTGCCGCTATCGCTGCGCCTTTACACTACGCCGCCATGGTGTCTGCTAAGAAGGTACCGATAAATCATCACTATACCCACAAAATAGTTGAGTCATTGATCTTGTATCTCAAGGTGGGCTAGCATGGAGTATTAAAAAATCCATCATAAAATTTAGACTTTTTTTATTGCTTAGATTAGTGGACGAGCTCACAGCCCACCTGGTGTTAAGTGGTTACTGGAGCTCATAGACATCTACAACGTAAATGCGCCATCCACCTTGAGATATAAGTTCTAAGGTCTCAGTATAGCTACAAAGGCTGCCCCCCTTCAAACCGAAACGCATTACTGCTTCACGGCAGAAATAGGCAGAGGGGTGGTACCTACTCATGCGGACTCACAAGAGGGTTACCACCAGTAATTACGCAAATTATATTTATGCGGGTTTGATTTTTATTACACGATGTTGTTGTTCCTTCATCGTGGAAATCAATCGTGAACATTTGTTAAGTACGTATTTCATTAGAAAAATTGGTACCCGCCTGCGCGATTCGAACACCGGTGCATCACTAGATACGAATGCACCGGACGTCTTATCCTTTGGGCCACGACGACTTCACATAGTATTACCAAAGTAACTCAACTAACGCAACGCTTTTTTTTTATTGCTTAGATGGGTGTACGAGCTCACGGCCCACCTGATGTTCAGTGGTTACCGGAGCCATCTACAACATAAATGCCGCCATCTATCTCGAGATATGAGTGCTAAGGTCTCAGTTTTTTAAGTGCACGGCAGAAATAGGCAAGGTGGTGGTAACTCACACGTGCGGACTCACAAGACCTACCAGCTAGTCCTACCACCAGTAATTACGCAAATTATATTTACGCGGGTTTGATTTTTATTACACAATGTTGTTGTTCGTTTATCGTGGAAATCAATCGTGAACATTTGTTAAGTACGTATTTCATTAGAAAAATTGGTACTTGCCTGCGGGATTCGAAAACCGTAGTAGCATCGCTAAATACGAATGCACCGGACGTCTTATCCGTTAGGCCACGACGACATCAAAACGCTTTTTAGAAATAGGTGTTATTTATCAATGGTCAAAATGATGAAATAGATTCTTATTTGATATGTGGTGGATTTTACATCTTACATTTCGTTGGGGATGTGAAAAAGTACGTTTTATTACTGTATGTCGAAACTGTCCAGAATTACGCACGTCTGATTTGTTAAGCGAGTGAAAAATCATTAGTACCTTTCTCCGGCTCGTGCATTTAAAAATGCATGATCACTGGCGTTCCGACCCTTTCCCTAGAATATTTCTTTAACCGGTGTGCGTGTTTGTACGTGTCTCGCGTGCGCTTTGATGTCAAATATAAATATTCTGTCGTCTTAAACATACAGACGGAATACACAAGCAATGAATTGTTTGTAAAAAAGCTCATATATTAAACAACGACTGGAATGGCGTCGCCTACAGCGTATTCTCGTAAGAGCTACGTGCCACATTGCTTCCGGCCTGTCTCGGGTGACTCAGACAAAGGTTGTTGAGTGACAGGGGACCTTAGTTGTTCCGTACCCCGTCTACTACCCATGAAGCGTAGGAAGAAGTCCGGCGATTACCTTCTGACCAAAAATAAACTTAATTTGGTTGAAGTACAAATGTTCACAATTATAAGCGTACTAGCTGTAACCGTCCGCTTCGCTGGCCATTTAAAATTAATATTATTATTTCCCCACAAAGATTCTCATTATTAACACCCTCCGCAACTGGTGTAGGGAGTCCAACACTCATATAAACATTAGCCTATCCATTAAGTACAAGTATTTTCTACATGGATACCAAGTTTCAAGTCAATCGGATGCATTGTTCAGTAGTTATAACGGAAAATCCGTAAAAACCACTGTAGATTTATATATTAGTATAGATTTACAATTTGTGGCGTGTCGTCGTGTACAAGGCGTGTCGGTTTCAGTTCTAATTTTATGTTTTTTTTTTTGTGTAGGTGATGATTTACGTCGCAGGTGGATGGGTAGCAACGGCAGCACTGCTGGCTCCATTGGCTGCCGCTCAGCCACCGTTAACCTATAGTTCTGGATTAGGAAGTTGCGCTCCAGACTGCGGGGCTGGGCCAGCAGGCCTCGGGTTTTGTCTTCTTTACGCATTGGTGACATTACTGATACCAGTTACTTTAGTGCTTATGTGCAGCTTGAAAATCCTTCGTATAGCGCGCTACCATCGACACAGGATCGCTGCGGCAATTTACGAAGTCACAATATCTGCGCAAGTGACGGTTACACATCAAAGGAATCCATTCTCACCTCCGCCACCACCACGTCACCGAGCATTATCCGCAGTGCTACAACCGCTCGGGTCACTGGCAATATTATATTTCCCTTATTATTGCATTTTAATATGGCCCGCTGTGTCTGCTCCGCCACAAATGCTGGCCGCACTATCGGCAACCCTACTGGCGGCTGCCCCTCCCGTTAACGGCATTTTGTACGGTATTCGAAGCAGAGCTCTCCGCGATTCTCTTCGAAATTACAGACGAAAGCGGATGACGAAAAGTGAAGTAACCCAAGAAATTCAGGCCCGAACCCCAAGTGCGTGTGGATCTCGAAGACCATCGCTATCAGCTGGCTCCGGCTGTATACGTCCACCGACAACAAGAAGGCTGTCTGATGCCGCGGCGATGGGATCTCGGGGTTCGGAGCGTCCGGCGCAACGTGCCGCTTCCTGTAACATGTTGCAAGATTCTCAAGAAGAAGAAATATCAAGACCTCGTACTTGTGCCATTCCGATAATTCGGGCGCCGCCGCACGTGGTGCTCGGTCGGGCTCTGGGCCTCGAAGAAGGTGGGACTAGAGACCGACGGAGACGTCAGTCGCCACGTATCACCGTCACTCGCGCTATGTCCGACGAGAGCGAGTCTCCCACTCGGCGTCCGCTGTGTCGGCAACAATCACGCTCCAGTGGCGCTCTTCTCGGTGGCTTAACATACTCTCCAGTCATCTCTGAAAACATGCAATCAGATCAATCGGCAGACGAGCAGCTCCTTCTCTCCTGGCCCAATAAAAACAACACGAAACAAGAGGCTTTATAAAACGGGTAATTGTGTAGTGCTTTAATTTAGTGCGTGTTAAGACAGTAATGAAAGCGCGGTTTGACCACGGATCAGCATTGTTATTTGTGAATGTTTATATTAAGTTGCTCTATGTAATACTCAACTAGACCTTCCTTTCTGAATGTTGACCAAATATGAAGTTTCCTATGAATATTGAGTGTAACGTAGGTGTTACGAGTTCTCCAACAGGGTTCCTCCATATCGTTAGCATGTACTTGTTTCTTCAGTGTATCGTAGAGATTTACGAAATATTCCATAGGCTTAGATTGAATAATTTAATTATTTCTCAAATTGTTATGTTATAGTGTAGTAAAAGTTTATTCTGCATTAAAAAAAAAAAACTTCAAACATGTTCTACGTTAATTTTACTGCTTGATTGTCAATAGACCTATAAAAAATCTAGCTTCATTTTTAATGTATTATTTTGAGAGCTCTGCTAAAGTCTTTGTTGTGTCGAAAAAAATAATTTTAAATTACCATTAATAAAAATTAAGGTGTTAAATAAAATTATTATGAATTTAACGTGTGACTCGCAATGAAGTGATGCACATTGTTGTAGTTTAATAAAATTATATTCAAAGCTTTCACATTCAAAACATTATATGTATTTAATGCGAGAACATAGTATTTATGTGGTGATTTGTTGATAATGTTAGTAAACAGTGTGTAAATAGCATATAATGTGGATAATATTTAATAGGAAAATAGTATTTAAAAATATATAGTGAAAACGTTATGTTTGAAAAAGTTTATTCAACGACTTATATAGTATTATTATGAATATTGAATGCTAAGCATCATCGTGGTTAATAAATTCTTCAGACATTCTTATCATATTATAAAGTATTTTCATTATAATTTTTTTGCATACTCCAATGCATACTTTTGATTAGTTTATTTGCTATTTTCGGTAAAGTTTTTGTTCATATTTCGACTGTTCTAAAAGGAAGATAGCTGCTTATTTCAGAAGAATATTGATCCCAATCTCAGATTCCCTACTGTCATGTGTTTCATATTCTTCAGTTAGTAACTAAATGAATGCTCTTGAATATGTGATTAGTAAGTACAATTTTATTGTTGTATTTTTGCAGTCAGGTTTTATTTTACTATAACATTTTGAATTACTATCTTCAATAGTTTCAAAAGCATTAAATATCATTATCTATTCATAGATTTATGAAATCGCATTTAATATCATTAAATAATCTAGTCATAAACGCTTTTAGTTAAATAGGTTTTAGATTTTTAGTGTAAAATAAATGTTTGTTTAACTTTATTTAAGATAGTAAATATGTTTTTAAAATATATATATGGTATATATCTAGTGCGCCGACAAATACGTAATCGAACTTAGGAAATTGGAGAAATAGAAACTAAGGGGACTGCTTGTTACTTATTACGTGCACAGAGTTGTAATATTTTTTTTATTATTGAAAGGTTACTGGTGGCCCGAAGGCCTTTCCAGTTTCTCCAGGACAGGTGAGCGAGCAAATGTCAGCTAGGAGGAGTGGGATTCGCTAACAACTGCCCGAGCGCCTCCAAAGGAGACCTAACAACTCAAGAGCAATTGCTTCGCGAATGAATCTACTACCGGATCGGAATCGCGACGGAATGCATGGGTTAGGAGTTATAACTACTTTGCTGTACGAACGATAATTTGCAGATTTTATTCAAATATCGTCAGTTAACCCCTTAGGTGTTTGTTACATGACGGCGAAAAGTATTCGAAATAAAACTCTATTTGTTGTAATTATTTATGTAAAACTTCTGTACCAGAAATAATATATTTTATGAGATAAATACTGTTTAGAACGTTAATGAAAATTATTTACACAATATAAAAAATATGTATACTCACATACATTTGTTGACATTTTGTTAGCTAAATTGAGACGAGGACTTTAAAAGTCTTAAACGGCCATCTGGTGTAGTGGTAAGTGACATGGTCACTACACAAGGGAGTCGCGGGTTCGAATCCCGCCAAGGGAAGATATTTGTATGATAAATATAAATGTCTTTTCCAGGGTTATGGATGTATATTAAATATATGTATGTGTATAATAAAAATCTTACATTTATTTCCGTTATCTGGTGCCTGTAACACAAGTTCTTTACGAACTTATCACGGGACCAGTTAACGTGGCGTGATTGTTAATAAATATTTATTTATTTATTTATTTATTTATTACAAATTTTGTCAATGTAAATTTACAATGGACATTTCTAATAAAACGGATGGATGTGGATTATTTTTTAAGATGTAACTATTATATATTTGGACAATGCTTCACAAATATCTAAAAATAAGTGTCTTTAAATTCTCTGTGTTAGGATTATTGTGGTTGTTTTTTGTAAATTTTCCAAATATGATATGTGTCTCGAAAATAGTTGCCTGAATTAGAAGGATATATACTCGCATCTTTTCACGCCAAGTGTACAAGTCTACAAATATTTTCGTTTCGTTGAAGGCAAGACTTTCTCTACAAAGCGCTTAAATATATTATTTAACTATAATATTTTATATGTATAAATCTAAACGATATGAATGTATGATATAAGATAAACAAACGAATGAATTCTAGTCAGAGAGCTGTTGTTTTAATGCCTGTGTTAATTAAATTAAATGAATTATATGTAAGTGTTTCAGAGAATACACGACTTGAATCTAATTGTTGTTTCATTATGGACCGTTATTAACCCAAGAAAATACAAAATTGATTTCAATGAACAATATCCTTTGTGAGCTAGACGAGCATGTGGTAAGCTTGATGTTAATTGATGACAGCACTTGGGACACAGAGTTGAAATTTTAATTAATTTTTTTTATTGCTTAGATGGATGGACGAGCTCACAGCCCACCTGGTGTTAAGTGGTTACTGGAGCCCATAGACATCTACAACGTAAATGCGCCACCCACCTCGAGATATAAGTTCTAAGGTCTCAAGTATAGTTACAACGGCTGCCCCACCCTTCAAACCGAAACACATTATTGCTTCATGGCAGAAATAGGCAGGGCGGTGGTACCTACCCGCGCGGTCTCACAAAATGTCCTACCACCAGTAATTGTATTAAAAAAAGGCTGTTTCGTCATTCAAGACATACCACGACTGAAATAGTGGTCTCTGCAAGTTCACAATAGACACCAACGGCACCGTAAATCTAAAAATAAATAATAGTTTAAAATAAACTAACAAAATACGCTTTTATAGAAAATTCAACTAAAAAATAGAAAATAAAATTTTAATAAATTTGAATTAAAAATAGTGTAAGAAAAAATGATTTTATTGTAAAAAAAAGCGTGGGGTGCTTTTCAGGATCTTATCAAAATAACCCTTCTACTCATATCTGTTCATAAAATATTTATAACTACTGATACCATGCACCCCACGCTTTTTCTATAAAATTTTCTATAAAAGCGTATTTTGTTAGTTTTTTTTAAGCTATCATTTATTTTTCATTATTTTGTTGAATTTCAATTTTTTCAATTTTTTTTTTTAATATTGAATTGTCATCGGTCCTTAATAAGTATACCAAATTTCGACTTAATCCGACGTTTTGAAGGTGGTCAAACTCATGTTCAAAGTTTTTTTTTTATAACAACGAGAGGCAAACGAGCAAGACGGGTCACCTGATGGTAAGTGATTCACCGCCGCCCACGGTCACCAGCGTTTACGCCAGTGCGTTGCCTACCCTTCAGGTAAGAATATGCTCTTTTCCTGAATAACCCAATGTCGCAGTTGTTAGGGAAGACCGCTGATGGCAACGAATTCCAGAGATTTACTGTGCGTGGCAGAAAACTGTTTTTAAAACGCATTGTAGTGGAACGCCCACCATCCAGATTCCGTTACATACTAACATACATACGTCTGAGGCTAATAAAAGCGTATTAAAAATAAGTTTTTCATTTATTTTTAATACATAATTGCGTATTGATAAGCATTTCTGGCTTTGCATTACAATACGGGTTCAACTGAGGGCTGCGTGTAGGATGTTAGGGGGCAAACGAACCTATCTACCACGTTTCCAGTTCTTTTTTCGGTCTTACCGCTGAAACTCGATCGGAAAATAACATTTCGTGTTCGAAAATTCAGTGAGGTATACCCAAAACAAAACACAATATAGATATAGTTAGCGCGGCGCGGACTAGCGATAACATTCGCACAGTGGGAGCGATTCATGAATTTTACATGTAGCCCTCGAGGTATGTATACACGGTCGGAGCATTTTGTTACAAACAAACAAAACGTACGTAGCTACCTGAAACCTTTTTATAACGAAACGGGTTTGTTTTTTAAACATGTACAACCGATCGAAAATACGATTTTGATTTAATTTTATCAGCGGCCTAAGCGAGAACCTTTTTAAAGTGTCCCAAATATTTTACACGGATGGTATTTTAAATGTTCTTTTTAATTCTACGTGTATAGACTGAAAGTTTATATAAACATAAATTGAATTCATTCGCTTCTTTCTAATGAGTGGTACGAAGTCCTATGGCTTCTAGACACTTCGACGTAAATTCTAATTCTTGATAGGTCACCATTACGATAGAGCTTATGATACATAGTTCCTACTATTTCCATAAAGCATTTAATTATGTAAATTGAATTAATGCCATTTTCATTTTACAAATGCATTTATCAGTACTAAAGTAGCAAATTAATTCTATTTCCTACCCCCAGAAAATTTTAATGACTGTGTTCAGTATTACTTACGCATCACTATTACATAATCATGCATGTTGTTCGTGAGCATGTGTTAAGTACGTATTTACTTGGTGAAAAATATTACTTACCATAGAACTTTGATTCCAGCATAGTTCACATCATTTGAAACGTCGTTTTACCTAAAATATCACGTATGATTCTTATTGAAGTGTTCAGGGAAACGTGGTTGTATTTCTTGTCTGGTCTGGTCTGGTCTGGTCTCTTTCTAAGTTTAATATTACAAGATAAATAAACTATAAAATTAATACTAAATTACAAAATAGAAAGCGAATGATTGTTCTTGCAGAACCCCTGATGTCCGTGGACAGCGGTGAGGAACTTCCATCGCGTGTTCGAAACCACTATTACTAGTACAGCTAACAAAATTAAAATAACAAAAAGATGTCTATAATATGAACTCTACTGCTGGCATATACTTTGTTAAGTAAATTCCTATATAAAAATAGTAAAATAGATATCGGCAACTCATTTTAAAAATCAATCATCACGAAAAACCTCTCATAACGATAGCTTGGACTCCAAAATAGGTAAACTTTTCTTAATGTTCCTAAAGCACTTATGCATTTGTTCACATTAGTTATATAATTAGTTAAAATTATAAAGAACTTGTCATCATACTCGTCAACTTAATAATTATTGAAACATATGTACTATCAAACAAAGTAGGCCCTCTGATTTCCTTAAATAAACAAAACACGTAATAACTTATTTCAGTAAGACACGGCTACTTTGAGTTGGACACCATGTCTAATCATTTAGGTAAGACTAATGCAACTAGAGGGCCGCTTGAAACTTCCACATTATGCCCTCTGTGGTGGGAGGATACAAAACATTTGGGTTTATAATCATCCGGTTTGGTCATTTAAACATTAAGAATTGTATGTTTTTAAATTGATAATTTAAATGTCAAGATACTTGTTAACAATACAAACTGTCCACTCTCCTTTAATGCCAATTCAGTTCAGACTTGAATAACCAAACACAATTTAAACACGTGATCCCTTATAAAAGCTTAAATTAACGTTTAAAAAACACATCAGCAGTCGGAAAACCATTAAAAACACGCCCTTTATAATTGAAGGCTCCTTTTCCGTGCCACTTTTGTAAGTCCAACAGAAAACAGTCCCGAAAAATTCATTTGAAAACCCACAAGCGCGCGCCCTAAATTTATCTCATTCCAAAACCTGAAACCGTTTTGTAGCTGGCTCTGTTACGAAATTTTCACGTTCCGTACGGTATAATACATATTCCAAACTTAAATGATGAGTTCCGTACGGTATACTATTATCATGATCACTTAGATCATGTTCAGTGCTTAAATTCTTTGTAATAAATTTTAATATAGTACGTCTTCTCCCTAGTCGATTTCCTCAGGAGTTCAGGTTGTGGTCTCTATCTATAATCTTATCACTAAATCTGTTTTATTTTTATTTTTGTTTGCTACTTCCGTCACAGCGTTTAAGACAGCGTCCACATACGCTAGAGTTGAACGTCGTTCGCGAAGCAATTGCTCTTGAGTTGTTAGGTCTCCTTCGGAGGCGCTCGGGCAGCTGTTAGCAAATCCCACCCCTCCTGACTGGGCCTTTGTTCGCCCACCTATATTGGTGAAACTGGAAAGGCCTTCGGGCCACCAGTAATCTGTCAATCATAAAAAAAAAAAAAAAGTTGAACGTCGCTCAGCTGCGATTGACTTTAGCGCTATGCAGAGTTTCTAGTGGCATTATCTTCCCGTAAATATGTCCGGAGTACTCAACGGATAGGCAATCGATAGATCATGGCGCCTTAATTTTAAACTCCTTAACTATGGAAACGTTGGTAGAATGTACTGTCTTCATCATGAGCATTTCCCACTAGTAGCACATTTCAAATTCAAATCGCTGACAATTTCCTTTCCGTTTAGACCCTCCATACCAAAATTTGACCAAGCTTCACAAACTATATTGAGTCTATTCTCAGTCTATCATCAATGAAGATAGAAAATTCAATAAGATCAATAATAAATTACAGTTCCCGAAGCGAAGCGTGGGCGGGTCGCTAGTAATAATCTAAATATCAAAATTTTTACATATGTCCGTTAATACTAAGTTCGGATTTCGTGTTTCTGAATATCTTATTCTACTGTCTGTTTTGTGTGCTACTTAGAAAGAATTAAGGACTTTCTAGCATTTTAAATAATCGGTAATTCGGTTATTATTTTTGCAACAGATGACGAGGTTAAATTGCAATAGTCTAAAACGCAAATCAAGAACGTCATACTATGTATATATATTTACTATGTTTAATTTGGTTCGTAAATAACAGCCTCCTGGTATTAAAAATATTCTTCTGAAACATGCACACCTCAATTAAAATAATAAACGCCGATGTTGTAGTTTGAGAACAAAACGCCCGACCCAGTGACATTTCCAATTGAAGGTGATACGATTTTGTGTGGCCGTTTCAGGGTTGCCGGCTTTTAAAAGTTGTTTCAATTTTTTAGTATTGGCTCAGAGTACTTTCAGAGTCTACAGGCTGCAGATTCGACAACTTTTATGCCGCGTCTCGCCTTGGATGACTCTTGAAATCACTTTTTTTTTTTTAAGTCTACGTGAGTATAGTGGTTAGGAACAGTAATTATTGACGGTGTTTCAATTTCAGGTTGAGGTCAAAAACTTTTCTGAGAACATTCGACAAATGTATGGAATAATAGGAGACGAAGAATGTATTTTTTTAATTATAACATCTACATTCTAGATTTCTAGCTTTCGATAACGGAATATTATTATGAAGTTCTTCGATCAACTTCAGGTATAGAGTATTCATTTTCAAGTTAATTTATTGGTAGATAAATCAGTAGATGTTTGATTATAATTTGAGTACAAATAGTCTTTAGATTTTGATTATATCGAGTTAGGGATAAGAGAATGGGCAACCTGAAGGAGTCGAGGCTGCGCCCCACGCTGACGTTACTCTATCACGCTGGCACCAGGAGGATGGGACGACGCGACGGTGACTGCAGTACAAGTTACCGTCGTCGCCAGACGTACTCTGGAAGAGCAGCCCGGTCGGCGGTATATCGCATTCCGACCTGACAGGCTGGTTCTGACCTTCTTCTTCGATTTCGAGACCTCTGTTCTTTGCTTAACCTATTTAGTTATTATTAAACCGTTCTTCGAAACTGTGATCGTATTAGGCGAATCGAAATATTAGTGATTTTCTTAAGTTTATAAACTTTTAAACATAAGAAAACTTTTAAACTTTTAACTGTTAACATTTTTGTCGTAAATTCAATGCAACTTGACGAAGCCCTGGCGAGTGTTCATTTTAGTTTTCGCAGTCTGACAACACCGTCACACTGACAATTTCCTGACCTCGAAACTGAGACGAAATGAAATTTTCAGTGTGATGAGCACGGCACTGGAATACTTTTAATACCTACTCCTATTAAATGCATCTCTTGTGGCCGTGTCACTTAAAATGCATACTTAAAAATACCGCGTCTTTAATGATTCATTAAAGACGCGGTATTTTTCAAGTATGCATTGCGTCTTTAATGATTCATTAGAGACGCGGTATTTTTCAAGTATGCATTTTATAGATTGAATTAAATAGGTTTTTCATTTCTAATAGCTTAGTGTGCCTGTGAGAATTTTTTTTCAACTACTGTAAATCATTAATACGATATGACCTTCACATAATTTATATTTCTTCTAGATCTTTAACAATGCTCAAGAACAAAATCGAATCTCAGAAATTCCACGAATGAAAATCGGGTATGATTCCGGACACTGCCTCTAAGTACCTATAATCAGGACATCATTCATTATATTGTATGGTGTGGAAACTAGCTCTTCAAACAGAATTCTTAAAAAAAGATGTGTGGTGTCGTGGGACACCGGATAGGAACGAAGTTCCTTATTATAAAAATATTAATTTTAAGTTCTATTCGAGGTATAAAGAAAATAAAACTGGAGGTTTCGCAACAACCCACGGTCATTCGATAACGTGCGAACTTATTGTGGTACACTTCATTCACAGTTGTTTGCATAAAAGAGTTAGTGTATTGCGCAAACGAACGCTCTGAGATCGTGGTCAATGAATGATTATGTTACTTTTTGTACGTTATTACAAAGATAAGTCGTACACTGTGTGCATTAATAATTTGTACGTTATTACAAAGTTAAGTCGTACACTGTGTGCATTACTAATAAAAATCTTACGTTACGGACGTTTTTTCCCGGTTAGGGTACCCCTCCGCATCGTCCCTTAAGGAACTTCGATCCAATAAAATAAAAAAGCACTGTTATGTTCTGAATCAATACAATACCTTATAAAGTGGATTAAACACATTCCCCACAATCGAACTCTGTACATTGTAAGAAATCAATTTGAAATCAAAGAGCGTGATTGCCCCCGGCCGTTAAACCTGAGACGTGTGGATTGTGTTTGTACAGAAAAGAAAACTTGTTAAATAAATACTTGCTTTGATTTTATTGGACTACGAGATGTGAGTCGCGTATTAAGCCCGTGTTTTGTAAGCAAACGGGTCTGTGCCGGCTTCGTTTTTTTTTTGCATCGGAATGTTCTATCGCGAAAATATCGACTCACATATTGAAGTCGCGAGGGGACGTGCGCGATTTGATCCCAATAAACTGTATCGCATCGCCTTTGCGCCATAGCATTCGATATCCGTACGGAGGATTCGACAAATTAAAGACCTTCCGTCCTATTTCTGCCGCAAACCTATCACGGATTCTAATTTAAGGGGAAAATATAGCTGTTGTTAAAAATGTCTAACGGAATGCAAGGGATACCTACAGTGTTTCTGTTGAGTTTTCATGAAGGTAATCACAGGTTGATCGAGAACCTTCGAAGTCTCGTGCAAAAATTAGCAAAAAAACGGCTTGACTACGTTTTTATTTATTAATCCGTTAGATAAACAACGTAGCCCATACATTTTACACACGACACGAAGTTGAAGTCTCAATTGTATTATTAAACCAACACCTGAAGCTTTAGGCAGCAATGCATAAGTAACGTCTTTGGGGAGAAATAGCCAAATGTTTTTTTTTGGGCAGGGCGCTGAACTTCCTATGAGCTGTCCCCGCCTAGGGGACAAGCGGGGGACTTGACGATCTGCAGATACTGGGAGCAGACCGCAGGCCCAAAGATGTCTTTAGGACCCTACCACACCAAACGACTCCCCTTGTGCTCTCTAACCCGACGTCCAATCTCCGTCTTAGGTCAGAACCCGATCAGAGTAGGCGGGTTCCCGCGGTCAACATTACAACCGAACTCGCGAGCCACCCCTAGGACATACGACCGTCGGGTCGTTGAGGCGATCGTTGGCGACCAACGACGCTGGTCTCCGTGGTACAGCGGTCCGTCAGAACGCTCGGCCGTTACCGCTAAAGCAAAATGGTGAGCCAACGCGAGCGAGCCTCACAACAAACTCAATAATTACGCATAAAATTTGTGAATTAGAATTTTGTTACAAGATGCTTTTATGAATGGTAAGTATTTCCTTTGAAAAATGAATAGTCTAGTGATTTCCTTTTAATTATCATGTCAGATGGTCTTCTTTTTCACAAATAAATTTGAAAGCATTCCGACGTAATGTCACCCGCCCCCCACATTCACGGTTTCAGCTTATTTAACTCCACAAAAGCTTCTAACAAGGAAACTTTTAAAACTCCGTTCCCATTTTAGGAAAGGTTTAATAATGATCAAGTATTCTTCGAACGAAGTTTTCGTGAAACTTCTCCTTTCATGCGTACGTTTGTATCTTGTGTTATTACCGATCCATTTACGGTTCCAAATTTTATCATATATTTATACGTATTCCGTGTGTACGTCCATTTTTATGATAATGTCATTTCGCTTAGACTATTCCTATCACATGTATTATCATAATATGTATGTTAGACGTATTAACTAAATCACAATACCATTCCAAAAAATACTTGGACGGACTGTGTGAAAAAGAGACGTGTGGCACTCGGGGACTGCCGCGGTAAAGTTATTGCAAAGCATTTTTTATCAACTTATGCAATTACAATTAGACACTAATAATTTAATATTCAAACAATAATAAAAATAAGACCACGCTATATTTATAAACATTAACAAAAGCAAAACATTAACTGTCCCCTTCACACTCATAAGCTAGACCGCGTGAGAGAGAGATGGGCATACTTTTCATGATGCTCATACTGTGCGACGTCACGCCGCGCGCTTATTCACAAACACTACACCAGCGCAACGTGTGAATGTGTTGAACGCGAGCTACATAGTAGGCGTAGGGGGGTGTCAGGTTATTTTCGTTACGGAATTTCTTGATTCAGTCGCCGCGCTTAAGGCCCGCGATAGAAGCTATGCAATAGCTTAAAATCCTCTTATCCGCATATCCATGTGAGAGAAGGATGTTAGTCCAGAGATGATTTAAGATAGACTTGAACGGAGAAAGACGGCACAAGGGTATAGTGGGACAAGGGCAAGAAGAAGAAGACAAAATACAGTACAAGGTTATATTAAAATAACTAATTAGAGAAAAACTATATGAACAACAATGGGCCTTACCAGAAGGCTCAAAGAGCAATAGGCTATATTCGAAGTTTCCCTCCTCCGAAATCGAATCAGGAATGAAGAGATTTGTAAAATAACTAAACTAACTGACATAGGCTGAAGAATTGCAAGTGCAGTAGCAGTAAGCAGGACAGGACTCATAGAACAGACGGTCACTGGGTTCTATGAGCTCGTGAGTGGCGACCGGAAGTCGTAGCGTAAGTAGGCCTCCCACAAGGTGGTCTGACGATCGGTTGAAGGTCACGGGAATCGGCTGGATGTACGCTGTACCTTGGGCGAGGCCTATGTCCAGCAGTGGACGTTTGCGGTGGGCTAAATATTTTGTTTTAAAAAGAATTTGGCGAATTGCAGACTCAATTAAAACTACCTTCACCGCTTAACCTCCTTTATCATTTCTCTCGTGGTGACTCTCAAACACTTTGCAGCGTACGTGGTCAAGACCGACCGAGCGCGAATAGTTCTTGAAGTCATCCATAATATCTGAGTTCTAAACCAAAACATATTCGAATAACAAGCTGTTCTAATTACAAATGAAGATTTCATGTAAAGTAAACAATATACAAATGATTTAGTAACATAAAGGAAATAAGTATCCTATATAGTAACAATGATTTAGAACTTCAGAACTAAGAGTTCGACTACATTATCTAAACTTAATATATAAATCTACAGTGGTTTTTACAGATGTTCCCTTATAACTACTGAACCATGCATCCGATTGACTTGAAACTTGGTATCCATGTAGAAAATACATGTACCTAATGGATAGGCTAATATTTGTATGAGTGTTGGACTTCCTAATAACAATGACAATAAATAATAACGCTAATTTTAAATGCCCAGCGAAGCGGGCGAGTACGGTTAGTGTGTTTATAAGAATTGATATATTGACTTAGGTACGAGTGTGAGGGGCATAATACAACATAGATTTGTATAACAAATTTAAATTTTGATTCGAAAGCCGTGTTAATGAGACTTACAGAGAAGACAGTTTCAGAATTTACACGCTCGAGCTATCGTCACAAGCTATTCCAGTAAGCGAGGCAACATTAACATTTCCGTTTCCGAGTCTTTAACTTTTCATAAACTAATTATGTTTCAGTCTAATTATGTTTCAGTTTAAAACTAAGGTATTACAGTGAGTTTGCGTAATTAGTTTATTATACGATTTTTTTTTTAATACCGGACGTAAAAAAACAAAGCCGAAACTGTCGTCGTCGTCGTGGCCTAAAGGATAAGACGTCCGGTGCATTCGTATCTAGCGATGCACCGGTGTTCGAATCCCACAGGCGGGTACCAATTTTTCTAATGAAATACGTACTCAACAAATGTTCGCGATTGATTTCCACTGTGAACGAATAACATCGTGTAATAAAAATCAAACCCGCAAAATTTTAATTTGCCTAATCAATGGTGATAAGACCTCTTGGGAGTCCGCACGGGTAGGTACTACCACCCCGCCTATTTCCGCCGTGAAGCAGTAATGCGTTTCGGTTCGAAGAGTGGGGTAGCCGTTGTAACTATACTGAGACCTTAGAACTTATATCTCAAGGCGGGTGGTGCATTTACGTTGTAGATGTCCATGGGCTCCAGTAACCACTTAACACCAGGTGGGCTGTGAGCTCGTCCACCCATCTAAGCAATAAAAAAAAAAGAATAATGTGCAAGTCTTAAAGTAAACGAAAAACAAATTCTGTTTACGGAATTAAGCTTAGTTAATTAAAACTACTTTGAGGGTATAATCTCGAATTTATAATTTTTATTATATATACTATTTCTTACATTTTGAGTCCTATACAGTTTTCGAAGACTGTAAAATTAATATCGCATTATAATCCAAAGACTAGTAAGCAAGCAAAGGTTACTAATCGATTTCTAAAATTTACTAAATATATTCCCCAAAAAATATTCAAAAATCCATCTGAATTTTTTGTTTTTCGTGCAGAATTAAATATTATACCGATATAAGCTTGGTACTGATCACAAAGGGATTTTAAGACCACAACAACCCTATTGAAATCATAGCGGCAGTATTTAAGTGTAGTTTGTTTTTGTTTTGTTCCAACGTGAAAAAGAGGATAGTTTAAAACCCAATTTATAATTATAACATTATTATTGCAAATAATATGTTCAATATTCATTAGAATTTAATACAGCATAAATGCAAGAGATTGCATCAGATTCCGATAGAGGCACCCGTCACGCGCGGACGTGCTCATCGACCACTCGATCGCCCGGCCTTTGTTCGCCCGGCTTTTGTTAGCCCGGCCATTGTTCGCGCGGCCTGTGTTCGTGGTACATCTGCCGACCAAGTGTTTTTCCTGGAAGTTTTTATTTGTTTGGTTTCCTTTTGTTATTTCCGTATTCGTGGTACATCTGCCGACAAACTGTCTTCCTGGAAGTGTTTAATTGTTTTGTTTCTTTTTGTTATTTCCGTTTTGTTGTGATTTTTCTTTGTCCTGCAGTAATCGTGCCGCATCGCCACCTGTGTTCAATAGAACCGCTCAGGTCCGAGAAGTTGGGGCCTCGCCGCAAGGCGAGTGTTTTCTAAGACCCAGGGTAGCCCCACCTGGGCACGTAGACATCATGGACGCTGTATTTGCGGAATTTCTCCGGCTTCGCTACCCAAAGCTCACTTCCGAGTTTCAGGCCTTCAAGGCCGATCACACTGCGAGCCCTCTCGTGGACTCCACCGAGCTCGCTGCTCCTGCGTCGCCTGTACCTGCGTGCAAAGCTTCTGCATCGAGCACCGCAGCCTCCGTCGTGCCTGCCGTTCCCGCGTCGCCTATACTGGCGAGTAAAACTGCTGCGTCGTCCGCCGTGGTCACCGTTCCAGCAGCGCGATCATCCGCGGCCTCCGTCGCGCCGTCCAAAACACCTGCTCGTAGGTCACCTGCGCCCGCCTCCTCGTCCTCCGACTCTGACTCGGAGATGGAGGTCGACCTCGCTCCCGCCTCATCGACGGATGGATTCACCCTGGTGCAAAAGGGTAAGAAGCGTGCCGCGGAGTCTCGAGCTCCCGCGGCCGCTAAAGTTAGCAAAGCCGCGAACGCGTCGCGCCCCCGCCCTCAGACTCCCGTTGCGCCTCCAGCCCGTGCCACTCCGTCGCCGCGTCCGGTGGCACAAAATAAAGCCCAGACCCCTCCCCCGGTAATCCTTCAAGAGAAGGCAGCTTGGGAACGAGTTTCCCTGGCCCTTAAGGCCAAAAATATCAATTTCACGAATGCCCGTAACCTCGCGAACGGCATTCAAATTAAGGTTCGAACATCCGACGACCATAGGGCCCTCTCTTCTTACCTCCGTAAGGAGCGTATAAGTTTCCACACATATACGCTCCAGGAGGAGCGCGAACTCCGTGCCGTTATACGTGGCATCCCTAAAGAGTTGGATGCCGAGCTCGTCAAGGCCGACCTTCTCGAACAAGGCCTACCGGTTAACTCCGTACACCGCATGCACACAGGCCGCAGCAGGGAGCCATATAATATGGTTCTCGTCGCCCTCCAGCCTACCCCCGAGGGTAAGCAAATATTTAACATCCGAACGGTCTGTAGCCTTTCCGGAATCGCAGTCGAAACCCCACACAAGAAAGGCACACCTAGCCAATGCCATAACTGCCAATTATACGGGCATTCTTCCCGTAACTGTCACGCGCGCCCCCGATGCGTCAAGTGCTTAGGCGATCACGCCACGGCCCTATGCACTCGCGATCAAAAAACCGCGACGGAACCGCCTAGCTGCGTCCTGTGTCGAACACAGGGTCACCCCGCAAATTACCGCGGATGCCCCCGAGCCCCGAAAATTAATCGCCGCGTCGCCCGCCAAAACCGCCTCCGAGCTTCCGGCCCAGACATCAAAGCCTCGGCACCCTCTGTGTCGCAGGCTAAGCCAGCGTTCGTTCCGGCGCCGGTGCCCAGTGTCTCGGCCTGGGCGAAACCGCTGCCGTACATGAACACGGCTACAACTCCCTCCTCCGCGATTCGTCCCGCCCCCGCGACTCGACCCTCTCCCGCGACTTGCCCTCCGACCGCGTCCGACAATCTCGCTTTAGCGATCGACTTCTTTCAGTCGATCAACTTTGAGCGCGTTAACGCTTTGGGCGACGCCATTCGCTCTGCCTCCACTGCACAACACTTTATCGCCGTTGTGCAAGAATACGCCGACGTATACGCGTCATTAAATACGTACGTCCTCCCCTCACTCCGCCGGTAATCAATGGCGTATATAAGTAGAATAAAGTCCCTATCCGTAACGATAGGATTTTTTAACGCTTACGGTCTCGCAAATCAGCGTGATCAGGTTTCTGACTTTTTGCGTGACCATCAAATTGATATCTTTTTAGTGCAGGAGACCCTACTTAAGCCCGCGCGCCGTGACCCTAAAATCGCGAACTATAACATGGTCAGGAACGACAGGCTCTCTGCTCGTGGTGGTGGTACCGTCATTTACTATAGAAGAGCCCTGCATTGCGTCCCACTCGATCCTCCCGCGCTCGCTAATATCGAAGCATCAGTGTGCCGAATCTCACTGACGGGACACGCGCCGATCGTTATCGCGTCCGTTTATCTTCCACCGGATAAGACCGTTCTAAGCAGTGATATCGAGGCGCTGCTCGGTATGGGGAGCTCTGTCATTCTGGCGGGCGACCTAAATTGTAAACACATCAGGTGGAACTCACACACCACAACCCCGAATGGCAGGCGGCTTGACGCGTTAGTCGATGATCTCGCCTTCGATATCGTCGCTCCGCTAACCCCGACTCACTACCCGCTAAATATCGCGCATCGCCCGGATATACTTGACATAGCGTTATTAAAAAACGTAACTCTGCGCTTACACTCGATCGAAGTAGTTTCAGAGTTAGATTCAGACCACCGTCCCGTCGTTATTAAGCTCGGTCGCGCTCCCGATTCCGTTCCCGTCACGAGGACTGTGGTGGATTGGCACACGCTGGGCATCAGCCTGGCTGAATCTGATCCACCATCGCTACCGTTTAGCCCGGACTCTACCCCGTCTCCTCAGGATACCGCTGAAGCCATAGACATCTTAACGTCACACATCACCTCGACATTAGATAGGTCATCGAAACAAGTTGTAGCGGAGGACTTCCTTCACCGCTTCAAATTGTCCGACGATATTAGGGAACTCCTTAGAGCTAAGAACGCCTCGATACGCGCCTACGACAGGTATCCTACCGCGGAAAATCGTATTCGAATGCGTGCCCTACAACGCAACGTAAAGTCTCGCATCGCCGAAGTCCGAGATGCCAGATGGTCTGATTTCTTAGAAGGACTCGCGCCCTCCCAAAGGTCTTACTACCGCTTAGCTCGTACTCTCAAATCGGATACGGTAGTAACTATGCCCCCCCTCGTAGGCCCTTCAGGCCGACTCACGGCGTTCGATGATGACGAAAAAGCAGAGCTGCTGGCCGATACATTGCAAACCCAGTGTACGCCCAGCACTCAATCCGTGGACCCTGTTCATGTAGAATTAGTAGACAGTGAGGTAGAACGCAGAGCCTCCTTGCCACCCTCTGATGCGTTACCACCCGTCACTCCGATGGAAGTTAAAGACTTGATCAAAGACCTACGTCCTCGCAAGGCTCCCGGTTCCGACGTTATATCCAACCGCGTTATTAAACTTCTACCCGTCCAACTCATCGTGATGTTGGCATCTATTTTCAATGCCGCTATGGCGAACTGTATCTTTCCCGCGGTGTGGAAAGAAGCGGACGTTATCGGCATACATAAACCCGGTAAACCAAAAAATCATCCGACGAGCTACCGCCCGATCAGCCTCCTCATGTCTCTAGGCAAACTGTATGAGCGTCTGCTCTACAAACGCCTCAGAGACTTCGTCTCATCCAAGGGCATTCTCATCGATGAACAATTCGGATTCCGTACAAATCACTCATGCGTTCAACAGGTGCACCGCCTCACGGAGCACATTCTTGTGGGGCTTAATCGACCAAAACCGTTATACACGGGAGCTCTCTTCTTCGACGTCGCAAAAGCGTTCGACAAAGTCTGGCACAACGGTTTGATTTTCAAACTATTCAACATGGGTGTGCCGGATAGTCTCGTGCTCATCATACGGGACTTCTTGTCGAACCGCTCTTTTCGATATCGAGTCGAGGGAACCCGCTCCTCCCCACGACCTCTCACAGCTGGAGTCCCGCAAGGCTCTGTCCTCTCACCCCTCCTATTTAGCTTATTCGTTAACGATATTCCCCGGTCGCCGCCGACCCATTTAGCTTTATTCGCCGACGACACGACTGTTTACTATTCCAGTAGAAACAAGTCCCTAATCGCGAAGAAGCTTCAGAGCGCAGCCCTAGCCCTAGGACAGTGGTTCCGAAAATGGCGCATAGACATCAACCCAGCGAAAAGTACTGCGGTGCTCTTTCAGAGGGGAAGCTCCACACGGATTTCCTCCCGTATTAGGAGGACGAATCTCACACCCCCGATTACTCTTTTTAGTCAATCCATACCCTGGGCCAGGAAGGTCAAGTACCTGGGCGTTACCCTGGATGCATCGATGACATTCCGCCCGCATATAAAATCAGTCCGTGACCGTGCCGCGTTTATTCTCGGTAGACTCAACCCCATGATTTGTAAGCGGAGTAAAATGTCCCTTCGGAACAAGGTGACACTTTACAAAACTTGCATAAGGCCCGTCATGACTTACGCGAGTGTGGTGTTCGCTCACGCGGCCCGCACACACATAGACACCCTTCAATCTCTACAATCCCGCTTTTGCAGGTTAGCCGTCGGAGCTCCGTGGTTCGTGAGGAACGTTGACCTACACGACGACCTGGGCCTCGAATCTATACAGAAATACATGAAGTCAGCGTCGGAACGGTACTTCGATAAGGCTATGCGTCATGATAATCGCCTTATCGTAGCCGCCGCTGACTACTCCCCGAATCCTGATCATGCAGGAGCCAGTCACCGTCGACGCCCTAGACACGTCCTTACGGATCCATCAGATCCAATAACCTTTGCATTAGATGCCTTCAGCTCTAATACTAGGGGCAGGCTTAGGGACCCCGGTAACCGTACTCGTCGAACTCGACAAAGAGGTCGACGTGCAACCTAACCCATGCATCAGCCCGCTGAGTTTCTCGCCGGATCTTCTCAGCGGGTCGCGATTCCGATCCGGTAGTAGATTCATTCGCGAAACAATTGCTCTTGAGTTGTTAGGTCTCCTTCGGAGGCGCTCGGGCATTTGTTAGCAAATCCCACCCCTCTTGGCTGAGCCTTTGCTCGCCCACCTGTCCTGGTGAAAATGGAAAGGCCTCCGGGCCACCAGTAATCCTTCAATCATAAAAAAAAAAAAAAAAAAGATTGCATCATTCAATGAAGGCAAGCGCGTAATTCAATTTCTTGTATGATTAGCTAAAACAAGAGTGATAGCTCTTATGATGCAGTTATCATTTTGTGTATTTCAATTTTGAATTCAATGACTTCACTTCTCCATTCAATAATCATTGATTATAGCCGGCTTCTAGAACTAGCCCTCAAAGTGTTCGCATATTAAAATAAATTTCATACGCAAATCTAATACATATGATTTTACTGACTCACACACATTTAACTAGAAAAACACAGCAGTCGGTCATTGTTGATACACGTCATTTCGGATCCTCCCGATCCACTAACGGTGCTTTTAGGTACCTCAAGCATCGGTCATCGTTCTCGAAGCACTGCTCTTGCTAGAGTTAGTGTTAGCAACGACGTCAGGTTTGAGCCCCGTGAGCTCACCTACTAGTTCGGTGAATCTAGAATAACCCATCACCTTAACTACTACGTCACTTATAAAAGTTGCAGTCACGTGTCCTTTTCAATGTGCTTATTGCGAGCTGTTTAACGTTCTCGATAGCGTAAAAGTGAACTCAAATTTGTGTGGAGTTGGAACGTTTGCCTACGTTTGCCGCTAGGGGCGCTGTTCCAACTGCATACAAGTTTGAGTTAACTTTTACGCTATCGAGAGCGTTAAAAACACGCACTAATCACACTGAATGTCTCCAAGCGGTCACCCGCGAAATCTTCTAAATTAACAAATAAAAATAAAATTCAAAGTACATCGAGAACTTTGTTTGCAAAATAAAATTTATTCTTCTGTAGAACAGTCCATACATAATTAAAATATAATTATAATAAAACAGTGTCCAATAAAAAACACAAGTTTCACAAATAGTCGATTGTGGAAGAGCTACGTTGTCCGAATTCGTTTCTCGCTGAGTTTCTTTAATACCCAAGAGTTTCTTTGGCCAATGCATGCTCTACAAAGAAAATATATATTTGAAAATTAACACAATAATAATAAGTAAACATTCAATTAAATACAATTTTTTTAACACATATGTTAGAAAATGCTAATTTAAATAGTAATCGAGGGTGAAGTTACAGGCGCGGTGGAACTGCGGAGTGTCAACGTGCCATGGGCGGGTTTAGACGGATATTGTAATACAGGTAAACCTCCTATAACGCGGTAGGTATGTTCCTACGAACTACCGTGTTGTGCGAAACCGGTTATATGAGACTAGAAACCAGTACAAAAATAATAGTTTAAAAAAACTAAAAAAATACGCTTTCATAGAAAATCCAACAAAAAAATAGAAAATAAATTTTAATAAATTTGAATTAAAAATAGTGTAAGAAAAAATGATTTTATTGTAAAAAAAAGCGTGGGGTGAATGGTAATTAGATAAAGCATACAGCGCGGCCACGGCGCCACTTCGTCTAGTACGCTTAGAAACATATCAAGAATTGCTACCCCAAAACATATATAATTGATATAAACATATATAGTTTTTACTGTTGGTAGGACCTCTTCTGAGTCCGCACGGGTAGGTACCACCGCCCCGTCTATTTCTGCGGTGAAGCAGTAATGCGTTTCGGTTTGAAGGGTGGGGCAGCCGTTGTAACTATACTGAGATCTTAGAACTTATATCTCAAGGTGGGTGGCGCATTTACGTTGTAGATGTCCATGGGCTCTAGTAACCACTTTACACCAGGTGGGCTGGGAACTCATCCACCGTTCTAAGCAACAACAAAAAAATACATTGAAAACCAGTCAAATATGATCTGTACGATACACGATACACCATAGCCTAGTGGTTACAGGTCAGCCCATACACATCGCGAAGCGCTCTATAACTACTATCGTATCGTATGTCGTATCACTCTTGTCAGAGTGTAACTACTAGTATTTTACAATTCCAATACTGTATTAGATGACATACGTGATGCATATTAAATCAATAATTTGGATTTCCAAAAAATCATTGACATTTTCCACGTATTGATATTATTGTGGCCAGCCAAACTGGTTGTTCAACAATCAAAATCATACAGTTACTTACATATTACGCCGGCGGCAAACAAAAATAGTAAAGCAAAAATGCCTACTACTAAAACAAGTACACAAATAGCCAGCTGGGCCCCAACGTTCAATGCTTCTGAACTCACAAACACGTTGCGCCAACTGAAAAAGAAAGGTTATTAAATTAATTCCTAATATTGCAATAATTCGTAAATTTTGAAAGGTAATTTTCACATCATCGTCATCGGCATTTAAACGGCCGTCTGGTGTAGTGGTAAGTGACATGGTCACTACACAAGGGGGTCGCGGGTTCGAATCCCCCCAAGGGGAGATATTTGTATGATAAATATAAATGTCTTTTCCAGGGTTATGGATGTCTATTATATATATGTATGTGTATAATAAAAATCTTATATTTATATCCGTTATCTGGTACCTGTAACACAAGTTCTTTACGAACTTATCACGGGACCAGTTAACGTGGCGTGATTGTTAGTAAACATTTATTTAATTATTTATTTATTTATCTAATTTTGGAATCAACTCCTCTACGCAGTGTTTTCCGAGTGCTATTTTTCGTTTTTAAGCTAAAAAATAATTCATTAGTTAGAGCGCGCTCTGGCGATAGATCTCATTAGTCGCTTGCACATCTGTGCAAACAAAAATGTGTGTGTTTATGCAAGTCACACACGGTAGAAGTGAAACCTATAAATAAGATATAGATATGACTATCCCACTACACAGGAGCATACATATGGACAATGTTTAGTAGACGATAGTGGGGATGCTACGAAGAGTCGCACAAAGAGGAGTCCGAGAACGTCTAATGTGTTCTATCTCATTCTCTCGCAGGCTGAATCCTATACATTTATGTGTTTGTGTCCCTATGGACTTATTTTTTCGTTTCATCGAGTTTGAAACACAACACGATTCTAAAGAAGTTTCACTTCAATAAAAATCATCTCAGTTGCTAAATTTGCTTTAAATGCTCCACGAAATGACATACAGAACGAAAACAGACACGAAACACCGTTTTCACTGCCAACTCTTAAAAATGTACACTAAAAATACTTTAAAAAATACATCCAGTGTTTACATACCACATTAGAAATTGAATAATATCATTTTCTCTGTTTAAAAATAATTCTTGCAGTAAACATCTTTGAATGTATTCTGGCAACTACTGTCAAAATTGAAAAGTGTCTACATCACCGTAAATTGCATACCTCTCATTTTCGAAATGTCAAGGTTTCTTTTCATCCTGCTCGGGGCCTATGGAAACATCGCGAGTATGTAAATATAATAATAACTACCTACTACGAAAATAAGAAAATTAGATTTTTCATATGAGATTTCTACCAAATTTTAAAGTTTTGCCAGAAATTTAAAGTAATTTTGCAATTTTGGATTTTTTAACACTCTATTAAGTTTCGTTTGATGGTTAATAAAATGGGCGATCGAACCGCAAACTACAGCAATGCCAGGGGCAGAGCCAAGTCGCGGCCTACCGTTAAGTATAATAATATATCTATCTATACTAATAATATAAAGCTGAAGAGTTTGTTTGTTTGAACGCGCTAATCTCAGGAACTACTGGTCCAATTTGAATTCTTTCACTGTTAGATTGCCCATTTATCCAGGAGGCTATAGACTATTTAACATCACGCTAAGACCAATACAAGCGGAGCACCAATAAAGAATGTTTCAAAGTCGGGTTTTTTCCCTTTTGTGAGCTTCCGCTGCGTGCGCTGTAGAAACGGTTAAAGTTTCGCTAAAATAATGTATGACAGAATTCTTCCTTTTTAAAAGATCTAAAAAAAAGTCCGCGACAGCATATGTCTATATGTTCAGGTTGGCTCACTATAACGTTTTTATGCTAGCCACATTTGTTCTAAAATAAAGCTTTATTTGCGAACCACGCGGACGAAGTCGCGGGCCCGTAGTACAAGTATAAATTTTACTCACAGATCAAGGCTTCGGCAAGCAAATAAAGAGCGCCTAGTATTAAAGCGACAATCAAAACGCAACAACAAATCTTGCAGAGGACTTGCACGCAGCACTGGCAACAACAGCGGCAGCAATACTCGCAGGGCGCACAACAATTTCCACCACCGCCGCCTGGACCGCCAATTATGATGTTGCGAAAGCTGTCGTAATCAGAAATTAATTACGAACCAATACAAAAGTGTGGAAATCCAATAAAATATTACGAGCCGTCTGAATAGAGAATTCATTTGGTTTCTTCATAATAAGTTCGATTGAATAACATAACCAAATTAATGAAATACCGACCGGAAATAGGAAAAAAAAGCTCGATTTTTTGTTGATTGGTAAAAATTATTAATTTTACATTTAATCTTTAAAACTATAACCTTTCTAATAGTGATAGTTTAAAAGGGGGTTTTAAATTTTAATTTACTTTTATTGATATCATTGGTCTCAGTTTTTTGAGACCAATTGGTTGTTTGTTTGATCGTTTTGAAGTGAGATAAAATATGATGTCAATAGCAAAATCTTGAGACCGACATACGATAATAATTGAATTTTACTAATGTACAGAGACTGTGACAACGGAAATCGTTTTGTTGTAACTTCAATCCTCTGTAATTAATCAGTTTTTGGCAAAAATACACTTGTATCATAAAATAAATTTTAATACGTTGAATTAAAAATAGTGTAAGAAAAATTATTTTATTAAAAAAAACTTTCCCTTCTTGGTCTTGACGCAGACACTCCGGGTCTCAGGAAAACAAAACATCGCTAATCCTGATTATCCAGATGAGGATATCGGATCAAACTGCTTAAAATATTGAATTGTCATCGGTCCTTAATAAGTATGCCAAATTTCGAGTTAATCCGACGTTTTGAAGGGGGATCAAAATCATGTTCAGATTCCGTTACATACGTATGAAGCTAATAAAAGCGTATTAAAAAATATGACAAAAAATAAAATGATTTTATAGGTGATCTACTGATCAAATTTACAAGCGCTAAAAGCTAGCTTAATACACCTAACATCTAAACGTTATTATAATAGCCTGTAGAACTTTAAGAATAAGTGAATATAACACTTAATTCCGATTGAGTGCTACATTCGCCGCCTCGCAATATTATGTTGTTAGGACTCAACAAGTTTAATACACTGCTATAAGTATAAACACTCGTACGTGTAAACTATGTACATCTCTGTAACCTTTGTGCATTTAAACTTGTAAATAAATAAACATGTGAACCTAAAGAATGAGTTTTACACTCAAAATTTATAGTAAGCTGTTTTTGTTGACATTGTTCTAATTAGCATACCAACTACCATATAGTTTAAAACATAAAATATCGTATTGTTTTAAAGATTTACTAACTATCTTTACTTAAAATTGTCCTGAGATAGAGTATAAACTTGGTCTGTTCATTGTGAGCTCCAAAAGTATTTTAAATGATGCAAATGAAGCGTGGCAAAGAGTTTCATGAAAGATAACATGAACGAAATTTTATATAGATATATTAATAAATTTAACTGTTAATAAACAAGCAACGGCGTGTACGGAGTGCTAATTATTGTAGATAATTCTAAGTTCATAATAAGCATTTACCACATAATATATTATTCTCTGGCAGCATAACGATAGTTCACTATCATTTATTATTCATGCATAACGTTTAAAAGAGTTTGAATCTATTGTTTAAATAACTAATAATATGACTATTTCAATTGACATTATTTAGTTGAATGCATTGAAGTAATGGTTGAAAGCAATATAATCAAACTTCTATGACGTTTAGATCTAACTAGAAAAAGAAACCATATGTCCTATTTAATAGTTTATGGTTATTATTATATTTTGTTCGTTTCCGATATTTAATATATTTTTGATATGTGCTTTGATAAGTGCTTACTGCCTATCAGGTATTAGCGATTACTAGAGCGTACGTGCAGGACATTCTCAAGCTCGATGGAGTGACGATCCATGTAGGGTAGTTGGCAAGAGGTGGATGAGAGGAGCCAGGGATCATGCTCAGGAGTGTGTAACTGGAAAAGCCTATGTCCATCAGCGGAGTGCTTTAAGCTGAAGATGATGATAGTGATGACGTTTTGATATCATAGCTTGTATGCTCACCATCGAACTTTGAATATGAGATTGAGATTTCAATTGTATTCAGAAAAAGTGTTGAAATCGAAACGCCTGACTGGTTTCCGGCCGAAATACACATACCTATGTACAAGCTTCCATTTCGCTTGTATGTAAAAAGGAAATTAATTTAATCAATCATCAGTTGTATTACTGTTGGCAACTCCATCATTTTAGTATGGAAAATAAAATTATATGACTGGCAACATTGTTGATGTCACCCCTTCTTTTTTTTACTTTTCACCGCAAGTGGACGTGTTTATTATATTCATAAAATATCAAGTGTATAAACATAGAAACGAACCGTATTGCAGCACGAAGCACAAGTTTTATCATCAGCAACCGGCCCATACAGTCCGCACCAAAACAATTACAGTAAAATGACTGACTCGGTGGTCGATGGTCATGTGTTGAACAAGTTTGTTTGCTAGTTTTTTTGTCTGGGTGTTTATTATCTATATACATTTAAACATATATAAGTATGTATGTATGTATGTCAGTCTCTGGTATCCATAACATAGGCAAGGGCGGATGACCGAGGGCGATTTGTTCCCAGTTATTTATTATTATCTTTATATATTTAATTCTACTTTACGTGCGTATGTCACTGAACTCCTAAACGGCTGGACAGATTTTGATGAAATTTTATGTGTTCCAGTGGGTTTGAGAATGGTTTAGATTCACAATTGAGTATTGTAATATATTTATATATTTTTTAATTCATCACAGCAGTCTAAGATCTTTACAATTTATTCAAAAAAGTTTGAAATTTTTGCTTATTATAAATGTTTCACTGAAAATTATTTATTAAATGAAATACTGTTATGATTATAAGACATTAAATAAAATATATTGTATAGTGTATTTTACAGGTACATAAAATAAAAAAAAATACTTAAAAACAATCTAAAATAGAAGAAGAACAAGACTAATGGCCACATGAAACGTGCTACTAATTCGGACGTCACAGAAATAATCAAGACGTAACTATCTGTAATGAGTAATTTCGATTTTCCGTTCTCAACTTTGACAACAAAGCAATAAGGTCTAAACCACTGATCGGTATAACCATTTTCGGAGGACTTATTGATTCAGCAACTGTTGATGTGTTCGTTATCGTTGTTGAAGATCCAACTGTTGCATTGTTAGATGCTGCTTTGGTGGTATTAGGTAACATAGTTGTTGTAGATGTTTCAGACATCGTTTCAGATTCGGACGATGTTCCAGGTTCGTCGTCTTCAAAATCCAGGACTTCTTTGATTGGTATTTGACGTTTAGGCTCGACACGATTGAAGAGACCTTTTGGCCCATGACGGCGAAATCCCTCTGAATCGCCTGAGACTGAAATTCAATATTATTTTCTTATAACTTAAGTTCGTATCTATCTACCGGTTCACATATGCTCACTGCTGGTCATGAGCCTCGCCCAAGGCTCACCACAAGGACCTACGCTGCCTGCATTTACGTCTTTCGGTGCGCGGTCGCCACTCGAGAAATTTTATGGTCACAATGGTCACCCGTTCTTCGAGAAATGTATTGCGCATTGCTGTTAGGTTAGGCACTGTTTATACATATCAATAATTTTTTTATTTCATTGCCTTGATGTGTGGACGAGCTCACAGCCCACCTAGTGTTAAGTGGTTACTGGAACCCATAGATATCTATAACGTAAATGCGCCACACACCTTGAGATATAAGTTCTAAGGTATCAGTATAGTTACAACGGTTGCCCCACCCTTCAAACCGAAACGCATTACTGCTTCACGGCAGAAATAAGCGGGGCGGTGGTACCTACCCGTGCGGACTCACAAGAGGTCCTACCACCAGTAATAAATCAACGTCTGTCAATTATGTCTAAAAACCGCTTTTGCGGGTATAGGCCGAAACCACCAAAATAGCATTTTCTTCGAAAATTTTCAAAGAAATAAAACTAGCTCTATATTATAGAGAAGTTTTTTTTTACTAGCCTAAGTAAGTGGACAAGCTAAAAACCTATTTGGTGTTAAGTGATGGTGAAGACCCCATGAATATAATGTGATTACCTTGAGACATATTGTGGTAATATCTTACAACTGCTTTATCGTTGGTCTTATTTCATATTTGACAGGCAATGGCTGTGACCTTGGCATTGCTGATATCATTAATTATAATATGACAAAATGAAATTTCACAATTAAAATTTTTCGCAAGGGAAATTGTATAGCACGGATTTCAGTACAAATTTTAGGATATTAAACAATAGTACGTTGTGCTTATAATGCTTTGTGCTTACTAACTAAAACATTAAACTTTCACTTTGACCGCCAACCTCGTCGTTTTGAGAAAGCTTACAAGCTTTTCATGTTAAACTTACCAGGATTTACGTAGCTACTAAATTTACATTGACCCTTACTTTTGAAATGAAAAGAGCGAAAGCTTGTCCGAAACTACAACGAAAATTAAACTGGAAAATGTTCAAAGAAGATTCGAGATGTCATAGGAAGACAGTATTACCCACCATATCTGAATCTGGTCTTCATATCCACAAAGCAGTAGTTGTAACCAAGACCGATGCCCAGACACAGAGTGGCGACCAAAGTAATCATTTTACAGTACAGTAAAACGGTACAAGTGAAGCAAAGCGATATTCTGCAAAAGATAAATTAAATCTAATTTTACTATTATAAATTATTACCGGTAGTACCGGTTTTTTCGTTGGATCTCTCGGAGCGGATACTCAATAAACCGAGTCTTGAACTGAAGTGAGCCTCAAAAATAAGATTAGCTTATTATCAAGAAAAACCCACAACTTCCACGGTGAAGGAATAACATCATGTTATTCCGTTATAATTTGCGTAATTACTGGTGGTAGGTCCTCTTGTGAGCCTGCACGGTTAGGTACCACCACTTTGCCTGTTTCTGCCGTGAAGCAGTAATGCGTTTGGTTTGAAGGGTGGGGCAGCCGTTGTAACTATACTGAGAGCTTAGAAGTTGTATCTCAGGGACATAATAAAAAATCAAAAGGTCAATCTAATGTTTTTTTTTTTTTTTTTTATGATTGAAAGTTTACTGGTGGCCCGAAGGCCTTTCCAGTTTCACCAGGACAGGTGGGCGAGCAAAGGCTCAGCCAAGAGGGGTGGGATTTGCTAACAACTGCCCGAGCGCCTCCGAAGGAGACCTAACAACTCAAGAGCAATTGTTTCGCGAATGAATCTACTACCGGATCGGAATCGCGACCTGCTGAGAAGATCCGGCGAGAAACTCAGCGGGCTGATGCATGGGTTAGGTTGCACGTCGACCTCTTTGACGAGTTCGACGAGTACGGTTACCGGGGTCCCTAAGCCTGCCCCTAGTATTAGAGCTGAAGGCATCTAATGCAAAGGTTATTGGATCTGATGGATCCGTAAGGACGTGTCTAGGGCGTCGACGGTGACTGGCTCCTGCATGATCAGGATTCGGGGAGTAGTCAGCGGCGGCAACGATAAGGCGATTATCATGACGCATAGCCTTATCGAAGTATCGTTCCGACGCTGACTTCATGTATTTCCGAATTGATTCGAGGCCCAGGTCGTCGTGTAGGTCAACGTTCCTCACGAACCACGGAGCCCCGACAGCTAACCTGCAAAAGCGGGATTGTAGGGATTGGAGGGTGTCTATGTGTGTGCGGGCCGCGTGAGCGAACACCACACTCGCGTAAGTCATGACGGGCCTTATGCAAGTTTTGTAAAGTGTCACCTTGTTCCGAAGGGACATTTTACTCCGCTTACAGATCATGGGGTAGAGTCTACCGAGAATAAACGCGGCACGGTCACGGACTGATTTTATATGCGGGCGGAATGTCATCGATGCATCCAGGGTAACGCCCAGGTACTTGACCTTCCTGGCCCAGGGTATGGGTTGTCTAAAGAGAGTAATCGGGGGTGTGAGATTCCTCCTCCTAATCCGGGAGGAAATCCGTGTGGAGCTTCCCCTCTGAAATAGCACCGCAGTACTTTTCGCTGGGTTGATGTCTATGCGCCATTTTCGGAACCACTGTCCTAGGGCTAGGGCTGCGCTCTGAAGCTTCTTCGCGATTAGGGACTTATTTCTACTAGAATAGTAAACAGTCGTGTCGTCGGCGAATAAAGCTAAATGGGTCGGCGGCGACCGGGGAATATCGTTGACGAATAAGCTAAATAGGAGGGGTGAGAGGACAGAGCCTTGCGGGACTCCAGCTGTGAGAGGTCGTGGGGAGGAGCGGGTTCCCTCGACTCGATATCGAAAAGAGCGGTTCGACAAGAAGTCCCGTATGATGAGCACGAGACTATCCGGCACGCCCATGTTGAATAGTTTGAAAATCAAACCATTGTGCCAGACTTTGTCGAACGCTTTTGCGACGTCGAAGAAGAGAGCTCCCGTGTATAACGGTTTTGGTCGATTAAGCCCCACAAGAATGTGCTCCGTGAGGCGGTGCACCTGTTGAACGCATGAGTGATTTGTACGGAATCCGAATTGTTCATCGATGAGAATGCCCTTGGATGAGACGAAGTCTCTGAGGCGTTTGTAGAGCAGACGCTCATACAGTTTGCCTAGAGACATGAGGAGGCTAATCGGGCGGTAGCTCGTCGGATGATTTTTTGGTTTACCGGGTTTATGTATGCCGATAACGTCCGCTTCTTTCCACACCGCGGGAAAGATACAGTTCGCCATAGCGGCATTGAAAATAGATGCCAACATCACGATGAGTTGGACGGGTAGAAGTTTAATAACGCGGTTAGATATACCGTCGGAACCGGGAGCCTTGCGAGGACGTAGGTCTTTGATCAAGTCTTTAACTTCTATCGGGGTGACGGGTGGTAACGCATCCGATGGTGGCAAAGAGGCTCTGCGTTCTACCTCACTGTCTACTAATTCTACATGAACAGGGTCCACGGATTGAGTGCTGGGCGTGCACTGGGTTTGCAATGTATCGGCCAGCAGCTCTGCTTTTTCGTCATCATCGAACGCCGCGAGTCGGCCGTCAATCTAATGTACGTTACGATAAAATATATTAACAAATTTATACTTACTTTTCAGAAACATACAAAACATTCGAAATTGCGCTTACGACAATGCCCATTCCTGAGCGAATGTTAGAATTGTTCGCTATAAAAAGTAACAAAAAAAAACACTAAAAGTAAATAAAAACAATAAATGGCGTGTCTTATGTCTATAATTTTTTTTAAAACTTTTACATTTTGTACCTCCTTTGAGAAAAGAGTATGTATGTATATTGTGTTCTTTTTGGTTTTCAAATAGCTATACCAATGTACATTGGTTAAGGGTCAAATGTATTGAAAATTTTCCCGAATAAATTTTAATCTACAGACATCGACTGCAGAGCATAGTGTTCCCCCAAGCATATTAAAACGTCTCTTTTCAGAGGTTTCCCACAAATTCATTAAATAGCGATACGTGTGTAGGAATAATCATCCATATTTTAATTTCTTTTTAAGTGGGCAACTGAACTCATGGATCACCTGGTAATAATAAGCATCCGGAACCCATAAACGCCTTAATTTTACCATTCCCTTTGAGACAGGAAATCTATATCTGAATTAATCGTAATAATTTTACTAGATTTCTCAGACTGACGCCAGGTACATTCACAGATCTATTTTAAATTAAGTTTGTACTTAGTAGAAGCTAGGATACATTTGTTGTAGTGTATATTTTGATTGAAAAATAATGATGTCGAATGTATAAAATGTTTATTCAAAAATGTAAAAGTCTCAAATTATTCATTGTATATAACAAGTAAATATATCAAAAAATACATTATCGATCTTCGTATTCACAAAACAAACTGTACAATCGAAACAAAAATCACGTTAGTAATTCTAAAGTAAAATTTTTCCTTCGATTCTTTAACTTTGAAATCAATGACGGTAAGCTATCCCAATGCCTTCGAGATAAAACAATGGTTGATTGTATCTTTATCGACCTCGTTGGACGTTCTGGTTTCTGTGTTCTCTTCACTTCTACAAACTCTGAATTGTAATGTGCGTTTTCAGAGAAAACTCTTCGTCGTGGAGCCAATGTGGATGTGGAAGTTGTTGGTTTGACTTCTGCGAAAATTAGAAAAAAAGAAAACCCTTAAAATTTATTAAACATCAAAAATAAAACCTACATTTGCGTTTCATTAGTGCACTCGACGCGAACTTGTAATTCACCATTAATCTTGATTCACTATTTTCTAATAGTATTTTGCGTTTTTAAAGATCTGCTTCACGATTGACTTCCACGGTGAAGGAACAGCATCGTGTAATAAAAATGAAGCCCGCAAAATTATAATTTGCGTCATTCTCGTTATTTTCTATTGCGTAAACACCCTACAACAGTTCAGTTCAGTCGATATATCGTGTGATTACAGATTACAAATGGAGTATTTCAACATCTGACATGAAATAGATATCTATTTGACTATTATTCATATATTTCAGTAAACGAGTGCCCTAAAATTTGTAGTCTAGGACGCGAGAAACTAAAATCAAACTAACAAGAAATACTTTTAGCAACAAGAAGATGTTGTTTAATATAATTTACCATTAAGTTTCATGTCCACAAAGCAATAGTTATAGCCGAGACCAACACCGACTCCTAACATTATCGTTAGTGTTGCCACTATACAGGAAACGACGGCGGTTAGGGCACAACATGAAGCTAGTCTGCAAAAAAAAAGCAAAGAAATTTAAACAAGAAATTTTGAAACAGTATTTTTTTTATATTATCTAAATTCATTATTTTTTACAATTTACCACAATTTCATTCTATTAGATCTATTTCTATGTTTACTCGTGATAATAGTTGGGGGGCGTACTTTTGAGTCTTAAATTATTCCAAGTGAAGTTTGTGATAGTGGACAAGAGTGCTATCTATATTTCAATCGGTTATTACATATATTAAGACCATTCCTATCAATTCTGACATATCTTCTAGCAAAAATCTAGACTTTATTGTAATAATGAAACTCAATGAAATGAAAAAGCGACACTAAAACTATCGGATTTAGCTTATGACGAAATGAGATAAAATACTTGACAACATATGAACGGACCTCAGTGACCTCACGGCATACCTGGTGTTAAGTGATACCGAAGCCCACAGACGTGAATGACGCCATCATAAGACACAAGGTCAAACTCGTTATTTTATTGTAAAGGATTTATCCCATCTCACAGATATAATACAAGAAAAAAGCACGCTGGTTGCTCACAACATGACCGATGATAGTTTAAAGTAAATAAATTTCTGACAAATAAATCACAACATCAAAACAAAATCATAATACATCTAACTTTGAACCAACAAACAAAATTTCACAAGTTTAAACATAACACCAAAACAACATTCCGGTAGTGGGATAGTTCGCATTATCACACATAGCTGACTATTTTAACTTTAAATTGCTTATAAGCCACTAAGTTTAGAGGCAATACTCCTCTAAATTCCACATATAATATAAAACAGATAGGCGTTTTCCTAAACAGCTCGATATCGCTTCGTTGTGCCTATCAAAGAATGGGATGCATTTGGAGAGACCTGCACTCAGCATTGGGTGGACACCGGTTTAAGAATAAGGCCATAGCTCTTTTTCATCTAATGCGGCCTACACACACAAAAAATCAGTGGCGATATCAGGACAGCAGTGGTGGGGATAATCGTCCCAAAATCGTGAGCTCGCCCGAAACGATTTTAGACTTTAGGGTAAACAATAAAAATCCGGTTACGAGGTGATTTAGGGTACGATTTAGGGTCCTCCTCACCACTGTCCCGATATCGCAACTGATTTTAGGGTCTTGTGTAGACTGCATAAGCATACCATCGATAATGCATCGTAAAAAGTACTTCATATGAACTGATCCTTCAGCCACATCTCTCTGGGAAGCCGGCGACAATTACATAAAGTTGATGGTCTCTGAGATCGGTGGCAAAGTCCGATCAGACTCACGCCACTACAACTTCAGAGTGTATGCGCATAATAAAGCTAAATAAAGCTAGAATGTGATAGTCCTCTCGAACTTGCATTATACTTGAGACGGACCTCAAATATATTAAATTGAGGATATAAAACGTACTTTGCCTAAATTTTCAGGATTTCAATTTTTTTATGAGTGAACGAATCAAAATCTTCTCTCCTACTTTCTAGCGTAGTCATTTAAGGTGTAGTTTTACTCATACTTCGTACATAAGATTGAGATCCTATTATTTTTAACAAGAAATGAAATGTTAATCATTATTTTGAATTAAATTACCGTTCCAATATGTATGTTACGTTGGATATTGTGTACCCACATTCCGAAAAAATATTACACATTATAATCTGTAGGTAAAATATGTATAAATAAAAATAAACATGTAAAGTATTGTATAAAAAATCTGTTAAATGAACTTGATGGGTGATTGGTCAAGCTTGTCAAAATTGGTGGAATTTTTGAACGAATTTATCATTTGCGATTCTTTTGTTCGTAAACTTAAATTGTATTTAGTTAAATTTTTATGATGATTAAAAATTTAATGAATTCAAACTCGATTTCGCGGTTGAATCATTTAATGTATGAAATAAAAATAAATTCAAAAAAATTACCAATTATATGAAGAGTGGCTTCATTTTGTAAACTAATGATCTGATTATCTTTGGTCAATTTTTATTTGTCATTTACAAACACATGTATTGTATTTTATACTTTTTTTTACATATTTATACAAAAAATGGCCTTCACAATGGAATTAGAAACAAATCCCGAAATAACTAAAACGTAAGGAATATTTGATCGTGTAATAAAATCAAACCCACAAAATTATAATTTGCGTAATTACTGGTGGTAGGACCTCTTGTGAGTCCGCACGGGTAGGTACCACCACCCTGCGTATTTCTGCAGTGAAGCAGTAAAGCGTTTCGGTTTGAAGGGTGGGGCAGCCGTTGTAACTATGCTTGGGACCTTGGAACTTGTATCTCAGGGTGGGTGGCGCATTTGTGTTGTAGATGTCTATGGGCTCCAGTAACCGCTTAACATCAGGTGGGCTGTGAGCTCGTCCACTCATATGAGCAATAAAAAAAAAGAGCCATCGTAAGCTAAACATATTGTTGTTCACTGACTTGCATTGTGAAAACGCTCAGAAAGCTTGTTGTCCTGTTTTCCAGGTCATGTTGATGACAAGGTTTTTAAATGTAGGATTAGTATGTTGTTGTTGTAGTCCTAGGGTACCCCGCTGGTACAAAGGGACCTCACGAATTGTCTCCATCCACTTCATCCTATATTGCGCTTTCCCGCTGGTTCATAGGGTCCTTACAAGTTGTCTCCACTTCAACCAGTCTTGGGCTTAATCATTAACATCGCTCCCAGTCAAGCCGGCAATACTGAGATAAGTATGTAATGCCAATTAATTTTTCAGCAGGCCCCGTTGGTTTGCCTGTATCATTTTCACAACAGGAATAATGATGATAACAGTGTCAGCTGTCGGAATCGGATCGTTTATTGGCTACACATATTGTTATATAGAAAATCGAAACGCTTATGCAACAGGTAATTAAATACTAATCATTTTTCTCCCATCTACGCCGAAAGTTCGGTTTTCCTCCCGCTGTACAGGGAAGAAAGTGTAACTAGTCCTCTCTGGGTACTGACAAGTGCGCATGCGCGTTAGTGTCTACGTCTGCTCTCACGCACCTAAAATTCTCCGCCATTGCTGTGCAACATATTGTGTTTAGTGTAAAAGTGAAATAAAATTTAATAGTGAAGTAAACAAAGATGAGTTCATCAGACAGTTCTTATTCAACTAATAGTAGTTCATTTAAAAAAAAAAAAGTTAAATTTTTATTTTATGAGTACGGGGGGGGGGTCTCCGCCCCCCTACACCCCGCCAGGGCTTCACCCTTGGACCCAGGCTCGGTACTCCACGAACTTTCGGCCTGGTAGGAGACAAAATAGTACTATTACACGATTGACAAAACGACTTTTTAAACTAAGCTAGGTATAGGATGTGATATTTCACGGTCGAAAATTTAAATTGCACTCGATAATATAGGTAGCGGCCAGATATTTACAATCACGTTTTAGGCATGGCATATGGTGGACCTAGAATCGCACCCACCTATCTTTTCCCATTGTTTTCTAAAATACGGTTAAGGGAATCACCGGATAATGCGCAGCAACGTTTTACGATATTTTACCAGTCTACTGCCCATAGCTACTGGTGGAAATTGAAATAGTCCTGCCAGTTTTAGACGCGAAGCAGTCGTGCTTTTCAATCTGAACGGAGTACAGCCAAACAAAATGCCTATTGATATATTGGAGGTGGTAGAGCACAAAATTTGATTTTGGATATGATTCAATCGATATTTTCTCTGACTTGTACACTTTTTGTGTATAGATAACAGAGAATTTATGTTTTTTTTGTTTTATCTTATTTCAAACCTTTTCCTCTACTATGCCCAGAAGTAATAAAACACATATATCAAAAGCTAAAACCCTGTTTTTCACATGGGCAATATTAATACAATACGTACTATAATTTCTACGCTTCTTGCTCTATTATTCTACGAAGCATTATTTCGGCCCTTTGCCTAAATAATGTAGCTGGAACATGAGATTGCTTTAAACAAAATATGAAGTACATTTTGAAGGAACTTTACGTAACTTCTTTATTACAATTAGGTAACTGTTAACGTATTACGAATGGCTGATCGTGCGATCAGCATTGGTACATTTCAACCTGAACGGTAGGGGGTCCAAATCTTTTTTACGTTGGGGATTCCAGTATACCGATATCCGGTCAACTGGGCATCAAACCGGGCTGTATCGGACTCCAGTGCCTCCGAAGGCAGTTGGTTAAGGCGGTACAAACCAAAACCCTTATACTAGGTCATTACAAAAGGCAAGTATATAAGTTGGAATTTAGAGGTGGAAGTCATATAGTATCCTGTAGCCATACGATTTATTTATTCACTATCCATTTTTCTTTTCAAGGCAACGTGACCCAATCAACAAACTTACAGATCATTCAGATGCCGTACGCGTCGAGAGCGAATAACAGGACAATCAACAGAGCTCTTATGTCTAACGTGGTAGTTTCGAGAATCCTACAAATTGGACATTTCATTTGGGACGATAGAGCATCTCTCCCACGATCGGAAGTGTCTAAAGAAAAGGATACAATTAAAGTGGTTAAAATTAATTAAAAAATGTTCGATTGTGTTTATATTTTATTTATTTACTATTCTACATCTTAGAACGGGCTTAGAGTGTATGTAGGTAGTAATGATAAATCTCCTATTAAAAAATACTAATTTTATCAAATTTTTTTAAATAATTAATTCTACTGCACATTTTAAATTCAAAACATTAACTTTAATAACTGTGGCTGTTTAGTGAGATAGCAGTTGGCATTGAACGGTTTTTTGCTACTGACGTGCTATTTAAGAACCAACTTTATCCGACAAATCTTTATTTGTTGTACAAGCTTTTTGCAAAGGATAAACGAATTAGGAAGACGAATAGAAGCTAGCTAGAATAACGAAATGAAGTTAGCAGTATTGACGATGTAAGGAAGTAATAATATTAACTTGAAAATAAAGGAAAGGAGACTGAAACGATTACATACATTTTTGGGCCCGAATATAACGTGATGAAACTAATATGAATTAATAGATTCAGATTTATCAGTACCTTGCTGAAAATTATAAAAGTTTTCTCAATCTGAGAGCCGAGTTAATAAAGATTTAGTAAAAGTTAGGTTATGTTACAATCTCTTTAAAAGAGCTGAATAATAACTTATTTAAGCATAAGTAAATGTTTATTATATCCATTGGATAATCTTTTAAATGTCATAATAAGAATGAATATCAATGATATATATCAGGTATGGAATATGGAATTGCTATCACACAGCGATCCATAATTTCAACAGTATCCAATGCAACAATTTCAAGTCAAACGTGTGAGCGATCTTCGGTGTCCAGTGTAGAAGCAATTGTCGTACAAGGCTGGCAGAGTTGGAATCCGTAATAATACATTTAATTACTTTGCATTAATTACCTAGTGCAATGTTTTTCTTTTTATAATGCTGTAATCGATTAATTAAATCGATCACATCGTTATACCGACAAAAACTAACTTTCTCATTTTTCTCCGGTCCCAGAAAGAGGATTGAGGTGATTTTTTATATTCTTATATAAAAAAAATATGACAATTTTTTTAGACTACATTCCAAGTTATTACATTTTGGCCCACGATTTTCCGTCTCCTTTTTGACAGAAAGGAAAACCGACTTGACTGATAAAATAGAAATATCATCTATTTAGTTGAAGCAAATTAAATAATGATAATAAAAGATAACTCAAAAATTAGTGTTCAGATTTTGATAATATTTAACCTATTTATGTAAATTGAACCACAAGAGAAGAATCAACGTCATAAAAATCATCAAAATCGATTTTCCTAGAAAAAAGTTCTACGACAGATACAAAATACAGTCAAATGGATAACCTCCTCCTTTTTTGAAATCGGCTTACAAACGTTCCTGCTTACAGAAGCTTCCTTTAAAACGCCTGTCTGTTATACATGAGCAATAACTCAACCATAAGAGAAGGACCAACTTAAAAAAAAAACATCAAAATCGAATTCCCTAGGAAAAAGTTTTCAGACAGTTAGAAAAAAACAGTGAAATAGATGACCTCCTCCTTTTTTGAAATCGGTTTACAAACGCTCGTGCTTACAGAAGCTTCCTTTAAAACGCCTGTCAGTTATACATGAGTAAAAACCCAACTCAAATCTTTATGAAGTCTCATGATTTTAATATTAATTAAGTGCTAACGTGGCGTGATTGTTAGTAAATATTTATTTATTTATTTATTTAAGTTTAATGTCCAACATTTTGTTACCATTTCCGAGCACGTCTAATTTTTTTTTATTTTTTTATACTAATTTCTTTTCTATTTTTCTATTTTTTTATTTATCCTCGTACACGCCTCGTAAACTAAGTAGGTACATAATTAGTCGTCTAAATACTTGGTAGTTGAGATAAAGAATGTGCAATATATCTGTGTAGTACAGCCACGGGTAGTTATTTCTACACATATTGTTAAAGTCTGTGACAGAGTGAGAAATAAAACCTAAAACTAAATATGTACAATTATACTCCAATTATTCTAATTGTAAATATTATATAATAAACTTTCATTTCACATTAAGTACAACGTTCCACTATTACGTTGTTTTACATACCCGATCCTGTGGACCGAATAGTAAACAGTCGACGTCGCCCTAAACACGTCATTAGGGATCCTCCCGATCCATTAACGGTGCTTTTAAGTACCTCAAGCACTGGTCACTATCCTTGCCAAACCCGTCGCTTGGCGAATACCGGCGACGGGCTCGACGGGTAACATAACCCATAGACACAGCCCACTGAGTTTCTCGCCGAATCTTCTCAGTGGGTGTTGGACGGTTAAATTTGAGGGGACTGGGTTCTGGAGGTGAGGGGCTATTTAAAAACACTGCTTCATGATCAATATAATTATATTGCAAATACTTTGTACACTATTACACCATTATAGGCATTATAGGCCATTTTGTAGGCAGCGGCTTGGCTCTGCCCCTGGCATTGCTGAAGTCCATGGGCGACGGTAACCACTCACCATCAGGTGGGCCGTATGCTCGTCTGCCTACAAGAGCAATAAAAAAAAAAAAAAAAAAAATATATAATTATATATTTTTTATAAAATTCTTAGATGTTGCTCTGACTGTGTCTAGTTGAGAAGTCATTGTCTTCACTGAAGAGAAGACAATTATTTGTTTTAAACATTTAAATAAGAATTCTAATATTCTAAATCTGTAACCTTACATGTGTCAAGTGTTGCCTGCCATTACTTTCATATTCAAACTCCAACAGTGGGGCGCGTCCGGTGGTAAATTCTGCGAAGCACTGTTCTTGCTAGGGTCAATGTTAGCAACACTTCCGGTTTGAGCCCTGAGAGCTCATCTACACGCTAGGGTGAAGCTGAAATAGCTTCTCAAGGCTATCAGCATAAGGAGGAACAAAAAAAACGTTGTTTAACTAAATATTTCGATACATTGAAATATAAATTGAACCCACTGACTTTCTCGCCGGATCTTCTTAGTTGTAGCGCTTTCAGCCCGGTGGTAGTTTCGGCGAAGCACTGCTCTTCCTAGGGCTGATGCTGGGCTGGGATACTGAGCTCCGTGTGCTGACATACACGTCCGCGCGTAGTTGCTATATAATAGCCTCTTAAGCTACCAACGATTAGGTGGGGACTAAATGCTAATTAAATTAAATGAACAATTTATAATGTAGACGGGCAACATGGATTCATCCATATTAAATCTGTAATTCTGCAAGAAAGACTTACGCTGCATTTTCCCGATAAAAAGAGTTGCTTGTGTCATCTTCTGGACCATAAACTACTCGTATTACACTATCGTATTTATTTTAGCAAATATACCCGACGTTGCCGGGATTATATAGGTACCGTTGTGTTCTATTATGAAAAAAAAAGTGTCCAGTTTGTTAATCCAGGTTATTAGTTGACGATTTGGCTGTGCAATTGGCATTGTTAGTGTCATGATTGATTAATGGCATGTGCGCCTTATGCTCGTCTGTATACACGGCAATAAAAAAAAAAACTATGCGCGAAAATTTATAAAATATACTCTGAATTTTTTGCGTGAATAACTAACAATACTACTTTCGCATTTATAATACCTATCAGTATACTCATATTGAATATTTTATTGGAGTTTACTCCTTTAGAATCGATTTACATATATAGGCCCGGGGTATGAAAATTATGGGGACCAAAATCGTACTAGCATGTCACACGAAATGCGTTATGCGCCTGATTGGCTCCTGATTGCGTGATGCGTGCGCGCGCCAATCAGGAGCCAACGCGCGGCCGCGTTATCGCAGGTGACGCCGGGCTGCTGCGCCGGCAGTCCGCCACAAAGCCTCGTACTGATCGCGCGTTTCTCTCATTATTGTATTTTCATATATTTGTTAGTCGTTTGTTTTGTGTCTCGTTAATTTGTTAATAATCTGTAGTGTATCGTGTTGTCGTAATATAGAACTATTTCTCGTATTGTTTCGTTTAATTTTTTATATCCAGTAAACTCCAGTCGTGCGTCGGAGCGGACACACACACACTTTTTTTTTTAATATTTAGTCCAGAATATCTTTAGAAATCATGATATCCGTTGCCGGACACTTTTTTGTATTTATATTGTTAGTTTCTTACGTTTCTAAAAATATAAATTGCTTTCACTTAATTTTTACTTTTACTCCGTTACGAAAACAAATAACCTAAAATATATTCTCTTGTCTTGCCATTTTCGTTAGGAATTTGGTTGTAATACGTCTTTATTGACTAACGAGCTCATCATTACAATACGAAAACAAACTAAAAGTGAGATATTAACAAAGAATAAACAGTAGATTGTACAAGAAAACAACAAACTTGAACCATTGAAATCATTGACACAATACCTATTGTGGGCTCCGAGCGCGGATGCATTTCTGCCTCAAGATTGTCCTATGCCTGCTTCTGTTTTTGACAAGGAGACAAAATATCTCGCAAGCATTCCTGTACGAAACATGCTTACAGAAATAAATGTCAAGCGATATTCTATACTATTACATGAAACTTTATTTATTCCACGGACAGGTAAACAAACTCTCGGTCCATCTTTTTTTTAAATTTTTTAAAGCTTAGTTGGGTGGACGAGCTCACAGTCCACCTGGTGTTAAGTGGTTACTGGAGCCCACAGACATCTACAACGTAAATGCGCCATCCACCTTGAGATATAAGTTCTAAACGGAAGAAATAGGCAGGGTGTTACTACCCGGTACTACCACCAGTAATTACGCAAATTATAATTTTGCGGGTTTGATTTTTATTACACGATGTTATTCCTTCATCGTGAAACTCAATCGTGAGTATTTGTTAAGTATGTATTTCAATAAAAAAATTGGTACCTACCTGCGGGATTCAAACACCTTTGCATCGCTAGATACGAATGCACCGAACGTCTTATCATTTAGGCCACCACGACTTCACTACCGGTTCTAATACTACCCGTGCAGATTCACAAGACACCCTACCACCACCAGTATATTACCACCAGTAAATACCTAAATAATAATATTTGTGGCCTTAATTTTTAATACGCGATGTTATTTATTCATTGTTGAAGTCATTCGTTAACACGTACTTATAAGGTTGCTACCTGCCTGGGATATTTGAACACCGACACAGTCGTATCGTTCCATACGAGTAGTCTTGGCGACATATTATCTATCCTTTATGGCCCAAGAGCCCGCGACAGCCAGACCTTCGTTATTTTATAAAAGCTGAAAGTTTCTCTGTGTATGTCTCCAACACAGGTAAGAACGACCCGCGATTATAGAGTTCCGATTGTGGTTACTTGGGCAGGTAACAGGCAGTAAAGGTATATAAAATAGTACCTTAAATTCGTTAAAGTATAAAGGTTTTTGGAGTTTACTCCTTTAGAATCGATTTACATATATAGGCCCGGGGTATGAAAATTATGGGGACCAAAATCGTACTAGCATGTCACACGAAATGCGTTATGCGCCTGATTGGCTCCTGATTGCGTGATGCGTGCGCGCGCCAATCAGGAGCCAACGCGCGGCCGCGTTATCGCAGGTGACGCCGGGCTGCTGCGCCGGCAGTCCGCCACAAAGCCTCGTACTGATCGCGCGTTTCTCTCATTATTGTATTTTCATATATTTGTTAGTCGTTTGTTTTGTGTCTCGTTAATTTGTTAATAATCTGTAGTGTATCGTGTTGTCGTAATATAGAACTATTTCTCGTATTGTTTCGTTTAATTTTTTATATCCAGTAAACTCCAGTCGTGCGTCGGAGCGGACACACACACACTTTTTTTTTTAATATTTAGTCCAGAATATCTTTAGAAATCATGATATCCGTTGCCGGACACTTTTTCCAGTTGTTACCCCCTGCCAGACACCCTTAAACTTTAATAAATTTTAATTATACTTTCGTTATACTATAAAAGCTAAATTTTATATATGTTACTTAGGGACTTATAAAAATATGTTACCCCAAGAGCCGGACAGTTTTAATGGTTCTTACATCTTGCCAGACACATTGACAGCCCGCTGTAGGTGCGAGCGCGAGGTAGCAACTGTTCAAGCGGGTGTGACCGAGATAGAGTGCTTAGTCTATTGTGATCTTTTAAGATATCCAATAAAAAAATTATTTTATTACGTTCATAGCAATATTATAGAAAATAAAAAAGGTTATTTTAATATTATAAAGTACAAACAAAATATTACATGTCAAAGAAAAATATTTAATCGTTCTTATAATTTTCCTCATTGTCGTCGATATTGAACTATCGAGTCGGCCTGAGGGGCCTACGAGGGGGGGCATAGCTACTACCGTATCCGATTTGAGAGTACGAGCTAAGCGGTAGTAAGACCTTTGAGAGGGCGCGAGTCCTTCTAAGAAATCAGACCATCTGGCATCTCGGACTTCGGCGATGCGAGACTTTACGTCGCGTTGTAGGGCACGCATTCGAGTACGATTTTCCACTGTAGGATACCTATCGTAGGCACGGATCGAAGCGTTCTTAGCTCTAAGGAGTTCCCTAATATCGTCGGGCAATTTGAAGCGGTGAAGGAAGTCCTCCGCCACAACTTGCTTCGATGACCTATCTAATGTCGAGGTGATGTGTGACGTTAAGATGTCTATGGCTTCAGCGGTATCCTGAGGAGACGGGGTAGAGTCCGGGCTAAACGGGAGCGATGGTGGATCAGATTCAGCCAGGCTAATGCCCAGCGTGTGCCAATCCACCACAGTCCTCGTGACGGGAACGGAATCGGGAGCGCGACCGAGCTTCATAATGACGGGGCGGTGGTCTGAATCTAACTCTAAAACTACTTCGATCGAGTGTAAGCGCAGAGTTACGTTTTTTAATAACGCTATGTCGAGTATATCCGGGCGATGCGCGATATTTAGCGGGTAGTGAGTCGGGGTTAGCGGAGCGATAATATCGAAGGCGAGATCATCGACTAACGCGTCGAGCCGCCTGCCATTCGGGGTTGTGGTGTGTGAGTTCCACCTGATGTGTTTACAATTTAGGTCGCCCGCCAGAATGACAGAGCTTCCCATGCCGAGTAGCGCCTCGATATCACTGCTTAGAACGGATAAATCCTATAAACGACAGCTGATGTGCAGTAAAAGATCACAATAGACTAAGCACTCTATCTCGCTCACACCCGCTTGAACAGTTGCTACCTCGCGCTCGCACCTACAGCGGGCTCTCAATGTGTCTGGCAAGATGTAAGAACCATTAAAACTGTCCGGCTCTTGGGGTAACATATTTTTATAAGTCCCTAAGTAACATATATAAAATTTAGCTTTTATAGTATAACGAAAGTATAACTAAAATTTATTAAAGTTTAAGGGTGTCTGGCAGGGGGTAACAACTGGAAAAAGTGTCCGGCAACGGATATCGTGATTTCTAAAGATATTCTGGAGTAAATATTAAAAAAAAAAACCTTTATACTTTAACGAATTTAAGGTACTATTTTATATACCTTTACTGCCTGTTACCTGCCCAAGTAACCACAATCGGAACTCTATAATCGTGGGTCGTTCTTACCTGTGTTGGAGACATACACAGAGAAACTTTCAGCTTTTATAAAATAACGAAGGTCTGGCTGTCGCGGGCTCTTGCTCTATTAAGCCACAACGACTTCAAAGATCTGATACTACTCGATATTATGTTCGCCTGGGATATCGTTTAAAGATATATGGTATTCGAGATATATTATGTAGATGTATTAATCTTGTATGTGTTTTCGCCGCCTTTACATAAAATAACATCATAGCTTAAGCCCGTTTTATGTGTACAGTTTGATTGTTTACGTAAAACATACTTAGTCTAGTCATATAAATTGTATAGAAATATTTATTATTATAGGTGCGCTCGTTTATACATCAATATTTTTTTTTATTTGATGTTCATTTGATGTTCATAAAACTATGTCTCCATCATCGGCCTTGATGTGATCCTTTAAGAATTGTGATCAGTTTTAATGAAACACGTACTTCTTCGATTAGAGAATTCGCCAATATTTTAGAATATTTTAGTGACTTCAAATGACCATAGTATTTTATATAAAGCGCAATCAAGGGAAATAAGATTAAGATCAGAAGATGGTCCGGCGCCAGCTTTGATGTTCCTTTCCAGCCAACTTCGGGTGAGTAGAGCTTTAAGACTCGGTCTTGTAGGACTATATTTGCTTAGAACCTTATAGATTAATTATCCCCTCAAAGTGTTGGCGGATGATATTATTGAATAATACGCTTAACCGGTGTATTTCGTTTAAATAAAATAAATAATTTTATACTTGCAATCACAAAGGATAAGATTGTAGTTACCGGCTATGTAGTTACGGTCTTATACTAGACCGGCCGTGTCGTATTTGCAGTCCGCGATCCATATTCATCCCGCAGTCCAACACAACCGTTATTATAATTATTATATTCATTGAATTAAGTGCCCATTACTTCTTCTTCTTTTTTTTTCTACCTTATCCCTAGATGGGGTCGGCAAAGCGAATTTTTCTAATCCATTCTCTTCTATCAGCCGTCATCTGAACACTCACTCCTCTCTTTCTCTCTCTCTCATATCTTCATTCACACACTCCATGTATTCTTCGATCGACCTCTTTCCCCTTTAAAATCCTATTACAAATTAAGAAATTAAGAAACAAACAAAAAAAGAAAAAATTCGTAATATTGGTTTAAAAAGTATTAACATAGGTTTTAGTGTGAAAAAACATTAACTAATAGTTTAAAAAAATCTTGGTTAAATGTTGCATGCATTCAATAATGCATTCCAGTAGATCTACTCAGAGATATTGCATTCTATCATTCTCAATTAACCAATTGACCTAATAGAAACATTAGACTTAACATTTCGGCACACGGCGATCGAATGACAGAATATTCCTTTCGTGTTCTCTGACAATTGAGCTGGCCAAGCACTGAACCAATGTTGATTATGAATTGTACGGCTCTATATTGAGGTTCACTGGACTCAGTGTTTGAACAATGCCGATGACAGATTGTGTTTCGTAATCATTAAGTGTTTAGACAATACAATACCTTTATCGCGTAGATAAACATATACAGTATCCGGCAACAATTATTGCAGATCGGCCTTTGGAAAGTGGCAATCGGTCAATTTCGGCTTCGTCTCAAGAAACACTAAGTGTCCGGCCAGTATTAGGACCGCACACTATCGCACTTGTAAACTAATCAACGTGACATAGGTAGTGTGCGACAAAGATAACGCTCTACGAAATTGAATTTAACGGATTGCCTCTTTCCGAAAGTCGAAGTGCAGTATTTATCGCCGGGTACTGTAATTAACATCTAGGTGAGTCCGAACGGGTAGGTACCACCGCCCCGCCTATTTCTGCCGTGAAGCAGTAATGCGTTTCGGTTTGAAGGGTGGGGCAGCCGTTGTAACTATACTGAGACCTTAGAACTTATATCTCAGTAACCACTTAACACCAGGTGGGCTGTGAGCTCGTCCACACATCTAAGCAATATAAAAAAAAAAAAAAAAAAAAAAAAAAAAAAAAAAAAAAAAAAAAAAAAAAAAAAAAAAAAAAAAAAAAAGGTTTAAGGTCGCCTAGCAACTAATCCCCTGCCTACGTGTAATTGCATCAACCCCAGAATGAGATCAATCATTGCGATAACTCAATTATTAAGTTTTAACAATAGAAAATAGAAAAAATCCGTAAGGCTACTTCATATTAGTAAATTATGATTTCGACTATTTTAGTGTTATTTTTAAATTTATTGAGCAACTAAAAAATATTTTCCTCGAAAGCTGCATGGATGTTTAATTTAAAGAAACTATTTTTCTCATCGCAATTTTTTTCCAAAAGTATGACTCTAATCGGTATTTCGACGTCACCTTTGGTATTTCAACAGGAATTATGATCTAAATTCAGACATAATATTTAATGGCTAGGGTCCGCAAAAAGCAACAAACAAAAAAACGCGGTTTTTTCCATAGGAACAATAACTTCTTAAGCACTCAAGGATTCTCAGCAAAATAATGAATGACCTATTTATTACTTAAATAAAATTAATAGCGCTTGTGTGTCGGGTTCTGTGTTGTTAATGCGATTGAGTTCAAAACTTTGTAATTGTTCTTATTTTTTGTTTACATTCAAAGGCAGACGAGCAAACGCGGCAACGGTCAAATTTTTTTTTAAGGGATTTTATGACCTGGTAACAAATACCTTTAGGTCACGTCTTGTTTTAATTTATATTCTTATTTTTATGAAAAATGATAATATGGAGTGAAATGAAATGAGACATTAATCAACTGGGATGAAATTAAATGAAATGAGATGAGATGATATGGGATGAAATATAATCTCAGTAAAATGGTGGTTATTTACTGAGATTTTTTCAGAGGACTTTTTGGAGGATCTCGACAAGCTACGTCTAGCGGCTTTGTTTCATTTTCTCAAATTCGTGCACATTCATAGATATTAAACAGTTAATAAACCACCGTTATTACACATTTAAACCTGAAGAAACACTAAATAGACAAACAAATCACACAACTTCACTCCTTACGTTCCCGCCAAAAAGTCCGCAGCAACGGTCCACCAAATAGTGAGCACAGACAGTAAACATAAACTAGTTATAAATATTAAGTGATCTATGATAGTGAGTGGTTACCGTAACTGCTGCTACCACTGAAGATTCTTTTCAAACTACATTTGTTAGATCTACGATGGTTTCTAACATAGACCCATCATCGTACGACATAATATAGTACTCAAGAAGCTTATTACATTTAGTTAGACCTATTTACAGAAAATCGTGACCGGTAAATAACGTAATTTGAAGAATATCCTTATCTCTAATAATATACTTACTTACCTTTGTAATTACTAGTAAAAAATATGGTCACTGATGACGTCATCCTCGAATCAACGTCGGATTCTCAATCATCGAACAATACGTTGTGTTAAAAAATGAACAAACTTAATGTTTTAAGCGTAAACTGTCAAAGGTGCCTTCGAATTCCGTACATTAAAAAGGACATTAACCATTTCTTTGATAATAATGCAGTTTGTTAATTTCAGAACAAAGAAAATATATCAGAAGGCCGCTAATAGACAGGATTTCCTTTGGCGGCGTTTTATTCAATCTTATCAAACGACTAGCTGTACCCGTCCGCTTTGCTGGGCATTTAAAATTAACATTACTTCTCAACCTCACAAAGATTCTCATCATTAATGCCCCCGCAACTGGTGCAGGTAGTCCAAGACTCATATAAATATTTAATAAATTATTATAATAAATTAGCCTATCCATCAAGTACATGTATTGTCTACATGGATACCAAGTTTCAAGTCAATCGGATGCATGGTTTAGTAGTTATGACGGAACATCCGTAAAAACCACTGTAGATTTATAACTATATATTAGTATAGATTAAAATGAGAATAATTTCTTTAAAATAGGAATTAAAATCAAGTTGTTTCGTTCCACAGATATTTAAGCACAACTTTACTACAAAATAATGATGGAAAGACAGCGTGTTCGTTATTTTAGTATTGGACTTCATGTCTCCAGGTATGACCTTGTTTTTAATGCGGGTATTTTTCGTAATTTTTTTGAATGCACATTACAGGGTAGATGAAATTTCAAGGTCATACTTATGAATATTATTGATTAAAGTAGTTATCGAATGTACAAGTACATCAACAACGAGTATATCCTCACCTCCGAATTCTCTATTCAAACGCATTATTGCTATGAAGTAGAAATTAGCAAGATGCACCCATGCGTCCTGCCATCAGGAATAACAAGTCTGTTATCCAAATTCGTATTTTTTTTTTCATATGTCGTATCACTCTTGTCAGAGCGGTCGTGGTCGTCATCCAGCATCATTGCTGTGGGCAGATGTTATGCGCCTCACGAGCAATCGCCACTCCTGCCGGTTTGTGGTGAGTCTGGTACACTCATGCAAACAGCCGCCAACTGCCGACTTGATCTGGTCGGTCCATCGCATGGGCACCCTTCCACGCGGTCTGGTGCCTTTTATTTTGTCCTGAACGACAAGGCGCTCTATCTCCACATTCGATCTATATATATAAAAATGAATTGCTGTTCGTTAGTCTCGTTAAAACTCGAGAACGACTGGACCGATTAGGCTAATGTTGGTCTTGAATTATTTGTGGAAGTCCAGAGAAGGTTTAAAAGGTAGATAAATATGAAAATTCTCGGAAATAAATAAAAATAACAATATTGATTTTCCTTTGATGTGTCCCCCGTCGGACGGATTCTTTTTTTTGTTTTAAGCTTATTTTATACAAAAGTTTAGGTCTTTTATTTATCGATTGAGGCACCACGAAGTCTGCCGGGTCAGCTAGTTATCAAGAAAATCTTTTGCTCATACTTTAGCAAAATATAGTGTGTGTGAGAATCGTATGAGTATTTACGTAAATGTATAATTTTATTAGTAGTTACGGCTTTTCCTCGGAACGCATAAAACCACCTATTGAAGAGGGTCTTTTGTTGATGGGCATCATAAAGGTTTGGAATACTTTCGTCATAATTCTTAATGATCAGTTTAATGTGTACTTTAAGTTTTATGTCGTCTGGTGATTGAGGTTTTTTTTTTGCGTTCTTAGATATGGGAATATATAATATGAACTCAATAACGAAGGACGATGTTATCACGTTTTTTTTCATGTTACTCAACTGTTGATAGTCTCGTGTTATGGCTAGTTATATATAGATCTTCTTAGTCTGGAATAATATTAAGTATTTGATCTTAATTTCCCATACACCATAGGGATTTTTACACATTCCTTTTTTATATGGGGTGTCGTGCGAGTAGTGCCATTTCTCGTAGACACTTCAAGGCTCACAAGAAACACAGAAGACGGGAATTCATTCCGGGATCAGGTAGGTAAAAAAATTGATTTCTTGAAACGTAATGCGAATAAAGAAAAGAGATTTTATTTAGTGAGAACGAACTCTGTTAAGTTGGCTTTTTTTATCGCTTAGGTGGGTGGGCGATCTCACGGCCCACCTGCTGTTAAGTGGTTACCGGCGCCCATAGACACCTACGACGTAAATGCTGCCACCTACCTCGAAGCATAAGATCTAAGTCTCAGTTTTAACAGTACAACAGCTGCCCTACCCTTCAAACCGAAACGCATTACTGCTTCACGGTAGACATAGGCAGGGTGGTGGTGCGGACTCAAAATGTCCTTCAACCAGTAATTACGCAAATTATAATTTTGCGGGTTTTGATTTTTATTATTACACGATGTTATTCCTTCACCGTGGAAGTCAATCCTGAACAATTGTTAAGTAGATATTTCATTGGAAAAATTGGTGCCTGCCTACGGGATTCGAACACCAAGGCATCGCTTGATACGATTGCACCGAGTGTCTTATCCTTTAGGGCACGACGACTTCAAACTACGCTACTAACTACTAAATACTAGCTACGCGATTCTCTTCTTGAACAGACTATTATACAGTCTATCATGTTAAAATAAAAAGTAATATTTACAGAAAGTGTGTCTTCAATGTATAAAACTCTTTTTTACCAAATAATTACCAATAGCCTCGACCGGCTATTCTGGTTTCACCGCATGTACTTAGTCCGGCCATAAATACTGTTACAATTAAAAATAAACAAAATATTACATTTGAATTTGGAATCTGTCATTTTTAATATGATTGCTCATTGAGTTTTCTCATTTTGGCGCCAATACATTGTACAATATTTTGCGATATTAAAATGGAGTGGGGTGATAAAGAGAACCGAATCGCTGTGATTGCATTACACAAAGTAGGTATGGAGTCAAATGCAATTTTTAAAACTCTCCATACGCTTGGTATTAGTAAAATGTTTGTGTACCGGGCTATTAATAGGTGCAATGAGACCTCCTCTGTTTGTGACAGAAAAAGATCTGGACGTCCACGTAATGTTCGTACGAAAAAGGTGGTCAAAGCAGTAAGGGAAAGAATTCGAAGAAATCCTATCCGAAAGCAAAAGATTTTATCTCGGGAGATGAAGGTAGCACCTAGAACCATGTCGCGTATTTTATAAGAGACGTACTGGCCATTTCTTAACTGATAATTTAAAAGAGAATAGAGTGGTAAAATCGAAACAACTACTGAAGCGGTACGCAAAGGGAGGTCATAGAAAAAAATTGTTTACGGATGAGAAATTTTTTACAATTGAGCAACTTTTTAACAAACAAAATGACCGTATTTATGCTCAAAGCTCTAAGGAAGCTTCCCAATTAGTCGACAGAGTGCAACGTGGGCACTTTCCGACTTCAGTGATGGTTTGGTGGGGTATTAGCTATGAAGGAGTGACTGGGCCATACTTTTGTGAAAAAGGTATCAAAACATCGGCACAAGTGTATCAAGATACTATTCTTGAGAAGGTAGTGAAGTCCCTTAACAACACCATGTTCAATAATCAAGAATGGTCCTTCCAGCAAGACTTGGCGCCAGGTCATAAAGCTCGGTCTACGCAATTTTGGTTGGAAACGAACGTTTCGGACTTCATCAGAGCTGAAGACTGGCCGTCGTCTAGTCCCGATCTTAATCCGCTGGATTATGATTTATGGTCAGTTTTAGAGAGTACGGCTTGCTCTAAACGCCATGATAATTTGGAGTCCCTAAAACAATCCGTAAGATTGGCAGTGAAAATTTTTCCCATGGAAAGAGTGCGTGCTTCTATTGGCCTCAACGTTTAAAGGACTGTATTGCAGCCAATGGAGACCACTTCGAATAATCTTTTTATACTTTAAATTGTTTTATATTTATGTATTAAACTAACACACTGTAAAAGTAATAAATGTTATTTGCAATAGCATTTTTATTTTATTTTTAATTGTAAACAGTATTTATGGCCAGACTAAGTATAGGTGAACACGCGGGGCTTCTTCACAAGACTTCGTAAACGTCTGCCTTGGCAAGAGCAGTGTTTCACTGAATCTAACGTATCGGAATGGCGAACAGTTGAGACGATCCGGCTAGAAACTCTATGAGCTGTGTCTGTGGGTTAATTTACTCGCCGAGCCCTTCGTCGCAAGCGACGTGTTCGACGAGGACTATGACCGGTGCTTGGGGTAAAAGCACCGTTAGTGGATCGGGAGGATCCGTAATCACCTGGTAGGTATCAACAATGACCGGCTGCTGTATTATTTTAGTTAAATGTGTGTAAGTCAGTAAAATCATACCCATTAGATATGCGTATGAAATTCATTAAAATGTGCGAACACTTTGGAAACCTCGTACAAGAAGCTGGCCACAATCAAGGTTTTTTGAATTGAGAAGTGTCCTTGAATTCAGGATGGAAATATACACAAGATGGAAACTCAGTGAGAAGTGTATACATGAAAAAATGTTTTAGTGATTGTCCGGTCGAATTGAAGCTTGGTGTGTTTCGCACTTAAGGTAACGTTTTTTTCATATTCAAGATATACACAGGATACGTGTAGCGAGTGGTACAAATACAGTCAAACCTGGATAAGCGAGAGTTCAAGGGAGCACAATTTCATTCTCGCTTATAGAGGCTTCTCACTAACCCGAGTTTCGCGATAATGCTCTCTCTGAGTTTCATTTCGCGATTTTCCGGATTCAAACGCATTCACTATTTTAAATTTATCACTTACTAACAGTACTTTAATTTTCCGTTTTGACATGATGCAGAACAGAACTTTCCTTCGCAATTGATTAACGATAAACTGAGTAAGTCCGACAAACAAGACGGTACACAGGTACACGTGTCTATTCGAAAAGAATGCGATAAAATAACAACGTTATTTAGTTCCACGAAATAGAATATGTTTAATATTGACAAGAAAACAATTCAAAAATAATGGAAGGAAATTCCACAAAAGTTAAGGAGTCATAAAATCGCAGATGCTAAATTTGTAATTTGTTTTTTCATTTGTTCTTCCTAAATAATATAAATAAATAAAGCTCGACTGTCGCTTATAGAGGTATAGATAAGTAGCAGTCTCACTTATGGAGGTCCATGAGGGAAAAACGACTCTCTCTTACAGAGGTTTCTGTTTCTCGCTAATAGAGGTTTTGAGAGCTTAAAATGACGGGTCCTGGGTATTACTCTCACTTATAGAGTTTTCTCACTTATCCAGTTCTCACTTACCCAGGTTTGACTGTATATGTAGGCACCGTCTGTGATTTGGTATTAATAAAGTTTGAATCACGAACACTCAAGCAGTGCTAGTAGCTTGCTTTGAAGTCGTCGTGGCCTAAAGGATAAGACGTCCGGTGCATTCGTATGTAGCGATGCACCGGTGTTCGAATCCCGCAGGCGGGTACCAATTTTTCTAATGAAATACGTGCTCAACAAATGTTCACGATTGACTTCCACGGTGAAGGAATAACATCGTGTAATAAAAACCAAACCCGCAAAATTATAATTTGCGTAATCACTGGTGGTAGGACCTCTTGGGAGTCCGCACGGGCAGGTGGGCTGTGAGCTCGTCCATCCATCTAAGCAATAAATAAAAAAAAGTAAGTTCAGTACTCATAAAATTGATACAGCAACAAACGACTATTTCATTGACCCAATGATTTAATTCGCGTCCTGTGACTGTGGCTAAATTGCTCAGCGAACCATGTCTTTCAAACGGTGCAGAAAACGAAGTGCACACGAACTCTTTATATTGAATTCAGTGGTCAATTTATCTAAACGAATATTTTTCCCCTACGGAATCGTTGATAGCCCCTTTGCTAGCTTAGCTATTTCAGCTACGCACGGGGCTCAACCTGAGAGGATTCGCTAACACTAGTCTTAGTAAGAGCACTGATTCCCTGAATCTACCACCGGACCGGATTCGCCAACCACAGAGAAGATTTGCCGAGAAACTCAGTAAGTTGTGGTATCTATGGGCTAGGTTGCAGAAACGACAAATACATTAATTAATGCAGCAACTCTGAAAAATTTATATAATATAATTAGTAGAAATTAAACTTAGCATTGCACATCGCGAACGTATTCTAAAAATTAAATTTTCGGTGTTAAAAATAAAAATGATACAAAATAAAAGAAAATTAAAACTGGAATAAAGAACAGTTTGTTGAATAATAAATTACTTAATTAGTTTAAAACGACAAAAACACAAATAAGTTTATTTATTTATTTATTTAGTTCTTATTGGGAAACAAAATTAAAACTGAAAATAAATGATGAACGTAAAACATTCTGTTTTGAATGAAGAAATGCATAACATTTCTACAAGTACATTCTCAAGACTAAATTATGGTCGTCAAATTTCTCGTACAGAATCCCGTTCTCGCGTCCGGTTGAACCCTAAAAGGATGCGTCCACGAGAGCTACAAGTAATTGTAGTCCCGAGTTATTTCGTTCCAAGCCATCGCTCGCGCAAGCGCTTATAACGTTGCAGTTGTAAAATTATTCTCGTCAAATACAAAATTAATTTCGAAATCGAGTTATGTAAACTCGACCTTTAATGTACCACGCTTAGAAATTCACTGAACCGCAGCGTTCGGTCGGTCGAGGTCTTCCGAGTGAAGTTTTATTTGATTGTGAATTAAAAAAATATCGCGAATTCTTTTAGTTATTGGAATTGTGTGCTTTATGTCTATGGAATATAAGGTGCGAATTACTTTAAAGACGACGAAACAGGTGTGCAAGTGACGCTTCTTATCAACATTTCAACTCCTTTCGAATAAGGTAAGCTGTTCACGCTAAAACCTGTATGCTAAGCTGCGTTTTATTACATTAAAAAAATAATGAAATTGGTAATTTATTAAATTAAATTTAATAGGTAACGTCAAATATTTGAATTTTATTTGATTTGTAAACTCTGATTTTAAATAATTCTCAGAGTATTTCATTATTGTTCGTAGTTATTTTATTTTATATTCTCTGGGAGGTCGTGACTTCGTCTGCTTTTGTAGAGAAATAGAAAATCCGGCGATTTCTAATCTCTAATCTAGTTCTCTCCAAGATTTTTCAAACAACTTTTTAACTCAATTATTAGGTTTACTTGTATCTGTGGTGTATCTTTCAACATAATTCTCACCAACTTCAAAACGACGGATTTAATAAATTTGAAAATTCGCAAACGTATCAAGGATAGAATATTTGGAAGGATTGACAATGTAATGTTTTTTTTTTTACTTTCGCCTGAATATTCTAAGCTGCCAGTGCTGTTTCTACCAGGATAAAATAATAAAATGATTCTTTTTAATTCGACTTGCCATTTAACCCTGCATTTTTAAAACTAAATTTACTTATGTCATCAATGTTTTTATTTACAATGTGTGATTAATTTGCATAAATTATACCGCAAACAATGAGATGGAAATACCGCTGGATGAAATAGCTGGTAAGGACTGGATGCAAAAGGCAAGAGACCGAAAAGAAGAGAGTGCATATGAAAAGACCTATACTCAACATTGGGTGGACGAAGGTTGAAAAATAAGAAGAAGAAGATACCGCAAACCACATAGGGAATCTCCCAGTTCTCATCTCACTGTTCGACGCATGATGTGGCTATAGTTTATCATGACCCCGTCCATCTTTTTTTTTATTGCTTAGATGGGTGGACGAACTCACAGCCCAGCTAGTGTTAAGTGGTTACTGGAACGCACTGCAGAAATAGGCAGGGTGGTAGTGGACCAGCAATTACGCAAATTATAATTTTGCGGGTCTCATTTTTATTACACGAAGTTATTCCTTCAACGTGTAAGTCAATCGTGAACATTTGTTGAGTACGCATTTATTAGAAAAATTGGTACCCGCCTGAGATTCGAACACCGGTGTATCGCTCAACACGAATGCACCGGACGTCTTATCCGTTAGGCCCCGACGACTTCAAAAGCGGCCTCCACTCTGGCTCAGAGCATCTGTGTGCTTGACAGCTTCGAATTGGTAACCGAGGGAAACCTGGAACTTGAATGTGAAAGTAGCGGCCTTGACTACTATTAGACGTAAAATCTCCGATTAAATTTAAACAGACAGCTTCCCTACAGACATAAGCAGTATGGTGATAATTTCTCGAAGATACCCCACCAGACTACTCAACATTATAATTGATAGCAGCAGTTCTTGGTAAAAGTGTCTTGGTGATAGTTTGATTTATCTTCTGACATCACTGGAACGGCCAATTACGTAAATAGCCTAAAACGTTCAATGCAAATATTTCTTCGTAGCATTGACGTAACTCATTAGGATGTTGCATTCTGTTTCCCAACGTTTGTTGCTATATAATTCTACAAACAAGAGATGTTTTTATTCGGCTGCTTCCCGCGGCGGATGTGCAGTACGTGATAATTCGATACGAGTTTCGTGTTTTAGCTTATGTTTTTTGTTAGTGCAGTGTAGCACAGACGGGCACGGTTTGATAATACTGATGCTTTATACCTTCGTCGTGGAGGTCGTTCGTGATCACGTGTTAAATAAGTGTTTATTTAGGATAGTCGATACCTGCCTAAGTATTTGAAGCTCGGCATAGTCACTGTTATATTCGGGGAATGGAAGAACATTATTTAATAAATAAATAAAAATATCTGAAGCCATGTGGCCTAAGTGATAAGATGCCCGGTGTACTGGTATCGATTCGACTATACTCGTGTTCAATTCCCGCAAGAAAAATGATACCTCATGTTGGTATTTCTAATGAAAGACACACTTAACGCATGTTCACTAATGACTTCTACAATTAAGGAATAAAACACGCAAAATATATAATTTGCAATATTACCGAATCGGGTGGGTACAATCTTGTCTATTTCTACCGCGATTCATGCCTTCCCTTTTAGGGAACACCAATTAACCAATTGAGGCCTCACCCTCAGTCTGGTGAAGCCAAAATGGCACTTTGGAGCTACCGGCGATTAGAAATAGCATCACATCTCACATCTCAAAGTGGGTGTTGGTATTTGTATTGTGATGCCTATTGACTCCAGTAACCATTTAACACCAGATGGGCAATGAACTCATTCACTAATCTCAGAAACTTTACTTCAATAGGAAAATAATTCGGAAAATTTATTTTCTTCTTCAAAGTGTCTCGCCCAATTGACACAACCGCTCGAAGCAAATAACTAACGCTTTCGCCAAACGATTGGTACATTTTTTACCCACGATGTTGGCTTTCTATTTACAGCTTCGACTTCCACGGTGAAGGTATAACATCGTGTAATAAAAATTATAAATTACGTGATTACTGGTGGTAGGACCCTTTCTTGTTTTTCCCCTATCTAAGCTCATGGCCTTAAGATTATCATCATCATATATCATCCGCATTGCTATGCGGATGATAGCACGGGGGATGTGCTCATGGCCTTAAGATTATCATCATCATATATCATCCGCATTGCTATGCGGATGATAGCACGGGGGATGCGCGATATATCGGCCATCAGAGTCTCTCTCGAAGCGTTGTACACGAGAGGCGATTAAAACTTGTGTCTGAAGTGGAGAACTCTCTGGGGCGGGTCTCCAAGTGGGGTGAACTGAATTCAGTTCAGTTCAACCCATTGAAGACACAGGTTTGCGCGTTCACTGCGAAGAAGGACCCTTTTGTCATGGCGCCGGAATTTCAAGGAGTATCCCTGCAGCTTTCCGCGAGTATCGGGATTCTGGGGATCGATATTTCGAGCGATGTCCAGTTTCAGAGTCATTTGGAAGGTAAAGCCAAATTGGCCTCTAAAATGTTGGGAGTTCTCAACAGAGCGAAGCGGTATTTCACGCCTGGACAGAGACTTGCGCTTTATAAAGCGCAGGTCCGACCTCGCGTGGAGTACTGCTCTCACCTCTGGGCCGGGGCTCCCAAATACCAGCTACTTCCATTTGACTCCATACAGAAACGGGCTGTTCGGATGGTCGATAGTCCTGCTCTCGCGGATGGCTTGGAACCTCTGGGTCTACGGAGGGACTTCGGTTCTCTCTGTGTTTTATACCGCTTGGTCCATGGGGAATGCTCTGAGGAATTATTCGAGATGATTCCCTCATCTCCTTTTTATCATCGCACCTCCCGCCATCGGAGCAGAGTTCATCCATATTATCTGGAACCGCTGCGTTCAACGACAGTGCGTTTCCAAAGATCTTTTTTGCCACGTACCATCCGGCTTTGGAATGAACTCCCCTCCACAGTGTTTTCCGAGCGCTATGACATGTCCTTCTTCAAACGAGGCTTGCGGAGAGTACTTTATGGTAGGCAGCGGCTTGGCTCTGCCCCTGGCATTGCTGACGTCCATGAGCGACGGTGACCACTAACCATCAGGTGGGCCATATGCTCGTCTGCCTACTAAGGCAATAAAAAAAAAGAAAAAAAAAAGAGACCATTTCCGCATAACCTTAACTAGTAGGTGAGCTCAAGGGACTCAAACCGGACGACGTTGCTAACACTAGCCCTGGCAAGCGCAATACTTCGCAGAATCTACCACCGGATCAAAAACGCGACCCACTGAGAAGATCCGGCGGGAAACTCAGTGGGTTGTGTCTGTGGGTTAGTTTACTCGCCGAGCCCTTCGTCGCAAGTTCGGGTTTGACGAGAACAATGACTTGGGGTACCTAAAAGCACCGTTAGTGGATCGGGAGGATCCGAAATGACGTGTTTTGGGCGACGTTTACTGTTTACCATTCGATCCGCAGAATCGGGAATGGTAGGACCTCTCGTGAGTCCGCATGCGTAGGTACCACCACCCTATTTATATATTTGTACCGAGAAGCAGTAATGCGTTTCGGTTTGAAGGGTGGGGCAGCCGTTGTAACTATTCTGAGATCTTAGAACTCATATCTCAAGGTGGGTGGCGGCATTTACGCTGTAGATCTCTATGGGCTTCCGTAACGGTAACACCAGGTGGGCTGTGTGCTCGTCCACACCTATATGCAATAAATAAAAATTAGCTAAATTTCCAGGGTTGTTAATTGTGGAAGATAATATTTAGGATTTCCGATTATGCGTCCAAACTGGTGCCTTCGTGATTTGGAGTCTTGATTACTTTCACATTGATTTATAAATTTACGTAAATACCTAAGGATCATCCGTTCAACAATCCAAATGGTTTTTTTTTATTTTTTTTATTGCCCTTGTAGGCAGACGAGCATACGGCCCACCTGATGGTGAGTGGTTACCGTCGCCCATGGACTTCAGCAATGCCAGGGGCAGAGCCAAGCTGCTGCCTACCGCTTAATACTCTCCACAAGCCTCGTTTGAAGAAGGACATGTCATAGCGCTCGGGAAACACCGTGGAGGGGAGCTCATTCCATAGCCGGATGGTACGTGGCAAAAAAGATCTCTGGAAAGGCACTGTGGATGACCGCAGTGGCTCCAGGTAGTATGGATGAACTCTACTCCGGTGGCGGGCGGTGCGATGGTAAAAACGAGATATCGGTATTATCTCGAACAATTCCTCAGAGCACTCCCCATGGAACATATTCGACTCAATGTCACAAGGTGGCTTTGCGTTTTGATTTGAATGGGCTCACGTAATTCAGTCCAAATTGGTAGTGAGCACGTCTGCTTATCAACGACGTTCTGAAAAACTGTAAACGATGCAGTTAGCACGTGGCTTATCTCGGAACCGCAGGTCATAAATCCTTATCATCGCCGTCTATTTCTTACGCCTACGCCCGATACCGAACCTGCCACAACGCAGTTTTGAAGGCTTTTAATTAAATAAATAACATTTGATACCTACGTTTATATTTGTCCGTTATTGCTATTGTAAAATGCGTCATAACACATAGTTAAGTTTATGTAGTTTACATACATCGCTGGTCATATATGAGATTTATAGGGCATTCTTACCAATGATCCTAGGTGATGCGGAGAAAATTATGGTAGGAGTGTTCGGTAAATAAATTCCAAATACACGTACTAACTTAACATATATAGAAGTAATACAACTACTACTTACAACACTTAAATAAAAAGATGAGTGATTTTTTAAATACGCTTTTATTAGCTTCAGACGTATGTATGTAACGGAATCTTTGAACATATTTTGACCCCCTTCAAAACGTCGGATTAACTCGAAATTTGGTATACTTATTAAGGACCGATGAAAATTCAATATTTTAAAAAATTTAAAAGAAAAAATTGAAATTCAACTAAAAAAATGAAAAATAAAAAATAATATAAAAAACTACGAAAATACGCTTTTATAGAAAATCCAACTAAAAAAATAGAAAATAAATTTTAATAAATTTGAATTAAAAATAGTGTAAGAAAAAATTATTTTATTGTAAAAAAGCGCATTATGTTCGTTTTTTTAAACTATTATTTATTTATTTTTGTATTTCACGTAATATACATTGGTATTAGGGTTATCCTCCTCATCATTGCGTCGATAATTCTCAATGCTGAAGATCGTACCCTCCTTTAATAACTTTCTCCTGGATTATCCTGCACCAGCCCTGCCTATCCTCGGCTGCGTGGATGGCATCGTGGACGGAAGTGTTGAAAGTAAAGTGCATCTGGTTCGACCAGCGCATTGGGTCTCTACCTCAGGGCCTTCTTCCGCACACCTTGCCTGTTGCCAGTAGCTTTTCTAAATTCTAGGCTTCGATCAATAATAGTACTAGATTAAGGATCAGGAACAAAAATAAGACGCTCCAGTGGCCACGTTTGCAGACACGAAAACATCTTCATTTCTTAGAAAAAAGTTTAATAATGTTAACGACTTCAGTTTATTATAAACCTTAATACTTAAACATAAAGTTTAATTACCATTGCAAAATATATGTATTTAGGTCCTTTCGTCAGAAAAAGAATATTATGGAATAAATTTAAAATGTCACTTGAATATAAAAAGTACAAAAATATTTATTCTAAAATGATACTTAAAGCCTAATTTATAAGGTTAAAAATATTTGTTTAAAATTTCGTGCTTATTGTATTGTGGAACTAGATGTAGTTCTTGGTGTTACATTTCAATGCTCAGAACACAGTAAGTATTGAAAGACATAGAGTTGCAGAATATACATATTTGTTTTAGGTTTGTTTTGTATGGTCGCAACTATTTTTGACCGATTCAAAAAAGTAGTAGATAATATTTTACATTGCCGCTATTACAACAAATAGGTGATAAAAAATAAAATTGAATAAAGTAAAAAAAATATGAAAGGAAACACGAAACATGTTTTCCACGTATTCTTTATACAGAAGTAATTAAAACAATAATGTAGGTTTAATTACCTTTAAACAGATTCAGTTTGTTATAAAGCTGTCTTTTAGAAGTCATTTTTATATGAGCGGTTTCTTTTTTACAAATATAATGTAATGTTATATCAATGAATTTTTCTATAATCAGTTTAATTTAGGCTTATTTTATAGCTGTGTTCGTTTCCCCCCGAAAACAAATCCTTTTCAGCATATACGCTTAAAATATTTACACATACATATAAAGTTTTTTTAATACTTTTTTGCATTGATTTGCCACCACCATTGAACAATTCTAGAATTTTTATAAGGGTTCTATATTTCTTCTCCTCTTTCTTTCGCGACAATATATATCCATTGTGCACAGCGACAAGGGGCTACTAGGAAATCTACAAACAAAAATAACATTATAAAATAACAAAACTACTCTATGCATTCCCTGTCCAAGAATAGGTGATGTTTGTTACAATAGTTGGTGCCTTGTTGCAAACTTTGGCCAAACAATTACAATATTCGTAAATTGTGTTTTATTTACAATATAATTGTGTTTATTATTTTATGAAAAACACTTAATAATATAAATTTACCAAAAAAAGATATTCCTTCCAAAACCTTGGTGTTACGGTGGTTTTTTACTCAGTTTTTGAACGCGCATTGCAGCGTTTTGACGTCTTAGTGTTGGCTATGATTGGACCATACTAATTTGAAATAAGACCACAAATTTATTTGTGGTCTTATTTTTCGGGCCGTTTTTGAAGCGCTAATCGCGAATCTAGTAGTATTATTGATCGAAGATTCTAGGTATACATTTTAGGTATAGTAAGGTTTGTTGTAAGATAATTAAAATACAATTTATCATGTTAAAGTTAAGGCGATTTTCGGATTCCCAAATAGCAATACTGTTGGTGGAAGCAATGGCAGTTTTTTTATTTTTTTATTGCTTAGATGGGTGGACGAGCTCACAGCCCACCTGGTGTTAAGTGGTTACTGGAGCCACCCACCTTGAGATATAAGTTCTAAGGTCTCAGTATAGTTACAACGGCTACCCCACCCTTCGAACCGAAACGCATTACTGCTTCACGGCGGAAATAGGCGGGGTGGTGGTACCTACCCGTGCGGACTCCCAAGAGGTCCTACCACCAGTGATTACGCAAATTATAATTTTGCGGGTTTGATTTTTATTACACGATGTTATTCCTTCACCGTGGAAGTCAATCGTGAACATTTGTCGAGTACGTATTTCATTAGAAAAATTGGTACCCGCCTGAGGGATTCGAACACCGGTGCATCGCTACACACGAATGCACCGGACGTCTTATCCTTTAGGACACGACGACTTCAAAAGTGGGAACACAGTAGTGGGAACGTGACATAATAAAAAAGGCGGTAGTCTGAAAAAACGGGACAGAAAGCAGTGTATTCGGTAGAGCAAATATCTTAAAATTATACAAGTGGAGCTACAAATAAAGCAATACAGAATTAAGTGAACTATTGCAATCTGTGTATTATTTCCTGACTGTTGGAAGTGGAGTTTTACATTATATATGTCATTTCTTTGTCCTGTATTGCACTAGGTGGGAAGTTGAGCTCATGGGCTACCTGATGTTGTGTGATTATTGGAGTTTTTACCCCTACGTAATCGTTGGTATATTAAAGGGCTATCCCAAATACGCGCGGGCCGGTAGATGAGCTAACGGGCTCAACCTGACAGGATTGCTAACACACTATCGACTACTACAGACATCCTGCTTTAGAATTAATATCCTGCCTCGATGTTTGCTGAGCGCTATATCGTCTTCCTGCCATCATGGTTTGCGAAGAATACTCAGCGGTAGACTGCGGCTTGCTGCGTTGTAGCATTGCTAATGTCCCTGAGCAACGGTAACCACTCATTGTCATGTGGGCCATATCCTAGTCTGCAAAGGCAATGACCCCTTCAAACCGGAACGCATAACTAGTAACATTCGATAACTTTTTTTTTTTGCTTAGATGGTTGGACGAGCTCACAGCCCACCTGGTGTTAAGTGGTTACTGGAGCCCATAGACATCTACAACGTAAATGCGCCACCCACCTTGAGATATAAGTTCTAAGGTCTCAGTATAGTTATAACGGCTACCCCACCCTTCGAACCGAAACGCATTACTGCTTCACGGCGGAAATAGGCGGGGTGGTGATACCTACCCGTGCGGACTCACAAGAGGTCCTACCACCAATAATTACGCAAATTATAATTTTGCGAGTTTCATTTTTATTACACGATGCTATTCCTTCACCGTGGAGGTTGTTTGTGAACACGTATTATGTAGTTCAAATTCGATACGCGCATGCTGTATCCTGGTCACACATACTTCATTATGTAAAAAAAGCATCGACTGATTTTTGTTTGTTTCAGGTTCTTAGTTGTAAACATGACGATTCGCAGCATGACAGTTACTGAGGCGAGAGATGCGACTCGAAAACATTGCTGTGCAAGGTACGTAGGCGCATACAATGAATAAATCATTAATATCTTCACAACATGCCATAGGGATGGGCAAAGGATTTAAATTCGAACACACGTCTTTGAAAAACCAAATTAATATTCCCTTTTAAAGATTGTTAGTATCGGGCGCTCTTAGTGCAAGATTTCTTAGATAAATTAAAAACTAGATTCTAATGTAATGAAATAAAAGTATAGAAATACAATAATAACACATAGGTACATACAACAAACCAATAAAATAAAAAATAATTTTTTTAAATAGATCAGTTTGTACGGTGATGACCAACGCTTCTACTGATTATAATCTACTCATCTCACAAAGCATTTTTTTTAATAAAACGATTCTTCGTAATTACAAAAGAGACGTTGGCATTCCGCGGTATCAATGAGCCGTAACTCTTAACACTACAAATAGGAAGAGCTCCATCCTTTCTGATAAAAAAAAAACACAAGTCACGAGTTTTTTTTTTTTAAATTGCTATTGCTAAGTCGAACTCACAGCCCACGATTAAATACCGCAATCCTTCAAACATAAGGTCAACGCCTCAATTATTGAAATTATTGAAAATCTATTCTTATAACGGTAAACCCTATCTTTCATTCGGAACGTATGATTGTTGGGTACGTCGCCAAGTGAATATCTTAAAAAGCGACCAGCGGAACGCACGAGGAAGGGATGGCAATGTTCTCTGAAGATTGTATTCGCATAGTGGGATGGCCAGCCGCTATGGTTGTTAAGGTGTATTCTAAGCCCTCGTGGATGGACACCACTATCGTGTCTGTTTTTGCGGCAAAGCGACCGTGCATTGCGGCTTGAAGAGTCGGAGAAGATCCGTAATAAAATACAATCCAAACTTTTAGCCCCATTTTTCAATCAGTGCTATCCTTGCAATGGGTATTAATCGGTATGAAAGCAAACGGTAATAAGCCGAGGCGTCCTAAAAAGACTTGGATGGACTACGCGAAAGAGGATAAGTGAGAGAAGTGTGTGAGTGCATGGATGACTTATGATTGGCTTGAATGGAAAATGAGAACATATTGGCGCAGCATCTAGTGAGTTAAGAGCCATAAGAAGAAGTGTTAACGTTGTGATGTCCAGGGATTTATTAAGCGCTCAACAACAGGGAAGCAATGAACTCTACTGATTTAACGCAATAAAAAATATACGCTACAAAGAAACGTCCTCCACTTTCTTGTAGGAAAATGTACGGAAAAGAATTATCCAGAATAAATTGAAACACACAACGTGAATACTGAGTGAATTATCTTATGTTACCTTAACACTGTAAATAAAATATAATTTTCGTATCACGGTCGATATAACCGGTTTATGTTGGTAATGAAAATGTGATCAGTGCCATCGTAACTCGCTTCGTCATGATCAAAGTCATCGTGGAGGTCATCACCTCCGTGTCATTTCAACAGAAAATAGAAAACAACAACAACAAGGATGATATGTTTAGATGCAATCAGCGGTGCGAACAGACGCGATAACCTAAAAATAAATCTGGAATCCGATCGCAGCGCCACCTATCGAATTAAATTGTGAATGACAACCAACTTAAATACACGAAAAAAATCGGTTAGGAAGACTTCAGTGACAAACAGAATTCATTACAGAAAAAAAAAACTGCGACAACAAGCAAATTAAGAAGACTGTTGAAAACAGATCAATTACCTGTAGCTCCGTTGTCATCATCCGTCCACACTCATCAACTATTGGACATAGGTCTCTCCAAACTTACACCACTGAGTCCGGTCTTCGGCTTATCCTTCCTTATTCCTCATCCACATATAGCCGGGTATCCTTCGAAAGTCATCGAACTACCTAGCCAGGGGATATTACGCTATTTTTGCTGATACGCGATCTTCGCTTAACAACCGATCTCCTCCATCGCAGCTCCGCCGTGACTATCGCTAATTGTATGAATGTTTACCAGTGGATAACCCAAAACTCTCTTACATACAAGCCTTGTTCTGACAATTACAAACATAACAAAAAATACTTGCAAGCCCGTTAAGTGCTTCCCAAGTAACGCTCCGTCATACATGTGAAAATTGATTTTTATTCATTCAATTAAAGCTCTAGATGCAGCACTAAAATAGCTTAGGTTTCCAAAAAAGCAGTACCTACCCTGTAATATTTAGCTTTTGTATTGCATTAAATAATCATGCCACAGTTCTGTACTTAATGATCTTCTCCTTCTTAAAGTCTCCCCACCACCCCCTTAATATTGTTTCACTATGAGCGTATTGTAAAACAGCACAAGTGAGCCATCACCATTCTACATACATTTTTCCACCACAAATCTGCTCCGATATGAAGAGTATTATTTTGTATTTAAAATAAATACCTGGTAGCATCACAAATTATCCACCTCATGTCACAAATTGGACATTCACGTTCACTTGGAATTATCTAGGACCGTAAAATCTTCTGGCCATCATCATGATCAGCCCACAGTCGTCCACTGCTTCACATAGACTTCTCCCAATTTACAACAGGGAGCCCGATTTTTTACTTCTAGCCATGCCCTACTTTTATAATTAAATCAAAAAAGTATAAAAGCTCTTTCCACATTAGTCTGCTTTAACAAAGTAAGCATGCCAGTGCCCGCTGCCAGACAGTGTATCCTGTGCGTATAAGCGGAAGTATTCTGTCTACATACTAATTACATTTACATAGTAATCACATTAATGTCAATCATGAGGTAGAAAAAGGGTAAAAAAGGTATGTCTGCAATCAATGGTAACATAATAATATTCGGGTAATCAATTATCTAGAGGTGTATGAAACGACAAAGCAAGGATGGCGATCTGAGATCGGTAAATCGATGACTCGATTTTTTTACTAAGCATTTCGATTTTTTAATTGATATTCACAAATCAATCGATCCAGTGAATCTATGTTTTGGGCCACATGTCAGAATTAATTCCTCACTAATAATATAATTTAATCATTCATAATTACAACTCGTTTTTGTTTGTTTATGAAAATTACATTATCTGTGAAAATGTTCGGTTATTCTCTTTCACATTTTCCATTTACTTAAAACCTCGTATGGACAAATAAATCTTTATAATAATATGCTCTTTTTTATGAACCGATTGTTCAGATTCCGATTCGAATCGATTTCAAGATCAATCTTTTGTTGGGGATAATTGCCATCGCATGTGATTTTTCTGGTTATACCTACGAATAAATATATTTTATTCGTAGGGTTATACCGAAGAAAAACCCTCCCTTCAAACTGAGAGAACGTGCTTCTTCGCGGCAGAATTTGGGAGGGGAATTGCACCTACCCGTGCAGGCCTACTGTACACCGTACTATCAGTATAATTGCGCAAATTATGTTTTTGCGGGTTCAATTTTTATAATATTACTCGACATTATTCTTTCAACATCGAAATCCTTGGAATACAATCAATTGCGCGGAAAAATACAGCAGGAAAATATAGCCGGATGGTTGTACTTTTATAATGCTGTATCACTGTGCATTGACATCAACTTAAGTCTAACTTTCCAATAATTCGTTTATAAACTATCGGTATTTAAAATTTACTCTCGGAAAAATCCGTCCGCTAATTTGCTGTCGCATTATGAAAGACACTTTTATCATTTTTTCACACTATCTGCCTAATTAGATGATTTGTTTATTGAAGACAAACATGAAATAACCTTGTAACACAATTAGTTGCAGTCGGCGGTCATCAAACTTACGCGATTTTGTCGTACAAAGAAAAATGAGCCAAGGGTCTAGTTAAGTTAGGCATTATTAAGCGACCATTGAGTTTCCTACCTCTGTTTTCATAAACATAACGCATAAAAATTAAATATAACTGGGAATTTAAATTAATATAAATAATATAATAATCAATATACATAGAGTAATTAATTATTATTATTTTTTGCTTAGATGGGTGGACGAGCTCACAGCCCACGTGGTGTTAAGTGATTACTACGTGAATGCGCCACCCACCTTGAGATATAAGCTCTAAGATCTCGGTTCGGCTGCCCCGCCCTTCAAACCGAAACGCATTACTGCTTCACGGCAGAAATAGGCAGGGTAGCGGTACCACCTACCCGTGCGAACTGACAAGAGGTCCTACTACCAGTGAAATAAACCAGTAAATATTCATAATCAGTCTACATATTATGTTCACTGCTGGACACAGATCTCCGTCATGTTCAACATTATGTCTGATCCAGCAGATCCTTGCAACCTCTAGCCACGGTTACGCTGGAATAGCCGCTCCAGGCCTACAGCTTAGGTAGGAAAAAAAAAAACTTGCATCCAGCTGATTTCCGCGACCTTCAACAAGTCGGTCCACCTAAATAATATGACTGTTTGCTTAGTGTCATCCATCACGTCGCCAACTCGTGACCGCACTGCCTTATGGTTCGTTGCAATAGCAAATTGATTGTTCACTGATGCATTACATAATACCCGTGTTTTTTTTTATTTGGGCATGAAATTCGGCATATAACTTTTTCATAATTCGAATTAATTCGATTGCAAACGTATACTTTTATTTATTTGTTAGCTTTTAATCGCGGTTTCCTTCGCATTAATTTACACCTTGTGCATCAACTAAGGTACAATATAGATATTAGTTTAGAATGCTTTTAGATAACAAACCATTTCATTTAAAGGACTACATATTATGGATGATTTACTTATTTACCTACACTTTTGAATTGATATCTTGATCACATGTCTCGAGGTGAGTGGTGTCATTGTATGAACTCAAATCTTATACCTTTAAACGAGCAATTCTTGTATATTCATATATATATAATCTGAATCTCGGAAACGGCTCCAACGATTTTCATAAAGTTTAGTATACAGGGGATTTCGGGGGTGATAAATCGATTTAGCTACGATTTATTTTCAGAAAATGTTGTTTTATTCGTGTTTTCAATAATCAACTCTTCCCGACATCTGTTGGCGAATAATAATACTATTTTTCTTAATTGAGGGAAACTGACCGCTTTAAAAACACAACAAGATGGCGTTATGAAAAAAAAACGAGCAAAGCTCGGTCATCGTCCAGTGACTACTTAATACCGGAGGGATCCTGAGCTCGTTCAATAATTCTAAAAATACTAGGAAACTCAGATTGAAATCTAAATTTTTTGACTTGAATCTAAATCTTTCGGGAAAAATCTCAGCGTAGAATCTGTGTGAAAAACTACGGAAATGTCTACACAATAGCAGCCTCAAAGAAAACGGTTTTTGTCCACAGTCATCCTCTGCCTAGTAAATTTATAGCTGTCAGTTTACTACCGCGAGAGCGAGCGATCTGCCGCATCTAGTGATCGCGATCTTGAATAGGTATTTCAAGTAATTTTCCTGAAAAAATTGCATCTCGACGAACAAGTAACGATCAATAGACGAGCGCGCGTTTCTCAAGAGTGATTATCGAAATTGCGTATTCAATCTGTATTAATTAATTTGTTTTTATTATAATACACATTTTAAATAACCTTGAAGTTACGGGATTCTTTATACGACGACTTCTAGAAACGGTAGCCTGCGCGAGTGGATACAATCATTGTTTATATCTGACGCGTGGCTATGCTTTCCGACTGAAATCTTCAAAAGCCGCTGTAGTAAAGCAATTGATTCTAAATTACGGTTTACCACTAAACTCATTTAATTTTTTTGTTATTCAATTAAGCGCTTTGATCTAGGTCACATCATTCTAGACTCGTCGCGACTTTACAACCAATTCGAAATCCGAATTCACTACTTTTTAAATCGGTACATACAATAAGGACATGAACTAGAAGATACGGGTCTCCAGTATCGAATCAAAAATGGCAATAAATCCGTTTAGACTGTTTCTATGTGGTGCACAAATTCAAACCAATGCACTTCGTCGTTCATATACCTAGCTAACTGTATTACAAATCCTTACAACATCCTGGAATTAATTTAAAAAAAGGATTAGAAATAGGTGAGTTGGATACGTGAATGTTAAGTATACGACAACAACAGAACGATGATAGAGACGATGCAGGCTATGGAGCAATCAGGTAACTGATTTGCTTCATGTCAAATCTTATTACCTGCTTAAACTGGAATTTGACAGAACGTAGATCTAGATCTTTCGCGTTATTATCGCAAACAATTATGACTAATCACTACAATGAGCTTACATATATCTAAAATCTATATACTACGTCTTAATCTATGGAATTGCCGTTTAGTATACTTACCGAAAGTTAGTCTTTTTTATTTATTTTGCTATCACTTTGTCATTAATGTTGTGAGTCGAGCTGGTACTCTAACGGAACTGGTATTCATAAATACTGGTATTTTTATAGGGTTCATATTGATGAAAATCATACAAATATAGTGAAAACAAAACACTAATCAAATCATATTTTTCAAATAAAACTCATTTAAATTTAGAATTATTTCCATTCATAAATTAAATTTCAAATGGCCAGTATTGTAAAACGGCAACTTCATACGTAAAAATCTACTATTATGTAACAACTTTACGGGGCAATTCGCTTCGCTTGTTACCACTAGTGTGTTTTGTAACAAGTCTCCAACCTTGTATACTGATAAGGAATATTTAATTCGCTTTATTTTTTTCATAAATTTTGATCGTCATTTATGCATTCAAGAAATATGTTTCGCTAACGGTTCAACCCCGGCCACAACCGGAATAGGTTATATACTTGCCTTTTATTTCTGGTGGTAGGACCTCTTGTGAGTCCGTGCGGGTAGGTACCACCGCCCTGCCTATTTCTGCCGTGAAGCAGTAATGCGTTTCGGTTTGAAGGGTGGGGCAGCCGTTGTAACTATACTGAGATCTTATAACTTATGTCTCGGGGTGGGTGGCGCATTAAGCGTTGTAGATGTCTATGGGCTCCAGTAACCACTTAACACCAGGTGGGCTGTGAGCTCATCCACCCATCTAAACAATAAAAAAAATGGGCTTCAGTCATAATACTGGTTTTTTTTTTAGAATCTCGTTTTATCCGTTATATATTACATTAATTTAGTCGTTATTAGAGATAAAATACAGCAAAAAATATTTTTAATTTTCATACTTTTGTGCTAAGAAGTTTCTTTGAAATGGGTCCAGAATTTTTTGCGTAATTTTCATAAGAGCAGACATGCAAAAATGTATGAATCAGGATCAGGTTCGGAGATGACGAAACGAGATGCCTACAGAAGCGATGCAACGCCACATTTCCCTTGGATTCTCATAGTTCGGTCTTGGCGGTGAACAGATGACTAAATAATGAACATTGACAGCATTTTCGTGTTTAATTCAATTTTTACTTCCAATCGAAATTCATGCGTTTTTTTTAAGATATTTTATGACCTGGTAACTGAGACCTTTAAGTCATGTCTTATTTTAATTTATATTATTCATATTTTTTATGATAAATTATATGATGGATTGAAATGAAATGAAGATGATTAATTTGAGACACTAATCAACTGGGATGAAATTAAATGAAATGAATTGAGATCAACTCAATTGGGATGAAATGTAATCCCAGTAAAATGGTGGTCATTTACTAAGATTTTTTCAGTGGACTTTTTGGAGGATCCCGAGAAGTTACGTCCACCGGCTTTGTTTCATTTTCCCACATTTGTGCACTTTCACAGATATTAAACAGTTAATAAACCACCATTATTACACATTTAAACCCGAAGAAACACTAAATAGACAAAATAAAACAAATCACACAACTTCACTCCTCGCGTTCCCGCCAAAAAGTCCAAATTCATGCGTCAAGATGCCAAACGATATCTACCCACGTGTTCAAACATTTTGGTATTTTTATTATGAAAGGAATTATCTTCAGGTTTCTTACGATTATCTTTACTATTGAACGAATTGAACTGAGTTTCTAATCGGCGACTAGATCACCTTTATGTTAGATTCTTAAAGCACCTTTACTGGTGGGAGGACCTCTTGTGGACTACACGGGTAGGTACCACCACCCTGCCTATTTCTGCCGTGAAGCAGTAATGCGTTTCGGTTTGAAGGGTGGGATAGCCGTTGTAGCTATACTTGAGACCTTAGAACTTATATCTCAAGGTGGGTGGCGCATTTACGGTGTAGATGTCTATGGGCTCCAGTAACCACTTAACACCAGGTGGACTGTGAGCTCGTCACCCATCTAAGCAATAAAAAGAAAACCTCTTGAATGCTTCAATAAAAACTATTCTGATTTGATTGGAATTAAAACATCAGAATGCATTAAATATTGAACGCGTATCTAATGTAATAATAGATATGTTTTCTTCGCATAATGTTACGGAAAATAATGCAAATTTTTAATTAAGCAAATGAGTGCGTTAGCAAATTCGATTAAAAACGTGATCCAAATAAGAAGATAAATAATCAATAGTCGCGTTGACCCAGATCTAGTTAGGAATTCAGTAATTAAACTTTCAATTAGACAAAGCAAACACAATTGAAATTAATAGTGCAAACGCATCTTATTTTGTTTTATTTTTGCAAAATGCCAATCATGTTCTTTAGACCAGTGTCGATAATTTTTAAAACCAAAAAAAATAATAGTAGGATAAAACCCATTACAAAAGGAGGGAAATATTATAAAAATGAAAGGAAAAATAATTTACGGGCGATCTGAGGTCGGGAAGGGGTTGGGGGGGGTAGGTTTAGGGTAAAAAACGGTTTTTCTCGATTTCCGGCAAAACTAAAAGTCCTATGGAAAAAAGTCAAACAGCAAAGTTGTAGGTAACAAAAAGATCTAACACTTTTGTATTTACACTTTTTTCACATAACCTCAAAATTTAAGTGAAAAATTAAAAAAACCAAGTTTTTGGTTTTTTATTGGTTTTTCAAAAAAAAATCTTTTTTCACGAAATTTGCTGAAAACTTACCTTTTTATGTCCCAAATACGCTGTAATTTATTTGATTAGAAATATTTATTTTTTCACCTTATTTTGAATTAATATCGAAAAAGGACCCTAATTTTCAATCGAAAATTCACCCGTCAAAATATCAGCTTTTTTCAAAAAATTGGAATGTTTTCTGTTCGTTGAAATCTCTTTTTTCCGATGGTGAAAAAAAAAATTTATGTTACTGTAGTAAATCTTCTCAGAAAATGCAAAAAATCGAAAAAAAACTCGAATTCGAATATATTTTTTTAATTATTATATACAATTTTTTATTTTAAAATTTACACTTTAATTACTCGAAAAACATAAGATTACATGTTACATTGATAGAAAAAAAAATTCAAATCAAAATATAATACTATAATTAACAAACAAATAAGTTAATAAAATTCATATTTAATAAGACATCTACTATATTTGGAGAAAGTTGTCGAATCTTCTTTAAATTATATGCGTAGATGCCTATTTATAACTATTTTTAGATAACTTATATACCTGAGTGACCTACGAAAAATTTTAGCACATCAAAAGGTATTTGAAATATATGAAATATACATGAAAGTCAGCCAAAAGTTAGTTTGGAGCTAAAAAAGAACAGTAATTCTAATTATTCAGAAGATAAACCACGTTGATGCTCCTAACATTGATATACAAAACAATTATTTTGTTCAATTTCATTCGACAAACAAATATCGTCAAAATTGATTCACACGTTACACAAACAATCACAAAACAGGTTGAGTTAAATCCTTCAACATTTTGTTCAATAGCAAAAACAAAAACAGCCAAAATAACAATCTACTCTGTCAAAACAAGTTAAAAATTAATAATCAAAACGGGATTTAATTGTGTCTGAGCTCTATTTAGAATATCGTTATGTTGAACATTCGATGATACAACCAAACATTTTCTCCGTATTATTTTGTGCACAATTGGTTTTTTTTTTTATTGTTTACTATACAAGCTGTGCTGGAACAGTTGACGACAATGTTTATGAAACAGTTCACGATGAGACAGTTAGTTGGTAGTACTCGAAAAACCTAAACCTATATTTATAAAAATGAATTGCTGTTCGTTAGTCTCGCTAAAACTCGAGAGCGACTGGACAGATTTGGCTAATTTTGATCTTGAATTATTTGTGGAAGTCCAGAGAAGGTTTAAGAGGTAGATAAATATGAAAATGCTCGGAATTTAATTAAAAATAACAATTTTGTTTTTCCTTTGATGTGTCCCCCGTCGGACGGATTCCTTTTGTTTGTTTTAAATTTATTTTATACAAAAGTTTAGGTCTTTTATTTATCGATTGAAGCACTATGAAGTCTGCCGGGTCAGCTACTATAAAATAAAAGAATCGCGATTAAAAAATATATTTTAGAAGCGCTAAATGTATTACAGTATATGTATATATATATATATATATATAATCACAGTAATTAAAACGCGGTTGGCAGGAGGGATCAACGCCCTCGGGCGAACGCAGGGAGCGATCGCTACTGCCTTAGCTTTTACGGGTTACTGCCAGGCTTGCAAAGGTAGGCAGCGGCTTGGCTCTGCCCCTGGCATTGCTGAAGTCCATGGGCGACAGTAACCACTCACCATCAGGTGGGCCGTATGCTCGTCTGCCTACAATAGGCAATAACAAAAAAAAAAATTGGTATGATTTAAGGACACCAACGATTTCGATACACATACACATCCAAGTCTATTCAGGCATTGTAGTAAAGACTGAATGATAAATATAATATAATAGATATATTTATATAAATAACAATAAAATACAGGAATCCTGAAAACATTACACTCCTTTTAAGCTGTCGTTTCCAAAATACTAAAACACGAAGCATCACTAGGAGTTTAGTAAAATAATTTTAAAAATAATTTGTAATCTATTCACCAAGCTAAAAACCATAAAATTATATCTAGGTATATAAAGTTCTTAGAAGACGTAAATTTAATAAAACTAGTTTTTTTTTTTACTGAGTATTAACTTACTTAACTATAATACTTAACTTTTTTTTTAATATCATTTTGTGTTACATAACGATCATTAACTTACATTATTAATGTAGATTGAAACGATTCTAACATTATATTATATAATCTATATTATAATATTCTATACATTGAATTCAAACTCCGACCTTCATTCACTATGTTAAATAAATAATGAATTATTTATATTTATACTTTGTATACAATCATTTGAGCCTTACATCTCATGAGGAATCTTATCTCAAGGAATGTAGATGGTGGATTCAAATAATCATAAGTATGGGCTCCGATCACCACTCAATACAGATGAGATGTGTATGCAAAATGTAAGCATTATTTAAAAAAAAAAGAGTCGTATGTCAAGTATAGTGTGAGAATGTTTTTTTTTTAAAACAATAAAACCTGCCAGCATTCATATGTAATAATCATAACGAGATTTTTGTTGCCAGTCACATCATTATAACTGACGTTTATTTGAATATAACAATTACCATGAACACACAGATAGTGTTGTTAAACAGAATAAATGGATATAATAATACGAACGCTAACTATCAGAATTTAAATACTAGTTTCTAAAGAATGTAGTCTAGACTCTAGATTATTATTACCTACGTAATGATTAAATGCCAAACGAGAACGAAGTTTTTAAGACTGTTTATTCCATACAATAAAAATCTAGTTTGAATTTTAATTAAATTCTTATTATTGAAATCGAAACAACCTTGTTTGTTTATAACTTTAAGCAAATCGAACAAATTGCAGACTTGAAAACCTGATTATTAAGATAAATAAAATTATTTAACATCAAAATAACGGCGAGAAAGGTTAACGCTACCAGCAAAATCAATGACCTAAAATCCAATGGTTTTAATGGATTTACAAGGAAACCACGAAGAAACTGCACTACAAGAAAATGTCACTCACCTTAACATTGTGCGGATAACCTTAACCGTCAGTGAGAACGAAAGCTGAAAACCATTCGGAACGTCGGAAATAACATTATTAATTTAATAAAAGCGTTACTGAATGTAAAAGTTTAGGTTTTATTATTACATTTTCATTATTAGGACTAAAAAAAAATTGAGGGAATATGATTTCGAACAACCCACTTTTCGAACTTCGAATCATTATTGTCGAAAAGGCGGGAAAAATGCTACCACCAATGCGAAATAAACAGATATGCCGGTCAATGCACTCTATGAAACCGAACATCGATACATAGACTACTTATAACTAAAAATAAACAGACAAAATTAACAAAAAACCCAAAGTTGAGTACAATAAATTATTGAAACAGTGAATTACCACACTCGGAAATGTCCGCTTGTGCTGTTTTTAATGTTGCGATCGCTCGTCGAGCGCTTCGACAAAACAAAAGATAAAATCTTCACGCGGAATTAACTTTTTATTTTATTACATTCATCAATTTTCATACATACATACGAATTATGAATTACTTTGTAGTTTGACAATTTTATCAAATTAACAAAATCTTGTATTTATCGTACTTATATGTTGTCCCGCAGTTTCGCCCGGTTGCAGATTGTTTTTTTTTTGCGCCTTTTACCTCGTGAATACACAAAAGGCATGCGGTGGATGTAATAAAGCATTGAAGTAGAGTGGTTGGAAGTGGAACACATGACTGCTTCGGAATTATACAGGATTTTTTGCGTTGGTTTTATAATCCTCCTTTTTCTTGCCCTTATTACAGATTATGTGGGTTAGGCCGGTTAGGCGTAGCATAAGCACAAGCCCCAAACATGCTGCCTAGGGATTTGACATTAGTTTTACGACTGGCCATTTTGTGTTTCTTTTACTTCATCCGTTTTTGGTTCTATGAATTCGAATGATTCATTAAATTCGATAATTATATTATTATGCGGTTTTTCGTATTTTCAACATAATATCAAAAATAACATGAAACGCGTCATGTTTTGTTTTATAATCCACAATGAATTATGTCCATGGATACGTGCAAGGTCTATTCTAAATGTCCACTGAAGTATGAAATCTAGGTCTATGGTTTTCACAGACAAAAACCTGCCTATGGCATTTTGACAATGACATTTGAGTGTTTTATTTTTTTTAAATTGCGGTTCGAACATCTATCAAGTATTACCAAAACTGGACAAAGATTTATTAGGTGTTCCAAAATTTTTTAAGTACTTTTGCTCGATATTCATAAGAATCATAGTTTAGGTAAATTAGATAAATTATCTTCATTTAGATTTCCTACTTCCCGAACAAACAATGATATGTTTCAAAAACGTAAACAAACTCCGCCGTTTATACGAATCCATATTACCATATAATATATATGAGTACGAGGAGCTAGATATTTCGTTATTATAATATAATTCTGTAGACGACTTTTGCTTTTCTAATCTTTCAATTAAATAGTATACCAATTTTGTTATAGGATGTGTTTTGTTAATCTGTAATCTAATATTGTTGTGTAATTTGTAATATAATGAAATATTTTAAGGAAGGTATATTATTTATTATTTCCTATCTTATGGTAAAGATGACCTTTTGATTTGCCGATTTATGACAATCGATTAGGTTTTTAATTTAAAATGTCGAGGGAGAAAAATACTGTAATAAAAACCCAATGATTTTATTTAAAAAAAAAAGAGTAGCAAATAAACAAATAAATTTGAAGTCGTTGTGGCTTATAGGATAAGGTAGCAGGTGTACTCTAATAATTTCTCACATGTTGACAAATTACTTCCACAATGACGGAATAGCATCGTCTAATAAAATTAAGCCAGCAAAAATTGAAATTTGCGTAATTGCCAAAATAACCCACTAAGTTTCTCGCCGGATCTTCTCAGTGGGTCACGATTCCGATCCAGTGTTAAATTTTGCGAAGCACTGCTCTTTGTTAGGACCAGTGCCAGCCAATTCTCTCGGTTGAGCCCGTGAACTCATCTACCGGACCGTGAGTAGCTGGAATAGCTTTTTAGACTACAAGCGACTAGGTAAAACAAAAAGCTAAAATAGTTGAGATATAGATAGACTTTATGTCTCAAAGTAGGTGATGTCTATGAGCTTAGGTAACCACTTAGTACCGATGGTTCTCCGGTCTTCACAGTAAACATAAAAAATAAAAAATAAATTATTTTTATGAACGCAATTTTTTTTTGTGGCACTGGCTCCCGGTCTATTTTGCGTTCAGCGTGTGATTTTGCGAAACCTGTATCATTCTCAGATCGCCGCTCGCGGATCGTTAATGTTTGTTAAACTATATAAAGCTATCGTTTGTAACAATTAAATAAATCACGCGAATAAAAAAATGTCCGACCGTCAACTACTACGAGAAAGTTCTATGAAGAAGCCCGGTAAGCCGAATGTTTTGAAGAAAAATCGTCATGTTCTCATCAAATTGCCGGACGATGATTTCAGGTAAACTATGATCTATTATATTTACAAAAAGCTTGAGTAAGTTAAAAAAAATTTTTTTTAATTCTGATTGTATTTCGAGTTAAGTTTTTATTTATTGATAAGTCAAGCGGACAAAGCAAAAGACCTAAATATAAATACTGAATAATAAATAAAAATAAATAAACTCGATTGTACAAAAATAGCTAACCAAAAAAAGAAAAATAATAAAAAGTATTCTATGATACAAATCCTTTATAATATGGCTTACTAAATTGAATGCTAGTGCAATAAGTGCCCCGTGTATTGGGCAGTTTAAATACATACAAAGCATACAAATGCATTTTATTTCTTTGCTTGTCCCCGGACTTTATATCTGTATATTTATTAAATCTGAAGCACAATAACTAGAAAAAAAATTAAGAGTTAGAGGACCATTGGTGCATATCATATTCTCGATTAACCTTGAATCATAGCCTTGAATCATCCCTATGCCATTTACAGTAATGTAACACACCAAATTTTTCCTCAATATTGGATTTCACATAATTAAATTAAATTAAAATTATTTATTTCAGTAATAATCCATATGTACAAATAAAAACTATGAAATGATTATAAAATAATTCATAAACACACACACTATAATACTAAATACTAATAATACTAAATACTAATACTAAATACACAAATGAAAAGTAAATTCTGGTCACTATCGTAATTTAAATTTCGGTTTGGATCCGGTGTGCTCAACATGCAATCCGGTCCAGTGCTAGCAGTAATGACGCATACATATATTCCAATTGCTATTCTTGATGATCTTGAAAACTTCCAAATTTTAATCGGACGCTGTAAGGTCATTTTACTCGTGTTTTTTTTATTTCCATTACATTTTTTTACTGTGCGCAGGCATCCGACTCCATTAATCGTCACAACGTAAATTTCACGTATAGAATCGAAGTCTAAATCAACGCTAGATTATTTGAGCCAGCCTTCAAACAAGGATCACTTTTCGGCATGCGGTGTTTAAATGTTGTTACTCTTTTACTTATGCTGATTAGCATACTTATGCTGATTGATGATGCTTTCATCTCAAACAATTCGTCAGAGCACTCACGTCTCTGCGTCAACCCTGTCCCGCCGCGCCGTCTCAATAGCCCCGACTGGGCTCCGGCCCGGTCCGAGGTAGGGCGCCGGTTGTGAACGGCAGGAGTTTTTAGTGAGGTTCAACTCCCACATACCCCACCTGCCGCGCGGGGAACTGGCGATTTTCTCCTGTGGAAAAAAAAAAAAATGGAGCATACGTAACGTGACCATACGTCCCGCTTTCATTTATCTGTTGTGCATGTGTTTATTAGAAAATTACCGAATACGTACTTATCCCAAATCCTTGTTGTATTTATTTATTTATCGTATGGCATTCTTTTACACTGCGTGGTTATAATTTAATATAATTTTACAAAAAACATACTAAAGTAACTCTAATTTTACTGTGGAAAAGTACTTTTTTGTTGCGAAATTATTTATAAATATTATTTTAAGGGCAAATTGGAGTAAGGGTAAGATACCATAATAAATTATTTCAAGTCATTTTTTAAACCATATTTTTTTATTTTGAACTTAAATATTACATCTTACCTCGACATACCCTATATATGTATTTATTTATTTATATACGAAATTTCGTAGGCGTCCCGCTTTGACACGATAAAAAAATGGTCACGCTAAGCATACGGTACAAAATACAGAGATAACTGAAGTCCCTTCGTAGACCCAGAGGTTCCAAATAATCCGTGAGAATGGGATTATCGACAATTCGAACGGAGTCAAATGGTAGTAACTGGTATTTGGGACGACCCCCGACCCAGACGTGTCAGCGGTACTCCACGCGCAGCTGGAGTTGTGCATTATAAAGCAAAAGTCTTTGTCCAGGGGTCAAATATCGCTTCGCTCTGTTGAGGACTCCCAGCATTTTGGACGCCATCTTGGCTTTACCCTCCAAATGTCTCCGAAAATGGACATCGCTCGAAATGTCGATCCAAAGTATCCCAAGTGGAAGTTTGCAGGGATACTCCTGGAATTGCGACACCATGATAAAGGGGTCCTTCTTCGCAGTGTATATAGTGTGTATATACATATGTATGGATATAATTTTACATTATAAAGGTATCCTGCTCCTCTTTGCGTCGATAATCCTCAATGCTGAGGGTTTTTATTTATTGCTTCGATGGGTGGACGAGCTCACAGCCCACCTGGTGTTAAATGGTTACTGGAGCCCTTAGACATCTACAATGTAAACGCGCCACCCACCTTGAGATACAAGTTCTAAGTTCTCAGTATAGTTACAACGGCTGCCTCGCCCTTCAAACCGAAACGCATTACTGCTTCACGGCAGAAATAGGCGGAGTGGTGGTACCTACCCGCGCGGACTCACAAGTGGTCCTACCACCAGTAAATACGCAAATTATAATTTTGCGGGTTTGATTTTTATTACACGATGTTATTCCTTCACCGTGGAAGTCAATCGTGAACATTTGTTGGGTACGTATTTCATTAGAAAAATTGGTACCCGCCTGGGATTCGAACACCGGTGCATCGCTTCAACGCAAATGCACCGGACGTCTAACGCCTCCTCTGACAACTTCCTCCTGTATTATCCTGCGCCATTCCTGCCTATCCTTGACTGTTTGGATAGCAACATAGACTGAAGTATTGAGAGTGGAGCGTATCTGGTCCGAAGTAAACGTATAATACAATTAAAAAAAAGTGTTTTTATAATGAACTAGCTGACTCGGCAGACTTCGTAATGCCTCAATCGATAAATAAAAATCTAAACTTCGGTATAAAATAAACTTAAAACAAACAAAAGAAATCCGTCAGACGGGAGACACATCAAAGGAAAAACAAAATTGTTACTTTTATTTAATTCCGAGCATTTTCATATTTATTCACCTTTTAAACCTTCTCTGGACTTCCACAAATAATTCGAGACCAAAATTAGCCAAATCGGTCCATCCGTTCTCGAGTTTTAGCGAGACTAACGAACAGCAATTTATTTTTATATACAGAGATTACATGAACATTCACAAGAAATATTCTAAAAACCAGTGAGTCGTGTTGTACATTTAATAATTAATACATGTTGCATTTTAAAATTTACATATTTATGAGTCACTGCACGTGATGCTTTGTTCAGTGTTCCTATTTAAATCTATATTTTAAATTTTAAACGACAAAACAGATTGTCAATTATAGGAAAAATACGTTTTATAGAATTCGACGAATTAAAATAATATAACGCTTTTTAATTGGCATTGGATGAATGCAAACTTGGCTGTTATTAATTTGTGTTGGGTTTTTTTTTCAATATCCTCATGGCGTTCATGAGCTCACCCTGATCCTTTAACATCCTCGTTCTTATCATCATGATGAGTCACCCGATGTTAAATATTCACTTTTGTTGCTTAGCGCGAACACCCTTAAACATTTATGGGATTGAGATAGTGACCTGTTTCTAAGAAAACGGTATAACTCTGGTGGTAGAGCGTATTGTCCCTATAAGGACCTATATATAGGTACTTCTGGCACGAAGAAGAGTTGCGTTCCGGCTTGAAAAATACAACCGATATGAACATTTGAAATTTTGCCGGATTATCAGTGGAAGTCATGTACTTACTATCTATGCTCCGTTTAACGTCTGAGCTAGTTAATTTATTAATGTAATTAAAGAGACTGTTAAGCATTTCCACACTGTAATCTAGTATGTTCGATATTAAATTATTTGAGTGTAATAAAATCGAAATAATAACACGTATTCAGTTTATGTGTAATCACGGAGGACATACAATTAGCACAGCGCTTTGCCATAAATGGATAAGTAACACATCGTTCTAGAGACGACAAGTCATCGTGATACCCCAACAAAACTTTTCGAGTAGGTACACAGAAAAAATATCTACACGTAATATAAAATTTGATACATTTAGTTAAAGTTAAAATTTAAAGTTAACATTTTTTATGAACTCCAATGTCTTCGGGAATAAGTTATTTTACAAGAACAACTCTCGTAGGTAGCTATACCGAAGATTTTGCTCAAGAATTATCGGTACAGAACCCTGCTGCTCGTACCGGAAATCAGGACTCACATGAGTAAATAAGTCATGTTCTACGGCTTATTAAACTCATCCACTGAGTTTCTCGTTGGATCTTCTCAGTGGGTCGCGATTCGTTCCCGTAGTAGATCCTGTGAAGCACTACTCTTGCTATTGTTAGCAAATTCTGTGTTTGAATCCCAGGCGGGTACCAATTTTTCTAATGAATTACGTACTCAACAAATGTTCACGATTCACTTCCACGGTGAAGGAATAACATAGTTTAATAAAAATGAAACCCGCAAAGTTATAATTTGCGTAATTACTGGTGGTAGGACCTCTTGTGAGTCCGCGCGGCTAGGTACCACCGCCCTGCCTATTTCTGCCGTGAAGCAGTAATGCGTTTCGGTTTGAAAGGTGGGGCAGCCGTTGTAACTATACTGAGATCTTAGAACTTATATCTCAAGGTGGGTGGCGCATTTACGTTGTAGATGTCCCTGGGCTCCAGTAACCACTTAACACCAGGTGGGCTGTGAGCTCGTCCACCCATCTAAGCAATAAATAAAAAAGGCCGCTTACAAGCGTAGTTGAAATATCACGGTAGTCTACCATCGAATAGGAAAAAAAATCACAAAAGTTCCGATATATTATTTTGGTATAATGAATTTTCGTAAAAAAAAAATTCAAATGATAGTACTGTGCAACGAATGAATTGTTTTACGATAACAAAATACCATTCTTTGCCATTAAATTGATCGAACAGAATAATAAATTTAGTATAAGTACAAGTGTTAGTGCGGAAGTGTCCTTCATTACAAATGATAGACTGGCATTATATTATAATATTATCAAGCATATATTTCGTAATCAAGATTATGTTTGTCTTTTTAACGACTCGATCCCTTGAAGATACTTTTTGAAGAACATTTTTAGAAACAGCTAACTCGTTTGTAGACCATATACATGTATCTAAATGATTGATTACTATTTCTATCGCGGAGCTGTCATGCATTCCAGTATCAAAGGAATTCAGCCGTTAATACCATACAATTAAGAGTTAGACCTCATTACCTCAAAGTGGACATACTTAACTCGTTATCCCGCTTGCACAATAAACGTTATTTAGGAGAAAATCTGTATTACTCCCGCGTTATTACGAATATTAAAAACTCTAAGCGTGTAGCTCCATCTAGTGAAACAAAACAGAAACTCGGAAAGTCTGAACTGAAACTTTAACAGCTGTTCAGCTATCGATTTTCCAGTTGCCCGCAAGCAAGTTCACTGCGTAACCACCTGCCAAATCACGGCCTCACTTTAGCCCAGTTACAGGCTATTTCTAGTGTCATCTCTCATAAATCATTCACAATTAAGGATAATTTATAGTTTCGGTTGAATTATGACTGCAACAGTGCCGATGGCATTGTATTTGCCTTGAAAAACATCCTCAAGGACTTGTTTGTGTTTGTTTTCCAATTAAAACAGTGATAAGGACGTAAATAATGGAACATTCTCTCAGTGCTGGTTTGCATAGAAGAAATTTTATAAGCACTCATTCTGATGATCTGCCTATGGATAGAATACGTTTAGTGGCGCCTATTAACAGGTTTACAATTTTTCAAGGCAATTTTAATAATGATGACGATGATTATCCAAGAAAGTGAGTACTTACATGTAACAAAAAATTAAAATAAAAACGTCAATGGAATGTAACTGGCAATATACGACCCAACATTTGATTTCGTGACGAACTTTAAACACAACAAAAAATAGACAGAATATTTTTTTATTTTTATTTTATAATAATACAGTGTGATATGTAAAAAAAAACAAGATCCTATTCATTAATTCTAACTCGACTTTTTTATAATTCTCTACTTAACTACTCCTATTCGATAATAGATGGCGTTTATCTAACTCGTGTTATTCTTTTCAGGCCTTATAAAACGAAGACCAAGTTGACAATTGCGGGGCTCGTCGTCCTCGTTATTTCATTAGGACTGGCCGGTTACTTCATAGGCGGTGCAGACTACAAGGCGGCACATCGTTTGGCGAATCCGCCGGACCCTATAGAACCATTGAAACCTTCAGCATCAACTTTACACGTGTTTCAAAAAGCGGCTGTTTGCACGGACTCGCCGCAATGCTCACAGATCGGCAGGTGTGTACCTAAATAAAACAATGTATTCTAATGATATGCCCTAAGCCAAAGATCGAAATTTTGGTAATCTCTATATATGTTAGTCTCGCTAAAACTCGAGAACGGCTGAATCGATTTAGCTAATTTTGGTCTTGAATTATTTGTGGAAGTCTAGAGAAGGTTTAAAAGGTAAATAAATATGAAAATGCTTGGAAATAAATAACAATAGCAATGTGGTTTTCCTTTTGATGTGTCCCCCGTCGGACGGATTCCGTTTGTTTGCTTTAGGTTTATTTTGTACTAAAGTTTAGGTCTTTTATTTATCGATTGAGGCACTACGAAGTCTGCCGAGTCAGCTAGTGTTAAAAAGGTTGAATAAAAAAAAATATACATAATTTTTAAATATCAATGCTTTTTGAGCTTTGCATAACATTGCAGGCCTGTTTCATAAATATAGCAAATAAATTTTGAGACATCACATAATTTAGTTTTCACATGGCTCCTAGTAAAAAGGCGCCCTGTTCCAAAAAAAGCTCTATTATAAGATTAGCACATTATCAGGTAGCAAGCAGCATAAGGCCTTATTTCGAAATAGTAGTAAAATACGCAGTAGTATGGTGAAATTGTCTTAAAAACAGTTTGAAAATCATGAACTTTCCTACATATCGCTAATATGTGTACTTTTGCCATATTAAATTTGCACACCTAATCCAATTTCCGATTAATCGTATTGTGGTAAAATAAAAATAAAAACAAAATAATAAAAAAAGCTTTAACTATTCGATACCAGAGAGCAGCAGTGGTGACTAAAATAATTAAAAACGTCTATTGCAAAAGTGCCTACCTTCATCGCCCACCTGATATTATTATTCACAAAACAAGCTCAAGTCAGGTAATACACACATTGATAATTACAAATAATGTTACCACAAGAATATAATTCCCGCAAACTATAATATTTTAAGAGTAACGTTGGGGAGAAATTTTTTTTTCGGGAAGTAGGAAATTTGAATCGTTCTTTCTTCTTTCGATTAGATCGTTATGAAAATTTTTATATATTTTCATATTAAAAACGTAAAATTGTGGCGAACATAACAAGTGAATGACTGATTAATTTGATAAGAATGATCTTCAATGTTCAAGCTGTAATTTGAAACATATGGACTTCCAGAGAATAGTTTGTCAGATAAAATTTAGATTATTTCGTAAACAACAAAATTCTAATTAGCATCAATCGGCAAACGAATTCATGGCGCACTTGCCTTTGAACAGCTACTGAATCTGTTACATACCACAACGTGACTACTACCTCATACATTGAGACATTAGGTGAAATTACGTATAAGCGCTTGTCGCCGGATCTTCTCAGTGGGTCGCGTTTCCGACCCGGTGGTAGATTCTGCGAAGCACTGCTCTTGCTAGGGTCAGTGTTAGCAACACTCCGGTTTGAGCCCCGTGAGCTCGCCTACACACGTTAGGGCAAAGCTGAAATAGCCTCTCAAGGCTATCGACATAGATAGGAAAAAAAATGACATGCGCTAACATTAATTAAACACTTAATAAAAATGTTTGTTAGACGCGGATTAAATTGAATACCCAAAATGTTTGTATTTTTTCGTTTCTAAGCTGGTATCCTCAATCGGCATTCACACATACGCATACGTAAGAAGGTGACTCAAAACCGGGTCGTAGCGCTCGCACAAACTTCGTTGCGATTGCAACAGCCAATCACATTTCCAGAATGTTATCGACGCGCATGCGGTCAATGACGTGTCTTCGCCGGCCTATATAACCGGCGGCTCAACTAGCACTACGAACATTTTGTCCGACAAAATTCAAAGTAACACTGTCAACACGACGTTTCCGTTGTGATTTCTGTATTTAATATTAATACCAAATGCCAAACGTAAATATGTCAGAAGCATTCTTTGACGAATACGACTACTATAATTTCGACCACGACAAGCACATTTTCACGGGCCACGGTGGTAAGCAGCGCACCAAGAAAGAAGCGTCTGAACACACCAACCACTTCGATCCGTCCGGGCATTCGAGAAAGATCGTCACGAAACTCATGAACGCCGAGCACAACAAGAAGACTTCAAACACCAAACACTAGATGGATTGCTGATCAATAGACAACTATGGCTAGCAGAAGGACTATTGAGTTGCCAAACGAAAGGAGGACGCTATTGCGGATACCCGAGGAGTGTTCGGGTGGATGCTCGTCTCAGAGATCGATGGAACATCCTAGGCGTTTTTTTGCTCACACAAAATTTCTACTTCGCCCACTCACAGAGGCTGCGATTTAGAACGGGACAACGCCACAAATGAGCCAAGCAGTAAGTCGGTATATTTTGGACGTAACACCGTTCCAGTGTCTGATCTCGAATAATGGGCTCGTGAGCCCGGAACTGCTGTGTTATTATTCCTAGTAAAATTATTATATGTTTAATTTATCTCTCCGAGATACTCGATGGACTGTAATAATTAATTTTAAGACTAATAAATTATAGTTACATAAGATGTGTTTATTATTGATCTCTTGGAGTGGTATGGGCGGCGGCGGCGAGGTCGTTGCCGTGTGCGCAGAATAGGTACTATTAGAAACGCCAACTGGCCTATGTTTATACACAAAGGTAACCTTGAGTGAAGACGGCAGACAGCGAGGTAGCTGGCCTTGTCGCACTGTTTATCATCGCTACGATACTCGATATTCGATTAAACTGCGTCGTAGAAAATACAAACGTGTTTCCAGAGGTGGAAATGTAAATATATATTCATAAACAAAAAAGACAAACTAACAGAAAAGTAATAAACTCATATTTTTGTATCTTATTGGAACATGAAATTCCAGGTGTGCTCGCCAACAACGGCGATAAAACACTTGCATCTTTGTAACACAAAAACAATAGCATTTCAATAACACAGCTGCAGTTATTTCAAAGTAATATTTAGATTAATAAAGTAACAAACACATATTACCGACACATACACAATTGGATAGGTAATGGAACGTGTAGTTATTTAGGTACATATATGTGTAAAAACATCAGACCGTTCACTTTAGTAATGTTGTATGTATGTAAGTACGAGTTATTTTCATCTAGGTATAAATTTCTTATAAGGTAAATTGAATTCAGCTACATGAGTACTAAAGATAAACTGTTTACATCAAGAAAAACAATTTTTTACCCTGTTTTAGTCTCCCCTTCCCAAAAATATAAATATCTGATACCTGTCGATATCAATATGTATTTGAACATACGAACATTTGAAATTGAAATACGAGTTATTGAATTAGAGTTATTGAGTAGTTTAGAATTAAAATGTTCGATTTAATAATATAAAAGTCTTCATTTTATATTACTCTAATTCTACTAATTCTTCTAAGCCTTCCCGTTGCTTTTGCTACATTATTTAGTTTCATATAAAAATAATGGATTTATTAATTTTTTAGCTCGAAATTTATCATTAATTACCTACCTTTTTAGCAATGATAATTTTAAGTTTTTAACTTAGAATTATACTTATATATATCTTATCTCTATATACATTAGGTATATATCAAATTAACCTAAAATCTAAGTTTGAAAGCTATAGAACAGACATAAAAAAGTGAAGTTAACAGAAAATTGGATATAATATGAACTATAATATGAACTATAAACTCAAATAAGCTACATAATGGTAGGCAGCGGCTTGGCTCTGCCCCTGGCATTGCTGATGTCCATGAGCGACTCTCACTCACCAAAAGCCGTTAAAAAAAATTCCCAATGAATACAGTGTTAGTAAACATTGTCTTATGTAAACATGAGGTACGCAGCTATTTCGAGAAAACATATTTAAATTTATCGGTAAATAAATGGGTGCCATGAGTCATTTACTGATAATAATATCGTAAAGAGTATCGGTTTATAGTTAGGTGTATTAAGTCACATTTTAAATGAAATTTTATTGATGGCCGGACGTGTCGTGAGCCCGCATGTGTAGTAAACACCATCCTGCTTGTTTTGCAGACATTAGTTTCGGTTCAAAGAGCAGGACAGCCGTTATAATGCACAATAACATTGAAATTTCAACCTTCTAACTCAAAACGGCTCGCAGAATTCACATTGTGATATCTATGAGCTCTGGGAACTACTTAACACCAAACGGATCGTGAACTAGTTCACCTGTTTCTGCAATAAATGAATAAAACGTTTCATTTACTAAATTTGATAATTTTGCCTTAATATACTGACTAGATATTTATAAGACTAAGTGTTTTAATGCAACTTTTTTACACCTATATACATATAATGATATATCTATAAAGACATAATATTTCGAAATACTGGTTTTTTTTATCCTACCTAAGCTGATAGCCTTGAGAGGCTATTTAAGCGTAACCTTAACTAGTAGGTGAGCTCACGGGGCTCAAACCGGAGTGATGCTAACACTGACCCTAGCAAGAGCAGTGCTTCGCAGATAGACTGGATCAGTTTAAGTGGGCTTCTTATACATACTCCAAGGTTGCCAGGGACAGCATATGACCAATAGAAAAAAGACGGAGCTTAGTTGATATAAAACAACCTGATGAAATATCAACCCACTCGCGTATTCCGCATATTTTTCATGTTCCTATTTATTTACCGCGTATAAAATATTTAGGTCGGTTTCCTTGGCACTAATAAAACTAGGTAAATGAAGTCTCGGACCGGCTGATATAAATAGGAAGGAGCGAGAAAAGCTTGCATTGCATTTAGAAATAGAATATCCACGTCACTAACAAAACAAAACAAAAGATACAAACCGGAATTTAACGCAGGCAGTCCAAATATCATCCTTATATTCATGGAAAAACAAGTGAAATTGCCGTGCAACGATATAGTCATAATAGATGAATACACAAATAGAATTTAACAAATTTGCGTATTACTTTATTTGACAAAATAAAAGCAGACGTTCTCAGAAACTATAAATATTGATGAGCATATTATTTATTGCTTGCGTAGCTTTTCTTTATAAGTGTTTTTGTAGGCACTGACGTCAACAAACTATTGGTGACTTTGTATATTTTAAATGATTAATAATAACATATCTAATTATGTATCTGATTCTTACGAAACCTCAAATGAATAAATAATAGTTTAAAAAAACTAACAAAATACGCTTTTATAGAAAATCCAACTAAAATATTGGAAAATAAATTTTAATAAATTTCAATTAAAAATAGTGTAAGAAAAAATGATTTTATTGTAAAAAAAGCGTGGAGTGCATGGTATAAGTAGTTATAAATATTTTATGAACAGATATGAGTAGAAGGGTTATTTTGATAATATCCTGAAAAGCACCCCACGCTTTTTGACAATACAATCATTTTTTCTTACACTATTTTTAATTCAAATTTATTAAAATTTATTTTCTATTTTTAGTTGAATTTCAATTTTTTCAATCTTTTTTTATTATTGATTTGTCATCGGTCCTTAATAAGTATACCGAATTTCGAGTTAATCCGACGTTTTGAAGGGGGTCAAAATCATGTTCAAACATACATACGTCTGAAGCTAATAAAAAGCGTATTAATAAAATTGAATGTTTTCAATAGAGAAATCCTGCTGAAGAATGGCTCAGCGGTGGATGCAGCGATCGCCGCCATGTTCTGCAACAGTCTACGGAATCAGCAGAGCATGGGTCTGGGGGGTGGATTCTTCATGACCGTTTATATTAAAGAAGAGGAGAAGGCGTACACCGTGATAGCCAGGGAGAAGGCTCCTGCCGCCGCTACTGTTGACATGTTCAACGGAGACTTCACAAAGGCTTCTAAAGGTATGCTATCATATTAAAATGAAATCGTTTCCGTTGAAAAATCGAAATTCGACCATAATCACTGGCATTTAGAATCATTTACATATTAAATTTTATTCTTTATTTCGTCGTTTTGTTATCACTGAAGAAAACGGAACTGGATTATTTTGAAAAATATCTTTACCAGTTCCTTGAAATGCAACAATTTATGTGAACGAAAAATTACTAATATCGTGAATCAGAAACAATAGAATCAACTTGTGAAATCATTTTGACACAGTCCATGTATTTTAATGTAGTCACGAAGATTATACGTGACTCAGAAATATTAATGAAGCGATAAAAAATTTTTTAACGAATTTCTAGATAAGAATAAATTGTGTAAGAAACACGTTTTTCAGAATGATTAGTATCGTTCGTAAATCAGATATTTAAAACAATATTTCGTTAACATCCCTTCGATTGTCTATATACTATATATGTATATGTACTATATATACTATAGTATATTTATGTACTATATTTAACTTTGGAGTGACATAGGTCACAGAGCATCACCCCATTTCTTCACGTGGTTGTACAATTGAGAATGCGACCTCATGTGTCAAAGCGGGTGGCATAATTCACGTCGTGATGTCCAAGGTAACCGGAACCCCAAACGAGTATGGAGGTCGTCTTCCTAACCAGTACAATAATGTAAAACAAATGCTTTGTTATTAACACTGTGTTTGACCCAAAAAAATATAACGTTATCAATGAATAATAAAACCAAATTATCACCGTAATCATTCCTTTTCAATACGTTTTTAGGTATGTAATAATCATGTGCTTAATATTATTTGTTTTTATGTTATTGTTCTGAACCAGAACGAACACTATTTAAAGAAATATTGACTTAAAAAGAGGTGCCGTTCAAAAATAAATTATATTTTTTTGTGATTGAAGTACTATTATTTACTATTACTAATATTTATTTAATGTATATAATTTGGAATGGTTTTACGATGACACTTTAAGTAGTGACAAAAAATTGTTTATTTTTCGTAAGACATTCAGTTTTCTTTTTAGTTTTTCTCATTATTACTTAATCAAACTTAAACTAATGAAATTAGTGAGTAATAATTCAACTACATTCTTTTACTGACTTGTTTCTCTAAAACTGTAGATAATAATTTCAATTAAGTACGCATACTTATGTCAGTTTTGTTGAATTTCAGATTTGTTACTCTCTGAATTGGTTAATTTGATATTTGAGTAATATCATATTGACCAAAACCCTAGTCTAGACCTAGTCTAGGCCTAGTTAATAATATTATTCAGTAAATAATGCATTTTACTTTGAATCAACATTCGACATGTTAATGTGTGTGAAAATTAAAATCAAAATAATGACATGACATATAATAATGTATATTGCTACCTATAAGGCATGAAATTAATGTTCTTACAGATTCTCTCTTTCTATTATCTCTCTTTTCTCTCTCTTTCTATTATTTCGATCAAGTTTTTAATTAAGAACATACTTAAAATTATTTTCGCTTAAGAGAAATGCAATAATTAATATATTTTGTGTTTTTTACTAAATTATCAAGACACCACTTTGCGCTGTTATAAATCAGAGAATTTTGAATATATAATGTTGATATTTTTTAATATTAAATTAAATAAATAAAAAGTTGGACGTCCTTATTCTGTTCACAGAGTCCGATGTCTGTTTGAACACGATGTGTGCTTTTCGGAAATTTTATTGAATTCAATCGTACAATGACATGATTTATTTACTAATAACAAAAGACAAAGACACAAGTGTTATTCGAAATACGAATGACAAATTATTTTGCGGAACTGATTAATATGGTAGCTATTCAATATTGAACTCTATGTCGTCAGGTTTAGTTTTGATGTTACGTTATAGATGGTGTGATAGGATTAAGCTGCTTATTTCGGTATCAGCAAAGTTTAACAAAATCGGGAAAATGCATGCAGGGTTCCGTAGTAGATTAATGTTCACGATTAACATTTAATCGTAATGATTAATATTTCATAGTACAAACGAAAAAAAAAAGAAAAAAGTGTTCGTTTATAAGCGACACCACTTCAGAATGACTACGAATATACATTTTTTTCACTGCTCAAATTAGGTTATTGGAAAAGATCAACACTGTTTTTTTCTTCTTTAGAAAATACAAAATCATCCAATAAAATCACATACAATTATTACTGAAATCGGTCAGAACATCAGCGTAAGCTAGTTCTACAGGTTCTACTATACCCGTTAGTAATTATTATTTTAAAGCCAATGTTAACTATTTCAAACTGGTAAAACCCGATCGGACTCCGCTGTCACTGTCGATAATTGTAGAAAAACATGAGCTTTCTATCGTATGATAATGTCATTAGGACGAAGCCTACCTTGAGGACCAACAGCATATCTATAAGTATGTACTTTCATTTATGTTGAATATTTTTTTTTTTATTTGATTTTGATTTGATTTGATATGAATTAGAAACGTCTATGCAATAAACATACATACAAACACTATTTTTTATTGATATATGTAGGTACATTCGGTGTAATCTATGAAGGCTAAAAGATACTTCTGTCTGATAAATCTTCTGATTCGATCTAATCTTAACATTACAATAGCGTTCCAATTTTAAATATGATAACTATATAAATATAATTATAATAACTAAGATTAGGACGGAATCCCAGGTGGGGCGCTGGCGTTCCGGAAATGATTCGATTGCTATAACTATCGACTAACAGTGTATATTACTTATAGAAGGAGAAGACAGATTATAAGTGTATTTGTAACTTTGTAATTTTCATAAAATATTTCATAATTCATAATATCCGTGATTAACTCTGACTTAATTTAGAAATAACATTGCTATAAACGAAAAACATTAAAATACCTACAATGAGCTAACTTATCACTAAAAGCAATCTCTTCCATACAACCGTTAAATAGTCACGAAAGGAAAGTATGCATTTCAGATCTAGTTATAGATGCAGTAATTCATAATAATAAGCCAAATACAAAATCGCACTCTTAATTTTAATAGTACGCAAGTTAAAATAATGTAAATACATGCGTAGTTATACGTATATAAATATTTTCCAATAGATAACTACAAATATACGTAAACAACTCATATCTATACTATACCTATATAAATACTTCCATACCATTTCTAATACTATAAATGTGAAAGTTTGTTTGTTGTCCTTCTTCCACGTTGAAACAAAGCAACAGCATGACATGGTTTTTTTTGAAGTAATAGTTTTGGATCGAGATAGTGACATAGGCCTTTTATCCCGAAAAAATATCTCAATCTCACGGGAAACTACGTGGACACTTTTCCTTCTATAACCACGCGCACGAAGCCACGGATAACAGCTAGGGTAACATAATGGACACTTTTACCTCATATCTCAAGGTATGTGACAGTATCCACGTGATATGATGTGTATATCTCTTGTAATCACTTCGGACCCTCACGTCATTTCGTGTCCTCCCGACCCACTATCGGTGCTTTTAGGTACCTCAAGCACCGGTCACTGTTTCCGTCAAACCCATCGAACGAAGCGACGCGAAGCGAAGCGACGAAGGGTTCGGCAAGCAAATTAACAGATACAACAAACTTAGTCTCGCCGAATCTTCTCAGTGGGTCGCGTTTCCGAGCCGGTGGTAGATTCTATGAAGGGAAGGGCTCTAATTATAGGAAGGGCTCTTGCTAGGGCTAGTGCAAGCAACATCCTCAGGTTAGAGCCCCGTGAGCTCACCTACTCGCCCGGTCTCACAGGCATAGGCCCCAGCTTACCAGCATAGGTAAAAAAATTAATAAAAAAAATTAGACTGTACACCCGCCAATCACAAGACTTTTTAATAATAATTTATAGGGAGCATCAACTAAACAGTTTAATAAACCATATAAATACATAAGTAAATGTATAGTTAGCGTGTAAATAAATAAGTAAATATAACAATTTAGCCACTACCAAGCCTAAGTCTGAAATCTGAGCTCTTGTTACAGTCAAACGTCACGGATTTCTCCAAAAAGCTTTCTCTCGGATCTGGTTCGTACCGATATCTACACGGTTTCACCAGTCGTCGTATTCAGCTAATGCGCCTCGAGGCTGAGGTTGGCAATTGTGCCAATGATTATCTCTCTACCGATATCAGACGGTTGTATTCTATTCTTTTGAATCATTGTGCGATCTGAACTTGACAGATGACTCTATAGACTTTGTTGCGGTGTAATTGTCGCCCGAATTAGACATACATACATTTTTTTATTGCCCTTGTAGACAGACGAGCATACGGCCCACCTGAGTAGCCGTCGTGAGTTTCGTGGTTACCGTCGCCCATAGACTTCAGTAATGCCAGGGGCAGAGCCAAGCCGCTGCCTACCGCTTAATACTCTCCACAAGCCTCTTTTAAAGAAGGACATGTCATAGCGCTCAGGAAACACCGTGGAGGGGAGCTCATTCCATAGCCGGATGGTACGTGGCAAAAATTATATACAAAAATATAGACACTATTTATTAGTCTTCTTGCCTATGGATTTTCCAGCGGGTATCTGGAAATGGTTGTCTGCATTCGTCTTTGATGATGAGGCCGTTTTAGTTTTAGCAGTAATACGTTACGATAAAAAGGGAAGGGCAGCCATTATACTAAAACTCAAGGTGGGTGGGAAGGCGACATTAACTTTTTTGATGTCTATGAGGTCCGGTAAACACTTCACATAGGTGGGCTATGAGTTCTTTACCCGACTAAGCAATAAAAAAAGAGGTGCATAGGACATTCGTAACAGCACGAACGAATATGATGTGTGCGTCATTTATCGGTTGACCTATCGGACAGGGTTGTTAATTGATGAGGTGGTGCAACCGACTCATGACAAACCGAACGCATGAAAAAGCCAACCGAACAGAGTTAATTCCAACAAAAAAAAAAAATAAAAAAAAATCGCTCTTCTTTCTTCTTCTTTATTCGCATTACGTTTCAAGAAATCAATTTTCCTACCTACCTGATCCTGGAATGAATTTCCATCTTCTGTGTTTTATCAGCCTTGAAGTGTCTACGAGAAATGGCACTACACGCACGCCATCCCATATAAAAAGAAGGACCGTGCAAAAACCCCTATGGCGTATGGGAAATTAAGAACAAATATTTAATATTATTCCAGACCAAGAAGATCTATAGATAACTAGCCATAATACGCCTTTCATAAATGCATAAAACATTCACTCATGTCTCTCGCGTAAGTTTCATGCATAGAGTATTTACGCAAATATTTTGTCCTGGATCCCGTAAGCTGTCGGAATCTTGACGGATCGTTCATTCAATTTGAACAGGTCATGCCTGAGATTATTTCCCAAAATATTGACAAACCGCGATTTGACTAAATACAGTCACTCATCAGCTTAAAGTTTCATTAAAAATTGGATTACTTTGTTAATGCTGCACCTGATTATTTTTATACCTAGTATTTACCTAGACCCGGTATCAATATTAAAGATTTTATAATCAATCGAAATCTAAAATTACATTTAAATATTAACCGGTTTAAGATTAAACATTAGCTATCAATTTAATTTGAATAACATATTTTGTTTATTATCACTGATTATTTTAAATGGTACGACGCAGTTTGTTTAATCAGTTCGTTTGGCTATTCTTTATTATTGACGAACAAAATACCTTTTTCGAAAATGTCGAGTTCATGATCTCATTCATTTTCTTTTATTTTTGCTGTATTTTTTGTGTTAAGTTATTCAATAGCATCACGTAGGTACAACTAGACAACCAAAACACTGCTTTTTGTTTATTTCGTACAGTACCTGACGATAAATATTGCACATCGACTTTCGGAAAGGACTCAAAATCCGGTTAGTATCGCACAACCCTATTTGTACAACGACTGACAAACGTCACATAGTGTGCGACAGATATAACGCTCTAATAAGCCTAAATAAGCCAATTAGGTATGTCTTTCCGAAGGTCGATGTTAAATATTGCATTAATCGCCGGTTACTGTAGTTAAACAGCGCCTTAATTTGAATACAGGTCCGCTAGCCGTTGGAGTTCCCGGGGAACTACGTGGTATGTGGGCAGCACACAGGCGCTGGGGCAAACTACCCTGGGACAGTTTAATCGAGCCAACCCTGCAGATATGCAACGAGGGCTTCCCACTTTCCAAACCTATGTACGACGCCTTGGACAAAGCACGAGCCTACGTGAAGAATGATGTCAATTTGGCGTAAGTCTACATTACATTGAGGAAAATTAAACACTGAATTACATATATATTTATTTTTTTATCCTCTCATAGCGTCTTCTTAATCAAATTATGTAAATATATAAGCTCACAGAACACCAGGTTCGTGGCCCCTGGCCACAACAACAACAACAAAAAGGTAAACGCCCCCGTCTATCTTCGGACATCAAGTATCTGCAATACAGCCGAAAAAATTACTACCTGCCGTTCAAACGAGTACATATGATAATTACTTCGCATATTGCAAAATTTCATACCATTAGTACGGTACGTAGTCCAGCTGAGAATTGTGAAACAGGGAGCAGTTAGACGAGCTGACTAAGAATCTCTTGTACCATAGACTTGTTTCGTATGTTCTTATAGAGTACTAGCTGTACCCGTCCGCTTCGATGGGCATTTAAAATTAACATTATTATTTCTCACCCCCACAAAGATTCTCATCATTAACGCCCCCGCAACCGGTGTAGGGAGTCCAACACTCATATAAATATTAGCCTATCCATTAAGTACATGTATTTTCTACATGGATACCGAGTTTCAAGTCAATCGGATGCATTATTCAGTAGTTATAACGGAACATCCGTAAAAACCACTGTAGATTTATATATTAGTACAGATATTTCACGTAATGTGTTAAAATTTTACCTATCGATCACTTGTTTCATTAACTACGGTCAGAACAAGTCTTGAACGATATTGAGTGAATAGTAAGTAAATAAATTCAGTAGTATACTAAAATGGATTCCCCCTCAGGAAAATGTACTACAGTTCTTCAATGGAGAGGTTTCATAGACCAGGAACAATCGTGAAGCCAAGTGAAGCCCTTTGCAATACGTTCAAGAGGATAGCCAAGAATGGCGGAGACGACCTGTACAATGGCACTTTGGCTGAAGACTTCGTTGAAGATCTGAAAAGGATCGGAAGTATTATCACCGCTGAGGACATGAGAAATTATGAGTAAGTTTTTATTTTTCTTATAACGCGGCCAACGTGAATCTGTAGTGTCACTTAACACTAAAAGGTCACTCACTATCATCAATTAATATGTATAATCATGAGAGTCTCTCTGCACTGGAGCTCATTAAATAAAATTGGTAAACATAGCATTAAAATTTATGAACATAGAATTTTTTTACGATAGAAACAAATACGTAAACAAAATAGTTTCATAATTTTGATGTTTTTATTAAGCTATTAATAAAAATCGGATAAATACGTGTCGTATTAGACACTAATGGATTACCGTGTTTGGGACAAGCGCCTGAGTTTTAAATTGAAATATAAAGATCAATCACCACGAAAAAGGACTTATTACTAAATAACAGGTTCCGATAACATACTAAGTATTTTAAAAATTTACACCTTATAAGTACTATTTGTACGTACGTGTCTTCAGTTTGCAATGAAACATTGCAAAGCTATTGATGGTACTTGAAGGATATATTATTTATTTTACATTACTATCCACGGGTAGAAGAGTGCGCATAGTAGCTAGTATTGAATGTTTATTAGAGACATTTAGTTGATTATCATAGGTATCGCAATGTGAATGCCTCCACCCACGATGAGTGATGGGCTAGAAATTGTATTATTATCGAAAGCATTGATCGTAGGGCAAATTATTAACGCCCCAGCTGAACACCACAATGAAGGTCCTTTTAAAACCTATTACTAAGTTCATTACATCCTTGTATAAGCATCGCAATCGTAACCATTAGATATACATAACTAAAAATCTAAATAATACAATCAAAACGTTACATGTTTTTTTGCCATCTTGGAATGTATCCCTTACAATCATATTACTTAGCGTTTAGTGTACTCGCGACATATTCACGGATAACAATACTCTCAAAGCTTTTACTGTATTTATCACGCACAACGTACTTTTCAAACACTGCAAGAACGTCTGTTTTTTGGTAGAAATAGGCAAGATTGTCATTGTACAATTTTGGAGTTTTACAACAAATTAGTGTATTTCATGTCATTCAGTCAGTCAGCCATTTTATTATGTCTACGTTATCGGATAGTTAATGAATATAGCTATAATGACAAAATACTCAAAACATATCTAGTTTAATAATAAAGTATTGATGTTCGTCGTAATTTGTTCTGTCCAATCGTTAGGTTCGTTAAAAGAACATTTGCACTTTTTTTTTATTGCCCTTGTAGGCAGACGAGCATACGGCCCACCTGATGGTGAGTGGTTACCGTCGCCCATGGACTTCAGCAATCCCAGGGGCAGAGCCAAGCTGCTGCCTACCGCAAATCTTTATTACATTTATCTGTTATTAAGTTTTACTATGTGATTAATTTCTAATTCTCAACAATTTTTTATGACCTAACTAAAAGATGTTTTGGAAAAGCCAAGGAAAAACAAATTATAAAATTGCGTTAAAACTATTACATAATATAAACAAACGTTTATAAAATAAAATACAACGCAAAAAAAACAATAATAATCATGCAAAGCTAATCTTAAACTTTAATGATTGATCGCATTTAGCATACTTTGTAAACAACAAAAAATGTGATATGAAAAATAACAAAATACTGCTATGATAACATTTACATAAACACGTTATCAAAACATTAAACGCGCGAACATTTTATAAATACTTATTTCAGTTTGTTTTCAAATAATAAAGTAATTAAATGTGACGAAATCTACTGCGATAAGACGTTTTTATTAACCTGTTTTATTTGTGTGATTATTGTCTGCATATAACATTTAAATATTATATGTTTTCGTAAGCACGGTAAATTGTAATGTATAAAGCCTTCTTGCTACATATATGTATTTATTTTATTTATTTATTGTTATTTATTGTTAGTTATTTATTGTTACTGGTGGTAGGACCTCTTGACCACTTGTGATGTGAGTCAATTATGCCTGTATGTACTTTCTTGCCTATTAAATGAGTCGTCTATTATCAAAGGTGGCAATCTGTGTATTTGGACAAAAAAAAATTATTGATATGTCAATACAGATTGATTTGAATATAATCGTCTCCTTCAAAGAATACGGTTCAAAACCTGCATTAAATAAAGGTTAATAGTTAACCTGTTATTTATCTAAGATGTCGTTCCGAAGAGTTTTGTGACTGCCAATGGAATACAAAGTCAATAATTCGTTTTTCTGATTTACCAATCATTGTCCAAAAGTCAGATTGCCGCCTTTGATAATAGTCGACTCAAATGTACATAAAAAATAAGCAGTCAAAGGGGAATGCCGGGTCGCCATAGTAATTTAGGCCCACAGTGCACATTTATATAGACTCATGGTAATAATAGCAGACAATGGCAATAATTAATTAGTAAAAGAAGTGATTTAGTAAAAAGCTGGCATTTTAAAGTTATTCAATAATTTTATCTCTCGTCAATACATGTTATATAAAATGTCCCGTATGTATTCCCGGGTATTCCCATTGTGTTTCATAGAGCACAATGTCATTTTCTAAATAATTTTAAACAAAAATCTCTTTTAAACAAATTGTATCCAATTAAGATGCTATAGAGAGTGACATAATTAAATTGGATTTAAAAAAAACAGGTATTTCCTAGTAAAATAGCTACGCACCAATATATGTACATGCATATATTTGTGCAAATAGATGAAGTAAAAAGATTGTGTACTGTTTACTTACTATCCGCCGAAAACAAGGTAATTTAAAACTAAACTTCCAAATTCAAATTTAAACACTAATATAACAAATTTCTCAAATGTACCGACTTAGTAAAATGTCATTGAACTGCACCGAAATGCTTACAAAATATATTTTTTGTTGTACCTAAATATATATTATATTGAGGTTATGAGTGCGTTCAATTGCTAACAAACTTCATTCGTCAGCAAATTATAAAGTCAAAGAAAAGGCGTACCGTTTATATAAGAACATTGATACAATTTAATAACTTTTTTAACCTTAGTATGTCGATCTTAGTATTACGATAGATTGTTACCATAGGAATACTATAGGTACTTATAATGTCATTAAAACAGCCAAAGCATCGGAAAGCATAATTTTAATTACGGACATGTATAGGTATACTAAAACCTAGTTTTTCTAGCGATAGTACAGTAGACAAGACTCATTTGAGCCATCAATTTCGTGTCTCAAGTTGGGCGGTCATTGACATTGATATTTTCATTCATGTATATGGACTCCGGTAACCACTAAGAGCAAGTAGACCGAAAATTCATTCTACATTCGATATAAAAAAAAAAAATATTGCTTAGATTGGTGGACGAGCTCACAGCCCACCTGGTGTTAAGTGGTTACTGGAGCCTATAGACATCTACAACGTAAACGCGCCACCCACCTCGAGATATAAGTTCTAAGGTCTCAGTATAGTTAAAATACATGACGTAAAATACATGAAAAATATATTTACATGCATGTTACATGAGCATGTAAAACATGACGATATGTTATTCCATATTTCATCATAATTCTATTAAACTGCCGGAACAATGCTAGTTCATTTTCACAATAATATCATAATAACGTTTTCAAACAATGAATACGCAATGAATACAACTGTTTAAAAACAAACGATTACTCATGAATACAATGTTAGAACAATTGTTTTTGTAACAACTACAAACTCTAATAACATTATGTTTTTTTTTTTTATTATTATGAAAAGAGGACGAACTCAATTCATTCGCGAAAAATTCAAAGTTCAACCACATAGTAATAAAACCTTTTCTTCCCTACCTATTTGCTGGTAGCCAAAGAAGCTATTGCAGCTACGCGCAGACGGATCGGTATACTGATGAGCTCAACCTTAGAGTATTTGCTTACACTAGCCCTTGCAAAGAACAGTGCTTCGCAGAATTTACAAACGGATCAGAATTGCGACTCACTAAGCAAATCCGGCAAGAAACTCAATGGGCTGTGTCTATTGAAAAAAACCTTGATAAGTGTTTAATTTACCTTCCGTGGTATTCAAAGAACCACGCCTAAACTATTGCAGTAAAACAACTATAGAGTCCTAATTTCGATGGCAAAATGCTATTTAACTATTTATATTATGTAGATTGCAAAACGTTTTTTTATCAATGAAAATTCCATTCCACATTTAAAGCCAGAACTTTATGGTATTTTCTTTGAATTCGCGAATCGTAGACAAAAATAAAACTGCCTATACGGCTTAATTTCGCGTTTTAATCATTTGACTGCCGTGTAGGTCACCGGTGCCCTACGCGGCGCACTGAAGTAATTACGTCGATTTCTGTTACGAAGCGCCTGGATTGCCTAACTGCTTTCTTTTATTTTTAATGTATGTTTGTTTTTATTACTTAGATGGGTGGACGAGCTCACAGCCCACCTGGTGTTAAGTGGTTACTGGAGCCCATAGACGTCTACAACGTAAACGCGCCACCCACCTTGAGATATAAGTTCTAAGGTCTCAGTATAGTTACAACGACTGCCTCACCCTTCAAGCCGAAACGCATTACTGCTTCATGTCAGAAATAGACGGGGTGGTGGTACCAACCCGTGCGGACTCACAAGAGGTCCTACCGCCAGTAAAAAAGTAATACACTTTTAATTCTCCCAAAAATAAATTATTTCTGAATATCTTCAAATTCGTTTTCCCAGAGTCTACTAAATATTCCGTACAGACTCACAAGACGTAAAACGTAAATCTAGTTTTACTAGGGCACATTACGAGTACGTATAATAATTGATTGTTTTTTTTTAATGGCGATGAAACCTTAACAAAAATTATCGGATTCGTCTTTCCCAGAGTCCACTAGATATTCCGTGCAAAACGTCCTACCATCAATAATAAAACGTAAATCTAGTTCTATTAGAGCACATTACGAATACGTTTTAATAATTGGTTGTTTTTTTTAAATGGCGATAAAACGTAAACAAAAATTATGTGCAGACGACGACAAACAGTGACAACATAAGTAGGTTTTAATCGACCCCAATAAATCATACTAGTAGTGGAATATTACCAACCGATATGAAAAGGTCGATAATTTCTTCTTTGCGTCTTCGTTATTACGTTTTAAATTTGATTGCATTATTTCGTACGTGTTTCGGTTACCTTACTGGTGGTAGAACTTCTTGAGTCCACACGGGTAGGTACCACCACCCTGCCTATTTCTGCCGTGAAGCAGTAATGCGTTTCGGTTTGAAGGATAGGACAGATGTTGCACTGTTAAAACTTAGAACTTATATCTCGAGTTAGGTGGCCTTCGATCAACAATAGTAACTGTTGATCGAAGGTGGCAGCAATTACGTCGTAGGGGTAAGGGGTCCGGTAAACACTTAACACCAGGTGGGCCGTGAGCTCGTCCATCCACCTAAGCAATAAAAAAAATAGAAAATACTCTCTGAATAATTATTAAAGCAAACATTTTTGTACCTATGCTTTTACTATCTTTGTGTGAGGATTAAAAACTGTGATTTTACGTAAACAACCAATTTTTAACTGTTCCCAGAAATCCAGCAAACATGTTTTACAGTAGTACAGTAACACAATTTATTTAAAAAAAAAGATGTAGATTCTGTTGCGAAGGACAGACAGAAACAGACACTCGCAATTTTTAAAATATGTTATATTTTCATTATTTTCCTGCTCTAGTGAGGGAGGGAATATTGTCGAGAACAATATCATTTTTAAATTTATTTATTTTTTCAAAATTATCCTCATTTATTCTTAAATTCCACGTTTAAAGACTATTTAACATAAGTTATAGTGCTTAAATGGTATTCTACACTTTAGAACCCGTTAAGAAAATGTCGAAAGGTTCCAAAGGCTATTTATGGAAACGCCTTGCCAGAAAAGATTTATAGCGTAGTTATCCGTTTAGCTATATTAGGATTTTAAAAATAAATTTACCACGCAGTCAACGCAAAGAAGCAGTCAGTCCACACTACGTTGGAACATGTGTATCTACTAAAATAAAAATGGAACCGGAACTGAACTAATTACAATTTGCGACAATTTAATTTTATTCTGCGAATGATACAGCGAACGATGGAATTTAAATCAAAAGTTCTCCAGCTTTATATCTGTCCTCTTGGACCACAGATATTATCTGTCTTGGACTCAATAAACTCGGAAAATACACGGATTTTATTGAAATTTCAGATAGCATAACCATCGATGCCACATTAAATATTTTTCCTTTTTTGAGACCAGGGGGACCCAGTATTACTGGGTTACCGGATCACATGTGAATACCACCACCCGCCTTAAGCATGAAATCGAAATCTCAATTGCATTCAAATTCAAATCTTAAAAGGGAAATACCCGCCTTATGATTTCTCTGCGCTCCGATATCCACAGCGTCATGCGTTCTATGAACTCATCCACTTATCAGAGGAAAAACAGATCAATAATTTAATATTTTTTTCAGAGCTAAAATAACAGAGCCCATGACAGTGCCTCTGGGCAACGGTGATACTCTATACACCCCACCGCCGCCCAGCAGTGGGCTTATTCTCGTGAATATACTTAACATCTTGAGTGGGTACGGCTTCAATGCGGCCAGCATCAATAGCACTGAAAACATGATACTCACTTATCATAGAATAATAGAATCATTTAAATACGCGTACGCGACCCGCACTAAATTGGGCGATATGGAGTTCCTGGATTTGAAAGAGGTAATTCAGTGTTAATATTATTAAATATTACCAATAAAAATGACCACATTTTAACAAGAATAGCCATTGACAATACATACGTCTAACTATTCAATTGGGGTTTCGACTTCACGTCCTAAGTTGGTAGATGAATGCATGTTGATCAGCTGGCGCCTATAGACGCTCCAATTGACCTATTGTCAATAGGTCATAGGCCGTGAGCTAATTTATCCAATAACAAAAAATAACAGACTAATTGTTGCCGAAATTCAGATTTGACATGGTTACTACCACAAGCACTTTTAGGAGGTACGATATAAAAAATTGAATTTATTTAATTTATTCTTTATTTGTACACACTGTTAATAAAATACAGTAATTGGGATAAGATAATTGAGTTATCTACCAGCTAACCGTTCTCAAAGAAGGAAAGCTTTACATTAGTGGGTAGATGAGTACAATCTAATTAGCAATAAAAATAACAAAAATAAATACCAATACATAGTATCAAACTATATACATACACAATTACACACATAAATACATAAACATATACATACACGTACATATATAATGAAATACATAAAATAAATACATATTATTATTTGTATTTATTTTATTATTTATTTTATTAAATTATTTGTGTTCTAGTTGATAAATAACGTTACGAAGCCGGAGTATGGCGCGGAAATCCGTATGAAAATCAACGAATCATCGACAAGTAACGATACTGCAACGTACGGAGCTGAAGATTATAATCCTCCTGATTCTGGGACCGCTCACATATCTATCATAGGGACAAATGGGGACGCTGTTTCCGTAACCAGTTCCATCAACTTTTAGTGAGTTTATTTTTACACGCTTTATATTAGCTTCACTTGTATGTATGTTTGTATGTTTGTAACTGACTCCTTGAGACGCGATTTTGACCCACTTTAAACGGCCAGATTCCATTCAAACTTTGTAGATCTATCGAGGAACGATGACAATTCAGTATTTAAAAAAAAATTGGAAAAAAATATTGAAAAAATTGAAATTCAAGTAAAAAGTTAAAAATAAATAATAGCATAAAAAAACTAAAAAAATACGCTATAAAATTCAACTAAAAAATAGAAAATTAGTTTTAATAAATTTAAATTGAAAATAGTGTAAAAAATATATATTTTATTGTAAAAAAAGCGTGAAAAAACCGTCATAGTCATTTCGTTGTTCTTACAGCCTTGTAAAATTGCAAAAAATCCGGAAAATTTGAACAATAGCATCAAAACTTACCATGATTAGTCTTAGTCTTGTAATGACGCGACTGCCTTGGTTGCAAAGATTTCTTAGAGCCTTCTGCACCACTGAGCCAGCCGTAACTGGTGTATTTTATAATACCATTATTGCACCATGATAACGTGGGTGCACAACCATACAGACATAAGCCACAAAATCTGCCATCAGTTTTACAATTATTAAAAATTTAACCAACTACCTACCAACCCAAAAACAACCAAAGTGTGTAGCATAGCAATACCTCGTCATCTTTGTAATTATATATGTGGGAAGGTTCATGAATAAAAGCGGATGAATATATCGAAATTCTTTATTTTACTACACAATCACTTCGTACACGTCTTTCTAAAACTTTTTTTTTTCTTCCTACCCTCTCTAACCTTAAACTGCTATCTCTTTCTGAATCTAATAAAATGTTGCCACTGCAACAGGCTTAAACAAAATAAATATTTAAAAAAAAACTGAACAAATGTAATAAAAATAACACTCCCCACATATATATGTATACGTTGATTTATTCTTTCAGCTACGGTGCTGGTTTTTCGACCCTCAACACCGGTATCGTGATGAACAACGTAATGGACGACTTCTCATCACCTGGAATCATTAATTATTTCGGCTTAAAGCCTTCGCCCGCTAACTTTATAGCGCCAGGCAAAAGGCCGTTGTCTTCAATGAGTCCAAGCATTATTGTAGATAAGAATGGAAATGCGAAGATGGTGATCGGTGCCTCCGGAGGAACCAAAATCACAACGGGTATTGCTTTGGTGAGTAAAGCTTAGCAATTTTTTTTTTAATTAGGCATAAGAGTCTAGACATATAGAGAGTCCTGAAATAAACCTGAATACTTCTAACTCAGTACGAAAAGTCAGGAAGAATATTCAATTGCTTTAGGAAAATAATAATAATTAATCTACGCTCCAGTATAATTAGTTTGCGGCAAAAAATGTAAATAATAACTAGGCAAGCATCACAACCAATCAAGATAAGGATAAAGAAATAAATAAAAATAAGTCGTTCACTATTTTAATGATAACCTATTTATGATATTTAGAGTTTCAAATCACAAGAACCAATCACAGTACAATCAGATACACAATCGACAAATTCTAATATTTTTTACGTAAGCTGAACATCAATCATCTCACGTCGACCAGTGGGGTCGTAGATTGTAATCGAGATTAATCTAAACGTAAAAGTAAACTTAACGTAAACGATTTTAGGTGACAATGGGCAAGCTATGGTTCGGTCAGACAATCAAAGAAGCCGTGGATAGCCCCCGAATACACCACCAATTGTTTCCTATGAACATCGAATATGAGTACGGAATTATTGAGGTAATGTATTTCTTACCTTGTAAACTACTTACGAATTAAAACACCCTTGAAATTACTTGTCACTTTTCCTACTTCCCGTTTCCTTCTGCTTTGTGTATTTGTGTATTGAAGACAATATTAAATATATATATTATTACAACAGGCTGTTAAAAATTGAATTTTTTTAATGATATTCAAAATGAAAATTATTAAATCTATTGGATTCCAAATATAATTTTAACACTTCTACAGAATTATTGTTTTGTGCAAAATATTTTTTTGTGAGTTTTCTTCTATTGTAATTTTCTTATTATTTTTTTACAAATCAGTTCTGTTTATTTTCGACTTCCAATCACGATTTTCGAAATTTGTAATAAGTAACAATTTTCATTGTCGCGCAAGGTTGATGAACTTAAGATTGAGATTTATTGAATAGATTATTTTTATTGCTTAGATAGATGGACAAGCTCACAGCCCACCTGGTGTTAAGTGGTTACTGGAGCCCATAGACATCTACAACGTAAATGCGCCACCCACCTTGAGATATAAGTTCTAAGGTCTCAGTACAGTTACAACGGCTGCCCCACCCTTCAAACCGAAACGCATTACTACTTCACGGCAGAAATAGGCAGGGTGGTGGTACCTACCCGTGCGGACTCACAAGAGGTCCTGCCATCAGTAACGATAATGTTATTTGGAGCAGTTTGCTTGATGTAATACAAAATGTATACGCTAGAGTCCTGCTGCACTCTACTTTACTTGCCATGCCAAATAATTTAATGCAACTTAAAATACAGTTTTACCGTAAGACATAACCAAAAAATAACCTTCCTTCCTTAACTAAAGGTACTTTTGAAATCGTTTCACAGGACGTAGTGAAAGGACTAAGGGAGAAAGGTCACGGCATGATTCGGTACAGAGATAGGGGGTCAGTGATATGTGCCCTCTTTAGAAACAAAACGGGGATTTACGCAAACGCTGACTTCAGGAAAGGAGGGGACGTCGCCGGTATGGACTGAACGAAGTATTTATAATTCTAATATTTAATGACTTTATAATTTGTGATTTAGAAAAAAAAACTCGTGTCACAACGACCGCGTAACTCTATATTACAATTCTGTTTCTTCATTTAACAAGAAAAATAAAGAAGTGTAAATGTCAAATCGTTTTGACGTTTGATGCATGCATGACGTTTGATGCATGCATGACGTTTGATGCAAGCAGGATGATGTATGTATGAGTTGAGCCATAGATTATACACATAATTTAATCGAGAAGTTGAGCTATTATGAGTAGATCTTTGTCAAACTATTATTTGATTAATGTTGCGTTTATATTTTTTGATTTGGCACTCATGCTGCTATAATTCAATGTTTTAAGTGTAAAAAAATAAATAAAAAATAAATCACAAACATTTCATTTTTTATAGTGTATAATTTTGTTCAATAAATGCCTGTTATATCATTTTACACAAATCATTAAATCATTTCATGTTTCTACATAAGTATGTATAAAATAAAAGTACATTGAATATCAAACGTATAAGTGGAATTTACATACAAGTCTATTTTGGGCTCTGTAATTATATAGTAGAGTAAATAAGAAAAATCATTAAATTAAAATAAAAACAATAAAATTGTACATATATTATTAGAAAACCCGTTGGCGGTTTCACTCATAATACAAAATTGCTTCATTATTTTTTACAGCAATTAATAGTTAATTTTAATAAATATTACGATGCTGTATTGTGAATTTCTTTAACTGTTAAATTACGCTTATCTTAATTATTGGAACTTAAAAAATATTATGTCGAAGAAAGGTATAGAACTGATTGTAACTCGTGATAATAAGGGAGGAATGGAACTGTGTTATAGACTATTGTTAGACTTTTATAACGTTATTTAATTTAAATAATTATAAATGTAGTTTGTATAAATTCGTTTGTTAAATGATTTTATTTACTAAAACGCACAGTATATATACTTCTATATATAAAATTATTTCTATAATCAAGTAGATTCAAATTACGTTGTCTACATCACTATAGCTTGCATAATTAATTTTTAACAACGTAACTAAATAACTGTAGATAATAAAAAAGTTATTTCGTAATTTGAAATTTGATTGTATGCAGTATTTAATGAGTGATGTTTGTGGACTATAGTTTTCAATGGATTAAAATTAATTCAGTATTGTTATAATATATTACAATTAAGCTAGTCTGTTTTATGTAATAATATGTATGAGATCTGCTAAAGCGATCGAGTTCTCATTTTCGTCTGCATTCGTCATAATCCTATAAACAACCAGTCTGGTTTTTTTTTCAGTATAAGTAAAATTAAAACGATTTTTGTAGTTGAAAAATAAAAGTTCTTGAATATTTATGCAGTTTATTATTTCTGAACAAAATTAACATACATAACATCCAGTTCATACATCACTAATTACAATTTTTCTTGCATTGTAATTGCATTGCAACATTTTCAATATACATATATACCTATATATATATATTATAAATTCTTAACTTATTGACTAGTCACGGAGTGTTTAGCCTAATTTTAACAATTTCATCTAGAATTACGAAAATTTTGAGTTGCACTTACCTACACAATTTTCTAATACAAATCATTGTATCTAATCTAAACAAACTAAACAGTGACAAATAATTAAAAAATAAAACGACTAATTATGTAATATTTTTTGAGTTTTCCACCTCAATAATTTTTGAGTTAATATAATATTTAAAGAAACCTTATTGTAAACAAGGTACAATTTCCAACACAGATATCAGCCCGCAACATCCAATATGGAAATGTAATCGAAATTTAAGCTACACATATTAACATTATTATAAATTAAGCTAATATTCATAAAGCGTGGAATAAATTATTTACTTATTCTAAACTATAAATTCGCAAAATTTGAAAGATTAAAATTCTATACAATATCATAAAATTGTAGCCACCGCCTTTTTTATACGACGTACGAATTTTTTTTTTTTTTTTAAATTATTAGTGCAAATTACTTTCAATGTTTATTTTGAAGCGAGCAGACGTTCACATAATATAATATTATCTAGATTATAGTTTAAAAAAACTACAAGTTATATAATGAAGAATATTTAAAAAAATCTACAGCGCTAATATTACTACTTTGGGAGAGATATACGACGAAAGGAAGATCTTCCACCGAGCAGGTGATATTTGCTCGGTAGACCGACGGTCCTAGTGTTGTTGTTCGGAACTTGTAGGTATATATGCGCTTTATCTTGAAAATGTCGTAAGAGAGATTCAGGCATTTGTCAATTATCTTGCGTTATATGATGGCTACACGCCACACTACTGTCTTTATTTAAATGCAAATTTCATAAACGCTAGCACAGTGACGGATCTCCTCACTGGGTCGCGATTCCGATCCGCTGGTAGACTCTGCGAAGCACTGCTCTTGCTAGGGCTAGGGTAGCAAATTCTCTCAGGGTGAGCCCGTGAGCTCACCTACCCATCCGGGAGTAACTGGAATAGCCCCTTAGGCTACCAGCGAATCAGTAGAATAATTTTATTAACGTGTAATAATATTTTAATAATTATAATAATTCTAATAACATATTCCTGACGACCTTACCGCCCACAACTCCGCGTGACTGCACTTCATATTGCGTGAATGGAAGCCTGTACTCAGGAGTGGAGTGACGATTAGCCTTTTTTCTAGAGTTCAAACTATATCCATGGCGAATTTCATCAAAATCCCTAAAGTGGTACGAGTTTAAAAACGTAACTTGAAAAATCTTAACTAAGGCTTTTAAATATAATTTAATTTTCGTGAAACAAAGCCATTCATATTCATATCCTTTTCCAAATTAATATGCACGAAAAAAAAAACAATGGAGAAAATGTGCGTAACACAATCAAACCGACATATGTATATTAAGTCTACACGGATGGATACGATCATCCTGTCTAGTTCTGTCACAAAACAATGACAGATTCCGATTTAAAAGGACGGCCGTTAAGCTCATGGTACACGTTATGATATCTATTAGCTGCGGTAAAAAAAATCCACCTATATTCAAATCAGAGTTCACTCATACTACATATAGCCACTGCGCTCACCCACAGTGGGTTTCCAGAAATCTTTTCTACAATACACCGTCTGAACTTCGAAATTAACTTTGTGTTACCCGAGTGCTGTGACATGTTTTTCTTCGAACCTAGTTTTCAGAGTACTCAGCGGTAAGCAGCGATTTGGTTATGCCCCTGGCATTATTGGCGGACACGAGGGATGGTAACAGCACGCCTTTAACAGGAGGGACTTCCGTTCCCTCTGTATTTTGTACCATATGTTCCATGGGGAGTGCTCTGAGGAATTGTTCGAGATGATACCGGCATCTCGTTTTTACCATCGCACCGCCCGCCACCGGAGAAGAGTTCATCCATGCTATCTGGAGTCACTGCGGTCATCGACAGTGCGTTTCCAGAGATCTTTTTTGCCACGTACCACCCGGCTATGGAATGAGCTCCCCTCCACGGTGTTTCCCGAGCGCTATGACATGTCCTTCGTCAAACGAGGCTTGTGGAGAGTATTAAGCGGTAGGCAGCGGCTTGGCTCTGCCCCTGGCATTGCTGAAGTCCATGGGCGACAGTAACCACTCACCATCAGATGGGCCGTATGCTCGTTTGCGTACAAAGGCAATAAAAAATAAAATAAAAAAAAACGCCATAGGCCAAATGTTCATCTGTCTACAAGGACAATGAAAAAACATAATGTGGACTATGACATCGCCCATGCATCTAGATTTATAAACAAGTTAAACTAGGAGCAAATATTCTCTATTGCACTCCTATAATTAATTAACATTAATTTTAAGTCGTCGTAGCCTAAAGGATAAGACATCCGGTGCATTAGTATCTAGCGATACACCGGAGTTTGAATCCCGAAGGCGAGGCCGCAGGGTACCGTTTTTGTAATGAAATACATACTTAACAATTGTTCACGATTCACTTCCACAGCGAAGGAATAGCATCGTATAATAAAAATTAAACCCGCAAAATTATAATTTGCATAATTACTGGTGCTAGGACCTCTTGTAAATCCGCACGGGTAGGTACCACCACCCTGCCTATTTCTGCCGTGAAGCAGTAATGTGTTTCGGTTTGAAGGGTGGGGCAGCCGTTTTAACTATACTGGAGACCTTAGAACTTATATCTCAAGGTGGGTGGCGCATTTACGTTGTAGATGTCTATAGGATCCAGTAACCACTTAACACCAGGTGGGCTGTGAGCTCATACACCCATCTAAGCAATTTAAAAAAAAAACAGGTAAGCTTTGTGATCACACTCGGCTAAAGCCAATAGTTTCAAATAATTTCGTAAAAATTATTCTATTCGACGGTAGATGTCGCTGTTAACAACATTTAAGTTTTTTTTTTCCGACCTAAGCTGATAGCCTTGAGAGGCTATATCAGCGTAATCTTAACTAGTAGGTGAGCTCACGAGGCTCAAACCGGAGTGTTGGTAACACTGACCCTAGCAAGAGCAGTGCTTCGCAGAATCTACCAACGGATCGGAAACACGACCCACTGAGAAGATCCGGCGAGAAACTCAGTGGGCTGTGTGTATGGGTTAATTCGCTCGTCGAGCCCTTCGTCGCAAACGACGGGTTCGACGAGGACGGTGACCGGTGCTTGTGGTGCCTAAAAGCACAGTTAATGGATCAATATTTAAGTAATTAGCCGCTATAAAAGCAAAACATCTTTCATAGCTTCGACCGGCGTTACGAACTTAGTGGCCCCGATGAGCACGGCGTTGTCGACGCCGCTCGTGATGACGCTGCGGTGCAGACGCTTGCATTCCTCAGCGGTCACGCCTCCAATCACAAACAAAATCACAGTGGGACTCTCGAGTGGATGTTTCAAAGTGCGAGATTTCTTGCTTGTCAAGATGCTGAAACCAATTAAATATAATGTTAAATTTTATGACGATCTTCTTGATTTATATTCTACCGCCGTTTGTTCTATTAATTGGTGACTAAAAGGCGGAACAGAAGTACAACATTTTTTTTTATTGATTAGATGGTGAACGAGCTCACAACCCACCTGGTTACTGGAACCCATAGACATCTATAGCGTAAATGCGACACCACCCTTGACCATTCAGATTTTACATCTCAAAGTGGGGAGCGTGTTGTCTCTATGGACATCCTGTCACTACCAACAACTAGGCAAGCCGTGAAGACTATTCATCAACACCTTTCTAATACTTAATCTACTTATGTAAAAAGATAATTATTTAAGTTTACTTTTGTCATGTTAGGTTACATATCACGAATACTTGTCTTCATTTTTTAAAACACAATATGTTTATGTATACAGGGTGACTTGTAATTCGACGTATTCCTTGGGATGTGATAATACATCTAATTTCCAACAAAATTAACCCTAATGTCCCTAATACCAAAGTGTCTCGTTATAATAATAATAATAAAAAAGTAGTACTAGTAAAAAAGTAAAATAGACCTTAATACAATTATGCCTAGAGTATATTGTATACTTTTAAATGTGGCCACATGAGATTCCGTCTTTTGGTAAGAGCCCGTCTTTTTCCTACCTATTTTAGTGACGTCGAGGCGTCATAATAGATTCACCGAACGAGTAGGTGAGCTCACGGGGCTCTAACCAGAGGACACACTAGCCCTAGCAAGAGCAGCGCGTCGCAGAATTTACAACCGGAGCGTAATCGCGACCCACTGAGAAGACCCGGTAATAAACTCAGTGGGCTGTGCCTGTGTCTGTGGGTCAATTTCTCGCCAAGCCCTTCATCGCAAGCGACGGGTTCGACGAGAACGGTGACCGATGCTTGTGGTACCTAAAAGCAGCGATAGTGAATCGGGAGGATCCGAAATGACGTGTGAGCCCCATTAACATTCCATATTCACGGTTTCTGTATTCAAATTAAAAGCTTTTACTGTAATTGTTATTCCAATGATTTTTGTTACACTTCGCACGAGAGCCCCATATACATTAAAACTATACTCACTTCAAGCCGCTTCTCAGCAAATCTTTGATACCCTCATTTCTGTGTCGCAGGTCTGTTAGTTCTGGTCTATCCGTGTCCACGAGGTCATCGACTAGCTGCAGTAACAGGCCGCGGTATTCGTGCCCGATTCCTGTCTCGCTTGTCTTTATTAACGAGTTGTATCTGTGTATTTAGAAACGTAATTGTATTTAGAATACAAGTGGTTAACTATATGATGAGGTCGGATGAATAGGTAACACTATGCTTTCTAATCACTACACAGTATAAAACAAAGTCGCTTTCTCTGTCCCTATATCTGTCTGTCCCTATGTATGCTTAAATCTTTGAAACTACGCAACGGATTTTGATACGGTTTTTTTTAATAGATAGAGTGATTGAAGAGGAAGATTTATATGTATAATAACATCCATTAAATAGTGGAGAAATCAATAATAAATTACAGTTTCCGAAGCAAAGCGAGGGCGGGTCGCTAGTAAAGGTTAAGTAAACCTCGAAAGTAGTTTTAATTATTAACATTTCCATTTCTGTCGGAAATTTTCATGCATTACAGTTTGAAGAGACACATCTATGGGTTTGCTTAACAAATCTAAATGCATTGCTGTTTTTTTTTTATTAAGATTTAATATGTGCCTGCTTTATTTTGTAGAAACTGACCCAGAAGATTTTCTTCTAATACAATGAGTGAAAAAAAAACAACTATTAAACAAATGTTTGCATATTGAAAGAATATTAAAAAAAAAACATACTTCTGCAAATTTTTCCTCATCAATGCTATTTCCTTTAGTCGCTTCAATGTTTTTTGAGAAATCTCATCACATTCCTCCGGTGTTACTATATGCCCTTCAACTTGAGGAAATAAGCTTTTGTGATCTTCGAACATGGCAACACTGAGAGCCTCAATTAGATCCTGTTCATGAGTTTTTGAGAATGTGACTTCAGTACCGCCGAGAGAGTATATGTGAATGATTAACGCGAGCAGATTATCCAAAGGCAAATTGCGTTCTTTACGGGATTTTATTAATGTACTCATCTGAAAATATTTTGAAAGAAGGTAAAATAAATAAAAACTTTCAAAACTTATTTGTGTCTGTTCCCAGAATTCTTTTAGTTAATGATTTTTATTCAAACTTCACAATAGCTACCAAAAATCGGTTAACACTTAACTTATCTACTAGTACTGAATAGTTTCCTTTTCAGTTTACAAAACTATACTGTAGTACAGGTTTGTAAAAAATTACTAAACAGTCATTATTTGTAGACCTACTTAAATTGTTATTATTGAATCTTCAAGCTAAAATTATGAGCTTTATATAGTAGTATCTATGCTCTGCGAACCTTATGGCACCTGGAAAACCATCAACTCAGCTGCCCGTTTGAAGTAAGTACTAACAACGCACCTGTTGCAAAACACTAGTGGAGTCTCGGCTGGCACCCAAATTCTGAAGGACCTGTTTCTCTAAGCTCGCCAGGAGTTCCAATTGAGCTCGTCTCGGCGACTTCAACGTTTGTACGACGGCTAATGCCAGCTGTAGTATGCCTAGATGATTGCTTATTACGTCATAATTCCCTGTAATGAGTTTTATAATTTTTAATACGCTTTTATTAGCTTCAGACGTGTGTATGCCTTTTTTTTTATTGCTTAGTTGGTTGGACGAGCTCACAGCCCACCTGGGGTTAAGTGGTTACTGGAGCCCATAGACATTTACAATGTAAATGCGCCACCCACCTTGAGATATAAGTTCTAAGGTCTTAGTATAGTTACAACGACTGCCCCACCCTTCAAACCGAAACGCATTACTGCTTCACGGCAGAAGAAGGCAGGGTGGTGGTACCTACCCGTGCGGACTCACAAGAGGTCCTACCACCAGTCTGTAACGGAATCTGAACGGAACATGATTTTGAACACCTTGAAAACGTCGGATTAACTCGAAATTTGGTTTACTTATTAAGGACCGATGATAATTCAATACTAAAAAAATATTGATAAACAAAAAATTGAAAAAAAATATTATTCAACTAAAAAATGAAAAATAAATAATAGTTTAAAAAAACTAACAAAATACGCTTTTTTACAATAAAATCATTTTTTCTTACACTATTTTTAAATCAAATTTATTAAAATTATTTTTCTCTTTTATAGTTGGATTTTCTATAAAAGCGTATTTTGTTAGTTTTTTTAAACTATTATTTTTTAACACGTTTTCTTTGTATATCCTAACATATAAAATGAAAATTACCTTTAGCCGCCGTAACGATCTTGTCGACGCTCTGTGGAGTAACCCTGAGCAGAGTCTTGGGACTCGGTGACCGCTGTACGTCCAACTTTGACAATTTATTGTATAAATCAAACATCACTTCCTTTTGAGACTTGTTTAGCATGTGTTCAAAGGTTTGTGTGCATATATCATCGTTCGCGTGGTAGAGACAGCCCGGGCTTAGTTGTAGGTCATCTGGATGGGTGATTCTAAAATAATATATCGATGGTATAAAAACACATTTATTATCATTTAATATACGTAACATTTAATAATGTACTTTGGATTATCCATATTAATGTTTTTTTTTATTGCCCATCGTAGTAATACGTGCTTACGTCCCACCTGATGGTGAGTGGGTACCGTCGCCTATGGACTTCAGCAATGCCAGGGGCAGAGTCAAGCTGCTGCCAACCGCTTAATACTCTCCACAAGCCTCTTTTGAAGAAGGAACTGTCATAGCGCTCGGGAAACACCGTGGAGCAGAGCTCATTCCATAGCCGGATGGTATTTGGCAAAAAAAGACCTTTGGAAACGCACTGTCGATGAACGCAGCGGTTCCAGATAATATGGATGAACTCTGCTCCGATGACGGGATCGCACCTCCCGATAAAAAGGATATGAGGGGATCATCTCAAAAAATTCCTCAGAGCACTCCCCATGGAACACACGGTACAAAATACAGAGGCATCCAAAGTCCCTCCGCAGACCCAGAGGTTCCAATGTTAATAGTAATACTGATATACAATTATTGTTAGTTTTTTCACTGGTGGTAGGACCTCTTGGGAGTCCGCACGGGTAGGTACCACCACCCCGCCTATTTCCGCCGTGAAGCAGTAATGCGTTTCGGTTCGAAGGGTGGGGCAGTCGTTGTAACTATACTAAGACCTTAGAACTTATATCTCAAGGTGGGTGGCGCATTTACGTTGTAGATGTCTATGGGCTCCAGTAACCACTTAACCCCAGGTGGGCTGTGAGCTCGTCCACACATCTAAGCAATAAAAAAAAAAAACAAAGTCATCATCAACTAAGATTAAATGTACTACAGGAGCACACATTAGCACATATTAAGGGCCACAAACTAAACTCGCAGGTATCGCAAACAAGATCTCCGTTTTGAACAATGTTTATGCTAGACAATGAAACTTGAACCCCATGTTTCAAGGTAGGACTCTCATTATGATGTCTGCAAGCTCCAGCATTATATAATAGACAGTTTGCCATGATCTCCTCTGTCTATTTAGAGCAAAAGAATACTAAAAGTATTACTGCTAACTACAATTTCTGTCTGCTTGTTTACATCATCACATCTTATTTTCGATAATAATCTTTCTCTTATTCACTCACTCATTGTAACATGACATTGCATAAGCGTGACATTTTGCTTGTCACCTCATCTAAAAGTTATTCTCAAGGTGCACTGTGCATCCTTTTTACTAATTATCCACCTAAGATATGTTTAGTCTTGCATCACAATTACTAAATAAAATCTAAACATTTATATGTGATATAAATTTCATATAAAGCAAAATATTTGACTTAAGATGGCGGCAGGTATTTCTAACCAATCACAGTGCTGGATATCCTAATTTATTTGTATATATTGAGATTTTAGTTTATTCTTACACATTAGCTTCACAAAGCGGAGACATATCAACGGCAACTTCATTCGAATGCCCTGGGAACTTTGGTAAAACTGCCAACACTTTGTCCAGAACAGATTCCATAGAATGACTTGTCACACTGCAGAGATCTAAGGTTCGGTCCACTATTATTAATGACGCAGGATTCGTGCAATTCTGGAATAAAGCAATTGTACTGTTTTTTTATTCAATATCAAAAAGAATGTTGGTCATCTGAAATAACATTATTTATACATTTATTAAGATCATTATTATTACTGGCAGTAGGACCTCTTATGAGTCCGCATGGGTTGGTACCACTACCCTGCCTGTTTCCACTGTGAAGCAGTAATACGTTTCGGTTTGAAGGGTGCAGCAGCCGTTGTAACTATTCTAAGACCTTAGAACTCTTATGTCAAAGTGGATGGCGCATTTACGTTGTAGATGTCTATGGGCTGCAGTAACCACTTAAGACTAGGTGGGCTGTGAGCTCGTCCACCCACCTGAGCAATAAATATTTGTATAAATTGTAATAAATAAATAAAATACATAATATGAAGACAATGAAATCTCATAAATACCTTTCTTCTTGACAGACAAACAGGTGAATTTTCTAGTACACCAGCTAATAAAGAGCTATAGGTTCCCATGTAATAGACATCCTCTTTTAAGTTCATTGATTCAAACATGCTATTAAGACAACTGGCTAATCTTCTTATCTGAGATCTTTCCTCACTCTTTAAAGTATATAGATCTACTGAAGTTGTCTCCGGTGTCAGTCTACCATCATAGAGAGGGAACATGGCATGAAATGGTGGAGTCAGAAATACTACATTTGTTGGAGAAATTGTGAAGATCGGTATGTGCACTACTTGGACGGCACATGGCTGTAAAAGTCATTTTATTACACTTAATATTTTGAGATTTCAATTATAATAAAAATAAAAACAAAACATTTATGCAACTGTGGGTACAAATCTATGTATAAATAGGCAAAGGCACAGATAGGTCGATTTTGTTTTTTGTCAACTCATTTTTCTATACAGTCAAACACATTGATAGGTTTTATTCAACATGTAAGCATGGCTAATAATAATCCGAGCAAATGAAAAATGTTCAAATACATACAAAGTCTTAGTAGTTCATTTAAATAATCCAGAATAAAAGGCTACTCACACTTCTTCCGATCCACTGAACCATCATATCCTCCAGCATCTTAGTAGCCTCCGCAGGCCCTCTTCCAGCAGTGATGACATCACTCACATCTTTACCTTCATGGAGCTCCAAGTATACAACATCCAAACTGACACATGATATCAGTGTACAATGTGAGAAATCACTGTGTTTGATAATGTCTTGTATTGTACGTAGTTGTGTGGAAGTAGTCTGGGTTATGAATACTCCTTTCCTTTGATCTTTTGTCGCACACTGTGAATCCAAATTTTAGACAATCATAAATGGAACCAAATCAGGTTTTAAATTCCAAAAGTGCAGAAAAATTCAAAATTTTCCTGCATTTTTAAATTTAATGTAAATAATATAATAATATTTGTTTAATTAATTGTTAAACATTATTACACTTTAACTGTTCACACATTTAAGCACACATTGGACAAGTCATCAATCCATTAATAATTGTACTAATAATCATTAGTGTATTCATCTGAACTAGATTTACTTTAAATAAATTTTAACAACTAATTAAATATAAATTTCATATAGCATCCTAGTTATGTCTACATTTTCCCAGTCATCATTTTCGTCGAACCCGTCGCTTGCGACGAAGGGCTCAATGAGTAAATTAACCCACAGACACAGCCCGCTGAGCTCACCTACTAGTTAAAGTTACTCTGAATAAGCCTCTCAAGACTATCAGCTTAGGTAGGAAAAAAAACTACATTTTCCAAATGTTATCTTCCTCACTTATAGTTGTTATATACTTATGACTAAGATCCTCTCAGGTGGATACAATAATTTTTGCCTTGGAAGGTTTGATGGTTAGTAGTCATCGTCAACCATGGATGTCAAAAATTCCAGAAGTACATACAGCTAAGCTGCTGCTTACTTATATCATAAACAAAAGACTAATCATTAAAAATAAAAACATATTGTACATTGTTGTAAATTAACCTCAAATGGAGATAAACTTTTAACTGCAACAGCACCTCCTTCGAGCAGGTTGAAAAGGCCCCCATCCCAATGAAGACATTCGGAACTAGCATCATCCAAGAAGACAACAGCACCAATAATTCTGTTGTAAACTTCGGCCCACCAAGTCTTACAGAATTCTTTTACAGATGAATCGGACATTTTGAAACAATTAGCCACTTATTTATTTGATTAATTACTACGATTTAATGGGTTTAATAATAGCTATAAAATTTAGAATGCCCCCTCATTTGAGGTAAAATTTACAAATTTGCATTAATTTTTTGGTTTTTGCAATTTTTTATTTCATGTATTGAGGGCAAAAGGTAATACAGCCCATACAGCCAAAAAAATTATAAACAAATATTTTGTAGCGAAAAAAAAGATACTGTGCGAGAAGCAAAATTAGTGAGTTATTATAAGGTGATAACACGAAATATGTGTTCCATTTGTGACATACGTTAGAAATTTTATGCGTATTCAATACGTCTTGCCTTTCAAACTAAGCTCATTTATATTTCGCGGCAGAAACAAAATGATTGATCCTGCACATTCACAGTTCTACTGAAATCAAATCGACACAACTTTTATTTTCCCACATATTTTATTACTACTTCATCTTAATTACATGTTATGTTTAAAAAGAATGTGACATTTTTATTTATTATAGTGAATAACAAAGTGAAATTTTAATCCAATAAAACGTAGAAAAAAAATTGCTATTTTTTTAACTTTTAATAACTTAAAATATATGAATGTTTTGCAGACTAACTTTCTAAAACAAAATTATTGTAATTTAGTGGTCATCTTCATAACCGCTGGGAAGGGCATTCACATGAGGGTTGTGGAAAAGGGACTTCTGTCCATCACCCCATGGGAAACGCTGAAAACGTAAAAGGTTATTAGTATAATATATACATTATTAATATGTAGTAAAAAATAAATATATTTCTATGTAGCCCTTGGTAAATTACAATGTAAAACATTCATAGAATATAATAGTTTTAATGAAAGATCTATTAATTACTGTTGCCTGGAAGAGATTGCTTTGAGCAGAAACGAAGAATTTGTTTTTTGTTTATGTTTAATGAAGAGTTTCCTATTTTCTCTTTTCATTCAATGAAGTCATTGACTTTGAATATTGTTTTAAGAAAATTAAAACAAAATTCACTAATAAGCTCTACTGTATTAGTTTCATTATTTCTTTGCTTTATAAAGCTATTACCTTTCTTTCTGTTTAATTATAGTAACAATAAGATGAACAAAAAGTTTATGTCATATTCTTAGTCCACAATGTAGCCCCGCCATATTTGAAGAATTTTTTATTTATTTACCTTTGTACGAATGCGCATGTATTCATAAGGTACAAATGGCGGACGTTCATGGTGTTCCTCTTGGTGAGCTAAGTAGGCATTTAGCATTCCGAGAGCAATAGCTGGGAATGCAACGAAGAAGGACATCCTTTTCCATAATATGTAGCCACCTGTGACCAACAAACATATTGTTAATTTTAAATCTATATTAATCTATTGAGATAACATGGTGTATTTCTAATAAATAATCTAAAACTAAAGTTTACTTTATATTTTGTCAAATTACTTGCACTAGATTATGAAGGATTTTAAAAAAAATATGAATTTGTAAACAAACAAATTAATATTGATCCAACTGATAAACTACTTTGATAAAGTAATAAATTAAGAAAAGAGGCAGCACTAAATTTAACATTCTTCAGCATTCATTGATTATGTAGAGATACATATTTTGCAACAGCATGAAGATGCACAAAATTATGATGGATCAGGATTGAAGAAGAATGATAATAAAAGAACAATAGATGTATGGATCAACAGCAAATCAATATTTAAATAATTCTGAAACAGCACTTGTTGTAATTATTTAGAATTAAGTTGTCAGTTGACTTGATATGAGAACTTTTTTCTGAGAATTGGCAGTTTCATTAGAATTTGGAAGTAGGCCGGCCACATATGGCGTCGCACTGACATTTGGAAGGGCACAAAATTACTGGAGTGGAGACCTTGTACTGGCCATCGTAACACGGGCAGATGAAGCGACAACCTGGTCAATAGCTGGTAAGGACTGGATGCGAAAGACAAGAGAACTAAGGAAATATAATGCATATTAAAAGACCTCAACATTAGTGGACACAAAGAAAAGAAAGAGAGAGTAAAGGGGTAGTTTCATTTCTGTGGTGGAATCTAATAAAACATGATAATATTGATGATAAGATAACTAATTGACTGTGCATTTATCTGGTTATTTTATTCTTGTGTCCTAGTAATTTGATTTTTAAGACATAGATAAATCCTTTTTTTTGTCTGCAATGGCACCTGGCTCATAAAACAGTGAAATGGTTAGTGAGGCCCAAAGTTAACAGTGTGCCACCACTTGTCTTAATTACTGTAGTGCAGGTCTCAATTTATATATGTATAGGCCTTCCTACCCCTAAAATCAGGATATGTCATTTTTTGTATCAATATTATACTCGTACTGTATGATGGATTTTTGAATCAAATCTGAATCATATCATCACATCAGTTTTCCTTTGAGTTTATTATTTCCATACCTAATTAATCCAATTAGGTATTTCATATTATGCAGATACAGGGTTTCTATGACGGACTTCAGTTTGAGGAACGGTAGAAAAGCGATGTTATAGAAATAAAAAACTTAAGAAGCATACACATAGTTTGAGCTTGAAGGACCCCTTTAATATATAAAAGCAGGATTTTCATAAAGTAAATCACATAACTTTGCAGGAACTGTGATAAGAAAAACAGGTTATCTGATTACATAAGTTTTTGGAAAATCCATAAAATATACTTTACCTCCATGCCCACCAGCAGTAGCAGCATGCGAAGAAGCACGCGCATTTGTTTTTAAGAAAGAAATAGCAGCTCTTCGCAGAATCGAAGTCATTTTTCTTTGGGAATTAAATCGTTACGAATGAAATATTAAAGGCAATTGTCAAACGTCAGTTATAGTTGACTTTGTTTTTTTTTTAAGCATGGAACAATGTTTGTCAAGAACTGTCAGCCATCTATGTAGCCATGCAGAGGACAGCTAGAGAAGACTGTATTAAAAGTAAGTAAACCGTAAAAACAAGTACCTATCTCTAAAATGGCGTCATGATACTAATACTTGTTATACTTGAAAGAAAGTACTAAAATAAATGGCTACCAAAATAAAATTTATTTATTACGGGTTTTTTCTGCTGTAATCCCATAAGAGATAGGCCCTCCTACTTTGTTTTCCAGACCCCATAATCGGACATACATAAGTAATAAATTTCAGGAATAAAAAGGGCTTAAATATTTTTTAAGCTTCAAAAAAATATTTTTTCTTTAGTTATTTGAACGGCTCTATGTTTATTTTTCATCATTAACAGCTTATTTAAATATATTATTGGACACATGCCTCTTACAAAGCACGCTCTCACGTTTATATTTATTTGTAAGAAATAAAAAAAAAATCTATTTAAGTAAATCAGAAAAGGGCAATTTCTTTTAAATTCAAAGTTAATAATGCTAACATAAAATTGCTCAAAGAGTTAAACTGAGAGAGATTAATTCAGAATTTAGAGACTCTAAATAGTAGTGAATTCGGTAGGCAGCGGCTTGGCTCTGCCCCTGGCATTGCTGAAGTCCATGGGCGACGGTAACCACTCACCATCAGGTGGGCCGTATGCCCGTCTGCCTACAAAGGCAATAAAAAAAAAATTCATTTTCTACATTCAATGGAATGTAGAATGGACGGACGGAGTGAGTAATGGAAGAGTTTTGGTAGAATACATAGTGCACCTTTATTAAACTAAAACGGTACACCCGGAATCAGTAGACTTTGCTAGTGGTTAATTGTGTTTCTTACAAAATATGAAATATTTCATAAAAACAATATAAAACATATTAAAAAAGGTAACAATTTGTAAAATTTTAAACACAATTATTTAGAAAGTATGATTTAATAAAAATATAATAGCTATAGCATGTACCCTGTGCGCTAGTGTGCAAAACTGTGCCATCTCGTGACGATTTCAAGAATCAAACAGACTCAAACACGCTCGAAATAATCTCAAGATTAGAAGTCATAATAGATGGCGCTTTATCGTCGCAAGTTATCAAGAATTAAATAATTTTTTTTTACAATATCCTATTAATAAGTAATAGCTACAGTATTATAGACATATCAATTTTATTTATTGAATTTATTATCAATGCATCTATGAAAATTGTCTATGCACAGTTAAAATTGATGACCTCGCAGGACACCCCAACGAAGCGACGTATTTATAAATTACACATAAATTTTGTTTTCGGTGAAAATATTAGTGCATATAAATTCACAGCGAAAGGAATGATCATCTTGTCTATCGTGCAGAATCTGTTCCTAGGCCGTCACACATACAACTGCTGACATAACATTCAAGCAAGGGTAAATCTACTAACCCTGACCCGACGAAGATCATTAGTTGATGCATAGATAATACACTTAATATTTAAGAAATTGATGAAATGTCAAAATATGCAAGCTAGTGCATATCTGCAATTTTTATAGAGGGACACGCGGGTTTATGGCAGCTGTTGTTAAGATTTTACCGAATGCTATAAACAACTCAACGGAAATGCCACCACCTATTTTGGAAGAGAGCAGTAGGCACGATGTTAGTTTGTTTACATTTCTTGGATATTCTTATTATTATATTTAGCGGTAGGCAGCGGCTTGGCTCTGCCCCTGGCATTGCTGAAGTCCATGGACGGGAACCACTCACCATCAGGCGGGCCGTATGCTCGTCTGCCTACAAGGGCAATAAAAAAAAAAACTCAGTACGCCCTACAATCAGTATTTAAACCCCTGTTAATGGACTGACTAGGCATTCCTTAATTATTCCCTAAACTTCTCTTGGCTGACTATCATCCTTCTGTAGGTGGGTATCTGAAATAAAATTATTCTTTCACTTCACAATAATTCAGAACTTTATTTAACTAATAGACATGCTTTCGAACATATTGAAATTCATTTCCGGAACTGGATACGCATTGTTGTCATCTTCTTTATTTGGATAATATTTTTCAAGAAGTTCTTTAGGTGAGACCTGTGAATGTAAAAGTAGTTTAGAAAAACTTTTTAAAATTTCTTAAATATTTAAATTAGCAAAAATCCAAATGTGTGGATTGAGTTTGAGAACAAGAAACAAACGCCACATCAAACAGTCTGTAGACACTATTTTCGTGGAAAACGTAGAGAAAATATTTTTAATAGTTGCCATTTTTGTTAAAGACACTAATTCCAGGATTTATTTTAGGCGTACGTACAACTAAAGTTTGAGAACAAAAAAGATTAGATTAGTGTAACAGGTAGGTACTCTTACCTTTTTCTCCTTGAGAAAAAAGATTAAATTAATTTACCAGGTACCCTTACCTTTTTCTCCTTAAGTTTTTCAATATCAAAGTTCATGTAGAAAGCTGATTGCTGCAGCTGTCTCAAATTTCTCATCCTGACGCGAGGGTCCCGTTCCAATAACCTCATCAGTAAACCTCTCGCGGCATTCGATATGGAGTCTGCACTCTTTGGAAGAGTTTTTGGGATAAAGTGGTCTGAGGTCTTCTTCTTGCTATTGATTTTTTACGAAAAAAAAAAAACACTCAATATTAATCATTAGTTGATAAATACGTACTTAATGCACCTACAGGTTGGTCACAATAACCACGAAGAGTTATAGTTCGTGTCCCGTATGATATTATGTTAATATAGATATCTTGATTGAATTAGTACATGTCACACAGTGTACACTGCGTTAGTAAACTATTACTTTTGATCGCAATTCCTTGATTTGAGTATGCAACGTATCGTAACCATTAAATCCCAACTAGATTCTCATACTGGGATGCGAAATGTGTCTGTACATTTTATTATAAAAGTAAATAATAAAAACAGATTATCTCAAAAACTTATATAAACTATTTGCAAAATATAATTATTAGCAGGTAGCTTTATGTAGATGTTTCATAGTTTATCCAACAGCCATTAATATTTTGATTTCAGAAGAACTAAAACAAGGTTTTCCTTTTTTTTTTTTCAATTTTTGTTTTGTTTACCATAATATTAAAAATGAGTCGTCTATTATCAAAGGTGGCAATCTGTGCATTTGGACAAAAGTTTTTTATTGATATGTCAATACAGATTGATTTGAATATAATCGTCTCCTTCAAAGAATATGGTTCAAAACCTGCATTAAATAAAGGTTAATAGTTAACCTGTTATTTATCTAAGATGTCGTTCCGAAGAGTTTTGTGACTGCGAATGGAATACAAAGTCAATAATTCGTTTTTCTGATTTACCAATCATTGTCCAAAAGTCAGATTGCCGCCTTTGATAATAGTCGACTCAAATGTAACATCGAGACTTAACCGCGTTTTGTTGTAACAAGCTAAGCATATAAAAAAAAACACATTTGTTCCATAAACTCGTGCTGCACCTGCCGCAAGTCCGCGGCATAAATTCCAGAAACCTTCATCGAAATGCCAACATCTGTGTAATGTTTTAACTCAATTAGATAAACGACATATTTAAAAAAAGAAATTCCGAGCATTCGTTTTTAAAAAGAAAATGGTGTTTGATCCTTTGGCCTATCCAAAGGCAGGTTCAGAACTACAATGATAGCGGGTAATGTAACAAAATTACTTAACTTAAAAAGAGAAATGCGGTAAATTAGTTATGTCTTTTAAAATCTCACCTATTATTGAATTCGTTGTTTGCGACATGAATGGATGTCGTCTCCTCGTGTTCCGTTTTGGATCCGGCACTTACAAATGATGTTGGAAACTAAAACAAAAAACACAGTAAGACAACAAGTAAGTAAGCGTAACAGGTACCACCACCCTGCCTTCCTAGCGGTAGGACCTCTTGTAAGTCCACACGGGTAGGTACCACCATCACGCCTATTTCTGCCATAAAGCAGTAATACGTTTCGGTTTGAAGGGTGGTGCAGCCGTTCTAACTTTTCTCGAGACCTTAGAACTTATATCTCACGGTGGGTGGCGCATTTATGTTATAGATGTCTATGGGCTTCAGTAACCACTTAACACCAGGTGGGCTATGAGCTCGTCCACCCATCTAAGCAATAAAAAAGTAAACAAAGCCTATTGCAATTTTTTTACGACGTATTATTAGTCTACACAGGTACTACAAACCCGGCTACGAGTCAATTTCCATCTGGCTTTGGAATGAACTTTCCTCCATGGTTTTTCTTCAAGCATTGTTTGAAGACTCTTTGGCGGAATATAGCAGCGATAGTTAATCTTAGTCAAGTTAGAAAACCACAATCGAACAAATTTACTGATTAAGGATAGCCAAAGAGAAAGAAATTGGAGGACTAAAATCACCTATTCACTATTGTTAACGAGTGTATAGTTCATCATCATCAACAGCCCATAGTCGTCCACTGCTGGACATAGGCCTCTCCCAATTCACACCACTGAGCCCGGTCTGCGGCTCTCCTTATCCACTTCTTGCCGACCACCGCTCGGAGGTCATCGCACCACCTAGCCAGGGGGCGTCCCACGTTACGTCTTCCGCTGCGCGGTCTCCACTCGAGAACTCGCATATAGTTGGTCATAAGAAATTAGAAGTATCCTAAGTTTACGTGAGTAAGAAAGTGTAAGAGTAAGGCACTCATAAGCAGCAACAATTCCAACGACTCAAACCATCCACTATCACTGAGAGCCCATTAAAGTTCGTTTGACGAAGTACAAGTCGCGTTTAGGAAAACGCCTAAGTAAATTACATATTTTCGGCATTTTAAAGATACATTACAGTACTACTTATGTAGAATACCGTTATGTTATCTACAATATACTATATGTAAAAATATATAACTGATATAAACTAATATTTTTATTTATGTTATTAGTACCAGAAACACACAGACACGTGACTCGTTTCTAAATCTAGCAAGTTAGTAGTTTGCCTGTGTCTGTTTCTATTACTTCTAGTCTCTTTTATGTGTATTCAAAATTTTTTAGTATAGGGTCGTTTCGATACTTTTATTTATTGGTCACATTTTGCAGTCCTTCGGCAACAATATATTTTTTTAATTTTTATTATTAATAACTAACATTTGAATAAATTTATCAAAATATTGTATATATAATAACATAGTGAACGACTCAAGTAACTTACTAATCTGACGGCGTAAATAAATAATGACAATAATAATTGTCTAGGGTATTCTGAAAATGCATTTAACTCTACGTGTGTAAACGTATAAAATATACTAAGAACACGGCTGGTTCATGAACTTCAAATAAAATAATATAAGTTGAACCAGTTTTCACATTATTGAACCGCACAAGGACCGACTGCGCAAATCGTTAGAAATAACGAAGTAATTGTACCAAAACGACTCTTGAGGTCAGTAAAATCAACCAGCAATAAACCTTAGCTAAAGACAAAGGCACGATTATTATAAACTACTCGCAGTTCCAACTGCTGTGAAGGCTAAAAACATCGTTACACCTTCTCGAAACCGTACTCAAATCGAATACTTTATCAGAACTTTATTAATTTTCAGTGTATAAAATAAATTTAAGATACCAAGCCGTTGCTACGTCTAGGACGGGAAGATAGCATTGCAAATATATCGTTACTCAAAATACGATCAATTGTTTTTGATAAACTAATCTATATCTATACTAATATTATAAAGAGGAAAGATTTGTTTGTTTGTTTGTTTCGAATAGGCTCCTAAACTACTGGACCGATTTGAAAAATTCTTTTTCCATTAGAAGCCGACATTGCCTGATGAACATAGGCTACTTTTTTTATTTTATTTTTTTGGTTTCATGTGTGTTTTAATGTTTCCGAAGCGAAGCGAGGGCGGGTCGCTAGTAAATAAATAAATAAATGAGACCTTCGACCGACATGAGGTTGCCCTCGGTCAGGTTATACATACTACATCGTCGGTATGTCGTAGGGTCGGGACTTACTTCCCTAATTATTATTATTCTAGTGTAAAAGTTATCTAATCATGTAGTGTTTAATTTTATAATCATTTGGTACTAGAACTAGATGTTAGCTGTGATTACCTATAATTAAGTGAGCACATGTCATGTTTTGATATTTTTGTACCCTATGTTTAAGCCAGTGTTTCATTTGTTGGTGATCCATTAAATAAATAAATAAATAAATAAACTAAACATTTTAAACACTTCCAAACAGTATACAAGTTTTAATCGCATATTACTTTCAAGTTATTGTACCGTTGAGTAGTATTTGTAATACAGTAAAAGTGCATGTTTCGGTTTATTGTTTCTATTTAAAATTCATGTAAGTAATACTGAATTTTATTAACACTGTTGTAATATCGCATTACAAAATTCTTAACGTTATAATAAACAGCAACGGTCACGGCAATGGCCGGTTCTAAATGTTGCTCATAAATAGAAGAAAAAAATATATATATCGAATAAAGTTATGAAAGAAGCCACAATCCGTCATCCGTCGCTTAGTGGTAGGATGTGTAATTTATCTTGAACGCAACGTACATAATGTTAATATGAAATCGAGTGGGGCTATCTTCATCCTCCACACACGCGTGCCCATCTCATATGTACCTACTGCTAACTTTAAAGCCCTAAGGTTTAAGGGGAACGACACCGCAACCCGTTTACGGCTCGTTTGAAAAGAAAAACTAAAACTACATGCCCGGCTAAAAATAGGGAGCCCTCGCCTTAATTGCGCATGTGGAATTTACTGCACGATTTAATGATTGTGTTGCTAGTACGTACGCTGCAAGGAAAGGCGGAGATTATTATTAGCTGTCATTATTAATAGGAGTTTGGAATATTCCTCTACATAAAATGCCAGGTCAAATTGTGCTTTAAGATACACACGAGCTTTCTCTCTATGTTGTATGACGGTCTAACTACAAATTAAGAACAGTACACCGTTACATTTAGCGCATAGACTACTAATCAAGTCTTATCTTTATCAGCTAGTTGCTGCGGAGGTTCAATGAATAAATGTAAATATTTCGGTCTGGTCACGACCGACCGCGTTTGCGAATAAGAAGTGGTTATTTAAGTGGTAATATGTTACTTTTCGTACATATCGGGTAATAATGCCTGCGAGTGGTCCGCAATTCTGAATTACTTTTGTGATTTGTGGTGTACCAAAAAGCGATGCTGCTTCCAATACATCTTGAATACTAAACAGCAGGTCTAAGTGGTTTTTATTTTAAACTAGGCGCCTCGGGTGTTCGTTTCCTACATTTTAAACAGATTAAAATCTCGCACAGGTGGTTAGAAGATTTAGGTATGAATGTCACTGTCAAGAGAAGCATTAACAGTTGAAACATTACATTCTTTTAAGGAAATCGCTGTATATTTTTTTAGCATTTACAGAATACTAATTAGAAAATAGAATAATTAGAAAATTAAGCAGCTAAACTGTAGTGAGACTGTCGTTTAAATGCAGAATAATGCCAGTTATTTGAGCCAGCCATTGATAACCAGTGGAGCACTTTCGCGAACATTGAAATAAAAAATAAAAAAATGAAATTATTTTATTAACTATGTAGTTTTAAATTGATTACTATGTGAATAAGAAAACCTTTGACACTGCAAGCCAAACACGGTGTAATAATAATACAAAACCAATATTGTGAATAATCCTAGAAATCCAGAAAATAATCCTAAGATTTTTGTCTGAAGCCTCGCAAATATTAAAGTTGAAAGATGGATCAGAATGTTAGCTGCATTGTATGCTTTCTTTATTGAATTAGCATTAGCATATTAAGCCTGCAATTTCCTACGTAATGCGTACAATTTAAAAGGTGTTTTAACTTAAAGAATTGGTATTGTATTGTCTCGTTTCTATTCAATACTATTTTATTTGTTACTTTTCAATCATCTCATACATCATATTCTTCACATATTAAGAGAACCTAATACCTAAGAGAAATTAAAATGTTTTTCCCGGCTTCTTCAAACCATAAATTCCGAGACATACCTACTAATAGTATTTTCACGGCTAACCCTTTAAATACTGGTGGTAAGGTGCTGTGAACAGGTATAATTTGTAGAGAGGATAGCAGTAATTCTAAAGCAACTGATGCTCTGACCTCATATCTCAATGAGGTCGACGACATTGACGTCTATAGGCTCCAGACCTCCGAACACTATCGACGCTATGAAACCATTGAAGTTCATATTTTTATCATTATCAATATGTAATTTTAATTTAGAGCTTGCAAGTTAAGAACTAAAGCCGTTAAATTTCTATACGTGAGGTGTCGCAACAAGCTATTCGCACAATGGCCTCATAATTAAAGTTTTGACAGTCGCTCATCGCTGCGTATTACAAATTGTGTAATTTATTTTCAATTATTTCAATAGATAATTGTTGCTACCGATGATTATTAAAATGCAAAATAAACTGTTTCTCAACAGACTATTGTCATTAAAAAAAATCGGTTGTCTGTAAAGTCGGTTTACGGGCGATAGTTGAACATGACAACGTCATAAGAAAATACGCCTCAGAGCGAGGTAACGCCGCATGAGTCATGTTTTTTCGTACGTGCAGCCGGCTCCATCGAATTATAAGACGTTGTCACGTCAAAAACATACAAATAGATAGTTTACTTAATTAAATTGAAATGTTCAGGGAACAGCGGTAAATTATGATCCATAATCTAGCTTTATATTTAACTTGCTAGTATTACTGAGGTGCTGTGGTCTATTAATTTAAATGGTATAGAAGAAATTAGCTCCAGATACCCATTAATCCACTTATTAATTAATTATAAAATTCCTAATAGTGTACACAAAAAAAAACAGATTGGTTTTCAATAGAAAAATATAACCGCAAATGTTTATCGATAACGCTAACTTCAGTCACTTCAGTTGGGAGTATAATCAATAAAATCCCGTGTCATTGAACCGTTTTGAACAAAATCTGGAACAGGTTCTATACAGTAGGTATTTATTTAACTTCATTCGTAATATTGATTGGAAACTATGTTATTACCCTCTAACGAGATTGAATTCTTCACGGTAGGTCCATTACAGTCATTAGGTACACCTAGATGCTATTTCGGGCCATTGACATTGGTTTTATTATTTATTTTCAATCCAGCGCTGCCCCTTACTATTGTTCGAAGAACTGTTTTGATTTGTTGTCCATTTTTTCATTAACCCTCCGGCATAAGTGAAGTAGTAGAGTTATTTAAGAAGTACTTATGTTAGGTTTTTTTCCACAAGAGAAAATCGCCGGATCCCCCACCCGCGCGGCAGATGGGGTATGTGGGAGTTGAACCTCACTAAAAGCTCCTGTCGCTCACAGCCGGCGCTCTACCCCAGACCGCGCCGGAGCCCAGTCGGGACTATTGAGATGACGGGACAGGAGGCGATGTTCGATATCTGTGGGGCGTAAGGCAATTCGCCCGCCTCTTGCCCGTGTAAGATGCTCGCGTTTCCCCAATATTCCCATTCTAGGTTGGAACTCAAACTGATTTCGGAGCAAGGTATTGCAGGGGTGTAGGTGGCAACTTCGAGATGGTTCGTCTTATAGCCCGCTGAACGAGACCACCGCCGGTTTGGCCTCTCATTTGGCCGTGAGATTTATTAAAAAGAGCTAACATACCCACCTTGAATGAAATAAATGAACGAATCAGGCAAAAAAAGCACCCCCCGGTGAAGGTCAAGGGGCGACCTGAGGGGGTGAGGCCGCGCGGCGCGCTACCAGCACTCTAGCGCGCTGCCGTGGAGTGAATAGAGCGACCGGTCGACGGTGTATCGCGTCCCGACCCGGCAGGCTGGTTCTGGTCCAGCGGGGTATTCCGGGACACCAGCGGCACCGTCTGGGCGGCCCGACGGGCTGCCGTACCGAGACGGCCGACGTTTCAGAGCCTTCGATTCGCCTCGAAGGCTCCGTCGGCTGGGCGTCCTTGGGGTGAGCCGCGCCGTCTGGTTGTAGTGTTGACCGCGGTAGCCCCCCTACCTCATCCGGGTTCTGACCTCGGAGGGGATCGGACGTCGGGTGTAAGAGTGCAGGGGAGTCGTTTAGTGGGTGGGTCCTAAAATCCTTGGGCCCGCGGTCTGCTCACAACACCATGCAGATCGTTGAGTCTCACATACCCCGCGCGCCCCTTTTGCGCGGGGACCTCGTAGGAGGTTCGGCCCTCTACCCGAAAAAAAAAAAAAAAGGCAAAAAAAGCAGAGTTGACAAAACTGGACCGAACATCATAACGTATAATGTGATCATACTTTTGCGTTTGTTGGATCTGAGAAGTAGTAACGAACTTGAGATACTTATACGACTATCTTCTTATCAACCAATATACCCAATTTATTAATGTAAGACTCTCCGGCCTAAACAAGGGGATAGACAGGCCTGTTAGATAAGAATATTTTTTTATCTAAATTAGTGGGTACTTAATTATATATTTATGGGCAAATATTTTTTTAAGCCTGAACAATAAAGCCGGATTTGCTATGCCAACAGGAAACCTCAGAATTCCTTGTTTAATTTATATTAATGTACAATAAGTCTTTGTTTACGAAATACGTGTAATTGCGTGATTACACATGACAAACGGTAGAACAAATGAAGCACTAAATTTAATCTTTATTGCACTTAATTATGGAGCATCACAGTATATGCATCAGATAAAAAAAAAACTATAAAATGAGGTAATTTTAATGAAATAAAATAATAAGACGACCTCGCTATAATGTAGAATCTAATGTCTAAAGCGTAGCAAACTTGACGTCAGTGGGACCCTTTAATGTACTCTATTTCTTTAATGATGCCGATATTGAACACAATTTTTCGTCAGACCTGTTTATTAATAAAATACTGGTGGTAGGGCATCTTGTGAGTCAGCACGACTAGGTACCACTACCCTGCCTATTTCCGCCGTGAAGCAATAATGCGTTTCGGTTCGAAGGGTGGAGCAGCCGTTGTACTGTTAAAACTGAGATTTCGAACTTATGTCTCAAGATGGGTGGTGGTATTCACGTGGTTGATGGCTATAGGTTCTGGTGATCACTAAACACTAAGGGAGCCGTGAGCACGTCCATCCTTTATTTTGGACAATTAAGAAGTTGTCCAAACTAAATATAGAGTGGAAGTGTGCCGAGAGGCAGATAAAATATTAGGTAATAATCCGAGAAGCGGTACAAAACAAGAGCGACCGGTGTATTTGGTCTCGACCCTGCAGACTGGTTCTGACCCAGTGGGGTATCCAGGGACACCAGTGGCATCGCCTAGGTGGCCTGACCGGACGCCGTACCGAGACGGTCGACATTCCAGAGCCTTCATTTCGCTTCGGAGGCTCCGTCGGCCGGGCGTCCTTGGGCTGAGCCGCGCGTCTGGTTGCAATGTTGATCGCGGTAGGTTGTTGCCCTTGTAGGCAGACGAGCATACGGCCCACTTGATGGTGAGTGGTTACCGTCGCCCGTGGACTTCAGCAATGCCAAGCCGCTGCCTAAAGGGGTACTGACCTTAGGTGCGATCGGACTCTTGGGCGAGTGCAAGGGATTCGTTTAGTTTAGTGGGTAGGGCCCTAAATACCATCCTTGGGCCCACGGTCCGCTCCAACATTTACGGACCGTCTAGTCCCAGATAACCCACTCGCCCCCTAGGCGCGGGATCCTCGTAGGACGTTCGGCCAGCCCAGCACAAAAAAAGAGGCTACGAAATGCTTTTGAAGAGTTTCTTTGCTCCTGTACACCTGCCTTCTTCAAGAAGAGTGGTGAAAAGTTACCGCTGGCAGCGTGCATCGATATCATATGCGTGTATATATTAATAATTATAGAAAAAAAAAATTAACATTCTGTTCTAACTAAACGACAAATTCATAGATAAAGATCTAATATCGCGTTGAGTTAACAGATACTGATTCATAACACGTAAGCACCTCAAAGCTACATGTATCTCAAACTTTCATAATCTTCACAACTTTTTGTACTTTTTTATAATTTCTGTTTTCATTCCCTGTGAAGAAATGGCATTCGAATAGAAGCTATTATGTGCTCTACAATGAAAACTAATCAACAAACAAGGTCAAGTAACATACAAAACAACAAAATACGTCATACGGAGAATTTAAAATTTCATTTTTTTTACGATGTTGATTTAACTTTCAAACGGCTATACAGTTAGTGACCTCAAAATAACGAATTCTTAATAAAATATCACGAATAGCATAAATTACTATAATTTTATTATTAATGTATATATCGCAGAATGGGCCGATATCTTCTATGTTTTTTAACATAGTGGGCCTATGGCGGGTAGCCGTGAGAAGAGCCAAATTGCCCAGCACGAAAAGATGTATGTTCACTCTTGCAGGCAACGAATGTTTCGATTCAACCCGAGCGATGACACCTCGACTCTGCCGAAGCGCACCACCCGAAGTGACCCGATGTATAACGAGTATTTTTTTTTTTATTGCTTAGATGGGTGGACGAGCTCACAGCCCACCTGGTGTTAAGTGGTTACTGGAACCCATAGACATCTACAACGTAAATTCGCCACCCATCTTGAGATATAAGTTCTAAGATCTCAGTATAGTTACAACGGCTGTCCCACCCTTCAAACCGAAACGCATTACTGCTTCACGGCAGAAATAGGCAGGATGGTGGTACCTATCCGTGCGGACTCACAAGAGGTCCTACCACCAGTAATTACGCAAATTATAATTTTGCGGGTTTGATTTTTATTACACGATGTTATTCCTTCACCGCGGAAGTCAATCGTGAACATTTGTTGAGTACGTATTTCATTAGAAAAATTGGTACCCGCCTGAGATTCGAACACCGGTGCACCGCTCAACACGAATACACCGGACGTCTTATCCTTTAGGCCACGACGACTTCAGTTGCAGCTCATATCCACTAGGCTGCGCGATTTCGCTTCGTTGGACGTGTCCGGAAAAGTGAAACTTAGAACTTATGACTCAAAGTGGTTGGCGGCAATAGTGTTGTTGATGTATATGGGCACCGGTAATCACTTAATACCAGGCGGGTCGTGAGCACGTCCAACCAAGCCCGCAATAAAAAAAAAAACGGCAATCAAAATCGTGAAATGTACATGTGTACTATTTTAAAATAATTTACCGATGCACAGATCCGTAGATTAGATCCACAGATAACATTTCATTGTACGACGGACATTTTAAAGGAGTATTACATATACACCGTTTTAATATTACAGTCATTAATTGTTGAAAAGATATAAAAAAACATAAAGTGTACGACGCTAACAAGTAATTAATAGTTACTAATAAAATTTTATGGGAACCATGGCATTCTGTAGATGTCATGATAAAGCCTAGCATCAAATTGCTACGTGTCGCTTGGGGCTTAGGGAAATTAACCAGCTTTTATGTTAATAAGATATTAAAACATATAAATACACTTTTGACTTTGAGCGCGTGGGAAATTGAGCAATAAAAGAATAAGATTTTAAATATTATGTGTTTTCATGTGTATCTTCATTGTTTGTGCTGCAATATTGCATTAGTGAACATTGACATTTAAAGAAGAAGTTGTTTTAAAAAAGATCGAAGGATTTCAAAAATTAAATTCGATTAATTAAAATTTTTATAATATGATAATCAATCGTCATTACATTGTATAAATATACTTTTTATGGGACGATGAGAAGATCTTTGATAAAGTATTTGACGTAAATAAATCATGATAGAAATCAAAAAAAAATTGAGCAATAAAAGAATGATTTTAAATATTATGTGTTTTCATGTGTATCTTCATTGTTTGTACTGCAGTAATGCATAAGTGAAGTGACATTTAAAGAAGTTTTTTTGAAAAAATAGAAGGATTTCAAAAATGAAATTCGATTAATTAAAATTTTTATATGATAATCAATCGTCATTACATTGTATAAATATTTTTTTTAAGGGACGATGAGAAGATCTTTGATAAAGTATTTGACGTAAATAAATCATGATCGAAATCAAAGAATGATTTTCTCGCAAGTCATGCAGGAAAATTAATCACAATAAGAGCATCGGGTGGGCAAGATGTGGTCGTCTGGCGCTCCGCGGTCAACAGCCTTGACATTGCACTCGTTACGTTTTGTCTTCACATCTTATTTGTATTCTTCAACATCATACATAATTATCGTCATTTAATGCAACGAAGTCACGTGTAAGTAATTTATCGCGATTATATTACGAATGGAAAGGAATTCGTGCTGGTTCAGGGTAAAGAAAATATTGTTCTCCGTATTTATTGGTTGATTAGTACGGTTCGAGCGTGACAATTTGGTCGTTTTATGTCTTTGTGGTTAATTCAAAAGCGACGCTACCGGGTACATCAATGAGGACGACCTCTTTGCTTCCAACTTTGTAATGCAGCTCAAATCTAACATTCAAAATCACAACGCAGGGTATAATTTAAACTGACGCGGCTACGAGACTCGAATGTAATTCGCAATTTGCAGTTTCTATTCTCACTTCCATATCTGTTCGAGTTCGTATCGGGAATCTTATTTTCCTGTATCACTACATAGTATAAAACAAAGCCGCATTCTCTGTCCTATGTATGCTTAAATCTTTCAAACTACGCAACGGATTTTGATGCGGTTTTTTTAATAGATAGAGTGATTGAAGAGGAAGGTTTATGTGTATAATAGCATCCATTAAATAGTGAAGAAATCAATAATAAATTACAGTTTCCGAAGCGAAGCGAGGGCAGGTCGCTAGTATATTATATGTTTGTTTGATAATGAGCTTGTTCGTTCAATAATTCCGCAGAAGTTACTGGACATGTTGTAATGAAGCTTTTCAATTTAATTGAGGTTAAAAACTACATTTATCTTATGATAATTACAAGAACTATTTAGCATAGTAAAACCGCATTTATTTATAAATAAATGCAATTAATGTATTCTAGACGCCTACTGCAAATATATTTGGATATTTTGTTTTAATGTTAATAATAGATGGAATCGCAGACATGCCTAATGTACAATTTTAATATTACATGTGTAAAAATGAATTGTTTTTTTTTTGTAATACATTCATTCACAAACCAACTATTCTCGTTGCAATCTTATATTGAGCGTGTATTTTTGTTCGGTAGACCGAAGATCCTAATGTCATTCTTTAGAACTTTTTTTTAATAACAATCTTATTATGAAAATATCGTTGGTACGATTCAGGTTTCTGTGAACTGTCTTCTGCTTCATGAAAGATACCGCTAGGCAATTAAGCTGTTTGTTGTGGTTGGCACTTCGAAAATGTTTTTCTGACATAGAGCCGATGTATTAAATTTGTCTGTGTCAACAAATATTTTTTATTTTTATTTTTATTGCTTAGATGGTTGAATAAGCTCACAGCCCACCTGGTGTTAAGTGGTTAATGGAGCCCATAGACATCTACAAGGTAAATGCGCCACCCACCTTGAGATATAAGTTCTAAGGTCTCAGTATAGTTACAACGGCTGCCCCACCCTTCAAACCGAAACGCGCACGGCAGAAATAGGCGGGGTGGTGGTACCTACCCGTACGGACTGACAAGAGGTTCTACCATCAGTAATTACGCAAATTGCGGGTTTGATTTTTATTACACGATGTTATTGCTTCACCGTAGAAGTCAATCGTGAACATTTGTTACGCACGTATTTCATTAGAAAAATTGGTACCCGCCTACGGGATTCACACATTTGCAGCTAAGTACCCGACGGCATACCGAGGCTTTCTAGTATTATCAATAGATAATAAATAAATATTAATCTGAAGGTAAATATATACACGTCATTAGTTGTTAATTTACAAACAAAACTGTCGGTTCTTTGCTACACAAAACAATGCTCTTCCGACGATCGAAAAAAGATTCGTTGCGGTTTTGACGCTGTGTTACGAAGAACGTCTGAGATAATTAGCATTCGGTATTATATACATTACTAAAGAGCAACACGAGAGTAATATGGCGGCTGAATAATATAATTTTATAGTTTAAACCTTGACTTGTTGCTTGATATTATATTGACATTTCTTCTTTTCTTTTTACTTGTTAAATTTGAATTTCAAGTATGTTTTCGTTAGGTATCCTTTTTATTTCTATTATTGTATTCCATCTTCGAGCCGACGAATTGCCAATGTTATGTACGCCGTTATTGTCACATGCATCAGGCTATAAATTAAATATTTTTATTTTCATTGTTAAATGTTTGTGATGTAGCAGTACTTTTTGTTAATAAATAAATAAACCTTCTATTCGCTTAATTCGGTACAATCTCAGGCTCTTATAACGCGCAAGCATTGTTATTTTAAATTTTCAGTATCCAATACAATGACTGTTTGAATGTTTCTCCTCTACGCATTCCTAAGCCATCCTATTTTTTTTGGTCGGTGAATGACCTCACGGTTCATTAAGTGCTAAGTGGCTATCGGAGCCCATAGACATGAACAACGTAAATGCCACACACCTCGAGACATGACTTCTAAATCTCAGTTTTTACAAAACAACGGCTGCCCCACCCTTCGAACCGAAACGCATTACTGCTTCACGGCAGAAATAGGCAGGGCGGTGGTACCTACCCGTGCGGACTCATAAGACGTCCTACCACCATTAAGGATGTGATGAAGTTGTTGTTTTAGCTTGATTCCTTCCAGGGATGGTGTCCGTCATAGTAACATGAACATACGATAAGTGACGTACGAGTAATTTCAAGAAATCAATATTTATATACAAAAAAGAAAATATATCGCATTAACTGCCGTCTGAACTAAAGTTATCGTGGCTTAAAAGATAAGACGCCGCCGATGTTCAAATCCCACAGGAAGGTACCAATTTTATTAAGAATGTACGTATTGAACCGTTCAAGAAATAATTCCACGGTGAAAGAAAATGTTATCTATCTATATATATAAAAATGAATTGCTGTTCGTTAGCCTCGCTAAAACTCGAGAACGGTTGGAACGATTTGACTAATTTTGGTCTTGAATTATTTGTGGAAGTCCAGAGAAGGTTTAAAAGGTAGATAAAATGCTCGGAATTAAATAAAAATAACAATTTTGTTTTTCCTTTAATGTGCCCCCCGTTGGACGGATTCATTTTGTTTGTTTTAAGTTTATTTTATACAAAAGTTTAGGTCTTTTATTTATCGGTTGAGGCACTGCGAAGTCTGCCGGGTCAACTCGTCGTGTAATAAAAATTTAATTCGCAAAAAAATTTACTGTGTAATTATTGATAGGGCGTATTGTGAGCACGCTGGAGTCGATAACCTTATCCTGCCTATTCCTGCCGCGAAGCAGACATAATACGAAGGTTAGGACAGCTGTTATACAATGTAATTGAGACTTCGACAAATGTCCCAAGGTGGGCGACGGTTTTACGTTGAATTGTCTATTAGCCCCGGTAACCTTTTAACACCGGGTGGGCTGTGAGGTCGTTAACCCACCAACGGAATAAAGTAAAAATAATAATAACAATGATCTTTATTATTTGAATATAATTAAAAGTACGGTTTGATTTAACCTTTTTTTTTTTTATTCTATCAGGCGTTCCGTATACTGTACAGTTTTCGTGATCACGGATGACTAAAAAGTTATTGATCGACATATGAATATTGTGAATTTAGTGTCAATAAAAATTTACGATCACAATATCCTAGTGAATTGTAGTCAAAAACTCCACTGCCTACATTTCGGTAATCCCCATAGTTGCCTTTTTAGACGCCTTCGGGAAGACGAATTCTATTCTGGGCCACCACGCCGAAAGGAAACCTTATAAATATGTAATATTATAAAATTCGTGACAAATAATTAATTGACATGACTAACTAAATAATTTAGTATAAATCGTCGAAAAAAAAAAAGATTATTCATTATCATCTGAAAATAAATATTTGTAGAATAAGACAAAATTGCGAGCTTAAATATTTTATTGATAATATTTTCCCTGTGAATACAGCAAAACGAGACGCGGAAATAACCTTCAAGTTATTACAGAACGTTTAGTTGAGGGACAACAAGACGTTACAGAGTTCTGCTGTGACTGTTTAATTTGTTCAAAGCCACGGCTGCAGTGTGTAATGTAACTACGCCTGGAACATCCGGAGGGCAAATGAGGATATTTTTAGAAGTGTCGGTACCATTGGCTTTTATTTTAATTCGACATAGATCGTTAGCTAACGAGCTGACTTAACGCACCTGCTTTCGAACAGAAATTGGAATGATTACTTCAAGAAAATTATACAGGTGTTTCATAATAGTTTACGACGGCAGGTGAGAATTTCGGGAAACGATTGAGTGGTCGAATTACTAGAAGGTTCCCTAAATATTTCAGAATTTTTCGAAATTCGTATTTTATTCACCTCTCAGAATTTGTTTATTGCCATTGTCTTTTATGAATATCTATAACATCACTTATGCAAATTATGTCCTTTTTCAGGAGAAAATTCAACATCTTAATACAATTATTATTATATAGTTCTTTTCGACTAAAGAAATAAAATGATAATATTTAAACTACAACTTTAAACGTTATTATTAAAAGCAAACATCTCACTAATCTATCTCTATATATAAAAATGAATTGCTGTTCGTTAGTCTCGCTAAAACTCGAGAACGGCTGAACCGATTTGGTTAATTTTGGTCTTGAATTATTTGTGGAAGTCCAAAGAAGGTTTAAAGGTTAGATAAATATGAAAATGCTCGGAATTAAATAAATATAACAATTTTGTTTTCCCTTTAATGTCCCCCCGTCGGACGGATTCCTTTTGTTTGTGTCTTTTATTTATCGATTGAGGCACTACGAAGTCTGCCGGGTCAGCTAGTTACTATTAAAAAATGGATTTTCAATAAGCGACATTATAGCTCTGTATGTGCGATATGTTACATTAAAACAGAACAAACAATCTGATGAAGCTTCAGCAGACTTTCTGTAGACAATCAGGTGTATGTATTATCGTAACGTAATAAAATCCCCTCAAAACTTAGACGTTTTCTGAATAAACTTAAGCATTTAACTCTCCCGATCGAGATCACTTAGTAGAATTTCTAAGGAGTCATTAACGTGTAAATTCATTGCCACGGGCTGGTTTCGCTGGCGCCGGCAATCGTCTTCACCACATAGCTGTTTATAATCTATTTAACTGTACATAAACCTGACTAATAAATATTCGTAGCTGGTGTTTTGGATCGATTACCATGTAAATAACAGATAATAATTTAATTGGCATAGGAGGAAGACCCCGTCATATTACAAGGATAGCCACATGGTGTGTGATAGGAGCAAGACAATAGAGTATTTCTTAATTCAAATATACATATATATATACTTAATAAAAAAATAAACTGCGATTCAAAATACTGATGTTTAATTACCGTTGATGATTCTAAGAATCCTTGACGTCAATTAAACTAGTGTGCAAAATCGATTTGAAAAATATTCAAGTAAGTAGAAAAAGAATTCGGACAGGTGTAATTCATTTCTAACATAGAAATAAACAATTATACAAGAAAAATAATGTAGCTCTTTTTTGTACAAGCATCAGCATTTGAGTGGGCCCATTAAGATCGGATTCGATTAAGATTGAAGCAAAAAATACAGCTAATTCGAATACAGCTCGAACGATTCGCGGAGACAGTTTGGTAAACCCCAAAATTGGTAATGAAGATTGAAGACACAAAATTAAATAATAAAACTTCTTAGCTTTTATTTATGGTTTATGTGGAGATGTATGGAAATGGTAGTGCAAGGTAGAGGGGGAAGAGGTCGACCGAAGAAGACATGTGTGTAGCGATATGAGAGAGAAAGGAGTGAGTGTTGAGATGACGGCTGATAGAAGAGAATGGAAGAGAAAAATTATCTGTGCCGACCCCACCTAGTGGGATAAGGTGGAGAAATAGAAGATAATTTTATAGGTTTCGGTATGCTATTTAAAAACTGTATTTAGAGATACGTAATGTTTTCATTTTTCAACAGTGCAATACAAGATTCTGAGGTAAAGCAAAGTTATATTAGTGCTTAATGTTGATCTTCAATAAAAGCGGACGCAAAAAAATACGCCCATTTGATTAACGGACTTCGATTTGTTTCCTCATTTCCATTGATATACCTGCGCAGAATCAAATGTAACTAAGTTTCATATCAATTCACCCACTTCGACAAAGCGGCACGACACAAGAACCCTCTCATCGTGGCCGCCGGTAATTACATTCCCGATCCTGAGGACAGAATGGAAAGCAGTCGACGTCGCCCAAAACACGTCATTTCGGATCCTCCCGATCCACTAATGGTGCTTTTAGGTACCTCAAGCACCCGTCATCGTTCTCGTCGAGCCCGTCGCCTGCGACGAAGAGCTCCACGAGTAAATTAACCCACAGACACAGCCCACTAAGTTTCTCGCCGGATCTTCTCAGTGGGTCGCGTTTCCGATCCGATGGTAGATTCTGCTCTTGCTAGGATTCGTGTTAGCAACGTCGTCAGGCTTGAGCCTCGTGAGCTCAACTACTAGTTAAAGTTACGCTGAAATAGCCTCTCAAGGCTATGAGCTTAGGTAGGAAAAAAAAAATCAATTCACTATTTCTCCTTTCTAATTTAATTCCTGTCCCGGTGTTTATATATGTAATTTAAACAGAACAAATTCATCGGGTACTTTAAAATGCCGTCAAGAGTGGAGATCACTCAAATGAATCCAGTAATGATAACTACTTCCGAGACGTTTCCTTGTCCTCACACTCAATTTTAATGCGTCTCATGACTCATGCTTAATTTTTTTTCCTTTGAGATCATCAAAAACAAAAATGTTTAATTGCAGATACTACGGAAGTATTTCGAAGATCTTGAAAATAAAACTGCAGCATGTTTACTGCGGATGCACGATAAATCTCGTGTTGATTTATAAAACACGTATTGTAGAAAATGTTGTGAATTTGAATTGTGAAATTTTAGGTTAACTGGAACAGGGTTTACGAAAATATGCATTTATTTAGGTAGAATGATTAGGAATGGAACGTATGAAAGGAACGAGCCGTTAAGGTGTGGTGGGTAAGAGAAAAGGATAAGAATAGGAAAAAAAAAAAAGGAAATCAAAATAGCCAGAACGAAGGATAGAGCATTGCATAAAAAGGTGTCAATTGTTTTAATTATTATAATAGGAAAGACTTCGGATAATCTGTATCTAAATACGTGAAGCAAAAACTTTGTACACCTTTTTACTAAAACTGCGAGGACGGAGGAGTATGAAATTTCTTACACTTATAGAGAATATACAGAAGGAGTGCAGAATGCTAATTTATTATTTTCATTTTAATTAAAAAATACATTTAAAAAAAAACTTTACACACACTATCATGTGCTTGACACAATACATACATATAAATATATTCTTTGTTTATTGTCAATTGTCAAACTTTTGTTATTTTTTAAAGTCTGTGATTAAATTGAGAATAGATTGATATTGTTTGTCTTTAATGTTATTATTAAAGAAGTATAATAGTGTTTGAAAATATAACCATAATAATGTTTAAACTTAATTATAGTCGAATTTCGACTACTGCGGGACCACTAGTTGACAATAAAACTACAATAGTGAATCAGTTTTATTTTATGCGCCACGATCCCAATTCTAAATATTACCCATATCAATATAATGTACACGCCATAAATGCAATATCGTCTTTTAAATAACTAAGATTATTATTTAAAATTGCCCTGTGATTCTCTATTTTAAATATGAAAGTTTATAATATATAATATTTTACAATATAAATTTAGGATGATTAATAGTTATATCGTAAATAATCACATTTTAAAGATAAAATCAGTGAACTATTATTATAATATAACGCATTACCGAGACAGATATTTATTAATACAAGGTAATAATCAAATCGTCTTCGATGATAGATGTGTAAGCACCGGGAACCGAGCTAGACCCAAAACAAATAACAGCTAACGGTCCAGTAACGGGGAAAACCGGAATTCAGTAGTTAACTACCAGATTAATTTATGAACGATCTCAATGTTGCCACTATATGTATTATAGATATTTCATACCAGACTTAAAATTAGTTTTCTTCTACACGGAAACAATTTAGTACCTACCTATTCCAACATAAAAGAGGTTTAGAACGATTTTTTTATTGTTTTTTTATTACTTAGTTGGGTGGACGAGCTCACAGCCCACCTAATGTTAAGTGGTTACTGGAGCCCATAGACATCTACAACATACATGCGCTACCCACCTTGAGATATAAGTTCTAAGTTCTCAGTATAGTTACAACGGCTGCCCCGCCCTTTAAGCCGAAACGCATTGCTGCTTCACGGCAAAAATAGGCGGGGTGGTAACACCTACCCGTGCGGACTCACAAGAGGTCCTACCACCAGTAAAAATTAAAATTAAAATCAAATTAAAATAATTCAAACATGTTTGGTTTTGTGATGAATTTATTGTTGTTTCCGTAATATCTATTTCTTGCTAGGAAATACAAAGAGAATTACTGTGGACAACAAACTGATTATCTATCTAGTTCTACTCATGTCCATTAACTGTGTTTTAGTGGAATAGACTCACAACTCGTCTTTCGATGGCAATCAAAATAATTGTTCGAACAAATCTCTTAATTTACCATGAATGACCTTGTGTTTCTCCTTTCTGTTTAGTTAATTAGTTTTAACGTATTTTTAAATACTTTGTCCATTATGTTTGAGAAACACGTGCCACGAAATGAAGGGGAACTGATGGCACAGGCTGCTTCCCCGTTGTAATGATTGTGACCTTTGAGAAACGCAGCCAACAGACATATTTCTGCGGTTTTACGAAGTCTCCGCTAAGAGTCACAGTCGTTGTCTTATTACATTGGGGCTAATTACGAAACATTTAAAACATTTCAAATAAAGAAAGAATTGTTTGTAGTAGTACTACACTTTTTCAGGATTGAACTATCGAAGCGAAAAAAAAACTGAGGAACCAATGAACTATATGCGTGTATTTAGAAAAAAAACAAACAACAGTGCCGAATTATTTAAAAATTACATCAATATATCGAATAAATTTAATAAAATAATCCCGCAAAATTTCGTCATTCAAAATAACCTCTTTCTTCTCGTGCGAAATAAAAAAAAGACATGTGCTAAAAAAACATATTTACTTATTTAAATAAAGCTTAAACAAGATACGGGTATTAATTAAACGCTTCACATTTTGTTCTGTGTGTACTCACACACATTTCTAATTGGTTCAAGAATTTATAACAAAAAAACAATGAAGTCACATGTACATACGTATCTATGTCATTTATAGATTAACGTTTGAAAAAATTACAGCACGTAGCTTGAGTCTCCGGTCACCCGATAACGTCGAGATGACTGTAGGTTCGACTGTAACCGCAAATCTACACGATGTCGGGTCACATTGGCCAACTTGATCATGAACCAGTCAGTGTGAAGCCAGAATAGCCCGTCGAGGTTACTGGCAGCTAGGCAGGCAAAAAAAAAGATAGAACTCTCTGCGTCACTCATTGACGTCAGTAATACCAGAGGAATAGACAAACCTAGTTATGGACTCTGAATCATCATTCTTATTAAGTAACGACAGGAAATACTGTGCAGCCAAACTTTATTTATACTCTGTATTCTGTACCGTATGTTCCATGGGGAGTGCTCTGAGGAATTGTTCGAGATGATACCGGCATCTCGTTTTTACCATCGCACCGCCCGCCACCGGAGTAGAGTTCATCCATACTACCTGGAGCCACTGCGGTCATCCACAGTGCATTTCCAGAGATCTTTTTTGCCACGTACCATCCGGCTATGGAATGAGCTCCCTTCCATGGTGTTTCCCGAGCGTTATGACATGTCCTTCTTCAAACGAGGCTTGTGGAGAGTATTAAGCGGTAGGCAGCGGCTTGGCTCTGCCCCTGGCATTGCAGAAGTCCATGGGCGACGGTAACCACTCACCATCAGGTGAGCCGTATGCTCGTCTGCCTACAAGGGCAATAAAAAAAAAATATATATATATATTGTTAATTTTACGCAACAATGTGATTAAAAAATCATCGTCGCAATGATATTTATGTTGACGAAATTAACCTGTTGATGGGTTTCTTTCAGCACTATGGTCATACTCGTAGAAGAATAGATACGGGATGTATACGCATAATGTAAAATGAGACAAAATTTAAAACACAAAATAAATAGTACAATAGCGGCTGACACACTCAATAGATACTATAAAATCAGTAAATTTACATAAATGTAATGTGTGCATTTTTAAACTTTTTTTTTTGTTATATGTCATACACTCTATACTATTTTATAACCCTACGTGAATTAAAAATGTTAGGTACATAAGAGTTTAAAAAAAGCTTCGAATCTCCGTTCCATTTTTAATTTATAGACTTAATGATCATCACTTCAGGACAGTTCAGGACTGAGCTTAGATCAGAACACTGTATTTTTTACATTCCTTACTTACATTATATTTGTTTACGAATTTCTAAAAACTGTAGGTAATATGTTTTCAAATGACCATCCTCAGTCATTTCTCTTCAATAAAAACTGTATTAAAAATATTTTAACACTTTACATTAACATTTTAACAATATTTTATTTAAAACAGATAACATTTTTCGTTTAATCACATAAACTGAAAAATTATCGTTTTAGTCAGTTTGAAATTCATAAATCCGCAGACTTTAAGTTTATTGGGTCAGTTTTACATCGAATTACATTGCCTGCTATACAGAAAAAAAAACGTAATCGCCGGACTATGGAACACGATTATTTGTCTTCTACCTACTGTGTGCTACCGTCATTTTAGAGAATTATCCCAATGAACTCTGTATGAACCAAACGATAAAAAATGAGATAAACAAACAGTAAACATTGAAAAGCTTTTGTCAAACAACGTAAAATGTGTGTTACCTACAAAGACACCAACACACTCACAATATAATATTAATTATATGCACACTAATCATTATAATGTGAATGTACCTTTGTTTTCTTCATTCATTAATTCAGAATAATCCTTAAAGTAAACAAAAAAAAGTTTAGTTTTAATTTTTATTGCTTAGATCGGCGGGCGAGCTCACGGCCCGCCTTATGTTAGGTAGAGCTTATAGACTTTAAATAACGTAAGTGTCACCACTCACCTTGAAACATGAGTACTAAGCCTCGGTTTTTTAGTATAAAGACTGCCCCTTTCTTCAGACCGAAAAGCATTACTACTTCAATGCAGAAAAAGGCGGGGCAATGGTACCTACCCGTGCGGGCTCACTAGACGCCCTACCACCAGAAAAAAATCAGGAATTTAAGATACCCATTTACTTATTACCATAACATCAGCTATAATTGAAGCAGAGCAGGTAACTACATACCCGATCCTGCGAAAGGTAAATGGTAAACAGTCGACGTCATCCAAAACACGTCATTACGGATCCTCCCAATCCATTAAAGGTGCTTTTAGGTACCTCAAGCACCGGTCATAGTTCTAGTCGAACCCGTCGCTTGCGACGAAGCGCTCGGCGAGTAAATTATCCCACAGACACAACCCACCGAGTATCTCGTCTTCTCAGTGGGTCGAGTTTCCGATCCGGTGGTAGATTCTGCAAAGCATTACCCTTGCTAGGGCTAGTGTTACCAACGTCATCAGGTGAACCCCCCGAGCTCACCTACTCATTTAACGTATCTAGTATAACCCCCCGAGGATACTAGAATAGGTAGGATATAAAAATAATAAGCAGAGTACATCAAAATATTTACTACCCGCAAACATTAACAAAAATCATTTCTGCCATTTGATTCTGTAGTGAACTTCCTCGGTGTTTCTTGTGCGTAATGACAAGTCATTCTACTTCGTGACTTGACCGCACCATTAGCGATAGTAACGAACAAATCGTAGACTCATCGGCCTTCCTTAGCAATGAAAGTGTTCAAAATCAGAAACAGTTTTAAAACCGGGTACCATAATCTTTTGTTATGTAGGCCTGAATTGTTTAACTGAACTAAAATACCCGCTTAGTTCTAATACTTGTTTATATTAGATTGCACGATAGATAGCCTTTGTGACGCACGTTTATTTCAAACTTCTTCGCAAATATACAATAAATTAAGAAAAATCATACATTGGTGGATTTTTATTTTAGTATAAAACATCGTAAGCGGATGAATTTTCAACAAACAAAACGTTCATTAGAAAACGAGTTTCAATAATACACATTAGGTACAACCGAAAATAACAAAGCCATAGAATTATTATGATGTGACCAATACGTACTGACATCAATACCGCCGCGTACATTATTTAAGTGTCACGAATATGATAATCAACTTCAGTTTAAACAAGAACAATATTAAAAATTACAATCGTTACAGTCGAATTCTTATTAGGAAATATCTGAATTGGTCACGTCCAAGTGGAACTGGTAATGGTTAACATGAAAACAAATCATGCTAGTTCGGTAACATAGAATAGATACAAAGTTAAATAAAATAAACAAGCGTTCTTTTAAATTATTTCTGTGACTAGGAAGGATCGTGTTATCAACGGTTTCGCTTAAATTTTCAACATATTTTGACGTTATTCATCATTGGTATTGTTCTGCAAATGAAACCGACGTAACTAGAGGACGTTATGAATAATATCATATCGTCGATGATTGGCGATTGCTTATACAATTCGCTAACAAGAACGTGACAGTTTTTTTTAACATTTATGCGTATCCGATCTGAATGCATGGGTGCCGAACCTCGTTCCTGATTAACTTGGGTTCGCAAACGAAGATTTGTGGACGCAATATGAACAAGGCTTTATATTTGAATGTCTAAAATAATAGAAACGATAAAATTTCGAACCTGAACCAAAAATCGTCATCGCCATGCGCATCGTATATGTTACCCAGTTTGTTGAAAAGATGACGAGTAACCTTAAATAACTGCAAAGGAATACCAGACTGATAAAAATAATAATGACCATCAAACAGTCGAGGTTTATCTCATTTCTCAAAAACGAAAGAAATATAAAAGTGAACATTAAAAGGGAAATTCTTTTAGACGTTTGAAAACATTTGCTAGTCTAATCAAGAGCCTTGACGAATCAACAAGAATGATAGATCCATGTAACCGATTGCGAACCGTGAATGACATTTTTAGTTTGTCGCCTAAAAACATGATTCCGACATAACATTTTTTGTCTCTAAACGAATCAAATGAACGATAATAGCTTAACATCGCATTAATTAACGTTACCAAGCAATTAATTCGTTTCTTATGGCTTCGATAAGAGCCACGCAATTCTGACGTACGCCAATATATATTTGAGGAACTGAAACAAATCGTTTGCATGACGCTGCCTTCTTGTAAATGCGTCTTAAACAGGAAGATTGCTTTGTAAGAGCGTGAAGAAGATGACGCCAGTTTGACGGTCAGTTACATCATTAGGTACTTACTATACATAAAAAACAAGAAACGTAAAATCGACTTATGTGTATCACACGCCATTAAATTGAGATCGAGGTCAAGGATTTCCACCGGAAACATCTTAATGTTCTCAAAAAAAAAAAACGAGGAAAACCCGCAAACGACCCGATTCACATAAGATAACATTATTGTTTTAGATCCCGATAAAATGTTTTTTTTTCCTACCTAAGCTGGTGATAGCCTTGGGAGGCCATTTCAGCGTAACCTTAACTAGTAGGTGAGCTCGCGGGGCTCAAACCCGACGACGTTGCTAACACGAACCCTAACAAGAGCCGTGCTTCGCAGAATCTACCACCGGATCGGAAACGCGACCCACTGAGAAGATCCGGCGAGAAACTCAGTGGGCTGTGTCTGAGGGTTAATTTACTCGTCGAGCCCTTCGTCGGAAGCGACGGGTCCGACGAGAACGATGACCGGAATAAAATGTACTATGTCACGTAAAATACGAATTCGAGTCTTGGTTTTTTTTTATTGCTTTGGAGACGAACGCGCCCACGGTTTACTTTCATTACATTATTCAGATCGCAGTCTAGTTCGATAAAAGAATCCAATAAAAGTTTTGATTATTTTCTTTCTACAGCATTACTTTAAACATTCATTAAGCTTTTATTAAATTTATTTCCAAACATTTACACAAAATATTATTTAAATAACCTAAAAGTACATATTATTATCCGCAACACGCTTCGTCAAGCTTATCCATTTAAGAATCGACGGATCAGCAGTTCTGAATTACAGATTGTATTAAATTGTCATTTATTTTCTTTGGGCTTCGCTAGTTTAACATCGAATACTTAAAAAAAAAACATTTTAATTTCGTCCTTGACGTGACGAAAACTGTAACGGTAACTCGAAAAACTCGAAAATAATATAAAGACAATCAATAACGGGAAATTAAGCCATAAAGAAATTTTCAATAATACTATAAGAAATGAGTTAGAATTAGATGTTAAATTTTATTATGCCATAACTGGTCATACGGATTTGCTTCGTGTTTAATAGTTACCGATGACTGAAGACACCGCCCACATCGTGATTGTGGCAGCCAACCTTAATGTTTAAGACGAAAGATTTAAATTTCAATTGCATTGGGACATTGGCTGATCTATCTTGAAAATCGAAACACACGATTGCGACAAATTTGCGTAGGACGGTGGTACTCATAGGTTCGAGCTTACTGCATGATTGCTCTATAAGATACCCTAGTAGATAATTTCAATATATGTAAAACGCATATTTCTAAATCATAGTCCATGGAAGACACTATCTGGAATTATATATTTTTTAATTATACATAAATTTTTTTTTTTTTTTTTCAATGAAGCTCTTAATCAAATTAAAGTTTTAAATACTTCAGTAACGACCTAAAAGATATATGCTTTAAGTGATATTTCACTTAATACGTGACATTTATATTTCTAATTAAAAGTGCGTCTTATATGGTATTAGAATCAACAGTTCGTTGTTTTTCATTGAATTTCTAGTGGTAGGACCTCTTGTGAGTCCGCACGGATAGGTACCACCACCCTGCCTATTTCTGCCGTGAAGCAATAATGCGTTTCGGTTTGAAGGGTGGGGCCGCTGTTGTAACTATACTGAGTGAGACCTCAGAACGTATATCTCATTGTTTTTAATTGAATTTCAATTAAGTTTACTCCATTCAAATAACTAAAGAAGTTTCTTTGTTATGATATTTTTTCCAAATTTTATACTTAAAATGGCTTTCCTGTAAAATTGCAAAAATATCGCTTAGGTACACCAAATAGTCGTTCATAAATCGTAAATTATATAGCCCCTCGATATATAATTTAGGTACAAACATAAGTCCTGTTTATCGGCACGATTTTATTCTATAGACTTTTCATATGACGTTGATTTGCCATTCGCGTATATTTTAATGGCGATGTATGAATAAATGAGTCAGCGTGGAAGTACACAGTCGACGGTACTCGCATACAAATGGCCATATTTTATTTCTAACTTTAGCGTAGCAAGCATACAAGGCGTAAACATTCCTTTTTAACCGACAACTAAAAAAAAGAGTACTTTTTATGTAGGTTTTCGCGATTTCGAAAATTTCAAAACAATTAATAGATAATTTTTGAAGGATAATGGTAAAAATACTATAGGACTAAGTAGAGTGAAAATAGTAATTTGAAATTTTTAATTCAATATTATGGACAAAAATCTGTAACTACATATTATTATTTCATAATGATATACCTAGACAAGCTGGAATGGAACACGCGACATACATAGCTACTATATCAGATCACAACCGCAATATTAAAATACATTTAAAACATATATTATGTATATGAATATATTAAAAAAAATCTACTATTTAAAAAAAAAACGAATATTTAAAAAAAAATGGCATGCCCTCTGAGTTTCTTTTCAGTTCTTCTCAGGACGGAGGTTAGTTTTTTTGAATTGGCGGTAGTTCTTTTTGACGTTCAACAATGTACTTTCATTTATGTTGATTAAAAATTTTTTGATTTGATTTGATATATATTTGACAAAACGTATGTATTGTATGTAGGTAGTGCTTTTTTGGTTATCGCGAGTCGTATTAAAACGACTTTTACGCTTTAATGTTGTTTAATGTTGCCTTTATTATTTTTATTTCGAATAATTTACAGATTTTGTGAGCACGGACGACGACTAAACTGTTGTAAAAATAATTTAAAAACCATTTAAAAAAAAACAATTTTGATTCAGATACGATAAGAAGATTTGTCTTTTTGGGTGTTTTTTTTTTCTACCTATGCTGATAGTCTTGAGAGGCTATATCAGCGTTACCCTAGCGTATAGGTAAGCTCTCGGGGCTCAAACCAGCTGTTGGTAACACTGGCACTAGCAAGAACAGTGCTTAGCAGAATCTACCACCGGATCGGAAACGCGACCCACTGAGAAGATTCGGCGAGAAACTCTGGGCTGTCAGTGGGTTAATTTATTCGCCGAGTCCTTAGTCGCAAGCGACGGGTTCGACGAGGGCGATGACCGGGGTGTTTGTTACTAAGTCACTCAAAAATGGCTGAAGGAGTTAGCGATAAAATATAAAATTTGTACAAATGTAGTTAATGAGAAAACGATTGGGTGACATCGCGGGGCTCCCAGTACATAATAAGTTATGTACAGAAAAAAATATACAATCACATCAATCGTCTGTCGTGAATAAGTGTTTAAAATTCGTCACACAAATATTCACAAAACAAAACATTAAAATGTTATTGACGTTTTTCCTTTGAGTATTTCACACGTGTAATCGCCCTTGTAATCAAAACAAATGTAAATTGAAAGCAAAGCATCTCTGTGAATGAATGAACACTAGGTACCTATATAGGTACATTTTATATATACGAAAATGCCCAGGTATTCATTATGACGTAAATATTTTTGTAAGATAACAATCCAAAAACTCTATGGATTAAAATATAATTTTACATTACAGAATAATACTAACAACTGCACCACCGAGTCAGTGAATATTTACGTTATTCTTAACAATAATTAAAAAAAAAACTTATACAAAACAATAGCGCCCATTAATTAACACGGCACTAAGAGAATTACGCGGCAGGGATGTTAATTACCAATGTTGTTAACTCCAACGTTTTTAGGACTTGACATTTTAAAATGATCGAAGCTTCGCATGGAATGACTCGGGCCAGTGAGCCGTGAACGTTTACCAGTCGAAATAATTCTTTAGCATCTTGAACCAGCTGCGTTTGAGATGCACAACATGACACCGGACACTTGTTTGACGCAAATCGAATGACATTCATCTTTATCCAGAGTTCTTTTCAATCAAGTGTTATCGTGAGATCGATACCTACATGACAATAAAACTTGACTAATTTGAAACATCTACCTAGTCTTGCCATAAATACTGAGACAAAGGAAAAAAGAATTCTATTGCAAATAACATTTATTACTTTTACAGTGTGTTAGTTTAATACATAAATATAAAACAATTTAAAGTATAAAAAGCTTATTCGAAGTGGTCTCCATTGGCTGCAATACAGTCCTTTAAACGTTGAGGCCAGTTATCAATAGAAGCACGCACTCTTTCCATGGGAAAAATTTTCACTGCCATACGTACGGATTGTTTTAAGGACTCCCAATTATCATGGCGTTTAGAGCAAGCCGTACTCTCTAAAACTGAACATAAATCATAATCCAGCGGATTAAGATCGGGACTAGATGATGGCCAGTCTTCAGCTCTGATGAAGTCCGAAACGTTCGTTTCCAACCAAGACTGCGTAGACCGAGCTTTATGACCTGGCGCCGAGTCTTGCTGGAAGGACCATTCTTGATTATTGAACATAGTGTTGTTAAGGGGCTTCACTACCTTCTCAAGAATGGTATCTTGATACACTTGTGCTGATGTTTTGATAACTTTTTCACAAAAGTATGACTCAGTCACTCCTTCATAGCTAATACCCCACCAAACCATCACTGAAGTCGGATAGTGCCCACGTTGCACTCTGTCGACTAATTGGGAAGCTTCCTCAGAGCTTTGAGCATAAATGCGGTCATTTTGTTTGTTAACCAGTACGTCTCTTATAGGCTGCAAGTCATAAGTCATCTTTTAAAATACGCGACATGGTTCTAGGTGCTATCTTCATCTCCCGAGATAAAATCTTTTGCTTTCGGACAGGATTTCTTAGAATTCTTTCCCTTACTGCTTTGACCACCTTTTTCGTACGAACACTACGTGGATGGCTAGATCTTTTTCTGGCACAATCAGAGGAGGTCTCATTGCACCTATTAATAGCCCGATACACAAACAGTTTACTAATACCAAGCGTATGGAGAGTTTTAAATATTGCATTTGGCTCCATACCTACTTTGTGTAATGCAATCACAGCGATTCGATTCTCTTTATCACCCCACTCCATTTTAATATCGCAAAATATTGTACAATGTATTGGCGCCAAAATGAGAAAACTCAATGAGCAATCATATAAAAATGACAGATTCCAAATTCAAATGTAATATTTTGTTTATTTTTAATTGTAACAGTATTTATGGCCAGACTAAGTATTTGAAAATTTTGTTGCTTATCACTAGCATCACCATTTGAATGATTATGTGACAATAATATGTCACATATTAGTGCCATATGATCGCATAGTTAAGCGCAATCTGAAACTTGGGCAGAAAAATACGAAGATATTAAATTACATTGACTATTTTTTTTTTCGGCTACAACAGTCACTGGATTATTCAAAAAGGTCAACCGGGGGCATAAAAGACAAACAATGTCAATAACACAAAAAAAACCTTCAGAATGAGAACTGCGGCTTCTGTTAGACGCGCGAAGTATATTGTCCGTTACAAAATCGATAATTTGCACAACGAAAACAAAACAAAAAATCGCTGGTAGTAACAATTAAACATTCCGAACGGATCACTTATACATACCATCTTAATTCATTGTGCATAAATATCGAATGAAATAAAGGCCCGTTTACACATGTGACCTTTCTCCTCGGCTCACGATTGGTGGCATTTTATATTCGAACGTGGCTCAATATGTAATAAAAGCGACACGTAACTTCACTTTAAAAGTTAACAGTGATAAACGGTAATTCTAAATATACCTTACTTTCACATCATGCATTTCAAGGTCGGCCACAAAAAGTACGTTATAGTCTTATATTATTTTCTAAAACACGTTTCCTTTTATGGTCGCCACCATTTCAAACGATGCGTTGAACTTTTGATACACGTTATTTAAGTCAAAATGTTCTTTCTATCTGAATTCACTGTTATTATAGATTTTCTTGACTGAAGTTTAGAATTCTATGGTAATAACGGAACTATTTAGGTATTCGTTAATTTAAACAAGTAAACCTTAATTATTGTTAATAAAATAATGAGGCATAATCAGTCAAGTTTAATTATTATACAATGTATCTTCTGACTTATGAAACTTGAAGTTTTTTTTCCTAACAATAGTACCATATATTCCTCTTTAATTTTCATCCTTTTTATCCTATTATTCATCAAACTCAAGTGAATTTTTATCTTAAATTGGCAAACAAACGGACGGCTCTTCCTGATTTGAAGCATTTCTAAAATTAACGATTATTTAACAAAACACTGAAAATCTCAACTCTATCAAAGAAATAATCTACTTACGCTTCAAACTTGATAATTTCATAACACCAAATATATTGAAGGTTCAGTCTGTCAGTGCCTTTTGTGGAAAAATGTCATGACCTATCATTATTTTAGGTACGAATCTGTGGAATAGTTCAGTAGGAAATAAAGGAAAAGATGTTCAAGATTCAGTATGTCTGGCAACCGTTTGGAACAGCCTCTAAATATTAAGATTATAACCACTATAACTGGTGCACGATGGCGCGATTTAAGATGAGGGGCCCGGAGTCACATACCCATATCGTTTAAATGATTTCCGAACAGACAATTATCTATTAAATCAACAAAATTTACAACAGTCATCTACGACCAATAATAAAGCATTAGGAACGCCGGTAATTGTTAGTGGAAAAAAACTGAACACGACATTATCTAAACTATAAAATTAGTTTTGACTACCGCGAAAATTTAAGAAAGAAATATGGTTGTGGCTGTGCACTTAACAACTACCAAAGTCAATTTTAAGTTCAAGTCTAATTGGCTAGGGACTTCGTGAGAGCTGTTAATTCTCGAACCGGTATTAAACATATGCCTTTTGTCAGCTGGTGGTATTATCCTGTTTGACTATAGAACCCGTAAGCCGTGTTAGGCACGTCAAGTTAGTAATTTACATATATACCCATAAAAATATACTTTGAAACCTACGTAGGAAACTCAAAAAAGTAAGTATATAAATAAACACAGAAAAACCATTGCAGTAAGGTACCTTTTCCAACTGATTCTTTCGTAATCATTAACAAGCTTTATTGTTATAAATAAAAGATTTTGTGAATGATTATTTTCCATTTCTACAAAAAGGAAATCTCAATACAAGTAATCCATCTATCTATATATATAAAAATGAATTGCTGTTCGTTAGTCTCGCTAAACCTCGAGAACGGTTGGATCGATTTGACTAATTTTGGTCTTGAATTATTTGTGGAAGTCCAGAGAAGGTTTAAAAGGCGAATAAATATGAAAATGCTCGGAATTAAATAAAAATATCAATTTTGTTTTCCCTTTTTTTTTATTGCTTAGATGGATGGACGAGCTCACAGCCCACCTGGTGTTAAGTGGTTACTGGAGCCCATAAACATCTACAACGTAAATGCGCCACCCACCTCGAGATATAAGTTTTAAGGTCTCAGTATAGTTACAACGGCTACCCCACCCTTCGAACCGAAACGCATTACTGCTTCACGGCGGAAATAGGCGGGGTGGTGGTACCTACCCGTGCGTCCCTTTGATGTGTCCCCCGTCGGGCGGATTCCTTTTGTTTGTTTTCAGTTTATTTTATACAGAAGTTTAGGTCTTTTATTTATCGATTGAGGCACTACGAAGTCTGCCGTGTCAGCTAGTGTGTAATAAAATATAATCTTAATTTTTAGGTATCAGCGACTATTTTCCAATTTCGATTAAAGAATTCATAAAAACAAGTGATATAAACACTGTAGTTAAAAAAATTAAAACTATATTTGTATTATTTTTTATAATTCTTATTTTCGTAGCAGAGTTTATTAAGGGTTAGAGTCCCGTAGTTACCGATGATGGAGTTAATACATTTCTGTGTCTAGTTTACGTTTCGATTACAGTCAATTATAAACAAAGAGCGGATATGTAAATAATATACCAAAATACAAATTATTTATAGTATCGGTTTGAGAACACAGGCGGTGCTACTCCAGTGAGTCCAGTGTGCTTAGTGCCAGTTTTTTAACGTTCTCGATAGCGTAAAAGTTAGCTCATATTTGTATGGAATGGGATCGTTTGCCTACGTTTGCCGCTAGGGGCGCTGTTCCAACTGCATACAGAATTGGGTTAACTTTTACGCTATCGAGGACGTTAAAAAACTAGCATTAAGCACACAGGAGTTTTGTTAACCCCTGCGAATGTTCGAATCGCCGTCTTGTTTCTTTGGGATGTAAATATTGTACTAATCTGGATTTACATATTGGTCCTGTAATATTCTATTAAGTAAACCTATTGAAGTTTCGGTTACATCCGAACAAAGGCCTATCGTATTTTTTTAAACACGTCAATGAAATCATCGACTGAACATTTGGGAAAATGGACAATGTTATTTAGCATTCACTCATACTCAAACTTTAAAAAAATATCACTTTCCATAATCACGTTAATTTAAATTTACAAATGATTCATGTTTAGATAAAAATTAGTAAAAGCATAGGCTTTGTTATCAAGGCTGAATAGACAGATAAGTAGTCATGTAAATTATGTAGTGAAATAGGTCATTAATCTATATAATAAACAAGTATCTTGCGAACTTCTTATTTAGTCTGTAAACATAATGAAAAGATAGCGAAATTGGAGGATAATTTTCAACACAAGTAGTAGTTAATAGGTGTTTATGTCTGTGTATATAAACTATAAGTTTTGTTTAAAAAAATCTACCTATATTTTTTTATGAATACAAAACTAATTGCTATAGGTACATATTATGTGTAGGTCGGTCACTTGGCAACGGCTCAACTGATTTTCATAATTTATTTTTCTGTATATCCGAAATTATCAGAACAAGGTTTGTATGAACTGGTACTGGAACTTATACTGTGTTGGGACATCCTGTAAGTCCCTACGTGTAGGTACCACCGCCCTGCCTATTTCTGCCGTGAAGCAGTAATGCGTTTCGGTTTGAAGGGTGGGGCAGCCTTAAAACTGAGACCTTAGACCACATGCTTCAAGGTGAGTGGCGGTATTTTCATTGTAGATGTCTATGGGCTCCGGTAACTACTTAACACCACATGGGCCGTGAGCTCGTCCACCCAACATATCAACAAAACTTTAAGAAAGTTTGGAAGTCTCCATTAGAAAATAATTACACGATTAGAGATAATCACAGTGAAGGGTCATCGGATTTCACTATTCTATCTGTATGAATAAAAAGGATGATTTTGTATTTGTCATATATGTATGCGTTTCCGAACCAATTGTGTATAGAACTAATCATCTTGGACAACTGTTGTTGGCACTCCAGCGAAGATTCAACATATGATAGTTAGCTTTCAGAAAGCTATATCTATACATATAAATAAAATTGGTTTGTCTGTTTTTAATATTGAAATAGCCGCTTTTCACTACATGCATATGAATATATATATACGGTACAAACACTAAAATAATATTTTTTACAATTTTTGTCTGTCTGTTTGTTCCGGCTAATCTCTGGAACGGCTGGACCGATTTTGACGAGACTTTCAATGATAGGTAGCTGATCATATAAGGAGTAACTTAGACTTTTTTAAGACTAGCTTCGCATTGCGGCGTCACCCGTGGTACGACAATAACGGCGGGTAACTTCGCGGGACTCAGCTATCAATAATAAAATTTAATGTTTCCGAAGCGAAGCGAGGGCGGGTCGCTAGTCTATACTAATATTATAAAGAGGAAAGATTTGTTTGTTTGTTTGTTTCGAATAGGCTCCGAAACTACTGGACTGATTTGAAAAATTCTTTTTCCATTAAAAGCCGACATTGTCCCTGATGAACATAGGCTACTTTTAAAAAAAAAAAAATTATTTTATTTTTTTGGTTTCATGTGTGTTTTAATGTTTCCGAAGCGAAGCGAGGGCGGGTCGCTAGTCTTTCATAAAATTCAAGATAGTCACAGCGCAGCGCGACCGGTTTTTACTAGTTACCTACTTAGTATACTAACATATTTATTGCACCTTAGAAGCCCAACGATTTTTTTAAGGTTTTATAATTAACCCTTGTCGAAGCCGACTTTAGCATGGCTATTAAAAATTGTCGGTGATGATTACCAAACTGAACATATTCCACGTTACCAACCAACATAAAATTATGTAAATCAAATAAATAATATGAACTCCAACAACCTCGAGTAACCAATAACAGGTTAACACACTCGTGATAAATGCGCCCGGCAAGTTGTCAGCCTGGTATTACAACTGGCTATTTCTGCCCGGGAAATCATACATTTCGGTTTGAAAGGTGGGATAGCCTGTATTCATGTTACGAAGTCTTTGGCTTTCGTTAAATACAGCGTTGATTTTGAACTCATCTACTCATCTGCGCAATTGCACTCAAAAAATCAGCCACCAGCCGGCACGTAGGGTACAACACTGCACTCAATTATCTACTTATAAGAAAGGAAACAGCTATTCTCTGCATTGTCTCGCTGCGGGAACAGCCGCCGGAAATTATATTATCATAACCCTGCGCCTGCAAAATCAACACGCATTTCCCGATAACCACACCCAAAAAAGTGGACTATATTTTTTACATAAGCCTTTCCCTAATTCGTCAGGTATTTTAGGTCGCCCTCTTTCAATTCACGCCAGTAAATTATGCATCACAAGCCTGATATACAATTTCACTTTACTGTATGAGCTCATTATGAAATAGCCTATGCGAAAAAATGTATTTGATGTTTGACGGATTTTACACGATGACTTTAAATTTTTTTTTTTTTTTATTGGCTTTGTAGGCAGACGGGCATACGGCCCACCTGATGGTGAGTGATTACCGTCGCCCATGGACTTCAGCAATGCCAGGGGCAGAGCCAAGCCGCTGCCTACCGCTTAAATTGGATGACATTTTAGAAAACTTGCGTACTTAAGAATAATACTTGGCATTGAATAACAAGTTTACTAAGTACAATTGAAATACCTAGAATGCTTATTTTAATTAAAAAAAACCTAAGAATTAATGTGTTAAACAAAGTCGGTAACTTGCTGTTTTATGCATATTCAATTACAAAGAATTTGTAACGTGAAGCTTAGAACCTCCAATTCCTACAAGTAAATCATTTGCTTCGGCTTATTTAATGATATTGTTAAAATACTGATGGTCAACCTTGTTATATTACCAACTAGCTGACCCGGCAGACTTCCTACTGCCTCAATCGATAAATAAAAGACCTAAACTTTTGTATAAAATAAACTTAAAACAAACAAAAGGAATCCGTCCGACGGGGGACACATCAAAGGGAAAAGAAAACTGTTATTTTTATTTAATTCCGAACATTTTCATTCATTTATCTACATTTTAAACCTTCCCTGGACTTTCATAAATAATTCAAGACCAAAATTAACCAAATCGGTCCAGCCGTTCTCGAGTTTTAGCGAGACTAAAAAACAGCAATTCATTTTTATATATATAGAAGAATAGAAGAATTTATCTACCTTTTAAACCTTCTCTGGACTTCCACAAATAATTCAAGACCAAAATTAACCAAATCGGTCCAGCCGTTATCGAGTTTTAGCGAGACTAACGAACAGCAATTCATTTTTATATAATATATAGAAGAAGAAGATAGAAGATATTATATTGATCGTAATCTCAACATACGACAAAAATACCCAAAACGGTTTCAGATAAAGGTTCACTTGTTCTCTGTAAATAAATAAATAAAAATGTAAATTATCGTTTTTTTTAATACCTATAATAATTATTTACATATATGTAGTTTTTTATTTGAACAGAATCCTTAACCAATTTTTAAACCTTTTTTTGAAGCCGAAATAATCAGCTGCTCATACTACTCTATCAGACTGAGTAGTCTTTTATTCTTAAATTTATCTTAAAGTTAAGATCACGTAGACCGATTAAAACCTATCACATTTTACCTTTTGTGTCGACCTAACCTGTCGAAAAACTGGCAAGAAGTACAAGAGATTATTATAAGAGATAGTTAATTTGTCCCGAATAAAAAAAAAATTAAAAAAAAAAAAAATATCTTGTTCATATTTCCTATAGTATGTAGTTAATTTATGTTCTATCGCATGCATTAGTTGTAGGCATCTCTGTTCAAATATAAATATTTTATTTAAGACACATAAAACATACGACGACTTTTTATCATTAATAATTTAAATAATGACATAAAGCTCTTTTAATTCATAATTTGTTTATGATGCTAGCTTTATATTATTATTTAGTTTCAATAATAAGTTTTTAGTTGAAAAATACGTACAACAATACCCTGAATTATTGTAAACGTTCTGTAAGTTAATGTCTTGTTCGTCGGTTTTAAAATTCATAAATAACAAAGGCCATGATGCTAAAGCTTCGACGAGTAGAGATGGTCACACGCAGAGACTACTCGAGCGGTATAAACCCGCCTCCCGCACCCGCTATATAAACACGAGCGTTATCAAACAACCACCAATACATTGCTGGCAGTCACAACGATCACACATTAAATTAATATTTTACTTAAACAATTTGTGTCAGTGTTTTTAAAAGCGGCGTCGCGTCACAGGATCCATATTTAAGTGAGTATTGTTTTGAAAATTGACAGCATCTCCTTTAAATATCATCGTTCTCCCGTTCGTCTATTGCTACACAACATATTTCTTATATTATTTTAGAATATCAAACGGCGATTTGAAAAATAATATACATTAATATTAAAATTAAATCGATCGTTATACTGCACGCAGAGGCATTTATCAAGTGTATATTGCACAATCTAATTCAAATTACGGTGCATTTCGTTGTTAAGCAGCTTGCAATAACTATTAACAACGTGGACAATAAACACAATACACTAGGATGGCCAGAAAATTGCGTGTTTGCGTCCAAATGCTATTTTTATATTACGCAGTTGACCTGTCTTGATATAAATAATATGCGCTAACACCCTTGACGCTTCACTGAGTTGGAAAGGGGTTTATCGATTTTGTAGCTGGTTTAATGTTATTCATAGCGGCGTCAGATCGCATCTCTGCAAAAGCCTACACAGTTATTAAAATGTAAAATAGCTTTCAGTAACCTATTTAAATTCAGAATTATTAAAGTCAATATCATTTTATTTATAACGTATTATTTATTTAATGTTACCTTGTTCTCTATTGTTTAATTTAAATTTTGCTCTTTAAATTTAAATAGAGAATTGTCAATTCAATGTCTTAGGTTCTTCGTTCGATAAAGTTTTTAAATGTAGACCTCTAAATCACCGTTCAACATTAATTCAATAACATCCGTCGTGGATTTTGTCTGCGTTTCTTAGAGCTTATTCAAACTTAGTTTCTTTTCCCTGTTAAGGTTTAATTTTCCGTCGGTAAAACATGTAGCTACAATAATATTATAACAAAAATTCGGGCATATATATCCTAAAAAAATATATTCTAATTCAAATTCTAATTCAAAATCGTTTATTTCAACTTAGATGTCAGTATAACACACTTGTTGAATGTCAAAATATAAATAACAATGTTAACCTACCACCGGTTCCAAAAAAAGCCACAGTCCTGAGAAGAACCGGCGAAACAAACTCAGCGGGCTTTTTTTTTGCTTTTTCTCAAATATTTACTTTTTTTTTTAAATAAGTAAAAATATTTACAATAAAGAAAACAACAAGTCAAAAATACAATAAAAAATAATAATAATAATAATGAAAAATGAAAAGGCCATGAGCGAACGCCTCAAATAATATCTATTAATCAGAACTAGAGGTCCCACAGTAGTCGAAATTCGACTATAATTAATTGGAATTGTAAGTTTGTACACTATTATGATTGTATTTAATACTTCTATAGTCACAAATTTCGCCAAGATTACACTATAAAAAATATTAACAAAGGCAAACAATATTTAATCTATTCTCAATTTGACAACAGACGTCAAGAACAAAAGTTTGACAATAAATAGTATGCATGCGTGTGTGCGTCAAATACATGGTATGTAGTGTGTGTAATGTTTTCTTTATTGATTTAATGTATCTTTTATGGATTATTTAAAAAAAATATTAGCATTGTGCACTTCTTCTCTATATTCTTTAAAAGTGTGGAAAATTGCATACTCCTCCGTCCGCGCAATTTTCGTAAAAAGGGATACAAAGTTTTTGCTTCACGTATTAATTAATCAGAATTAGTCAATTAATCGCTTCAAGTAAACGTCTACAAATCTTAAATATACACGCCCTGTCAGGCGGAGCTAATGCGGCACGAATCTATGAATCAATCTTAAGTAGACTCCACTATAAGAATCAACATTAATATTTTGTACGATTTCAAATATATAAATACGACAGGCAGAGGCTTGGCTCTGCCCCTGGCATTGCTGAAGTCCATGGACGACGGTAACCACTCACCATCAGGTGGGCCTATGCTCGTCTTCCTACAAGGGCAATAAAAAAAAATTTAACTCAAAGATCTATTCCTTTCCAAATTATCCTTCCTTTACAAATTAATTCGATATCCGCGAAATTGAAAGTTAGTATTTTTTAACTAACCAGTTGCTAATATTTTCTTCGGAAGCTTCTTTATATTTGCCCCCGCATCTTCGTCCGTGTGTAGTACACTTTAAATCGAATGGGCGTAGAACCCTCTTCAGTAGTGGTATTAAAAGTCCGAACTATCTGCATATCAAATTTCGTCAAAATTTATTCAGCAATTTAGGCGTAAAAACGTAACGAAAACTATTTTTAAGACAACTTCTAATCTTAAATTTTTAACTCTAATTCTTAAAATGTTAATTCTTAAATTTTTAGATGAATTTCGGTAGCGTATATTTCTGATATACACTACTACACATATATAGAAATAATAATCGATTAATGCTCCACGCTCCGCAGTTAAGCTAGTATTGGAAAATAAATAATCTTTCATAGTAATTACGTTATACGTGAATTTCTCTGCACTATGAACGCCATTACGTGGCTCTCTTCAAATGTCGCTTGTAAGGAGTCTTCGGCGGCTGTGTATTCCTAGCTCTAGCATTCCTGATGTCCATGAGTGACGGTTAACACCATGGGGACCGATAGTTCGCCTGCCTTTTATGGCAATAAAAACTACATTAACACTCCGAGCATAAAATAAACTTCACAAAGTTTGTGTCCAGGGCCCCCTCATCAGGGTACAGGGTAGTCAGGATCCACCAACGTAGCAATCAAACGTGTGACGACAGCCCCTTTTAAGAACAGTTAAAAAAAATAACCAAGAAAAATTAAAACGAAAAATATGAAACGAACAGTATAGTATATATAATTTAAAAACGTAATAAATATTATATTATACGAATAGTATAGGATGCGCTTTATTAATAAATTTTCCTACTGACCCCGCCTGCTGACTAGAGCGTAACAAAACTTTAATAAAAAATCGTTCTGCATGTCAAATTCTAAACTAAACTTAAGAGAAAAAAGCTTATTGTTTCCGTGACTCAACCCTGACGAACCTCAATTAGACACAACGTTAAAAAATAGTTGTGCATCATTAGAGAAACCGATGAAGGTAGTCTTTGGAACAAAGAATTAACCAGTATTTTTGATTGTTTAATATTAAAGTCGTGACTATGAGATACAATAAAACATTTAATTCTACATCAATTAAATATATTCAAAAAGTAAACAATAAAATTAACAAAAACGATTTCACGTTATAAAACTGATAATAATGAATAAAACGATTTTGAGCAAGTATAATAATATGTAACATGATGTTGGTTTATACGGAATAATATTCCGGTCAGAGAAAGACGAGGCGACGAATGCTACTTACGACATGCGCATTATATTTCCGTGACATGAGCTGCGTCGCCATGAATTATAGCAATTGTTCGGAAGATCCATTTCGTGGAACGGAAATATCTACGGAAACTTGTTGTTACCCTATTAAGGTGCCAACAAATAGAATCGGTTTATGCAAAAACTAAAGCGACCGGTAAGGACCACCGGCCAAGGTGACACGCCGCGTGTATCCGAACGTAATGCTAACAATTTCCATGGGTCATGGATGTTAACAACAATAGCGTAAAGCCGCATACGTAATTATTTTAGACGAGCGACGTTTATTCACGTCAAATTTTCAAGCTTAATTTTCTGACAACATAACGAGACGTCCTCAGCGTGCTGTGTATTCAAAGTTACAACTGAAATAAAATGAGCGGTTTATATTTGTATATATCATTCAGTTATCAGTAATACGTTTGTCGATACTAAGCTTACAATACTACATATAAACGCATTTTCTAATTCTTGCGCGCATTTTGCCATTGCTTATATCTGTGTGGCTGATCTTGTTATTACTAATACGTTTGTCGATACTAAAGTTACAATAAATACTACATAATATAAACGGCTTTCAAATTCTTGCGCGCATTTTGACATTTCTTATATTGTGTGGTTGATCTTGTAGTTTGCTGGAAGAAAACTCATTAATCCGTTATGCTAGCATTTTTACATTTTGTTTTATGACGTACATATGATCTATGTATGTATATAACATATTATCCGTAAGGCTTGCGTCACGGTCAGAGGTCTGTGTATTAAGAATAAAAACACTACATTCTTTAAATTCGGTAATATGCATCAGCACAAAATTCCATAGGTTATACAACAGCGGTTAAGCGGTAAACATTACTCAAATATTTAATTTGGGTTGAAACATTTAACATTTTCCTCGGAACATCGGATCTTTCAGCACGAGCGGTTTTTGTGACATTTCCTTGCGGTCTGTAACAAGTTATGTCGTTACACAAAATGCAGTTCTTCCGCTGGCATTGACCTAAGCTATATTTTAACCGACTTCATACAATGAGGAGGTTTTCAATTCGACTTTTTTTTTGCAGTCTCATTCGTTTTTTGTACCTGAATAGAATCGCTTTTGATCGATTCTAATGGCAGCCTTAATTAAATTGTATCAAATATCCGACTATTAGTTTTCGACTTATCTTTAATTAACTTCGACTGCATTGATGATATTCTCATTTTAATCCGTAGAAATCGATTGCTTTTATTGTCAAAAATTTGTATTATAACATTTTTAGTCACCTTCGTCACTTTGCTGTTACAACATTTCTTTATATTTCTTTAAATAAATATTCTCCACACTTAAAATTAAAATCCAGTTACGTTGTAACCATATAAGTAGTTAAGTTCATATATATTATCAACGTCTATTCGTTCTCGAAATTCAAGCCTATTGTTCAGAGATCCAGAGACCTTGCTCCGATTGAGAGACTGTCATCACTGTGACATTTCTATTTGATTAATGACATTAAGATGTCATTGTAGATTATATACGGGATCGATCGATACTTCGAGCGTCGACAATGAACCGTGGGTCGTGAGTTGCGCAATTGTTCATGGATTACAACAGGCCGCATCGGGCCGAGAATCTCGTATGTTATGACTTTTATACCGACATCTGTGATACGTGATCGACCAGGGGGATCGAGAAAGTAGGCTGTGGTAACACGACGGTCTGGGTCATTTTTTACTGGAAATTCGACAAATTAACGCAACAGACAACAAAAGAACATTGCGTGTTCTTAATAAATAAATTGAAATATTTTACAGTTTTATAGGATGCTCCTGTTTGTAATCGCGGGTTGCATAATCATATTAAATCAATCAATAGAATTTGTTCGGTGATTACAGTGTAATAAAAGCGAGTAATTTCTCAAAGTATTATATCGTAAAAATCGTTTCTCGCCCTTATTTACCTATACCTTTACTGGTGGTAGGACCTCTTGTGAGTCCGCGCGGTTGGGTACCACCACCCTGCCTATTTCTGCCGTGAAGCAGTAATGCGTTTCGGTTTGAAGGATGAGGCAGCCGTTGTAACTATACTGGAGACCTTAGAACTTATATCTCAAGGTGGGTGGCGCGTTTACGTTGTGGATGTCTATTGGCTCCAGTAACTACTTAGCATCAGGTGGGCTGTGAGCTCGTCCACCCATTTAAACAATAAAAAAAAACCTTATAATAAAGAGTAGATTATTTAAAAAAAACTGGAACATCGATCGACTGAGAGGATATAAAATAACATGAAAATATCGAGGGTGCTGTAACAGCTCCACCTTTGGCATTAAATGCAAAATGTCAAGTTGCTTAACCGCTGAAGTCACAGTTCTTGTTCATAACACGACAAAGGGTGTTGTATCATGATGAGGAATACTAAAATTCAATCTAGGCATCAAAAGCGACAAACCGCTTTATGCTGATGTGCTGACTGACTCGGCGTGATTGTCAATAAATTGCATTATGGTATAGTTTTTGACAACCGAAAATATATATACCATTATATATAATTACCATCATATTTCGTACCGTAATAATATTTCGAAGAATTAATTTGTTTGTTTTATTATTAATTGTATGGACTCATAAATGCGCTAAATAAAAACGCTAAATCAAATAATTTCAAATTGTAATATTCAGTTTGATATTTTTTTTTATTTTCTTAGTGAAAAATGGGATCTGTATCAATCTATATGCATAGTTCATGTATATTAATTTAAGTGTCCTATTTTTAATAAAAATATCATACTTATTTTTGTTTTGGACCTCTAGCGTTTTGAAGAACCAGAAACATAATTTGAGTAATAATTGAAATTCATTGCCCGAAAGAAAATACATACTCATAAAATATTTATCTACCGGAGAATTTCTAATTATAATTGTTGAATACATTTACACATGTTGCGTTATGGGCGAACGTGATTGTCATACTAATTCAGTAACATGACGCAAATATTACCAAAACTGTCTTTATACACATAATATAACGAAATCGAATAGGTAAATGATGAGGATTGCTTAAATGAAATTTGATATTAAATATCACCCATCAACGAAAGTATGAAGAAAACTAAAACTAATATTACTAAAATATTATACTTTGCAATTAGTTTCAAAGCTCGTGATTCAGAAATTTGTGAATCATCAATACTTAGGTAGGCACTGTTCTTGTCATAACACTATGCACTGTAACAAAACATAGCCATCAAATCATAGTTTTATTACATCTGAAATGATTTATTAAATTCATTTTTCTTAGTGAATTTTTACTGCCCAAAAAGGAAATTGACTAATTCTTGAAAATTAATTAAAAATGCAGCCAACGCAAATAATAATTAATGCCTTCTCGTTAGCTCGCTGTTTGTTACTGAGCGACACGGTTAGTACGTTGTAATACGCATCAGCAATTTCTCATAACAGAGACGTTACCATTTCTCACAGTAATCAGGCTTCGAGGGGTGCTATAATAATTGTGACCAGCTGTACAATTGAGTCTTTCGACCAGAACATGTTATCCGTAAAAACTGACTGCATTCATATAAAATATAACTCAGTGACCGTGCAACCTTTGATTAATTTAAAAATAAAGGTGTTCATGTGATGTTTTTTTTTTGGTAAAAAAATTTAGACTGGGTAATAAACAAAAGCTGAATACTAATCCTATCAACAATTTACTAACATACTGCTTTAAAGACTTTCGTTTCGTTCCTTACTTTGGCCATTCAATCAAATTTTTATCGTAACAATGAAATATGAACAAATATTATAATGTAACGATCGAAATCGTCACAAACTGCATTATTTCGAATTCAAAGATCGTAACTGAAACATGCGCATTTCGTAAACATACAGTCAACCGTAACGTTCGATATTGTGACGAAATCATCAACATAATAGAAGTAATTCTAAATGCAAGGCCTCTATAATAAAATTGAATACTTCATTGATCTAAATAATGCGAAAGTTCGATGAAGATTTTCTAAATTTACGTCAACCTAGAAAGGTATTTGAAGTAAGAACACAAACTACCTCAAGTCATGGACCACAGTGGAACTTTAGTGTCTCTTGGTGTGCTTTTATAATTACGTTCTTACAGTAGTTCTGGTACATTGTAGCAGACATGGATGCTAAGAATGATCTTTTTCATTAGCGCAATAAACAAGCATGCGCTGGGCTTCAATTGAAAAATTGCCGTGCCGTGTGGGAAGACGACAATCCATGCCCTCAGACCATTCGAGGATATCCTTCCAGAATATCATCGAATCAATACAATATTTTAATTTCAGTAATTATAATGAATTTTCTTCGATATTTTATACATTGGCACTGTTATATTTATGATGATTTTAGCGATATTTATAGCGATCATTCCTTTTCGCGTTCTACTTCGTGACAGAAATAGTTAGGGTACGCAATCGAAGTTACCTTCAGAATGTTCTATTCCATTGGTCTCCGCAGTTTAGGGTATTCGACAAACTCCAATATTTTTTTATCTTCAAAATAATGACACCCCTAAACGTTTTTCGTTAACTAATCCGCATATCAAATGTAATGACTTCAAATTTGACTATTGATTGAATCTTATGCATTATAAAATACACAAATTTCTGGCTAATTATGGAAAAACATTATTGCAAACAATGTATTTCCAATTTATCCTGTACGTCTTTTACGATTAGCGTTGCCAGACTTGTATTAATGGGTGTGAATGATTCATGCGACGTGTGATGCATTGCATTTTAGTCAACAGTTTATATCAATAGATCGATTAAAATTCAGAACGTGTACTACTGACGTCTAGTCTCCATCATTCTTATTTTCAATGCGCACTTCGCATCCTGCGTACTTCGCACGCACTAGAAAGCATCCGTAATCAGAAATGTTGATGAGATTACATCAATATTTATTTACTATTGAATAGTTAAAATTTTAATTTGCACCTGAAGAATTTTTATGTTGCTGCCACTTATTTATTGAGTTACATCTCTTTTCAACGGCACAACCAGTTCTTAAAAACCCAACATAGTCACTAATTGGCTCTCTTGAACGCACACAACATAGCTTATGCCTAACCAGCTTACAATATGATAAAATATTTGTATTTCTGTTACGATTTTTTTATTTATAAGCCAATATGACATGGGCGGTCTTTAATAATTTTGAGCAACGTATTTCGAATCTGATTGTAGCACCCCTTTCACAAATAGTTTACATCCTACTTATTTCTAATAAATCAATTGGAACTGACTAGAAGGAAGGTTCCCATTCACCGACGCAACGGACCCTTAAATTATTCAATCTTAATTGAAAAATTGCAGCAAAATGTCAGTCGACTAGAGCGTAACATTGGCCTTACTGTACTCACGACTTGCAGACGTGCATTCTAATTTTATACAATTCACAGTAAATTTTATAAAACCACTAATTACGGTATTTTTTTATTTGTTTTCAGGATGAAGGTCTTACTATTGTGCATAGCCTTCGCGGCTGTGAGTTTGGCGATGCCAGTGGCGGAGGAAAAGGACGTAGTTCCCGCTCAACCAATTCTAGAAGTCGCGCCCAAAATTGATGACTCGGTTAAACCTACCGAAGTAGCTGCTGCCACTGAAGAGAAGAAAGCCGAACCTGCTCCAGTTAGTAACGACGAGGTACCCGCTATACCAGAGGCCAAAAAGGACGATATAGCCCCAGAAGACTCCGATATCGCGAAACCGGAAACCGTTCCTGAAGTGAAAACCGAAGAAAAAGTCCCGGAAGCAAAATCATCCGAGATTCCCGATGCTGAAGCAAAATCTGCTGATATTAAAGTGGAAGAACCAGCTGCTCAGCCTGAAGATTCAAAAACTGAAGTACAAGCTACCGTCGCTGAAATTTCAAAAGAAGAAAAACCTAGTGCTACTGATGCAGAAGGTTCTGCCGACTCAGCTGCCATCATTCCCAACATGGTGAAGAAGATCGACTTGGCTCCTACTGTAGAAAGCGATGCTGCTGCAATTCCTGAAATTAAGACTCCTGAAGCAGCCGATGCTCCTAAGTTAGCAGACAATCCTGTAGATGAGGACAAGCCTGCTGACATTTCACCTGATGCGCCGAAAGCTGAAGCTAAGTCGGCTGATGACTCTGCGACTACAGCTAAAGATGACATTCCAGTAGCACCCGAAACTAGCGACGACAAAAACAAAGAAACAAAAACCAAGGACAAAGACTCGTCTAGTTCCTCAGAAAGTTCGCAATCATCTGACGAATCCAAATCTGAAGAAAACAAATCTTAGATAGACCGCGAAGGCGTTAAGCGGCGGACGCGTGTTGACAGTCTTCGACACGCGTCCACTGCTTGCAGCGAACACATTAACTCGTGCTCCGCTGCCAACGCGAGAGATTAACTGTAGCGTATATGTGTGAAACTACCCCATGTGAGTGAGAGTGGCGTTCTCTACACCGAGGTGGATAACTGTCTATTTCCTAGACCTAGAGACTTATTTAAATAATGAAATCAAAAATTACCTACGATGTAATTATTTGTCGAAGTAAATTATCGAATTTCTGATAACATAAGTAATAATAAAGGTTTTTTTGTAATAAGAATTAGTTTCATTCTTTTTAATTTTAATTGACTTATTACCTGATTGACTTCATCATAAAGGTTACAGAGTTGAACATCGTTTTTGCACTCAGCATAACAACAATCAACCAACACTAAATAATAAAGCTAAATTTCTTTTTAATTAACTTTGAAGATAAAAGAGCAATGCGGCAATACTCAATGATGTCGTCACTGTCGCTCTACGACATTGGCAATTCCAGACTCACAGTCACGCCGCTACAGAAGTTTATATTTTAAATTATGGAATGATTTTATTATTGTTTTATTCATATAATAGAATTGCAATTGTCTGCCCGCGATTTTATACATACGTATAAAATTTGAAAAAGTCAAACATAATTTATGATAATAATTCAGGCTTCTTTTATCTATTCCAAAAATAGGTTGGAGTAGTAGTAGTAGTAGTAAAAGTATGTAAGTGTCCAAGTTAAACAGGTAGAAGCAAGATAAAACAGATAAGATTCCTTTTTCTCCTAAGTTTGTTATCCGGTTTTCTGTGTAGTCTTATGACGAGCTTTCTAATAATCGCGTCCGGGCGTAGCTGAAATAGCCTCTTAAGCTACCAGCAAATAGGTAGGGAGAAAAAAAAATATTATATTATTTTTTTGGAAAGCGTTCTTTTGTCCAATTAACAAGAAAAAATATCAATACCAAAACAAAAGGGAAAATTTAATGCATAAAATTTAACTAAACCTTGAACTGTTGACTATGATGAGCGGTTTCTGCCACACACCATTGTACTACAGCCTACTACAAGTAAATCTGGTTGATTAGAATGTTTATCAAAATACATGATACTCAAGAATATAGTGACTAGCACTATTAGGGAATGAATTATTGAAATCCGACCATACGCTCCAGCTCTCCTATCTTACCACGAGTTCGAATTGCATTAGAAAAACAGCTTTCTTACTTTTGTATTTTACAATTGTGGAAAGCTTTTAACCACGTCTCAAAAGTAAAGGTTGGGTGTCTTGTGAATGGATAGATACCATCACTTTGCCTATTTCTGACATCCGTTATTTAAACTATACTATTAGAAGACTACTCTTAGAAGAGATTTAGAAATCATGCCTCAAGATAGGGCGCGGCATTCACGTTATGAAACTATAATCTGGTAGACCCATCAATGCAATAGAAAAATTTAGGGCAGATGATTACGTGAATTAATTCGACGAGTTCATATTGCGTAGTTTCGATTTCCGCATCTCATTCGTGCCAGTACTGCCCGACCAAACATCGCGATTAGTGGAAAATGTTGCAGAACGCAAGTACCCTGCGCTCCAGTGAAAGACGCTCATTTCGCCGATATCTGATTTCTCCTGGTTAAAAGACTTGATCTCAAGCAAATTATTTGTTTCAAAAGATATGGTAGATCGTCTCACCCATCCCGAACTGATATTGACACGGTTATACGTTACTACTTAATATATCTATGTATATATGCAAGTTATACATTTTTTATACATACAAGTTTTATTACTGGTGGTAAGACCTCTTGTGAGTCCGCACGGGTACCACCGCCCTGCCTATTTCTTCCGTGAAGCAGTAATGCGTTTCGGTTTGCAGGGTGGGGCAGCCGTTGTAACTATACTGAGACCTTACAACTTATATCTCAAGGTGGGTGGCGCATTTACGTTGTAGATGTCTATGGGCTCCAGTAACCACTTAACACCAGGTGGGCTGTGAGCTCGTCTCCCCATCTAAGCAATAAAAAAAAAAAATAGTTATAGATGTCTATGGGCTCCAGTAACCACTTAACACCAGGTGGGCTGTGAGCTCGTCCGTCTGTCCAATAAAAAATAAATGAAACCAAAAAATCGAAGTTAAAAAGTGTCTTTACATGTACATATTATTATGGGACTTGGTATTCGTAGAGCGTACTATACATATTGTTTTTCCCCTCTTATTCGTTGGTAACCTGTGGGGCTATTTCAGCTACACGCGGAGGTCTAGGTGAGCTCACGGGTTCAACCTGAGAGAATTTTTTAATACTAGCCCTAGCCAGAGCAAAGCTTAAAAGCACGAAGTGGACGAATCGAGACTGTCGCATCGCAACTAGTCATTTTATATGTAAAAGGAGAGGCGGCTTTAGCTGCGGTGCAGGGTGTGGTGGGGCAACTGTGTTAGAGGGCACAGGCGTCGGCACTTTCAATGAATCTGTTACATTTGTACCGATTCCATTTTGACCGCGCGCTTAGTATAGGGCGCTACACGGGCTAGAGACGCTTTTATGTAAAACATGGTATAAAAAGTTTGGCTTGAATTTCAATAAATCTCAATATTAATATTTTATTAATAATTTTTTTTATTAATAACTATTAAATTAACTCACTTCTCCAGTTAGCATTCTGCATGTTACGATTCCCAACGACCACCAATCCGCGGCGTGACCATACGGCTCTCGACTCAGGACTTCAGGAGCTATTGACAAAAACAAACTTTCTTTACTAACACTTGAATGTTCAATTTTATATATTAATATATTCTTTTGCTTTACTGTTACATATTTTAAGCGAATGTTTTAAGCAATCACACTTCTTGTGCTCTACGCAACTAGCATACACTTCCAAGCATACCAAAAAGCAATTAATCAAATAATTAGGTTTAAACATATTTACTTTCCATGGAAGGACGTCTTGGTGTCGTTTAGCACACGAAGTCTTCCTGCTATCACTTCACATCACTTAAAATGGCGTTATTATAAACGTCATTACGGTTTAATTTCGCATTGTACAGTTTCAGATAATACAAAAGCTTTATGCGAGTTCGTTTCGTGAAATGAATTAAATAAATGCAAGATTAGCCCGTAACAGTGTTTTTAATCATATTGTGTACGACTTAAAAAAATACTATAAATGGCTAGTCTTTCTTTGTAAAATAATGTGAAGGTTTTGTTCGGTTACTAAACTGGACAGATCGATGTAGTGAAATTCATTTATTTTAACTAAAGGAAAACAGGTTCTAAATGTGATATTTTTAGAACCGAGAAAAACCGGCGAAAAAACTAAATTATTTTATTCGTTTTATCTTGGTATTTTTACATAGCACAAGTAAAAAAAATCGTCAGTAGAAAAAAGGAAAATTACATAATGCAAAATTAATTGTCCACATAATATTACAGCATTTGCTAGAATCATTAGATTTGACTTTGTAATTTAAATAATTCACAATTAAGGTTATTTGTTTGTTGTTGGTTGTTTTTATTCTAATTAACATGTCCTAGGACTCTTTGAAGTTTAGAAAATGATTGGTTATTAATCAATGAAAATGAAAAGCTCGTACCGAAAGCCTCAGATGTAAAGCTCCGGGGGAGATACGATAAATAAATAAAAATACATTTCCATAATGAATTCGAACTATGTTTTTATTAAATTTGGAATCAAGTCTTAAATCACGGCCCTAAAACTGCGATACTTTAAAACAAATATTTTTTTGTATGGCAACTAGCCACATCTTGTAGGGGATGCTCCTAAGCTTATATTTTGTTAAAGTTAAGGCATTTAATTATTGTGTAACTAAACGCACAAAATAAAAAAAATATTAATCCCCACGCCCGTAAACATTTTTGTTGAGTGCTTGAGTTCTATCTATAACTAATTTATGTTTTTTTTTTATTGATCTAAGATCTCAGTATAGTTACAACGGCGGCCCCACCGTTCAAACCGAAACGCATTACTGCTTCACGGCAGAAATAGACAGGGTGGTGGTACCTACCCGCGCGGACTCACAAGGTCCTACCACCAGTAAACATAATATTTTTATTAGTTTCTTCTTCTTTTTTTAGGGTAATTATTTAAGCAACTGACTTGTTTACTTACAACTGTGTATTCGAAATAGTCGCATAGATAATCTATACTACATGAAACCCAATTAAAATTTGCTATGTACTATCAAATGAGAAAATCACTTATTCCTTACAAACTATGTCATTTCTATTAACTAATGATCTACTGAAGGTATCTCCTACCAAGTCATTAGTTCAATGCAATTAAGCTTCTTCTTGATTTTAGCTTTGTTGGCAAACAAGCTTCCGGGCCACTTAACAGCAAGCAGTCACCATCATCCATGGACACCCGCAATGCTAAGGCCACAACGAAACTACATACATATCGTCTTCTCGCATTAAAACTGTACAATCTCAAAACTTACTAATTTTACAGGAGAGTGTTTTAAAGGTTTAACACGTGATATTTTTAATATTAATCATTAATTTTTTATATTTTACCAGTTACATTATCTGTCTTTTAAAGTAAGATAAAATTATGTATCAATTTTGTTAATAGTAGTCAAAATGTAAGTAAACTAAAAAAAAAACTAAAACTAAATAACGCTCTTTTGACAGTATTTATGAGAAAAATACTGATGATACCAAATGATTCCGCATATTAACTCAATTTCGAATATTTTTCGAAATTTTACACTTTTAATGCGAAAAGACGATATGGGCGGGCTTCTAGTGAGCGCTCATCACCAGAATAATTATTAACTAGTGCAACATCAACGCCTAATAAACGGATACCAAACACCGGATATTGTTGTCATTTTTAAATTTCTATTAGCAAACAAATCAAAATAAAACAATACAAAATACTTCATCATTTATTCACTTATATATATAATTATCACAAGACTAACATATTTTTTTAATTTTTATTTTTTTGAACTTTTACATCACAACAGATACGTTCAGTTTCATTTAAAATATAATAATAATAATAATATAGACTTAATGCGTAACAGCCATTATTTTACAAGCTGAATTATGATATCAAACGTATTTTGAATAAGGCCTTTATCGTGTGCGACGCTACATAATACATTAAACCTAACACTACTAAAAAGATGCTCAACATCAAATTTTAATACAACACAATAAAATATATTGTCACGTCACCAGAACTTCGTTAAAATTTAGAAACAACATTCACTTTCACGTATTTAGATATTCGTTTCGATCGTACACAATACGACATAATATGAATATATGAAACAGTATCGAATTCTCTATCCTACAGCCTTATCTTTGGTGGCAATCTGATATAAAGTTTAAAAAATAAATACGCCTAAAGCCGGCTACATACGGAACGGCAGGCTTGACGAGACTGCATGAACAATAGTTTGATACATCCTTGAGGACATGTGAATGGTGCTTGTGCAAAAGACTGAAATCAAAAGCTTATAAGTTCGATTCCCGCGTCGGGCAAACGTTCGTGTAATGAATAGATTTGTTTGTACTTTGTGTGGGTGTTAAATAGTTATTATCGACGGAAAAAAGCGGAATTATCGTAACATGCAAAAAACTTAGATAGGCTTTAAATTATATAAATACATACCAATTCTCAACTCTCGATCGCTATAAATAAAATACGAATTAGGAATTTTTGAAACAGTTTTATGGAAGTTAGGATTTTTCAAGTTACGAAAATTTCGCTTTCTTCCGTCGTTATATTAATGTACTAACTTAACTTAACCCCACTTAACGAGTGTGTGCGCCGGGCCTCGGTTCGCAAACTGTGGAAAACATCAGTCAAGGCTTTAATAAGCAAGAATTCCACATGACCACGACTGCTCTGCCAAGAGCAACCGATTATGATGATATTAATGTACAAAGTATCGTTCATGAAGTCAATCGTACCGACCCTTATGGAGCGCGGGCTCAAGAAACAGGAATCAAACTTACTATCTAGCCACATAGTGAGGTAGGGGACTTGAAATAGTAGATGAATTAATTATACGATAAAAGACTAAATAAACGAACACGTAAACAACATTACGACATGAGACTAATAAACAGACTAATAATAATAAACAAAGACGTCGCGAAATAGAAAATGAACTAAACAATCATTTAACACGCTCTACCGTAAGTATAATATTAAAAATCCATTTTAGACTATTCAGTTAACGCTATCCAATGCAAAAAAACATCCGAATCGAACATCGTAAAAGAGACTTTATCACGAATGTCATTCGGTTCATAAATAAATATATACATATTATTAAAATCAAGCTACTATTTTACTAGCGTATTTCGAACGTGAAATTACCGTAAGCGCTTCAAATTTAATATTCATCTCAATCGTCAGCAAACGCTACATATAGGAAAACACCAAAAAATATAAAAATAATTTTTCATTCTTCAGACACGCAAACGATTTAATTCGCAATTCAAGATCTAAAATTTCATACGAAAATTGGTTGCTGAAAACCATTTTTTTTTTATTTTTCGTTTCCAAGCGATTACCACGGCAGAGCTTTTAAAGCAGTTTGTAAAGGTAATTTGAAAATGACTACAGGTGAAATTGCAAACCGAATTGCACTATAATTGTTTCCCTACGAAGCAGAGAGTTAGCCCACTGAGTTTCTCGCCGGATCTTCTCAGTGGGTCGCGTTTCCGATCCGGTGGTAGATTCTGCGAAGCACTGCTCCTGTTAGGGTCAGTGTTAGCAACACTCCGGTTGAGCCCCGCGAGCTCACCTACAAACGTTAGGGTGAAGCTGAAATAGCCTCTCAAGGCTATCAGCATAGGTAGAAAAAAAAAAAAACGAAACATATAATAAAACCTCTCCGTCTGAAATAAAAAACTAGAAATACTTTTTTTTTTATTGCTTAGATGGGTGGACGAGCTCATAGCCCACCTGGTGTTAAGTGGTTACTGGAGCCCTCAGACATCTATAACGTAAATTCGCCATCCACCTTGATAAGTTCTAAGGTCTCAAGTATAGTTACAACGGCTACTACAATGGACCCGCATTAATAATATTGTCCGCAAACTAGCAGAATCACCTATTCGACCCTTCGGTCGAGTAAAACTCAATGAAAATCTATCTGAGCATACGGACAAACAAAACTACACATTTCTTATATCGATCAACAAATCGTGCAATGCCAAAAAATTTACAATCTATATATGTATATAACTGAGCCAAAATTAACAATTAACTTTAAATTCCTAAACAGATTCGTAGTAAACGAACTAAGTCAAATCAAAACGAGTTTCGTGTATTAGTCCTCCAGGTAGTGCAACCAATTTTCGTATAAAAATTTAGAATTTAATGTAAAAAAAATATAATATCATTAGAATGTTGTTTTTGTAATCTAAATTACCTTAAAATTATCATTCCGTCCACCGTATGTTAGTTTTTTTTTCTATTTACATTTAACACGTTATTATTTAAAATCACATTTATTTTAGTTAGTCCGATAAAGCTTTCAAACTGTTAATTTATAATATTTACATTTTAAATTAAGAATATGTTAGTCAATTAATTTTATAATGAATTTGTAACTAACGTAAACTTATATCTTAAACAAACAAGTTTCCGTTCAATATTGCTTAAATTGAAAACTTTCTAGATTTGTTCACCATTTAGTGACGTCACTATTTAGTAAACAAACGTTATGAATTGCGACCTTGTTCATATCTCAGTGATTTTACGTTCCCTGTATTAAAATAATTTAGAATAAAATTATATATAATAGTGTGAAAATAGAAACCTGATAATGTTTTCCGACAAAACACACACACACACACACAAAAACCGTATTGTTTGAAAGTAAAACTAATCATGGTTGATCTTCATTTAAAAAATCTATTATTCCTTTTGTTCATACATGCATCATTGTCGTTCATATGTCACTTAATATAAACACAAAGAAACTGGAAACGCTACTAAAAAAACACACTTCAAAGAGCTGCATCGTAAAAATATATTTCTCTCGTCCTCTCAACATGAACATTGTGAATAGGAGTTAAATATCAAGAAAAAATTGCTTTGTGAACAAACTAAAAACACAGATATCTCAAGCAACCGTGTGCAGAAACTAAACTGTGAACCTGTTGCAATTTTTCCATTATATTCCATTATATGTCAAAATTAGATACCAGATGGCCATGATTTCTTTGAAATTTTTAATTTGAACAATTTAACTTGTAATCTGCTCATCAGAGCATCAGTTGTTACAGCAATCATTTTCAACTAACCTATATTAAGGCTAGTGATTGAAATTCAACTATAATCACAGACAACTCAACATTTAGATTCCCTTTATGTACTGCATTTTCTCTTTTGTTGTTCACAATTTGAATCCCTTTATGTACTACATTTTTCTTTTGTTAAAACTATTTCCAATAATAAAAAGGTTTAGCGACTACTAAAAATCGTTAATACAAAAAGCAAAAATAAATAAATTGGATGACTTGCAACCGAAAAAATGGTGCTTTATTATATATTTACGTATGTTCAAGACCCCAAGGAAAAGTGAAAAAAAATATTACGTGATTCAGATTAAATCATTCTTTCCGAAAACTAGATGCGACTTCATGCTTCCCTTGCGATATGTACTGCTAACGTAATTCCTCATTGACAAAAATAAAATCCACTCTAATTACTACCGACATTAATACAAACATATTAAAAATCAAATTGCATTGTAGAACATTGACAATCGAAATTACTCTAGCTAGTCTAGTTCCTAATAAAATAAAGACATAAAACTAAATAAGACCGTAGTCTCAACTCGTTACAATGAATGGACTCATTAACCAGCCATCAGAGGACTTACTCTGATATTAAAATATAATTAAACACTAAACAAAACACAGAATAAAAAAATTATTAATCATATTTAAATTTATGTCATTCGCGCGTCCAAATAATAAAACGCAAATACAATAGAAAATAACAGTCAGCGGATAATATCAAAATTGACAAAAAAAATAATTAAGAAATATAATTAGCGCTCTAAGTACAATAAAGCTAGCGTACAAAAAAGTATCTCTAATTTTTGTAGCAATTTACATACCTTTTTAAATTCGGTGTTTCAAATTAAGTTTCAGATTAATAGAATTCAGCATTGAACAGTGAATGAATATTTTTAAAAAGTACGTAACATCTTTAATTGTTAAAGTGTACCAAAGTATGCTATTGGTGTTAAAACATCATCATATCATCATTGTTTAAATTAGAGATGGGTTATAGTTTTGAAATCACAACGACAGAGTTTCCCGCAATATCTTACGGACCGTATTACCGACGGTGGTCTGCGGAGCTCCCGACAAATTGTAATGTATCTTGAATAGATACGGCTGGATGTCCGGGTACGACGTATCGAATATAAGATCCGCGTCCGACCGGCTCGGCATCTTGGGTACGTACTGGTGACGATTGATGATCTCGGTGATGTACATGATCTTGTCCTGCAGCATCTCGACGACGTTCTCGTGCTTGGCGTGCATGTCGTGCTCGTTGCGTGCTTCCGCTATCTCGCAGAACACCGTCCAGACCTCCCACGGCACGCACTCTGGCTGGAAGGGCCAGCGCGCCCGACGCTTCTGGAAGAACTCGAGGCTGATGGAGCCGCGCGGGGGCGCCGACGTGCCGTCCACAGTCCGCAGCAGCTCGGAGAAGTCCGCGATCTCGCGCTTCACGTTCCGCCCGAGCAACTCAGACTCGCAACACACGTACGTGAAGTCGATAAAATCGCAGTCCACATCGATATAACTGACAGTCCGGATCGAGTAGCTCTCCTCGCTGTTGTAAGTGAACTTGCCGCTGGAGCGGTGGAACAGCACCGTGTGGAAGATGCTGGCGACGACCTCGTCCACCTGCCTCCCCTCCATCGACAGTTCGAACGCGATGGTCCGAGCGTTCATGTTCCCGCCGTCAGTGTCCCGGCCCCGGTTCACTTGTTATCACTATCGACATAATCACTAAAGGTTTGTCCTGTCACTGCCCACCCGACACTCCCATAGAGAAAACGCAAACGGAGCGACCGATGCACTTTGCCATTTTATAGTTTGAACGTATCAAGTTCCACACTGTAACGGAGAATTACTAATTTAGTTGGGTTTTTTTTTGTATTTCCTTACTTTAATTGTTGAACCGAAATTTATTGCTCGATTTAGCAAGAACTTTCCACATCACAATCACTACATAATATAAAACGAAGTCGCTTTCTCTGTCCTTATATCCCTACGTATGCTTAAATCTTTAAAACTACGCAACGGATTTTGATGCGGTTTTTTTTAATAGATACAAGTGATTGAAGAGGAAGGTTTATATGTATAATAACATCCATTAAATAGTGGAGAAATCAATAATAAAATACAGTTTCCGAAGCGAAGCGAGACCTAAAAAAATTACTAGACATAAATGTCCGTACCATCCAGTACTACAAAGTAATATTTCCCGTTACCGAATGAGACGCAGTACTCACCCATATAGTTGAGTGTACCACAGAGCGTGGTCGTACGCGATCCTATGGACAGCCACTTCGAGAGGCCAAAGTCAATGAGTTGAATGTGACATTCAGCATCCAACAAAATGTTTTCTGGCTTCAAATCGCGGTATATCACACCGGCGTTGTGGAGAAAATCTGTGTGAACAATACGCTATTGTTAAAAAAATCAACTTAGTGTTTTTTTTTAATAAATGTCAAATGTTAACACACATTTGACCTATGAAGCGTCAGTGACATAATGAGTAGGAAGCCCCGTGAAATCGTCTCGAATAATTCGTGTTTCATGTTTAATATATAATATTATAAATATATAATAATATTATAAAGAGGAAAGATTTGTTTGTTTGTTTGTATTGAATAGGCTCCGAAACTACTGAACCGATTTGAAATTTTTTTTCCCTGTTTGGAAGGTACGCTATTCCAGTGTCATAGGTTTTTTTTTTTTTTAAATTAGGGTTCCTTACTAAAACTCCAATAATGTAACACAAGGTGTAAAAAATTTACCAAAAATATTCTTTACATCGCGTGCTCTGCGAAAACTATTGATGATAGAATAAAATAACACTACGAATTTGTAGAACACATTATTATTTACAAAAAGTATCGGGACAGCATATGTCTAAACTATTATAGTTATTCCGCAATAAGTGTTATTTTATTAAAAAAAATAAAACAACGTCAAATATCGTTAAAATTTTTGTTAAAAACCCGAGCGGAGCCGGAGCGAGCCGCTAGTGTTTAATATAACTACTGAAATTAACATACCTATTGCAATAGCTATTTCGGCGACGAAAATCTTCACGATTTCCTCTGGTAGCTTTCCATACTTTTCTATCAAGCCCAGCAATTCACCTCCAGGAATGTATTCTGAAACTAAAACAAATAGACATAATATTATGAAAATGAAACAGACTGTATAGATTATCTTCGCCATATAATCTATACTCTATACTAATCTATACTACATAATTATAAATCTACAGTGATTTTTACGGATGTTCCGTTATAACTACCGAACCATGCATCCGCGTGTCTTGAAACTTGGTATCCATGTAGAAAATACATATACTTAATGGATAGGTTAATATTTATACGAGTGTTGGACTCCCTAATAATAATGGAAATAAATAACAATGTTAATTTTAAATACCCAGCGAAGCGAGAGAGTACGACTAGTAATATACTAATAACGTTCATAGTTAAAAAAGCGAGATAGTGTAATCACGGTCTCTTAAAACTACGACAAAAAAGTCATGAAAAACACATTGATTCGACAAAAGCAAAAAATCAATATCTCAGGTTGCTATTATCGTATAGACGGGTTCGACGAGGATGGTGAACGATGCTTGTAGTACCTAAAAGCGCCGTTGATGGATCGGGAGGATACGTAAGGACATGTTTTGGGCGACGTCGACTGTTTACCATTCGGTCTACAGGATCGGGTATGAAGGATGGATCTGTACGAACTTGTGTTAGCACGCGTATGTACATAATATAACGTTTTTAATAAGTTAAAAACATTTATAAATAACCATTCAAAATTAATTTGCTGTGAATTTGGCACTGATTTTTGTATTTTTTATAACTGAAAGTTAGGGTTCTGTATCTTTTTTTTTTTTTTTTCAATAATCCTTTAACAATTTCTGCAAAATGTGAAAATAAGCTCAGCACTAAAAGGGTTAATATTAGAAACGCTTTAAAACGCAAAAAGCAAAAACGACCTCGTTGCGCGAGACGGCTGTGAATTAAAAAGATAAAGTTAACTAATACACATTACTGATAAAAAAAACGTATTTCTTTACGTATATAGAAACATTCCATTTGAATAATGGTTTTTTTTGTATTAACTATTATCTAGTGAATGTTATAGCGACAATTTAACAGAAGGGACATTAGTCCACGATTTTTACCTGCTGAAGGCTCAAAACTTAAGGCGAATATTATTATTTTTTTTGTTTTGTTTCTCTCAAACAATATACATATTTCTATATTCAGGATCCAATCCTGCCCTAGAAAAACTTTTACCTGTTTACGGCACAAACAGGTAAGCTGGTTGACTTCTGATGAACGGAATTATTTCGAGGATATTTTTAATGAAATCAAACTGACTTAGTGGTTGCAATGAACATTTTACTATTCAATCTCATTTTACTATTCCAATATGTTCGAATGCTTTACAATTGTCTCCCTTTCAATATATTTACAAGACTATGTCTCCTCACAGGACTCGTGAAATATACAGGAAATATAATGAAATCATTTTCTTCAGTCACACATGTGTTAGTTTTTTTTTTTATTGCTTAGATGGGTGGACGAGCTCACAGCCCACTTGGTGTTAAGTGGTTACTGGAACCCATAGACATCTACAACGTAAATGAGACTCTAAGATCTCAGTATAGTTACAACGGCTACTCCACCCTTCGAACCGAAACGCATTACTGCTTCACGGTGGAAATAGGCGGGGCGGTGGTACCTACCCGTGCGGACTCCCAAGAGGTCCTATCACCAGTAATTACGCAAATTATAATTTTGCGGGTTTGATTTTTATTACACGATGTTATTCCTTCACCGTGGAAGTCAATCGTGAACAGTTGTTAAGTACGTATTTCATTAGAAAAATTGGTACCCACCTGCGGGATTCGAACACCGTTGCCTCGCTAGATACGAATGCATCGGACGTATTATCCTTTAGGCCACGATGACTTTTAAAAACAAAATCATCACATCTCTATCAGTCCAAGAGAGAGAACAGGTATACTAAGTGATATAATAGGTATTTATTTTTAGTAAACAAACAATGCAATTCATATAGGCATCGACCGTGACTTCCGAATGAGGCTAGTGATAAGAATATCACACGTCGAATGTGTGAGACTCACGTTCCGTGTTTATTTGCGTATATCATTTTAATAGTAATCTATTCAGATTATTTAGTGTGTTACGCATTTTAAACGGTCAATATGAGCACATCATTAAAGCCTTATTCAAGACGATCGTAGACATTATTGCATGACTACGTGAAAACAGACGTCTTCCGGATTAAGCCACGAACGTTTCAGAAGGAAACAATGACAACGAGAATATTAATTGCAACAATGAACACATTAATACGATTACATTATCTTTATATAATTTAAACACAATGTTACATATCCGTGTTTACATACTTCTTGGCGACATGTATTCCCGTGAGTTTAATTTATGTATACAAGTGACTTGTGTTATTTCACAATTAAAATTTTAAAATGATGATTCTAGACTGTCGAGTCCATTTACCGAGAGAGAGAGAGAGAGAGAGAGCAGATACTGGAAGTTGAGCGTCTTTACCCTTAATACTTCAACCATGGGCCATAGGGAAGGGAAGATGTCTCTCATTTAATATATTTAATAAATAAATAATTACATTGACCACTTTGGGTTCATCCTTGATGGTTAAAATCACCAATATAATTAATTAAATTGATTCTTGATGTTATGGACAATAGTATACCCAACGGTATGAAATTTCTGTCACTCATATCAACAGAGACAGGAGCAGATGACAAAAAAGTCAAGGGTCAAATTGTCAGGCAATTACTTGCAGTCTCAACAGACTCAAAAAATAATAAGATATGAACACAAACAGCCCTCTGATTCATTAAAATAGATTTCTCCAGCAGCTTTTGTATTAATATGTTACTTACCAATGTATATTCTCTTCTTAGTTTGCCAACGAGATACTGCACCAACTATGTATGAATGGTGACCGCAGGCAGTCTGTATTTTAGCTTCTTCTTTCACTTGACGAACTGCATTCTCATTTACGATCTGAAAGTGTAAATTAATAAGTACTTGGACATACATATATTATATACATTATGAACATGGTTTTGAGAAAGGAGTGCGCCAGGGTTGCATCGTCTCGCCCATACTTTTTAACATCTATGGCGAATACATAATGCGCAAAACCCTAGAGGAGTGGGATGGTGGCGTCACAGTTGGGGGCGTAAAGATCTCGAACTTACGATACGCTGATGATACCACATTAGTGGCGTCATCAGAAGAGGAAATGGAGGAGCTGCTGCGACGTCTGGTTATAGTTAGCGAGGAAATGGGACTAAAGATCAACCAGTCCAAAACAAAGATCATGATCGTGGATAAATACGGCACCCTTAACGAAAATAATATTCTTGGGCAATACGACATCGTCAAGACTTTCGTGTACCTCGGCTCGATTATTTCCAATAGAGGTGGATCGGAAACCGAAATAAGGCGACGCATCGGAATGGCCAAATCCGCTATGAGCCAGCTAAACAAAATATGGAGAGATCGAAACATACTCAAGAAAACGAAAGTGCAAATTGTTGAGACGCTCGTTTTCTTAATCTTTTTGTATGGGGCTGAGACCTGGATCTTGAAAGAGTCTGACAGGCGACGCATAGACGCGTTTGAGATGTGGTGCTGGCGGCGCATGTTGCGCATCCCTTGGACGGCTTTCCGGACGAACGCTTCCATCCTCAACGAGCTAAAAGTTGACCAGAGGCTATCCACCAAATGTCTATATAGAGTGCTCCAATACTTTGGTCATATAGCAAGAAAACCCTCTGACAACCTGGAGAGACTCATAGTGACGGGTAAAGTGGATGGAAGACGATCCAGAGGTCGTAGCCGAAAAAGATGGAGTGACCAAGTGTCTGAGTGTCTGGACATGAGACTAAGCCACGCACTTCACTGTGCCACAGACCGACATAAGTGGCTACAAATTACAAAAAAAGGTCACAGGCGGGCGCATCACGATGCTCAGCAATGAGCGATCGACTGAAGGAGGAGGATGAACATGGTTGATGAAATGTTATAAAAAGTATTGTCCTATATTATAGTAATTTAAAAAAAAAACAATATGAAATAACTGTTCCCAATAAAAGACTACTTGTGGTCTGAGAAAATTCTTTTGAACTACTGATCATCTAAATGATAAGTGGTTAATGGTGCCCATAGAACACTACATTATAACTACCTCACTTTAAACATATATTAGATATTAGGTTAAACTCTCAACTGTATTGAATTAAGCGGTCCTATCCTACAACTGCATGCAAAAATATATAACTGTTTCTCAACAGATGTATCTAGTTCATATTTTTACAAAAAAAAATATGAACTTGACTAGGATTTTATACACAGCTCTGTCATTTATTTTGAATACTACAAAATTGCAATATCATCTGATTAAGACTTCAAACTCTTGTTTCAAAGAGGTGGCATAATGTAGTTCTGTCAATGGCTTCATTTAGTGTAGTACAGTACTAGAAAATATTGGTCTTGGAGTACATTAACCTAAAATAAGTAAGTTTTTTTCCGACTGAAATTAATTATATAATTATAATTAATAATTATATTTTGAACGATCAAAGAAAGCACAATATTAATAACAATGTTAAATTTCATAAATTTAGGACCTGTATAATGCCAACTCATTAAGTTATTATTTTGTCAAATTGTTTATTAATATTGGTCATTATTTGATGATTAATGGTCAACTAATTAAAATTACTTCAAATGCACATTATAGTTAAGTGAGAAGTATCTTTAAAGAAATCTGTACACCATTTGATAACTACAACCTATTTTTAAAGGTAATTCCAGACATTGTGTAGTTGTTCAAACAATTAAAACTTTTTATAAATATGGTTTACTGGGGGCAGGACAATATATCGGGATGATTTACTGGTGGTAGGATGTCTTGAGAGTCCGTGTGGGTAGGTACCACCACCCTGCTTATTTCTAACATAAAGAAGTTATGCATTTCGGCTCAAAGGATGGGGCAGTCGTTCTACTGTGAAAACAGAGACCTTAGAACTCATATCTCAAGGTAGGTGGTGGCATTTACGTTCTAGACGTTTATGGGCTCTGGTAACCACTTAACATCAGGCAGCTCGTCCACACACCTAAGAAATAAAAAATGAGCTAATTAATTAGTGTGATAATTAGGAGTGATGTACCAGACTTAATTTAGGACATAAAATTGAAGTCTGTTATTATAAGTAACACTTATCCCTGGAAAACAAAATGTAAGTCAGCATCTTGGCATTACTCAACAAAATGGTGATTTTCAGCCATACAGCCTACACTATTGGTAATTATTAGCAGTTTCATTAGGTTTGACAGAAATTTTATCCACTGAAATACTTCTCTTGAAATGGAAGTTAATACAGAATTTAATGAATAAATCATACCTTAGCTTTACTAAGGACTTTCAGGGCATATTCTTTGTTTTCACTGACTTTCTTCACTTTGTACACATCTCCAAAGGCACCCTTGGCTATTGTGTGTTGTATTTGAAAGTCCTTTTGAAGTAAATCAGTTTTGATGGGGAATTCAGGTAGAAATATGGACTCTTTGTGAGCAACCGGCCAAGCAGTTTTGCTTGCCTCAAGAGGATTTTTTAGAGTTGAATCATTCCATCTGAAATAATCAATTGCTATTTTTATATACAATAACTTTACAATTGATTTTTAAATGTTTTCAAGATGTTCTTTTTTCTATTCTATATTTAAAATGAGTAAATAAAAAAAAATGTACGAAAATCTTCTTAGTTTTTCTTAATTCTTTAAGAAGTCCTCTGCTAACTTTTAATTTGTAAATGAATTAATGAAACTTTCTATACACCCATTACATTAAAAATGATGCATGGTGATTTCAGTAGTATTAGATAGGTAGTAGATATGACGTTATAAAAGTCTATGTTTATCTATTTTTGTTTGACGATTAAAAACAGATGCAAAAAAAACCATGTGTAATTTAAAAAATATAAAACATGATGCAATGATGATGAAGAGTGATGAAGAATACTCACCTGCGTCGAGACACGCGAGACCAAGGCCGAGATGCGCTGTACACAGACTGGTTACTGGTTACACTAACGAAGGAACGTCCACTCAAGTTGCCCACAAAATGGGATAAACTGAACTGCACAACAAAAACAAAGCCCCCTGATACAACAAAGAAATGTCAAAGCACAAGAATTTGCGTCCTGCCCGACATGCGCACATACAACAAAATAGCACAAAGACAATTTAGGTTACTCATTGTTTTTATATACAAAATATTACGTGAGTTCAGCTGAGAATGACATTAGCAAGTTTTCATTGCTTACCTGACTAGTTAAAACCTGTCCTTCACGATCTGCATATGTGGAAATCTTTTGGTTTTTGTACTGACTATTCTTATTATACGAATTTCCCATTAAAACAAATTGAATTAGAGGACTGGATTAAGTTTAAAGTGTAAATTTCATTTTATTGTGGCCCAATGTTAGTTGTCTTTTCCGCCATGAATTACCCATAGACATTTTTTTTCTAAACAGATGGACGCCATTGAGACTATAGAGTTTTCTTAATAATTTTGTCTACTGAAGAAGATAAAGGGTCACTATGTATACGTTTCTGATCCTTATACTCTAAAACAATCCTCATGATTTTAAACTCTGTACGTATTCTTTTACTTGTAAGTTACGTCAAGTAGTTGCCACACTAGAAGTTAGATCAATGACCTGAGGTCCATCTCGATTAAAGTGCTTGCCAGATCCCACAATCTACAAACGGTATAAAGTGCGATCAACCACCTAGTTTAACTGAGGCCGAAGTCGCAATTATATTTATAACTACTGCATAACAATAAATTTAATGCTATTATTGGAAGATACGGATGTTGGTAAAATAAGTTTTAATTATGTCTGTGACTCAAAAACAGAAAAAATAATTTCATTATCAAAACAATATATTTTAGGACTACCTACCCTTTTTAAAACTTACCTCTGGTTTTTTATTTTCTTTGTTTTTTCTACCTATGCAAGAATAGAACCATTCACCGTTATCATTAAAGTGTCTAGTTTTGCTGACCATTAGCGCACCTGTCCTTGTTAAACTACGATGATATAATTGAGACACGATGAGTTGATAAATTATGAATAATTTGTGAAAAGATACATCATACAGACCTTCAAATAATTTCATCACATCGTTTTTTCTCACCTTTTCTGATCGTAATGAAATAAAACAAAACTTATTATTGATCATTTATTATTACGCAACAACTAAATTTCGACAGTCAAAATTGTGGGTGGGTGGCTTTTCGTTTGCTATTTCATATTAAAACATGTTAGCTTAAGTTTACTATTTGACCATTTTTTCAGCAGCAGTTCTATAAAAAAAGTTACAGTACTTAATCCTGCGTTGAATATAAGTTGAGATAAAATACCTTTAAAATCTTGCATGCTGAGAGGCTTAACAATCCCTTCTGTTTTTATTTGATTGAATTTATATTGTTCCCACTTGTGGACGAGACCCGCTTCAATAAATATCATCATGTACTTATTATATCGTTCAGTCAGCACGGAATGTTTCGGGAATATGATATTTAAATAATAACTGTGAATTCTATCCTTTGGTATGTGTAGATACTGCTCTCCGTATTCATTTAATAGATTTCTTTCCAAATAACGCCCTATTGCGCAGTCGATCAGACAAAAAAGATGGGTTTCGTTATTCATGCGTTGAATACAGCCATATATATCGAGAATAGGAACAATTTTTGAATTAATTTTTTGAAACTTTTCTTCTGTATCTGGAAGAACAACGTCTGGAGAAGCCATGCCCTCAATCGGATAACCTTTTTCAATTATGTCCTCGAAAGTATTAACCTCTTTACCTCTTTTAAGTGCCGTAAAGAACGAAATAATAGCGGCCTGAGAAGCAAAACTCAATATGAAGAAGCTCCAAATAGATATCGTTAGGAAAACGCGAAAGGACCAGAGCTGCGGTGGCTTGTATAGACTTATCAAAAGAATATTCCTCAGGCAATTCAAATAATCCTTTCCTATTTGGTCGAAACGCAATTCTCTTCTTTCTATGGCACTAAACAAAACAAAAGTAAACCAAACGCTCAAGAAGCAAAAGAAAAATTGCAACAGAAAAACGTAGTTTTCAAAGAAAAGGTTTATATCATAAGTAATCTTCGAAAATTTAGCTCGGTGTGCGGCGAAGCAAACACCGCTATCCTTTACAGGAAACGTATTATCAACTTGTATTACAGGTATATCGAACTGATAAATAGGAATCAGATACAAATCACCTTTCCGAAGAGTGTAAGAGAATACTTGTTGAATAGTTAACTCGAAATTAAACGGTTTTTTCATGTCATCGACACTAGGAGACAGATCAACGGTAAAGTTCATAAGTTTGGATAGCAAGTTCCAGATGCTTCCATCTCGACCACCAATTGTAAAAGTGCCGTTTTCGTGTTCATCGATCATCATAAAGGGTGGTACTTCAACTGTATAGGTTCTGAGTGTGTAGCCGTGCAAATTTGAGCCTTTGTCTTCAAACAAATTAACCTGTTTGATGTGTTGCCGCTCAAAGAACGATAACTTTAGAGTTTCGATTCCCAAACATGTACCTAAATTGTTTGCTCGATACGCGGAATGTAGAGTAACATTGTCGCAAGTTTCTTCACATTCGAATGACGTTTCAAAACTTCGAACGGGCGAGCCTAAGTACTTTACTTTCCAACAACCGATGTGTCTTTGTAGTGTGTATTTTTCGCTTATGAACGGACTGAAATTGTGGACAAAGAATGAGTTATCATCGCGATCAAATTGTGCGATAACTATATTGCAGGCTTTGTAAAACCAGAGAATAAAGAATATTTTCGCAACGTCCAACATATTATCTTTTTCGCGATAATAAACTATAATGTTAGCGTGAGGATGCCAGTACGGGTTCTTCAGAATTTTCTTAACTGACATTTCAAAATGGGTCATGTTATGACAATCTATGACGATTGTATTCGAATAACTCGGGGCGTCTTCTTCTGTTTCGTGATCATTGTAATCCACGTTTGTCACTGCGTGTGTGAATTTCATCCTTTGGATCTTATTATAGAAACGATCAGGCAAATGACCGATACAAAGGACATTATTCCAGTCGTTGTTTCGACGATTCACGATCGCAATATCAGCCTGAAAATTTTATGAAATAAATTTTTTTAGGCTATTTATAAATTTCCAAAAGTTATTTTGATTCAACATTTTTAAAACTCACAACAAAATCATAAACAATCTCATCGTTGTTTAACGAGTAATTAAAAAAAACATTTCCATAAATACAAGAGCTTAAATTGATTACAAGCAAAACGGTTAGGCTCTTCATTGTGTGACCGATAAAATACTAATAACAGTGGAAAGCTTCATATTTTGTCTTCAATCAAATCAAGCATATGAACAGATCATATCTTTAGGTAAAATTATACTTTTCGTAAGTGAACAAAAATGATCGTTTTATGATTACAGCGTATACTGGCTAATATCAATTATATAGAAAAGACATTAAAACAATATATGTAACAAAATATAATTATTTTATTTCTTTCACAACGATTAAACATTATATACGCTTATCTAAGCAATAATCTATAATAGCATGATTAAAAAAACACATCAAACATATTCCTTTACATTCTGTGGAATGAACAGGAATTTCTGTTTAAACATTTCAATTATAACAAAATTAAATGTACCAATAATAAAAACTTTCGGAATTTAAATAAAGGCATTATTGAAGTGAAACTTCTTTAGGCGCGTTGAGAGTAAAATTTAACTGCCGACAGATTCGTTGCGGTTAGAGAGAAAAGATGCAATTTAGGAAGAGCGAGAGTGAGAAAATATACAGGGTCTCTCGCGAACCACTCGACCGTGGAGAGAGAAAAGACAAAGCGAGCTAGGTTTATCTTATACACAGCATTCCCTATTACAAGAGAAATTTGAATTACGGATGAAAAATGAAGAAAGCCACAATATTACACACCGCAAAAGAAGTTTCACTTCTTTTACGTGCACCAAATTGCACATGCAACATTTTTTATTATTTAAACATAACTATTTCAAATTAGTCCTTAAATACTACAAATTCACTAACTATGTATTTATTTTTTAGGGCCGCTTCATCACTTCTTGTTGTCCAGGTATTCATTTAATTGTTGCCATGCTCTATCGATTTGCGATTGCGTATATTCGTAGCTCCAGAACGGACTGAACACTATATTGGCGTGAGCCACTTGTTCCGAATTCGAGGGTTGGGCCTCTATACGCTGTCTCGCTTCTTCTTCGGTCAGTCCATTGCGTTTTTGCAGCCTTTTTATGGCCTGAAAAGAGTACTTACTTATAATTGTCGACTTACACTAAAATTATTATTATTATTTTTATTGCCTTTGAAGGCAGACGAGCATACGGCCCACCTGATGGTAAGCGGTTACCGTCACTCATGGACGTCAGCAATGCCAGGAACAGAGCCAAGCCGCTGCCTATCTATATAATCTATTACATATAAATAAAAATGGTTTGTCTGTTTGTAATATTGAAATAACCGCTTTTTACTACATGCATATGAACATATTTATACGGTACATACAAAATAACATTTGTTACAATTTTTGTCTGTCTGTTTGTTCCGGATAATCTCGTGAATGGCTGGAGCGATTTTGACAAGGCTTTCACTGATAGGTAGCTGAGGATATAAGGAGTAGCTTAGGCTACTTTTTTAGACTAGCTTCGCCCCGCGGCGTCACTCGCGGTACGACAATAAACGCGGGTAACATCGTGGGACTCAGCTAACAATAATAAAATTTAATGTATCCAAAGCGAAGCGAGGGCGGGTCGCTAGTTTAATATATAATTGTACAAATTGTGTTTTAGTGAAACGGAACGACAATTTCGTATTATTTTTTAAAATCTTATACATATTTTAAACAACAAATTTCAACATTCTGACATTTAGTCGACAAGCTTACCTCATCCGGCGGTATGATCACCGCCCATAGCTGATGACATCTTTCGTACCACTTAGCTCGCACCATCACAGCCGCTTCCATCACCACCACCTTATATCCTTGTTTGCCGAGAGCCACGACTCTCCTCTGCGTCTCTTCGATTACTGCCGGCCATACTAGTTCATTCAACTTTTGTAGCTGACTCTGAAATTGTGAATTAAGTGGTTTAATGCCCTCATTCATGCTTCTAACACATTCCACTGCTGAGAATGTTCAAAAAAGTTTAGGTAAGGCTTTTTCCTACTTCTACCAGCCGCGAGTCAATATTATAAAGTGGTGTAAGTGCACTGATTTTTTGCCTATAAAACGTTCAATGAAACATAACAAAGATGTATTGCTGTATAGGAAAAAATTGAATTAGATTAAGTGAGTCGTCTATTATCAAAGGTGGCAATCTGTGCATTTGGACAAAAAATTTTTATTGATATGTCAATACAGATTGATTTGAATATAATCGTCTCCTTCAAAGAATACGGTTCAAAACCTGCATTAAATAAAGGTTAATAGTTAACCTGTTATTTATCTAAGATGTCGTTCCGAAGAGTTTTGTGACTGCCGATGGAATACAAAGTCAATAATTCGTTTTTCTGATTTACCAATCATTGTCCAAAAGTCAGATTGCCGCCTTTGATAATAGTCGACTCAAGTGTTGTTTAATAAAGAAAATCATTGTACGTTCATGAGTGTTTCATAACTAAAGTCTTACCTTATCACTAAAAACAATCTGACCCAGCTTCCTCCTGTCCACTTCGCCGTCGGATGTGATGACGTGGTCACCGAAGCTTTGCGCTATAGTCGTGTTGAGCGGCAACCCCGGCCTGTAGAGCTCGTGGGCTATTATATCACAGTTTATTATCGCCGCACCTTTTGATCTGAAATAGATAAGTTAAGAGATTTGAACATCGAATTATTTACACAGCGTTTCACGTATTTCAATTTAAAACATAAACCTTTTAAACAATAACAAAAATTAAATTAAAAGTTGGCGTTTCTTGTTCCTTTAAAAAGAATATTTTATGTGCTGTGTTTGTATAAAGTTAGGCACAGTGAGTTTCCCTTGCATTAAATTTATTACTAATTATCTGATATGATTTTGCCAATTCATTCCTCGTAAAATTTTACTCCTATACAAACATGTACAGTCAAACCTGGGTAAGTGAGAACTGGATAAGTGAGAAAACTTTATAAGTGAGAGTAATAGCCAGGACCCGTCATTTTAAGCTCCCAAAACCTCTATTAGCGAGAAACAGAAACCTCTGTAAGAGAGAGTCGTTTTTCCCTTATGGACCTCCGTAAGTGAGACTGCTACTTATCTATACCTCTATAAGCGACAGTCGTGCTTTATTTATTTAGAACAAATGACAAAACAAATTATAAATTTAACATCTGCTATTTTATGACTCGTTCTTAACTTTCGTGGAACTTCCTACCACTGTTTTTGTATTGTTTTCTCGTCAATATTGAACCTATTCTATTTCGTGGAACTAAATAACGTTGTTATTTTATCGCATTCTTTTCGAATGGACACGTGTGCCTGTGTACCGTCCTGTTTGTCGGACTTACTCAGATTATCGTAATTCAATTGCGAAGGAAAGTTCTGTTCTGCATCATGACAAAACGGAAAATTAAAGTACTGTCATTAAGTGGTAAACTTAAGATAGTGAATGCGTTTGAATCCGGAAAATCGCGCAATGTAATTCAGAGGGTGCATTAGCGAGAAACTCGGGTTAGTGAGAAACCTCTATAAGCGAGAATGAGATTGTGCTTCCTTGAACTCTCGCTTATCCAGGTTTGACTGTATATGAATATTGTACTGCGATTTCCTAGTGAGATAATGACAATTATTTTCTGTTCTACTTTATAGGTTATGTGTGTTTGTCCTTTAAGCATTCCTAAACCATCGTTCGATTGTGATGAGACTTAGTACAGAGTTGTTGACACTCCAGGGAGAGTTTCCGTTATAGTACCATTAACGTGCAACAGATGGCGTCGAGTGGTGGTAGGACCTCTTGTGAGTCCGCGCGCGTTGGTACCACCGTCCTGATTATTTCTGCCGTGAAGCAGTAATGCGTTTCGGTTTGAAGGGTGGGGCAGCCGTTGTAACTATACTTGAGACATAGAACTTATATCTCAAGGTGGGTGGCGCATTTACGTTGTCGATGTCTATGGGCTCCAGTAACCACTTAACACCAGGTGGGCTGTGAGCTCGTCCACCTATCGAAGCAATAAAGAAAAAAAAAGAGTCGTTTTTAATAATACATTAAAAAATTACTTGAGTTTTTCCGCAATATTACTCTTGCCGCTGGCGATGCCGCCCGCCAAACCGATCACGTACGGCCAATCCGGTATATTTGGATTGGGCTGGAATAAATAGGGAATTATTGTATCAAAACTAAATAATATGGTCTTAGTTGTTGTTGTTCTAAGGTGTAATCGATTTCCAAATATAAAAATGTAATTAAATGTAAACCTTATTTGCGTACAAATAATATATAACTTGTTATTACTTTGGTTACCATCCGCTCAATTTGCGACGATAGCATCGTACTTCGTACTCGTTCACTAGTTCATTGTATTACAAGATGTAGTTTAGGTTTTTCTATTAGTGATATATTTTTTGTTAATTCATTATGTAGTCATACAGATTATCCCCTAAATACAGGCAAACAAATTTAACCTTTACATAATTTTGGGCCAAGATCATAAAAGATCATTTATACCACATAATCATATATAGGAACCAATGAGCCAGGTTGTACAATCGGTGTATTATTTTGTTATGTTATTTCTTATTTATTTTGGTACATTTTTATGAAACCAAAATTTTAATCGCAAATTCAACAGAACAAATTGAAACAATTACAAGTAATAAACATTTATGGAATATCTATTATATCTTTTATGACTGACTTGGTGGTGCAGTAGTTAAGGACTATTGGACTGACGAGGGTCGCGCGTTCGATTCCCACATCTGGTAAAAATTGTGTGAGAAAAATCTATGTTTGTTCTTTTTCCGGGTGTTTAACATGGACACATTTAAAATATATCATATAAATATATCAGTCTCATACGACTCCTGCTCTTATTATAAATATTATTATTACAAGTGAATGGAAAATGTTAATATAGAGTTCTCACCCTGGGAGGTCTGAGTAGAGTACCCAACAATCTCATTCTCTGATTACTCGAGCTGACTTTGTCTTCTTCCTCGTGATGTCTTCTCGGATGCGAGTCCTGCGCCAATTCTATGACGTACGTGTCTAATTTTTTTAAGTTTTTCTCTTGACGTTTTTCATTGATTTTCACTGCACCTCGGACGGTCTCTTCGCTAACAACTATTAACTGTAATTAAATTAAATTAAATTTAACTCATAGATACAGGTCGCATAGAGGGCAAGCGCGCCGTGGGCAGAACACCAGCCAGATGGTCAGATCTAGCAAGAGAAGCACTCGGTGGTAGTCTGTACCATGCAGTCCATGCCGCCCATGATCGAGCGCATTGGAAGTACGTCGCATGTGGTCGCGATCCTCAGTAGTGAGGGAACGATATAGAAGAAGAATAATGGCGTCAAAGTACAATTTGTATAATTTTCCATCAAATTTTTTGTAGTAAAATGCTCTCCACAAATAATGCCTGAGGAACTCATAAAACTCAAAATCGCGTATTGTATTTGATGTAGCGCGATTTTTAATTCATTTTATTGAAATTAAATTAATCAACACACATTTACATTACATGTATTCATGTGTAAAAAAGTTGAAAGAGATTATCATATTATGAAGTTCTTTTGCATTAGTCAGAAATAATAAAATGAAATACTAAAATACATACTTATTAATTAGGCAGCAGTAGTATAGTCGGTAATAGCCAGAGGCTTGGCTGTGACCTTTGCTATCGTCAATGTCCAAAGGCGATAGTGGCTACTAACATTCAGGTGGACCATAAAATTGTTTGCTTACAATGGCAATAAAAAAAATTATACTAATCAAACCTGAAATTTGGGATCATCTTTTGTAGGTCCATAAAGATCTTTCAGCGGAAAAACATTGTATTCCAAGTCTGGATTTATATCGTTTAGAAATTGTAGAACAGTTTCAATCCTTTTTTCAACTGGTTCAATCAATTCCCATAGCTTCTTGGCTAAAAAAATAGATTTAATTTTTATTTCGAATCTTGGCACTAAATATCTTGGCAATAAAACAAATCGAAGAACTTTAAAAAACTACTTTAAGAATCAAGTTACTTTGGGAAGTTACAAAAAACGGTGGTGAATGTGGGTTGCAGCAATGCCAAGCATGCAGAAAATCCGTCATATTACATTGACCTCTGTTTAACGTTGTAACGCTGATAATCCAAGTATTTTTTGCTATTTTATCCGCAATAAACAGAAAACTGACTATAAAATATTTGTATTTATTATTTATTGTATATAGAAGATTTAAAGATGATGATATTGAGTCCAGTCCAGTCCCCGGCTGGACATAAGCCTCCCCCAAGCCTCACCACAAAGATCAGTAGTGCGCAGGCTTGCATTAAGCGGATCCCCGCAAACCTCGATAGGTTGTCAGTTTATATACATATATAAATATATATTTCATATTGCTTATCAAACATCAATTGATAATGAATAAAATATGTACATTAGAACTTTTTTAGATTAATATTTTGAGAACCTACTTCATTGAACAATTAAGTTCTAAAATCTTACACTGAATCATATTAACATCAGTGACGCCCACCGTGACATGCCTAGTGGAGCGCAGCACAGCTTGTGACAGCAATATCTTGTGTCCATTATGCAGTCGGTCAAATGTCCCTCCCAGAGCAACATACTCATACGCCTTTACTTCTTCATTGACATTATTCTCTATCGGTGAGTCACTGGTGTCTAAAATAATAAAAAATATGTCGCAATATTGATTTATAAAAACAATACATAGTTTTTTTTGTTATTTTAAAATATGATTAATATCACAGATACATCTTAAAACAAGGTTTGAAGAGTCTTTAATACCCGACGGTGACTGACTTGCTATTACTGATGTCCATGAGCAACGGTAGCTGCTGCAACACATGGGTCACATGCCAACAAAAATAAAATAAAAATAAATTAACAAATAGATTAAAAAAATATGTTCTGGCACAATCAGATCAAATAGAAAGACAATAAGAATACACACCTATATTCTGCAATCTGTATCCTCTGTCCAGAGACTTCACTGACTTTCTCAAAACTTCGACTTCTTTAGCTGATTCACTGTCATACATAATCAAATCAATTGGTTGACGTGTGATAATATCCTTACTTTTTTCATATGGTTTCACCATTAACCTTATGTCTATATTGGTTTGAGCCTGGTAGAGAAAGAGAGATATCAAGTATTTATTCAATAATTGATTTTATATTTAGACAATGTAGCTAATATTTTACTCAAATAAGTCTAAGTACTTTACAATGATAAGACATTCACATACATTAATAATTGCAGGTAAGACACCTATACAACCTCAATATTATAATTAATATGGTGTAATATAGTAGTATTGCAACTATCTTTTGTTATTTTCTGCAATGTTTGATGCCCAATAATGAAAAAATAAGCACAGCTCTATAATATCTGTTAACAATGTTAAGTTTTATAAAACATTATCAATGATATTAATAAGAATTGATAGCTACTAACATTACTATTTTAAAATAATTCTGGAACAGAAATCTGTTTTATATGATTCTCTATAAGTATTGTTTCGTAATTCCTAATGATTTCTTTGACACGAGTAAATAGTTTTAAACTGTCAAGGTAGATATGGTAATAAAACCTGAACCTATATATAAGAGTATACAGGTGTTTGATCTTTTTTTTTTTTTTATAAAATTCCTCATGAATACTGCAGGCATGCAAAAGTATAGTTTATTCTTTTGCATATTAATCTTAAACAAACCCGTTCAACAACTTTATCAGTGCTTTATACATTATAGCAAAACCAGAACTTTCTTGTTTTTGATAGTGGAAAATCTTTCACAACTAAAGTAAATAACATTACAGAGATCTTCTTACCTTTGTATAAATGTTTACAATTTGTCTACCGATCACTTGTGAAGAATTCTCAGCATTTATTTTAATCTTCACATACATAACATTCCGCACATACTTAGCTGCCTTCATACAGGCAATGTGTGCTTTTGCAGCATTTGATACAAACAAGAGGCCATTATGTGCCATTACTCTAGCTAAAAATGAGAACAGGATTTATACATATAAAATAGTTAAGATATTATTAGCTTCTATATTATTATATTTTCTAAATATACTATCTTAAATATTATTATTACGATATGTATTTTAATGTTTTGTTCAATACCAAATGTAATATTCAACAAAGACCTTAAGCACAAAATAGCGTGTTAAATGTAAGATATGTTTTTTATTCTTACTAGAACAAAAAACATGACTGATTCCTTGACCAACTTGATGTGAAAACTTTGATATTGATACACGATTAGATGTTAGATATCAGGTGTAATAAATAGTCACAGAATGAATCTAGTCTGCACCTATTACAATGAATATATTTAAAATTCATGTCACAACCCACCTGGATGGAATATCACTATATATGAAACTGTTACTGATACTAACAACACTATTACAGAAAAACTTAATATGATATAATTCATTTTAATTTTAACAAAAGTACAAAGGTTATTTTCATGAATCTATTTGATTACATTATTTCGCTGATTTGTCAATTTTTTGTATTAGTTTTTATTTATATAACCTTATCATACTGAAAGAAATCTGATAATGAGGACGAAAATAAATGAATAAAATGTATAATCATTTTATAACGATCAAAAAGAAGCAATATCAAAAGTTACGTTATTAACAACGTACGAATGAAGAACTTCGAATTTATAAAATATCACAACCTTAATAATTAACACTAATGCGGTAAGCACTCTTGCAATTAGCGTGAATCTTCTTAGTTTCGTTAGCCAAAAACTTTATCAAAATTTAAAAAAAGCCAGATCAACCGTATCATTACGCTTCGCAATTTAATTCTAAAATTTAATGTTCATTCGTTTTTGTAGTTTTTGACCGATTTTGACGTTTGACATTGGCTCTGATGGTAGCTATCCATGTAGGCAGACAAAGGGAATGTAATACATATGTACTACATGCAAATCCTTTATCTTTTATTTGAAGTCTGGGTTTTAGTTTCTTAGTTCTTTAGTTCATTACTCTTAGGCGAAAAAAATAATATTTTGGTGTCTTTGTATGTGTAAATTTGTTAAATTTTTTCAAATCGTTTTCTGCTAATAAAAAACTGAAACATTTTTTTTCTGCTCAGATTTTCTTTCTTCTTAAACGTTTCACTCTTGACAGAGTGGTTGTGACCGTCATGTAGTGTCATGGTTCCTCTTCACAATCGGCCATGATAGGCCAACAAACGATCGTCTATCATCGCCGCCATGATCGGGCAACTCTCCATACAATCGTGAACGTTCATTTACTGACTGTCTACTGATATGGACGTCTAAGTATCGATGATGGAAATCGGGAGATCGCGGCTGCGGCAATATTTTTAGTTAGGTCATATAAGTAGTCATTTAGTTAATGTGCGCGAAAAAAGAATCGTGAGAACTTTTTTTTTCTTAAATCCCCCTTGTAGACAGACGTGCATACGGCCCACCTGATGGTGAGAGTTTACCGTCACCCATGGACTTCAGCAATGCTAGGAGCAGAGCCAAGCCGCTGCTTACCGTTATCGATAAACAAGATGGAGGGAGAGAAGGGGGTGGGTGGGGTGGCTATCAATCGGAACAAAACAAGGTCCACGCAACCATAGTTTTGTAGTCGACACAATTGACACACACTCGAGACAACTACATCCTGACTAATCGGCGATGGTGTGGACGCTCACACAATCATGGGCCATAATTCCTTTGATCTACCGATACGACGCGACGCCGGTTGCGCACGATCACACGCGATGATGGCCGATCACACACATTTATGCCCTCTACACTACCGTGAGTTTCTATAATTGCCCATCATGGCCGATTGTGAAGAGGAGCCATCAGAGGGAGTAATAATTTACATCATACATTAATTATCAATACCGATACACTGGTTTCAAATTTCACATACAACTCTACTATAATCGTGAAGAATAGAGCTAGTAGTAGTAGAAACGATCGTCTTGAATGGAGAAGATATGAATATCTCAAAACATTAAAATGTAGTACAATGAGTAACCAAAATTTAGTTACTTCAAAGGTAAAGAGCGCTGCACATAACCACTAGCACTACTTCACATTTTTAAAAGGAAAACTGTGCTATTCTAAGCTGCTCATTACTTCAACCCTCTAATGACTCCAATACAAATACAGGAATGGTCCGAGCAAGTAAATTGTAGTAGGCTACTACATGGTGTAAATGTAGAAAAATAAGGGTCTCAAACATTTAAAATCAATATTATATTTAAATATTCACTTTAGTGACTCTGTATTGTCATTGACACCTTATAATGCGTACAATTCTGCAGGTAAATACTAGGAATAAATAAAACGAAGAGATTGACTTTGGATATTAGGTATTTATTAAATGCATTAAAATACTATGTATCTAAATCTTAATTATAGGTGGTTTATTAAAGTATTTATAGCTTAATTAATCGAAAAGTACGACAAAAATATGGTTTTATTACGTAAATAACTACTTAAGTCTTTTCTTTATGAAGGTAACAACAAATATAAATAAAATAAATTATGCCCATTTGAAATTGAAAAGCAATGTGTTCGTTTTTAGACTGTATTGTTATAGGCTTAATGCATTGTAGAAGTAGTATTTAATTTTACAAAATTAAATTGATGTTAGGCATAATAAAAAGAAAATACTGTTTCATAGATGTTACTGTTAGAACGGACGACAGCGACTTTGCTGTATCCCTGGCATTGCATTTATTGCAGTTGTCCTTGACATGACATGGTGACAACTCACTTTCTATATATATAAGAAAATAAAAGAAATCTTAAAATTAGATACTAATTTATAATTTTGTTGTAAATGAGGTACAAGGCTTTTATAATGAATAATATTTATTATTTACACGAGTTGTTGTAATACTAGAAATTAATTAGCGATAGAACGAATTTTTATGCCGCGTTTTATTTTACTTTTTATTTTTTTATTGCTTAGATGGGTGGACGAGCTCACAGCCCACCTGGTGCTAAGTGGTCACTGGAACCCATAGACATCTATAACGTAAATGCGCCACCCACCTTGAGATATAAGTTCTAAGGTCTCAAGTATAATTACAACAGCTGCTACAGCTTTACAGCTTTAAAGGGTGGGGTTAAACCGAAACGCATTACTGCTTCACGGCAGAAATAGGCAGGGTGGTGGTACCTACCTGCGCGGACTCACAAGAGGTCCTACCACCAGTCATTACGCAAATTAAAATTTGCGGGTTTGATTTTTATTACACGATATTATTCCTTTACCGTGAAAGTCAATCGTGAACATTTGTTAAGTACGTATTTCATTAGAAAAATTGGTACTCGCCTGCGGGATTCGAACACCGTTACATCGCTAGATACGAATGCACCGGACGTCTTATTCTTTAGGCCACGACGACTTACTTACTTTCCTTAAAACTATCAACAAAATTTTACTAAACTCTATGTACCTACGTAAATAAAATAATTAAATGCAAACTGTTCGTTCGTTTCATATGCCATAACAATCTATCTCTGTTTATATATAATTCCTTTAACAAATCATTCATACCTATTTGTCCTTTTATAAATGAACTAGCTGACCCGGCAGACTTCGTAGTGCGTCAATCGATAAATAAAAGACCTAAACTTTTGTATAAAATAAACTTAAAACAAACAAAAGGAATCCGTCCGACGGGGGACACATCAAAGGAAAAACAAAATTGTTATTTTTATTTAAGTCCCAGCATTTTCACATTTATTTACCTTTTAAACCTTCTCTGGACTTCCATAAATAATTCAAGACCAAAATTAGCAAAGTCGGTCGGGCCGTTCTCGAGTTTTAGCGAGACTAACGAACAGCAATTCATTTTTATATAAATAGATTTCCTTTCATAAATTTAATAAATGTGTTAATTACTAACTTATGCTAACTTACTTTCTACATTCAACGATCAAATGAAATGCTAAGAAAAGTATTTAGGTATGTACATAACAGTATGTTAACATCAACAAAATTAGCAAAAGGCTACGAGAATCAAATATGGCATAATTATATTCTTGCTACAATTAAAACTACGGTAACAAAGTTTCTTTAATCTCTTTTAAACAAAAATGGCGTTGAGAGAAAACCATTGCCGAAACGTAACTAAAATAACCTACTTCTCCTTTTGTTACGACATCCATAGATACCTACATATTTCATGAATCTGGACATATCAAGAGAAGGCCTCATACTTGTGAGAATCTTTGCGAATCCCAGCGTTGCACGAAACGCTTTTTTGGTTGTGAAGTTATGTTTGTTAATTTAGTGTAGATACCTTTAGGTTTAAATGTTTAATAACGATAGCTTATTAACTGTTTAGCATTTGTAAATGTGTTAAAATGTGGGAAAATGAAATAAAACCGCTGGATTAGCTTCTGGGGCTCAAGTCTCAAATTAATCAACTTCATCTCGTTTCTCTTCATAGTATATATGTACTTATAAATTTTATTTATTGAAGATTTTTATAAACGACACCGGCAAAAATAGTGTCGCAAAAAACAATTATAGGTACTTCAAAAAAGAACTTGACCCACGGGTGTCAGCCAATTTTTAACTATGCAGCGGAAAAGATTGGACCGTTAGGACCTTTAGGACCTCAAAACTTATTCTTCTGTTTAAATTAGAATAACAAATTTGAATTTAGAATTTGCAAATTTTATTTGGATTTAGATTTAGAATTTAAAAAATGGCAGTCGCGTTTCTTCTTAAAATAATTTGTATCACGATTATCATAATAATATGTTTTCGTGTAAAAATAACCAGTACTTGTATTCCTCTTCCTTTCCTCCAGCAACGGTTTACTTATATCTAGTACGTGACAACGATTAAATATTTTATGATATATATAGGTACATCCTTTAGTTTCAAGGCGTCATGAGAATTCTTTGGCTCGAACGTGTCATGCTATCTGGAAACAAATAAGATAAGATAAAATTCATTCTTGGAAAAATGAGGTTAAGTTCGGTTTTTCTTTGATCTGATGGCCTAAAATAGCTGTAGCTTCATCATCCGTACTAAGATATAAAGTACGAAAATAATTTGATTTATTTGTTACGTTTCTAAACTCATATCATGATTTTTACGAAATTCGCTATGCATTTAGTAAAATTTTAGTTATCATCACTTTTCATTGCAGAGTAGTGCGATGAAAGATCGACAGTGTTAGCCTGCATACTAACTACAAAGTGTAGTCCACGCGTGCGAAGCTCTGGGCAGTTACCTGGTATAAAAATATATTTTTTATTAAAAACTAGCTAACCCGGCAGACTTCGTAGTGCCTCAATCGATAAATAAAAAACCTAAACATTTGTATAAAATATACTTAAAACAAACAAAAGGAATCCGTCCGACGGGGACACATCCAAGGGAAAACAAAATTGTTATTTTTATTTAATTCCGAGCATTTTCATATTTATCTACCTTTTAAACCTTCTCTGAACTTTCACAAATAATTCAAGACCAAAATTAGCCAAATCGGTCCAGCCGTTCTCGAGTTTTAGCGAGACTAACGAACAGCAATTCATTTTTATATATAGATATGTAATTACTAGTAGAGATGAAAAATTTCTGGTAGATACTTAAACAATAAACGCAGTGACAGTCTAAAATACAATATCATGTCATTTAAACGTTTCGAAGCAAAATGAATTAAAATCCACATTAAATTAAGAAGAAAACTAATAACTTCTACTGTCAAACTTATGTACCTACACTTTACTAACATTAAGATGTATGTTGCGCTATTTGTTATACAAAACAAATCGTCTTTTGTAATCGATTTAGTAATTTTGATATGGAATCAAAACAATATCAGTTTTTTTTTGCAAATAAACCACCATTACAGAATAATTATTATTCTTCCCAGATACGAAATTAACGGTTCCGAGAATGAGACAAAGCACAAAAGAAGTTATGGAGTTTAGTTTATTAAATTAATATTCTGTTCCAGTTACGACATTTTTTGTAAATATGTACCTACATAAACTTCTCTGACAATAGAATAAAGCCGTTTTCGAAAAACAATAATATGTACTGATCATTGTTTCACGATACTTTTGTTTTATTGGTATCTGTAAAAACTGTAAATTATTTCATAATCTGTGACGAGTATTAAAAAAAGAGGTCACACGCAAAAATCTATTTTCTTTTCCACAATACGTTAATAGTAGATAATAGGTACTTAATATATTATAGCTTGTCAGATATGAATCAGATCTTCTCTCAGTTTCTTGATGGTATGTAAACAATACGTACCTACTAAACAACAGCACTCCGTCATCTATTCCATATATCACATATCTTCGCCAAATTCTACTATATATCTTTAATTATAGAGACGTAGTTCTTATGGCTTACAGCAAACGATGACCAGTGAGGTGGTATTTAGACGACTATTTCTAGATTTTATTTATTTATTAATTTATTGAACTATACCTCTTTCTCCACTAACGCAATTCCTTTAATCTTATCAGGGATTCGTCGCCCGATACGCGTGTGTCCTCTGTGGGTGCAGAGCTGGTGGTCCACTTTATTCCTGGTCCGTCAGAAGAAACACGTTGACCTCGGATTTGTTGAAATCTGAAATAATCAAATGTATGTAGACTTGCACTTAGGTTGATCAAAGCTTTTATTAGCTATTATTATCTTAGTGTACAAGGACGTAATTTTAGAGTACACTAAAACGATTGTAGATACGGTTAAGATTAATCTATCATAAGTTTATATTTACATCTTAACAAAGCTAATACTCGTACTCGATCTTTTCTGAAGGACTTTATGGGGTAAACGGAACGGTGACTTTTAAAATTAAAATAGGTAGTATTGCAGTACAAAGTACTAAAACTGCCGAGCCACCGTCGAGTTAAAACCATCAACAATACTAAATACCTAAGTTAATTGTAACATACGCAAGCTATTGATTTCAGGGCAGATTTTTGTCTGACTATAGTCTGATCAACGGTTCTATCCGCCATAAATTAGCAGAGTGGAGAGAGAGAGAGACAGAGAGAGAGAGAGAGAGAGAGAGAGAGAGAGAGAGAGAGAGAGAGAGAGAGAGAGAGAGAGAGAGAGAGAGAGAGAGAGAGGAGACAGTATTTTTATTATACACCAACAGATAAATAAACAATGCGATACATTAAATACAAAAAAAGTACAATTGGCGGTCTTATCGCTACGAGCGATTTCTTCAGACAACCATCAGATGGACAAGAATCATTTGGAAACGAATTACGCGCGGTGTACCGATTCAGTGAAATATGTACATATACATATACATACACATACACACATACATACATATATATGCATATACATACACATAAACATACAATTTGTATTATTACGTCACATCAATCAATCAATATTACTTAATGTGGATTAAAATTAGTACCTTAATTTTTATTGGTTCTTCTTGGTTGTAAAAAATTTAGTGGTCTTTGTCAATGGGTTGGGATGGAATGTAATAAATCACTTTTCAATTAATTTCCTGAGCGTTGAATATTTCACTCAACAATTATTGAAAAAAAAAAAAAAATTTATTCATGTGAACATATGAAAATTTATGTTTGGATTTAATTTTATTAATGGCTAATAACTCATTTACTTTAAACATAATTGACAGAGTTTCCATTAAATAACTGTGGGAAATTCGCAAACCAAACAAAACTTCTTGCGTTGCTGTTTCATCATATCATAACTCAATTTACTAAACAAACTGTATTGACACATATTGACAGTAAACGTTAACTTAATATTTGTTTGCAAAGCCCCTTTCCGAAAGCTTTTAATGTGTTTTTATTAGAGCGACAACGTTGAAAGTATATTAAGTGTATAATCTATGGTTGAAAGTATTCCATTGTAAATGTAATTTGCATAACCGATTTTAGTTTCTGTATTGGCTCATTGTTCTACAGAACAGTGGCTCGAAAATAATTTAGATAGGTATTCCGAATTTATTCAAAACATTATGTACCGGATTAATATCTTGTATATTTTTTTGAACAGATAATATTATAATAAAAGGTACGAACTCTTAAATTTGAGAAAAGTCTAACAACATATGTTTACCATCAAGATAATGTATTAGAAAATAGCTAGGGATAAAGCTACTGAATACATATTTTATTTAACAATTTCAGACGTAACATGTCACAGTTCTGGCAGAACCTCGTAATTTGTTCCTGTCAACGACCTGAGTGCCTATTGATTTGTGTACGACTCCCAATCCATTCCTACAAAAATTGTTACCTATAGTGTCCAAATTACTATATAAAATTTGTACTTTGGTTTACAAGTAAGCCTAAAATCCCTAAAATACTAATGTAGTATGGAATTAATTAATCAAAAATTTATGACAATTATCTGTGGTTTAAAAAAAGTCTGACGTAAACCTAACCTAGAATGTAAGTTTTGTGGATCGACAGCTGATATTATAGTCGAAATAATAAAATCCGTACCTACATACCTACATATTATTATGTAATTTCCTAAATTAGTATGACACATATAAAGCAGTCGTAGAAGACTAATGTAAAACTTCGTAACACAATTCTGTGCTACGACGTTGTACGGTCACAAACTTTGTGACCGCGAAGTCTCGGAGGGTTATCCAGGGATTAAACTTAAAAATTACGAAACTTAACGGCGTTGCTTAAAAACGAAAATAATGAGCGATATTAAAATTGTAAGTCCTCATTACATATTAATTAGTTAACTGTAAAATGATAGTCACTTTTGTTTTAGTTAACAAAACAACAAATCTGTGTCATCATTAATTAAATTAAGGCTTTTTTATGAAATTAACACGACAATGTATTAATTGTTCGTGCATTGGCGTCATGAAACTCTTACTTTTATCACAAACGTGGAATGATTATTTCCTCTGATGACCTAGGAATAGAGTCCTGATTCGTTTGACGGTTTCTTTCATTCCTGTAAACGCAGTGAATTTTCTAGAACACAAGTTATATTTGACTATCCCAAAAAGTGAGACATGTTAAGCTAACACTAGCCAAGCTAGCGGCTTAACTGTTGGATAATTAAAATTTAATGATATGCATATTTTAAACATTAATATAATCATACTATTACTAATGTTTAAAAGATGACGATAATTCATTAATATGAACAAGTACAAGTGTTTTTTCCCCATAGTTGTTTTAACAAAGCGTATAATAAATTACTTAATATGGTGATCTATGTTTAGCTCTTTTGTGAGATTAATAATAGATAATCAGAAATACGTTAAAACACTATTAAACAATATGGTTCTGGAAATAATAGTCTGTGATTTCTATTAAATGATAATATAATACTTGTAGGCAAAGCAATAAAGATGATTTACGGACAAATGCTCGGATTCGCACACCTACGTTCCATCTCTGCAAATTATTTAGTATTCAGCGAGACTGGGATGCTCTTTTCCTTATTACTATAACTATCACAAGCTAGGATTTTCTCCTGTGTTACGGGTATCGAAGATACAGGACGTAAAAAAGCAAACGCTACGGTCAGATGCGGTGGCATAAGTTGGTAGTCGAGGTCACTGTTAGACCTTCTGTTTTGTTCGAGCATAGCATCAAAATACAAAACTGAAATACAGTAACATTATGTGGTAAAAAGATACGGATATGAGACACCAGCACCCTATTGCATTTCTTTATCTCATCCGTAATATTAGTTTACACATCTCTTGAAAAGAAAAACTCATAGTACCCACATTATAGGACACATTATAGGTAGGACCTCTTGTGAGTCCGCGCGGGTAGGTACTACCGCCCTGCCTATTTCTGCCGTGAAGCTGTAATGCGTTTCGGTTTGAAGGGTGGGGCGGCCGTTGTAACTATACTTGATGTAACTATACTTGAGACCTTAGAACTTATATCTCAAGGTGGGTGGCGCAGCTGTAGATGTCTATGGGCTCTAATAACCACTTAACACCAGGTGGGCTGTGAGCTAGTCCACCCATCTAAGCAATAAAAAATAAATAATTTTTTTTATGAGGCATTAGATTCGATGTTTGAATATGGTACCTAACAAAAAACCTGGAAGGGTATTTCACAAATTAGTGCCCTTACCTTTTCCTTATTAGGTTTCTGACTTTCTTTTTCCAAACGAATATTAAAAATATGAAGATTCCAAGCCCGATATTCGATATGTCTATAAGAATCCAGTAGTAGTTAGATCCGCCGACTGCGAAGCCTATCACCTCGATTGTCCAATTCACACCCATAACGACAAACAATTTCAAGTATAAAGAATACCTGAAAATTTATAATATGCTGTTAATTTTTATTATCATAAATAAAGTATTTTAAAAGGGATTAAAAAAACTTTACTGTAGTAAAAAAAAACATCATAATAGTAGTGTTCAATATTATAATATAACTAGCGGACTCGACAGACATTGTCCTGTACACATGACTTAGATTCGAACATTTCAATATTTTTTAATAAAATATATATTTTTTTGTAGTGGACCGAATTATGACTCTAAACGATTCTCGAATCTACACGAACACACACACAAAAAAATCATCAAAATAGTTCCAACTATTTATTTAGGGGGAGTTCACGAACATACAAATGAACTGACGAATTTTATATATTAAGATATCATTCGTAAATTCCTTAAAAGCGCGCTCGAATATAAACTTAATAACAGTATGAAATGTTTGTAATATATAAATAATTTCAAACGTCCGCTTTTATGCAACAAAATAACAGTTTTTTAGCAAGATTAATGAATGTTCATAAAACGACTTGAAAAAATATAACACGCCTTAATATGAAAAGTTGAGGAAGAGAAAGATGAATATTTAATTTTCAATCTATCTCAAAAGCCACCAGGTAATATCGTTTAAATTTTGTTAGAAGACGTGGCGACCTCCAAAATAAATTTTCAAGATAAATTTATCCTATCATCGGTATCAAAAAAAACGGTTCTCACTAAAGCAGTTTAATTAATTTAATAAATAATTTTACGATTTCATCCCGAATCATAACTTTTGATTTCATTCCATGAAAATTCATCACAATTAATTTTATCCCGAATCTTTCCCTTCTAGAATTCTTTCCCGACTCGGAAAATGACATCATAAAAATTTGCCATATCGCACCTGCTGATCAAAAATTTAATTATAATTACAGCTCTCTTGTGTGTTATTCCACTTATTATTATTTGTCATGTACTAACGCTATATTTCCGTATAGATACGGGTAAATAAAAATATTATAAATAGTATAGATAAAAAGTAAATATTGTGATATTAGGCATTATATTACAATTACAATAATATAGGTATATAAAAATGAATTTCTGTTCGTTAGTCTCGCTAAAACTCGAGAACGGTTGGGCCGATTTGGCTAATTTTGGTCTTGAATTATTTGTGGAAGTCCAGAGAAGGTAAATAAAAAGTAGATAAATTTTGTTAGCTTAGGTCTTTTATTTATCGATTGAGGCACTACGAAGTCTGCCGGGTCAGCTAGTATTACAATAATTTTCCGATTACTAGCATCATTAATTATATAAGTAATTACAGTGGCTTAAATTAAAAACTAACCTTTGCTTATCTTTTTTCAATTTATCACTCCTCGAAGATTCAGATCCCTTTAAAATAGCTGTTTCTTGTCGGATAGATCTAATACGATACGCCGTCACGGAGAAAAGAATTACGTTTACAACAACTAAGGTAAGTACTGAAGGGTAGAAATACAGCAGTTCACTTTTGAAATCTGTGAGATTTAAGGAAATCATTATTAGTACTTGCTTCATTGGTATTCCAAATGACTTTCTTGCGTATCTAAAGCTTAAAGATCATAAATAAGGGTAGCTTCAAGAAATAAAGTCAACTAAACACACGGTAGGCAATATACTTTGGTAATACACTCGTATGTAGGCTTAGAGCATGAAAATGCGGGACTATATTTTATACTACTTCATCCCAACGGTTCAATAATGTATGAGGTATATGTAAGTACATACATACCGTATTCAGTAGCAAAATTATTGCTATTTTTTAATCTCCTACCGGAGATATAAAGTCGAAATCAATTGTAAACATACATAAACTAAAATCTATAATTTAAATATGTAATACATTTTACGTATCCTGATTATATTCATCATCTTCCTTCACTTCATTTGGAGTACAAGATGAAGAAGACAAGGTGAAGATCAACAGAATAATAAGAAATTATCCGAATTACAACTTTGTCGGAACAAACATAACTATATAAATCTCTATCTAATATTGAGTAGGTTTTATATAGCAATATTTAGTTATATTTATATTAGCCTGGCCCCATATCAACGTCTAGTTCACTACGACTGTGAAATAGATAAATGAAACAAAAGATATAAAATAAAATTTATAGTTTGAAGGGTGGGGGCCCTACACTATGAAACTGAAACTTAAAATTCGTATCTTAAGGTCGGTGGCAGCATTTATGTTATCGTTGTCCATGGTTTCCGGTAACTACTTGACATCAGGTGGGCCATGCGCTCATCCACTCATCTAAGCAATAAAAAAATAAAATAAATAAAAACATACTCACCAACAAACCAGCATTTTCTTTGACCGAATCCCGGGGTAATTAGATAACTTGGTATATTTTCGCTCAGCTGCATTATCATCGTGAAGGCTGTTAGCAAAGCTGGTACCCCCCAAGCGTAAATGCCGTAAATAGCAAACCTTCGCGTTTCACGGCGCTTGTTCATGCTACCACCACGATAACCGCTGTTGAAAACAAATAGTTTGTTACACGAATTGTTTTGTGGGATACTGTATTGAGTTTTAGATTCAAGATTACGAAATGTATTTAAGTAGCGTTGAAAATTGGAAATTGTTTAACCTAAACACATGATTAAACCATTTATTTGAGTGCTGTTATGGCTTCAAAAGACAAACGAGCGGTGAAATTTATTTTACAACTGCAATTTTGCGCGACATTTAAAAAAATATCTTTAAATATAAATACAATTAACAAACACTGCAATGCGGATGTCGGTACCAAGTTTTAATGCATTTTTATGTCGGAACGTGCACTCGTGTTACGGAATAAGCTATTTTTATATTTATTTTACATTCTATTGATAGTCTTAGTCTGAAAAATGAATAATTAAACTTCATCTTATATTGGTCTAGGACAAGTAAGAATTAAGTAGATTTTATTCTATTTGATACAATAACAAAAATGTATCGTGAGTAAGTAGGTACTTATAGAGGGTTGGTCGTAATTTTTAAACAATAAGCTGTTAACCGCGGCTTAATTCGCGTTAATGGTGAAAACCGATACAGATAATATTATGTAGTAATATTTTTTTTAGGACGGAAGATAGCCCTTGTGCTGTTTCCTTACAACGTGTATAGAAGATTTAATTTTAGTGAAATTAAATGAGTTCGGTTCGGTTGAGTTATTAAAACGTGAAAACGTAACAAACAAACTCCCTTTCGTATTTATAATACAGTATTAACAAAAAAATTACGTCAACAAATAGGAACGCGGCCGGAAAACCATTTACAATAAGCCACTGATTTACATAAGATTTACACAAGGGTATTAAAACACGCAATAATCCTATTAATTATGTTAATTCAGAGGGTAGGGCGGATGGCCAGCATTGTTTTTAATATTCGGACTGAACGATTATAATAACAGTGTAATAATATTTTATTTAAAAACTAAAGAACCACGCTTATATAGTAGGTTCAACCTCTAATAAAAATTTTTAATACTGCTGATACTGATTAAGTTGAGGGAAGTTAGAAAATTTCATCGGTTCTTGATGCATGTTCAAGTTAATCGGACGTCTTGGAGTCTGTGAAAATGACGTTCATAGATTCCCTTACATACAAACATACATACATACCAAGCTAATAAAAGCGTTATAATTAAGTATACAATATACTTCTATATAAAGAGGTCACTAATTGCGAGAAAAAAAATATCATCTTCTTTTTCTCCACCTTATCCCACTAGGTGGGGTCGGCACAGCTAATTTTTCTCTTCCATTCTCTTCTATCAGCCGTCATCTCAACACTCACTCTATCACTCTCATATCGTCATTCAAACACTTGATCCATGTCTTCTTCGGTCGAGCTTTTCCCCGAGCTTTTCTACTTACTACCATTTCCATACATCTCCTAGTCACATGCCTCTTCTCTCTACGCATCACATGTCCATACCATACTTAAAAAAATATAATGTTTTCTTGAATCGGCAACACAATTCGATCTTATGCCTCTCCTATCGTTATATAACGTCAGTGAATATCTGCTGTTTAGGATTAACATATTTGTTTGACTAAGGCGGATCATTCATTTGGCGTGATGTATTATGATAATTCTCTTAAATGAGTTTTTTTATCTATGTTTCACTACTACTATCTATTTTTCACAACCAGTTCTCAATCTTTTTTTGTCGCGGTACACTAACAAATTACAAAATTTGACAGGACGCAAAGTAAAAGATAAGTTTAAAAGTTTTACTCTAATACACTGTGTACAATAGTATGATAATTTTGAAAGTAAAATGCACACTAAAAATATGACGACACACAAAAGCACCGTGACACAATGGTTGAGAATCACTGCTACATTAGTGTCCTTTGACTGCTACATTAGTGCCCTTTTAATGGCATTAATTTCAGCTATTGGAATAGCACAGCAATTGGCCAGGTTAATTTTCTGATCCCAACAATTGGTGTGATTATGGAGTGTGGCAATATGGAGTGTGGCAATCTTCGACACAAAATAGATACAAACATTTTATCTCCTAATATAATATTTTATTTGTGAATTATTAGTTACTGGCCGATATGAAAATGATATTGTACAAAGAAGTTGATTTTAATATTAATTTGTGAATCTGTTCATTTCTATATTTAAAAGATGTAACTTAAATTTTAAAGAAACAACCCTATACTTCAATTTCTATATACCTCTAAAAAATTGCAGAATTTCAGCGCGTTGTATTACAAAATCACACAATATGATTACGCTGCTACATAGACATTTGTTCACAACACAAGCTTTGAATTTTTGCGAGAAAACATAGCATGTGTTTGAGCGGTCTCGATGACGATCAATATGAACTGTATGAGTTTCTTAATGATAGAAACAGTAAAATAATCAATAATTTAAATGAAAAAAAAAAAAATGTGTAGTGTTGTTGAAATGTAAGAATAAAGATAACGCAGGCGTGAAAATGCCGCGAAACCGAGATAAATCTCAAATATTAAGTGTATTATCTATGGTGACAAACGTACGTACAGCAGCTGTATCCAACACAATAGCAGTGTGAGCTACTAATTCTATTATCAAACCATCCGTTGTAAACCTAATGTTCCTACCTAAGCTAATTCGTATCTATGGTTCTAGCTTATTAGATGGGATACCCGTTAAACTTATATAATTTAAACTTCAATTAATGTTTCCAGTAGCTGCTCACCACCAGATAAAATTAATTTAATAATTGAGATACTTTTTATTTATTTTATTACTAAGCAGCTTGCCTATAATGAATACCGCCAATTATTTTGAGAAATATTTATTTATACTTTATGCACAAAACAAAACTTGTACACCGGCGGACTTAATGCCATGGGCATTCTCTTCCAGTTGACCATAGGGTGGTTCAGAGATAATGCATGGTAGGTGCATTAACAAAAGAATAACAAACAACAATTTCAAAACAAAAAAAAGAACAAACTCAAAACAAAAATCTTCCTTAAAATAACATCTCAGTATTATAGAATACACATAATGTTAAATAACTTCTAAGTCTCAATTGAATTGTATAACGACTATCCCGAACTTCAATCCGAACTGATGACATGACTGCAAGACTGGTTCACGATTGAAGACCTATTTACCAACATATCTACAATAATAGTTAATTTTGCGGGTTTGACTTTTATTACGCACAGTTATTCCGACATGGCGAAAATCATCCGTGAAAACGCGGTAAGTACGTATTTCAATTAAAAAAATTGGTACTATGTAGTTTACGGGGTGGAAACGCATCACTTGATACGAATACGCCAAGAGTCGTATCCTTTAGGCCACGACGACTTTAGAATACCTTTATACCTTTATAGATTAAATAAAAAAAATTGTCTTTGTTCACCGATTCGGGAACAATTTAAATTAGAAGTAAAATAAACGAATTAACACTGTAGTCGTTTTTAAATAGAATTTCAATATGTACAAAATAATACAATTGCGCATTTTACTGTAAGTCTTTCCGGATAACACATTGTAGTCTTTGTTATATAATTAATATCTATATAAACATTAAATTGAAAGATAATTCATACATGTGCCTAAAGTGCTTTGTCTTACCATTGCTGTTGTGAAGAACTCAGACTCCCAATTCTTCCACAAATGCATGCGTTAAAAACAAATACGCATTAAGTAAAACATTAATACATACATTTAATAAAAAAAAATACAATCCGGTATTTCTGTATATTGAAAAAAAGGAGTAAAAATAGATGATAATAAAACATAAGCCTGTGATTTTTTGGTTTTATTTTTTTATTCGAGCAAATTTCCGACACCTTTTTTATTTTTGTTGCTTTGTATTGCTTACATGCTTGGACGAGCTCAAGGCCCTCCTGGTGCTTGTGGCAAAAAATTCGATATTTCCTTTTAAGTAAAATATAGGCATTCGCTTCATTTAAATCGAATGTTTCAATCATCTACGCGATGTAAAGTGAAGCTGCCTGCGGATGGAACGCTAGTAAACCTTAACGGAATTGTAATGGCCAGTTTTTACTTTGCTGTCGATAGGTGCATACTATTGTAATTACGTGAATATATATCGACGCTTGAAAGGCAAACGTGACTAAGCGACAATGCGTGAACTTTACATTAGACTAATTTAAAGTTGAAATACCTGAAAAAAATTATATTTTAACGAATTTAGCTGTAGGATTGAAATGGTTTTAATAGACCTAGAAATATATATTTTTTGCGCATCGAATATGGTTATTGCCTATCATTTATGTACAAAGCAGTTATTGTCGCTTAGTCACGTTTGCCTTTCTAGCGTCGATATATACTTTAGCACTACAATACATTTCAAAATAATAAGGTAAATAGTAAAATGAGATTAGCGTTTGCAAAACCGATGCGTATGGCTTTATAACAAGCGTTATACAGGGTGTATTAGAATCGTTCTCGGAAAAGCAGTTGTTCTATAAAGTTTATTTTGTTCGTTGAACGCCAAGAAAAAAAATACATCACCAGCACAATTAAATAAAATAGTCGTTCTCATCTTGCACTATGCTAGTGATCCATAACTCGATACAAAAAAAAAAGTTCAACAAATTTTATTTCACTATATAGTTACATTTTTGTTTCACGCAATGTATCACAATTCAGAATAAACTGATTCGGAAGTTCAACGGCCTTGAATAAACGCGGAAGGCGTCTACATTACGAATTTGCATCATATTGCGGGGTCGCTAAATTTTTACATTCCAAAACTTTAGCTAGTAAATTTAATTTTTGATTTAATAGAACGATGTTTTTCGTTGTTACTACTATATTAGGGTCCTGTCCGTGTCATGTAGCCTGTGAGACCGCACTAGTTAGTACCGCCCCGCTGCCTATTTCAGCCGTGAAGTAGTAACGCGTTTAGGATTTAAGGATGGGGCAGACCTTGTACTATAAAAGCTGATACTTAGAAATCATATCTCAAGGAGGCTGGCGGCATTAACTTGGTTGTTGTATGGGCTCCGGTGACCACTTAATACCGGGACCGTGAGCTCGATCCATCGTAGTAATAAAAAAAATCAGACTAAAGCTCATTCCTGTTGTATAATAGCTTTGACAATGGCCTTTTTATTTTTATACATCTATGTACATATGTGTTTTTATATTATACTAGAGATCCCGCAGTAGTCGAAATTCGACTATAATTAATTGTAGTTGTAAGTTTGTACACTATTATGATTGTATTTTATACTTCTATAATCACAAATTTCGCCAAGACTACACTATAAAAATATTAACAAAGACAAACAATATTTAATTTATTTTCAATTTGACAACAGACGTCAAGAACAAAAGTTTGACAATAAATAGTATGCATGCGTGTGTGCGTCAAATACGTGGTATGTAGTGTGTGTAATGTTTTCTTTATTGATTTAATGTATCTTTTATGTATTATTTAAAAAAAATATTAGCATTGTGCACTTCTTCTCTATATTCTCTATAAGTGTGGAAAATTTCATACTCCTCCGTCCGCTCAATTTTCGTAAAAAGGGATACAAAGTTTTTGCTTCACGTATTAATATATAGATAACGGTGACTTAAAGGGGGAGATTTTGTCTAAGATGGGGTGGCGAGCTCACGGTCCATCAAGCATACGGTGAAGTTGTTACCGAAAAAATGAGACCAGTTTCTAGCCCTTCTAGATAAACAGATTGGGTGTCTAAATAACGAGAACACGTAATTACCTATATTATTCTAGTTGTATATCATTTTATTCAAACCTGAATTATTAATTTGATATACCGACATACGTTTCGTGCTAAGATTCATGTGTTTCAGAAATTGGTTAACTAAAGTAGTTACCTAGTGTAAAATATTTGTAGCCATTGTTGCATTGTTAAAACATTGTTATAACTGACAATCAAAATATTGTTGGGTATTCCTACGAATTGACAGAACAGTATAAACATTTTTAGCAAATAATATGAAAGCATCAAATAAATCGAATTAAATTAATTCCTTTACTTAATCATATACGAGTATGTAGTATTAAATTTAAATAGCTTCCAAAAAAATTTTTTTTCAACTTTTTATTGACAAACCTCACTACATGACTAAATTAAGAACTCGTACGTGACATAATCCATTAAATAGTTCATTCTTTGACCTCAATAATAGTCTAGCCACAACATTTGTACCGGTCGGCTAACAGTGCCGTGGTTTACAAAAATAGAATACAATGCGTTCATTTTCGCAAATAATTAGATTTATGAGTTGGTGCGCGGAGGATTTTGTTTATTCCAGTTTCAACTTTTAAACAACTTAGATGATCGACGTCTCAGATTAGATCAGATAAATTTCTTATTTCTATACAGTAGCTGGAAACTCAGAATATGTTTAAATACGTATATTCTTAGTGTAAACGTTGAGCGATAAATTAAGGTTAATTACGAAATTCATTCCGGACTATAAAAACAACAACCATGCTTGTATCCCTGTATGTGTTAGAGAGGTGTATCAACAAGACCGTCAAACAATTAGGCTGCGTTCACACCGCAGGTGACAGGCAAAGTGCCTAGTGGTTCTATGAGTGCTATGAATCATACTAACGACGAATTACGAAGACGGAAAGTCTTGGCACGTTGACTGTGCTTCGCTTATCGTCAGATAACATTTATTTTTACCCTAGATAAAAAAAATGGATGACCAATTGTTTGAGAAGCCATTCATGAAACCCTTTTTTTTCGAGAACTTTTTTTATTTCCAATCAAATTACGGCAATTACGGTTCATTATTTGCCCTAGCAAAATTACTAGCCTCCAAATAATTACACGAATATTTACTAGCAGAGGACGTGTCAGCGATATTAACATGCCTTATGCGGTGTGATCGCAGCGATACGCATCACAGTTTTCAATAAAATCATGCCATGTTCACCACAGACATCAACCTGACTATTGACGTGTGAGGACCTACAGTTTGGCGGTGTCATTCGCTGTGCAGGGCCTGGCGAACCTGCAACACGTCATTGTTGTTAGCACCGACTAGAAATCGTGATTAATCTCAAAAATGTTCAGTAGGATTATCGACCAATCATCATTTCGGCGTAGATAGGGAAAGTGTTAAGCGTCAGAAAACTGTTCGAAACTTATTGCTTCGAAACTTGCCCGTGTCTATACTCGTATGATAAATGGCTATAATTTATCATCTAAGATCCTAAAAGCAAACTAGTACATAGTCCCCATAATTCCTGAAACAGTTTTGATGTTATTTTTAATTGGCATTTACATTTGTAAATTATCTCTTGCATACTCGTAGATAGTGCGGGTATTATTAAATGTATAGGTAAATACTTCTAGGATGCGAGAATAAAACAATTTCAACAAACAATTTTGTTATTTTTTAGGCGCGAAATCATTTATGTACAAATAAATCGGAACAAAATTGACATAACGCGAGTTTTTTTAACCTTTCAGTCCTGGATAAATAGGCCTTGACCAAGTTTCGGATACGCCCAGTTACCCTACTTTACTTTAGGGGATGGGCCCTTACAAGGCCCTAATTGATCTCTATTAAAGCTGAAAGGTTATCATATTTCATTAATCTTACTTAAATTACACAGTCTCACATATTACTATACTCCATTTTTATTTTTGTTTATTATATTAGTAAGCATCTACTTTTCAATGCAGCATCGCCAGCAGGGAGCCGAAGAACCAGTACTATGGTAGCAACAACGCTATGACCGGTTTTAACCGAACGAAGTCTTGGAAGGCTGGACTTTTGCGAGTTCACCATCTCGCAGAAAGAGGCGATGGAGTAAGAGAGACAGAACGCTTTTCTCTTTGCACCCATGATCCCAGAACGGTGTAGAGTTTATGCCCAGTTTCAATGCGTATAGGAAACAGTCTCTCTCGGTGACGGTTCTACCGGCCAGAGCAATCAAGACCATAGAGTTGATTTTACAAAGCACTCGGTTGGCTATGTATCAGGCTCAGACTTGGCAGGCTCGTTCTGCCAGCAGGGTGGGTATCTTGCCGATCGTGAAGGGCGGCGCCGAATTATTTATGTCCACAATTCGGTCGGTCAGCCGTCCTTGGGTGGCTGGTTCCATTGTTAACCGCAGTCACCCCTTCTGCCTCTCCCAATTCTGTCCCGTACGGGATTAAGACGTTCGAGCGAAAGTGCAAGGGAGTCGCTTCGTTACTTCGAGAGTCCCACATGCGTATGCATCCCGAAGTAACAGACGCCCCTTAGGGTGCTTGTTTACCGGAGCGGAGCAAGGCAGCGGAGCGGAAAAACGGAGAAATATCGACCAATAAGATTGCACAAAATCATTTTGCAATCTTATGATTTTGATTTATATCTATATTTCTCCGTTTCTCCACTCCGCTCCGGTGGACAAGCACCCTTAGGCAAGGAGATTTCTTAGGAAATTCGGTCCGGGAACTATGAATATAACGAACCTGCTTTTAAAGTTAATATAAAAGAACTCTTAAGAGTCCGCACGGGCAGGTACCACCACCCCGCCTATTTCGGCCGTGAAGCAGTAATGCGTTTCGGTTTGAAGGGCAGGGCAGCCGTTGTAACTATACTGAGATCTTAGAACTAATATCTCAAGGTGGGTGGCGCATTTACGTTGTAGATGTCTATGGGCTCCAGTAACCACTTAACACCAGGTGGGCTGTGAGCTCGTCCACCCATCTAAGCAATAAAAAAACAAAAGAATAATATAGAATTTAAAAGGGAAAAAAGTGCAACAGATCTAAACTGCAAAATTTAGCTGAATATAAATCATTGATTTTAATAAACTCTTATCTTATCAGAACAGAACCAATTATATTTGTAATGTGGAAAATAAATAAATATTCTTCACTGTATAAATGCATAAACTGTATAAAAAAAAAGATAAATTCTGATGATATTTATAACAACTTCGACGCGTCACTTGAGACAGAAATCAACTGAGGCAGTCTGGGGCAAGATGAAGCTTTAGTGCTGACCACATCCCTTCACGTCAGTCTACTCCTACGTGATGTCGAACCGACGATCTTGGGCTTCCACTGGGTTTGCCGTTATAGTCATTTTGTACTTACTTTCCGGTTACAAATCTATGTAACAAGTGCCTACCCATCAGTGGAGTGTTTGTTCGTAAACAGAATAAACTAAGCTAATAAAATCCAAACGAAACTCAAACAGATACGGTTGTTTATTTAGGATCCGTAAACATCTATTTCATCCTACCTTTGCTGATAGCCTTGAGAGGCTATATCAGCTTCTCCTTGACGTGTAGGTGAGCTCACGGGGCTCAAACTGTAGTGTTACTAGCACTGGCCCTAGCAAGAGCAGTGCTTCTCAGAATCTACCACCGGATCGGAAACCCACTGAGAAGATCCGACGACAAACTCAGTGGGTTGTGTCTATGGGTTAATTCACTCGTCGAGCCCTTTGTCGCAAGCGAGGGGTTCGACGAGGATGGTGACCGGTGCTTGTGGTACCTAAAAGCACCGTTAATGGATCAGGCGGATTCGTAATAGCGTGTTTAGGGCAAGATATCTAATTAACTGTTTTTCGAATAGATAGTCAAAAGATAAACTCCAAAAAAAGTCAGCGCAAAACTTTCATTTAGTTCTAAGTTGAAAAAATATTTACCTCATCATCTGCATATCTACAAATACATGTAAGATATCAAGCCCAATCAAATTGCAATTAAAAATGTAATGAACATCAAAAACTAACTGCCTAACCAACTTTCAAAGCAACTACTCATATTGGTTCTAACAATAAGTCCTATTTAACTTATATCTATTTTTACTAAAAAAAAAACACCTAAAGCATAAGTGTTTCTTAAAAATCTATAAATTATTGAATCTATAATAAAACTGATAATATTGAATACAATACGATCATCATTTCACTATAGCATAACAAAAGGGAAACCATTCACCAATGGGCGCATGCAAGCGGTCGTAAATTTTATAATTACCTTGTGAACCATATTGCCTGTTGCCTTCTAACATAAAACACGTTTTAAAGCGGACATACTCTTCTTAATGGACTCTAAAACTTAATTAATATACATTGTGAAATGATACATGGATATAACGTAGATATAGTAAAAATTCGATAGTGTTAGAATCTTACGATCCCTTTTTTTAGTCAGTAATTGTCTATAATCAAAAAATCAAATATTTCAACCGGGCTGTGTATGCAAAAAGTAATATAACATAGTGAAGTTACACATTATTAACCAGCACAATAGATTTTTATGAGACAATTGAAACTATTCCTTAATATTGATACAACTGAATAATGAACGAGTAATACAATAATTACATATAGGTACATACGAAATGGGGTCAATTTCGAGGACTGTATCTAGTTAGTGTGTATGTGAAATTTTATTAATTATGTGTCAACTATGTCTATATAGGCCTATGTCCAGCAGTGGGCAGATAAAGGCTGATGATGATGATGATGATGATGTGTCACCTGTATTTTTTTTATAATTAGCGGTAAGGCCTCATAAATATTTCTTATACCTAATTTATCCCAAAACCATTCTGCGTCCCGTTAAGATGGATAGTTGCGATTTAAGTCCGGATTCTGAATAAGTTTTGGGTTCAAATTTCCTGACCTTACATGTCAAGGTGTGTAACAGCATTTTTGCCGTGGTATCTTGGGATTGATAAATGTGTAACCCCTAGTAGAACACAATTCTAATATTAGCATAGATTCCAAATGTAAGTTCAGTTTTCATACGTAGCTTTTGATTTCCTTAAATGTAACTAGTAGAAGAAAATCTTTAAGTTCACACGTCAAAACACACGCGTTAAACACATTGCCTAGATATGCTATGGACATACGTTGCCCTGATGGAAAAAGGACACTGTTGTAATGGACATCAACAATGACAAAGTCAAAACTGGGCTATACTGCTTACCGTACACATGATTAGTCGGCGTAAATATGTTGACAAATAGCAATTTTCAAAGATCAAAGTGGAGGTGAATCTTATAATTTTGAATATTTAATAATGGAATGATTATATTCCGAAAATTACCCAACAAAAACGTGACATGTTGTTTTGACAACTTATACGCCTCTGTTAGAATATAATGGTCTTCCCCTAAAGATTCGTTCTAAGAAAATATTTGACAATTACCTGAAAGTCCTCCATATATCGAAGCACATTACGTTTAGCCAGAAGAAAGTTGTTTGAAACGCGTAGTACACGAAAAAAGCTGAAACAATGAACGTTTATTAAAATACAGAACAAATAGATGCGGCGGTGAAAACGAGAAAAAAACCTGCCGAAGCCGATGGAGAGAAAGTGTGACACTTTAAATAGTTGCAATAGTTATATATCTTCTTCTTCTTCGTCGTTTCCTCATTACTGAGGGTCGTGACCACCTTGGTCCAGTTTTTGCACCAACTTCCTCCAATGTTGCCTGCACTCGGCCTGCTTAATGGCGCCCGGGACGCTGGTGTTTGTGGCCTCCTTGATAATGTCCGTCCACCGGGTTGGCAATCTTCCTCGACTTCTCTTTCCTTCCACGTAAGTATAGTTATATATACTTAGATGTAATCCTAAGATGTGTTATCGTAATTGTTTTTTATTATATATTATTTTTCTTCGACACATTTAAACGGCGAAAAAGATATTTTCTCATTCAGCGAGACCCATATTCCGACCTACTTACTTATACACTTACTATTTATAAAGTAGTCGAACTGAAGAGCTGAAAACCTGCCCAAGTAAACAAATCGTTCGTTTATAAATACGAAAATTCTGAGGCCGATATTGCAACTTGCTTTTTGAAAACGTGTTGACAACCAAACCAACAAACGGCTCGTTTCTCAGGATGAATGATTTTTTTCTTAAATCAATATTACATCAATAACATTTATGTTCGCGTTTATTGAGAAATATCGAATGGTTCGAAGACGTTTCAATGTTACCTCGGGCTATTTGTGATCTAAAAGTTCTAAAAGAATGAAAGTCAACAATTTAAACTTTTCTCACAATTTAAAGATATTGTTGATATTGTGTTAAACATCACAAAGATTTAAATCAATCATTATTATCCAAAAAAACATTAAAGACGGCTAAAAGTAGGTACTTCCATGAAAATAAACAGCATTTAATCATCATGATTGCATAACAAGGGTTCAATTTGTCAGTCATCAATTAATTTATGATGATAAATAGGTGGGCGGGCAAAGACTCAGCCAGAAGGAGACATTTTATTTCGCTTACAGATTATGGGGTAGAGTCTGCCGAGAAGAAACGCGGCACGGTCGCGGACTGATTTTATACGGGGGTGGAATGTTTTCCTAGAGTTCGCCGTGCAACCTAACTTATGAATCAGCTCGCTGAGTTTCTCGCCGGATCTTCTCAGCGGGTCGCGATTCCGATCCGGTAATAGATTCATCGCGAAGCAGCTGCTCTTGAGCTATTAGGTCTCCTTCGGAGGCGCTCGGGTAGCTGTTAGAAAATCCCACCCCTCCTGGCTGAGCCTTTGCTCGCCCACCTGTCCTGGTGAAACTGGAAAGGCCTCCGGGCCACCAGTAATCCTTCAATCATAAAAACAGGGTACAGTAAATGGTTTAAGGCAGAAATAGCGGTACCCAACCGTACGGGATCGTAATATGTTCCATCAACGTAAATATATGGCGCGGTAAATATATGCTATTCCAGGCCGAAACAATAAACTACTACGTAAAAGAGGTTTTTTTTTTTTGTAATTCTCCTTCTTTATAAGTCCTTGAGTATTGCTATTGGTGTGATGATAATATATCTATTCTGTCTGCGTCCTCTCTACTTCTGTTCGTTTGGGTTTGTGCTGTAAAAGGGATGTAAATCGGTACGCAAAAACCAGTCATACGTGATGTGGTAAGAAATGAAGTGGAACTCTACCTAGTGGAATAAGTACAAATGTAAATATTCATTTCAATTTGTAGCAATTCACCTACGAAGCAATGCAGTTAATTTAAAGTTCAATATCGTTGGCCCTAATTTCATTAGAATCGATTAAATAATTTGGAACGTACGGTTTTCTACTTATCAACAATTAAAATTTGATTTATTTTTAGACTTAGCTTCCTGCATACTAATTTCATATTGGGTAGGTATTTGGTTCAGACGAAGTATTTCTTTGGCACACGAATATCTCGTCGAACGTACGCAGTTCTGTAATTACAGTTTATTTTTAAGATTCGATAAATATGAAAAAAAAATTATGGGGGCTCGTAAATTTATCAAAGTTAATTGCTTCGCTTCTTTAGTTTAAGTTAATGCTTGTCTGTCGTTCACCATGTGCTCACAAACCATATCGAAGATGAATTGAATAACATTGTGAAATGTATCATCATCATCATCATCATCAGCCTTTATCTGTCCACTGCTGGAATGGATGAATTCGCGTAAATGTTTGGTAGTAAACCGGGGTGAGGTCGCACTGGTATGTACCACCATCCTTTTATGCCTATATTTGCTGTGAAGATCTCGTGCTTTCGGTTTGAAGGACGCCAAATCTATTAAACAATGTGACTGAGATTTTGACTTCATATGTGTAGGTCGGTGATTAAAGTCACGATGTGTGCCGCAAATAGATTCCGGTAACTAAATATGAGCGAGTGATTGGTGGGCTATTGTACCCGTCTAGTGCTAAAAATGAACAAATGCCCTTTGAATTACTAATTTCCGATTACATTTTTTTTTATTGCTTAGATGGGTGGACGAGCTCACAGCTCACTTGGCGTTAAGTGGTTACTGGAGCCCATAGACATCCACAACGTAAATGCGCCACCCACCTTGAGATGTAAGTTCAAAGGTCTCAGTATAGTTACAACGGCTGCCCCACCCTTCAAACCGAAACGCATTACTGCTTCACGGCAGAAATAGGCAGGGCGGTGGTACCCACCCGCGCGGACTCACAAGAGGTCCTACCACCAGTAAAAAAATTATGTTAGTATATGATAAAATATTTCATGAGGACTGCAGAATTTACGACTCACAATAAATATTTGGCGAATGTCGACATAAACCTTACAGATGTCAATGTCAGATGGCTACATATACGGGCAAAATAAAATACTCTAGAAAATAGGTGCTTTTAGGTAGGTACCTCAAGCATGGCTCGGCGTGTAAATTAACCCATAGACACAGTCCACTGAGTTTCTCGCCGGATCTTCTCAAAGGATCGCGTTTCCAATCCGATGATAGATTCTGTTAAGAACTGTTCATGCTAGGGCCAGTGTTATACTCAACACCTCCGGTTTGAAGCCCAAGAGCTCACCTACACGCTAGAGTAACCCTGAAATATCCTCTCAAGGGTATCAGCAAAGGTAGAAAAAAATATAGAAAATGAAATGGGGAAAATCTATGCCTTTATATTGTTAGAGACACGAGTCTGCGTATTTATAGTACGTAGCTAAACTAGATCATATTGACATAATTCGACTAATTTATTGATAAAAATCAATAAATACAATTCACTTTCCTAAGAACGAACGGAACTTCGAACAGTGAAAGTGTGTCACTTCTTTCATCTTGGTCGCGGTGTGACGTTTTTTATTTATTGTCTAAACACAATAAACAATCTTGACGGACACGTGGACCGCATTTAAAAAAATCTAATATTTACTGAATATAAGCCGTACCATACGCAATATTGTGAAATAAATGGAGAATGAGGAAAAACACATTACGCTTTTCATTACAAGATTCGTGGTTAGCGCATCTGTTTAGTTATATTGTTTTTTAAGCTGCTTACGATGCGTCGATTTGTGTCTTTATGAGTTTTATTAGTCGGTATAACATTTAAAATTCTATCCTTTCTGCTTCATAGAAGATAAAAGACAAATTTAAGTTTTGCATCTATAATCTTAAGAGTCTATCCAAAACTTGATTACGATAATTATTAAGTACTAGCTGACCCGGCAGACTTCGTAGTGCCTCAATCGATAAATAAAAGACACATCAAAGGAAAAACAAAATTGTTTGTTTTTTTATAATTCCGAGCTTTTTTATATTTTCTCACCTTTTAAACCTTCCCTGGACATCCACGAATAATTCAAGACCAAAATTAGCCAAATCGGTCTAGCCGTTCTCGAGTTTTAGCAAGACTAACGAACAGCAATTCATTTTTATATATATAGATTGGAAAAGGCGAATTAAGATTGCACTAAAATAAGCGCGAAATTGAACTGCAACTGTCTGTAATTGTCCACGGGTGTTGAAAATATTCTGCCTTAATCGATAAATAAAAGACACAAACCAAAGGAATCCGTCCGACGGGGGGACATCAAAGGGAAAACAAAATTGTTATATTTATTTAATTCCGAGAATTTTCATATGTATCTACCTTTTAAACCTTCTCTGGACTTCCACGAATGATTCAAGACCAAAATTAGCCAAATCGGTCCAGCCGTCGCGAGTTTTAGCGAGACTAACGAACAGCAATTCATTTATATATATATAAATAACGATTTACATAATGTTTTAGAGTCGATAAAACCAGTAGAAGTATTTTTACATCAAGACCAAGGATTTTTCAATTATGTTTCGATACGAATCTCAGGTCTCTACCAAAAAGCCTATTAACTCAAACAATAATAATAACTAGTGGGCGGTCAATTTTATGACCTAACGATATTTCATTTAGCAATTTGTTAAATTAAGTGGGCTATTTTAGATTATTCTTTTGCTTGATTCCTTTCGGTATAAATCGATCTTTTCTTAATATTATGTAACCGTTGGAAATTGTAAAATTTTACGATTAATATAATACGGTTAATCTGTATGTTGAATCATTATAATAATATGTACATAGAAGTACACTTACTTGAATTAAATTTGGCAATCTATGTAAGATAAGGACATAAATATTATGGTACAAGACCGACTAAATCAAACCTGCAACGGAAGATCCCTTAAACAAGTTAGTATTTTTATTTAGTTATTATTAGTATTTTTTCCTACCTGATTATAATTACCGTTGGCCTCGAGGGGCCATTCTGGTTTAATCGAATTGGTATGCGAGCTCATGGTCATGGGGCTCAGTCTGAGACTTTGCTAACAACGTCGTGGCCTAAAGTATGAGACGTCCCGGCGTTAGGTACCTCCCGCCGCGAGGTACGAATTTTTTTAATGAAATACGTAGGTAGGAAATAGTATAGGGTCCAGAAAGAATGAGATGTGACGCCTGAAATCGCGGTGCAAACCTAGTAATTAATAATTTTCCATTAGAAACACGAAAAACACGCCCTACGGGTACTTTTAATTAAATTAATTAGCATCACACATTCGAGCTTATATAAAAATAATTAATTTAATGGTAGCATGGATTTCCATTTTTATGCTATACCAGTGGACCGACAGACGTTTTTTTGTATACAAGTAGTAAATCCGAAAATCAGAAGTCGTTTTAAAAAACACAAAATCCAAAATTATTTTTGTAGTGGACCAAATTGTGTATCTAAACCATTCTCGAATCGACGTAAACCCAAAATTTTTTTATAACAATATCGTTTTTATTTTTTATTGCTTAGATGGGTAGACGAGCTCACAGCCCACCTGGTGATAAGTGGTTACTGGAGCCCATGGACATCTACAACGTAAATGCGCCACCCACCTTGAGATATAAGTTCTAAGATCTCAGTATAGTTACAACGGCTGCCCCACCCTTCAAACCGAAACACATTACTGCTTCACGGCAGAAATAGGCAGGGCGGTGGTACCTACCCGCGCGGACTCGCAAGAGGTCCTACCACCAGTAATCCAGCCGTTATTAAATTTATTGAGTAACAATTGCATCCAAATTAAAACGGTTCAAGTTTTTATAGAACCTTCGCGAATCATTCTCAGTTGCGACAACGAAAAACTCTCAGGAATGTACTACGTCAGAAAATCGAACGAATAAAATCCACATTTTTAGGTTTGTTTATCTGTTCAATGTGTTCTCCTCATAACGCTTAAACATAAACAATGTTGAAACTTGTTGTTAGCACTCGGATAGGTTTCAATATGCTACCATCATCGTGATAGATGGTACTTTTTAACCGACTTCAAAAAAGGAGGAGGTTCTCGATTCAATTGTATGGTTTTTTTTATGTTTGTTAACCTCACAACTTTTGACTGGCTAAATCGATGTTGTGTGATTCTTTTTTTATTAGAAAGCTGACGCTTCCCGTGTGGTCCCATTTCAATTTAGTCCAGTTCTGATAATGGTATCCATGAGAAAACCATACAAGTCTTAAATTTGCATTAAAAGTACGTGCGCGATAAATAGATGACTACCTCAATATCACGCCGACCGATTTCGATGATTATTGTTTTTAATTTGTTTTGGAATATCTTTTTTTTCCTATTTGAAGCATTTTTTTTGTTAAAGCATGTCTATTTACAATTATTATCTCTCAGGCTGTTTAACGAGAAAGAGTTTCAACAGAATTTTATGTTTCACTTTATAGACGGATGAAAAAACTTACCGCCCACGTGGAATTATGTGTTTAACATAGTCTATGAATATCACTACTCAATGCTGCCAACCACCGTGTCTATGTCTCAATCGAATAGTAATTACGTAAATCATACTTATTTTGCGAACTTCATTTTCAATACCGATATTTTTATTCTGATACTATTCCTTCACCGTGTAAGTCATTTACGAACATAAGTTAATTGTTGTTGCTGTCCTAAGGTACCCCGCTTTTACACAGGCCCTCACAAGCTGTCTCCACTTGACCCTGTCTTGCGCTTGCTCCTTGATATCACTTCTTAATGAGTTAATTAAGCATTATAATATAAATCTTATCACCACAGGATTCCCCGGGATTTAAGGCCCTTGTAATCGCAAAACTTGGTACGTGTGCTCCAAGAGTCTTACCTAACAGGCTACGAAATTACGAATATTCAAATACAAATTACATATCGACGCTTGAAAGGCAAACGTGACTAAGGGACAATAACTACTTTGTACATAAATGATAGGCAATAACCATATTCGATACGCAAAAAAGATATATTTCTAGGTCTATTAAAACCATTTCAATCCTACAGCTAAATTCGTTAAAAAAATTTTTTTTCAGGTATTTCAACTTTAAATTAGCCTAATGTAAAGTTCACGCATTATCGCTTAGTCACGTTTCAAGCGTCGAATTATGTATACTTTTCTTTTTGTTACTAGTTCATTAAACTTTTCAACTGTGTCATAAGGTAACCGTGCTAAGTTTGATTAATACTCACCAGACACAATGCATCCTGTCATATTGGCTCCGATTCTGCCAACGTGCAGCTTCAGGTACGAAAGGAAGGGGTAGCCGACGATTAATCCCGCGCAATACGCCATCAGACACATGCCGTGTAGGTTCCTCAGCTCAGGGATCATGGCGTATACCAGGAACGTAGCGAGGAGAAAAGGCACGGACAGGAGAAGACCTAAAATACCGTTGTTCGATATCAATGATCACGCTTATGGCATATTCTTAGGACTACAAGAACTAATAGACAGACACAAAATCAATAATCTATCTATATGTATAAAAATTAATTGCTGTTCGTTAGTCTCGCTAAAACTCGAGAACGGTTGGACCGATTTGGCTAATTTTGGTCTTGAATTATTTGTGAAAGTCCAGAGAAGGTAGATAAATATGAAAATGCACGGAATTAAATAAAAATAACAATTTTGTTTTCCCTTTGATGTGTCCCCCGTCGGACGGATTCCTTTTGTTTGTTTTAAGTTTATTTTATACAAAAGTTTAGGTCTTTTATTTATCGACTGAGGCACTACGAAGTCTGCCGGGTCAGCTAGTTGTGCAATAAATGAGTAATATGAAATTCTAACGGATTGATATTTTTCTTGAATTTTTTTATGTTTCCCGTAGGCAAACGATTCGGCCTACGTCGGCAATGTCACTGGATAAGGGGCTGCTTACCAATGAATACTCTTCGATAATTACTACCCATACGGATTATTTACTCGTTTAGTTATCAATTTGTTTAATTTGCGTCGGGGTAAAGTGTCTGATTAGTATATTATGACGATAAGATGTTTATATGTAAAAAATGATTATTTATTTTTTATGTGTACAATCGTATTATTATCATGATGTTATCGATATTTATATATTATATATAGGGTATATATCTATCGCTCAATACCTATCTATCTATCTATCTATCTATCAGCCCATGGACGTCCACTGCTGGACATAGGCCTCCCCCAAGCATATATATATATATATCGATCAATACACTGCGGTCAATTTTTTCTTAAGAAAATTCTTGTTCATGTGGCGGTTGTCTGAAAGATCGCCCATTGCGTATTTGTATTTACGGCTTATTAAATTTTATTTTGGTGCACAATAAAGTATACTCTACTTTAATATTGTAATACATAAATTCAGTAGTGAATTTGTTTGTTACATACACTTTTTCGGCTTACTCGATCGACCGTCATGAAACGTTGCCAGAAGTACAGAAAATAACAGAGAGTAGGTACATTTCATTATGAAAAAGGTCGAGTTTTGAAGGATTTTTTTTTTCTATAAAACTAAAATAAAAGCAAATTTATTATTTAACAATTTTCGTAATTAATAGCTAATAAATTAGCTTTTATTAACATATTCTACAAACGTTTTAAGACTAAAATACATTTTAAATTTTAACCCACTTTTATTTATTTATATAGACGCTAATCAGGCCTAATCACGCTAGAATAAAACTGTCACTAACTCTTTCAAAGACATCGATTGTTTAAATTAAGCACGCGGTATCTGTCATGCCTTGATGGTAAAGACCTTCCCTAGAATGTTAAAAATGACTGCATCAATTTTCATCACAATTTTTTAAATGGTTCGGGAACGCATAGAGGGCGAACGTAAAAACATTCACTTCTATTTAAATACAGCATAAATGTGAATAGCGGAATGTGATATTTGGCAATAAATTATATGTTTAAATAAAATTAAAAGATAATTAATAGTGGATAAGAGACATAAAAACTACAAAGTCGACCATAAACAATTAATTGTTGGCGAGCATCAAACACTCCGGACGGTCCGGACACTTTACGATTAGAATGACTGGCAGACTCAGAGCACCGTAATACTTTATTACCCATTAACTCGAACATCAACGAATAGGAATGAAAACAATTGATTAAATCTAATTAAATTTGGTGTGCTTTAATATTCTTGTAACAAAACATCATTTTGTTTGGTACTTTGATGAGCGTCCGAGCTCACAACCAAACAGATCTCTACCCGAAATTCTATACCTACGATAAAGGTGATAACAAGCAGTGTCGTTTATTTCAAAATCGCAAACTATCGGTGTAAAATAAATACTTTACGGGTCGATGAACTCGAGATCTCTTGTTTGCTGAGCGCGATGACGGTGTCTTAATAATAAAAAAAACCTTTACTAGTGGTAGGGCGTGTATGATCCATCGGTAAGTACCCTGTATATTTCTACCGAGATAGATTAACCTTTTTACTAGACAACTGAGACTTAGACTCATGTTTGTCAAGTGGCAACATTTACGTTTTTGAAGTCTGTGGGTTTAAGCAATAAAAACAATTCTGATCTTACCAACGGCATACGCGATGTAAAGCGTGTGGTTGTCGTCGCTGCTAACGCTGTCAGGGTAGCAGACGGCAGCCACCAGCGAGGACGCAACCGAATTGTTGTATATTGACATGTCCACGCAATACCGACTTGATGGATGCCATTGCGAACCGCCTTGGGCCACCTCGTACAGGGTTCCATTCTAAGAAAAAAAATAGGAAACCGAATTACTTATACAGTGCAACCTTAATGTAGGATTTGTAAGAATGGAACGTATGAAAAGAGTGTGAAACGGAGCGTCAAGATGCGAGTGAGAGAAAGCGGAATGAAAGGGAGAAGAAAATGACCACTGAAGTATGAAACCTAAAATGACAGGCAGAATGACAGAGAAAAGGAAGATGGCGAAGACGGTTAAAAAATGAGCAAGGCGTAATAAAAGTGTTAATTTATTTTTAAATTATTATTATAACAAAAGATTTTGGAACAGTGGAAGTTTTATTTTATGCGCTGCGATCCTATTTCTACATTAATATACCTACCAAACAAATCTCAATATGACGACGTTTAACAAATTCTTCGTTATCCCCTTGAATTGTCCATAAGAGTTAACGTAAAGGTATAATATCCTTTACATTGCAAATATTGCAAAAAACCTCTTTATAACGAATTTTCAACTATCAAAAAAAAATGTATTTTTTTTATTTATTGCTTACATAGATAGACGAGCTCACAGCCTACAGCCACAGATGACGTCAAGCCGTTACACAAATCATTTCGTACATTTTTGGAAATCTCGATGAAAACGCTTGACGACATACAAAAAAAAGCTTTTGGAAGCGCATAGACGCTCACTGCTGGGCATAGACTTCCCGAAAATCCACCATAACGATCGGTCTTTAATTTTTTTTTTATTGCTTAGATGGGTGGACGAGTTCACAGCCCATCTGGTGTTAAGTGGTTACTGGAGACCATAGACATCTACAACGCAAATGCGCCACCCACCTTGAGATATAAGTTCTAAGGACTCAGTATAGTCACAACGGCTGCCCGACCCTTCAAGCCGAAACGGCAGAAATAGGCGGGGTGGTGGTACCTACCCGTGCGGACTCATAAGAGGTCCTACCACCAGTGATTACGCAAATTATAATTTTGCGGGTTTTGATTTTTATTACACGATGTTATTCCTTCACCGTGGAAATTAATCGTGAACATTTGTTAAGTACGTATTTCATCAGAAAAATTGGTACTTGCCTGCGGTATTCGGACACCGGTGCATCTCTATATACGAATGCACCGGACGTCTTATCCTTTAGGCCACGACGACTTAGAAGTCTTACGACTTAGTGCTGAAGGACAAAAGGGAATGCAATGTTGCTGACGAGGATGTCGAAGACAGAGCAAAGTGGAGGAGTAAAGTAAGGCAGCTGAGCCCACCACCATGTGGGATAAATTGCTGGGAAGAGAGAGAGATAGATAGTTTAAAGATATGATAGAATTCACGTGGTGTCTTTAGCATCGCTAACCAATTAACGCCGTGTTTGTACACTGGCGACGACTTTCACTCATGCAAAAAAAAAGTTGTCTAAAGGATAAGATGGTTGTTTTATTGGCAGCATATTCAAATAATGTAGACTGGCTAATTTTTTTGAAGTGAAACTTCTTTATCGGCGTTGGAAAAAAATTTACCGTCACATTTTTCGGTTACGCGTCACATTTTTCCGTTACGCGCCATCTTTTTCTTCACCATTCATTGTTGCCGTACACAAGTGAAGGTGCCTCTTTACTCGGTAACAATAATTATAAAATACCGATGATTTTAAGTGGAGATTTTAATGTAAATTTTGCATCGGAAAATTCTTTGAAGCTAGTTGAATTTCTGAAAGATAAATTGAATTTATCCATGAAAAACAGTCCTCAAACGTCAACAACAAGATCTGGCACTACAATTGATGGAGTTTTTACTCGGTCACTAAATTTCGTGGAATGTAAACCATATATTTCATATTTCAGTTACCATAAGCCATTAATTACAAAAATATATAATGACAATGACAATGATAGTAATAATTCTATTACAATTAATGAAATGCTGTAATAATCTTAGTAGCAAAAAGGTAAAGTGAAATAATTGTATTATTTGTATTCATGTCTATGATAATAAAATCCTTTTGTTTAAACTTTATCTAATTTAACTTTATTTAACCAATTTCTAGAAAGTTGCATGTAGATCATTTTTCGAAAAATAAGGCCATAAACAAGTTTCACTTCTTACGTGTGTACACTAGTACACGCACACATTTTTTATTTCATGAAACTTCCACGATGAAGAAAAAACATTTACTTAGTATCTTATTGGCCAATCTTTTCTGAAAAACAATTTAAAAATATATATTTAAGCACCCGTGTTTAATAAGTTTCTACTAGACTAGATTACGGTGAGAGCTATAGTAGATATGTATTTGATTTTAAAACAACATTTTATTGTTCAGTTATAAAATGTAGGTATCAAAACCATAAAAATAAGATGTCGGTCGCCCGCAAAAGAACGATGTTTTAGCAAAGCATAAAGCCGAATGTTATAAGTTTCATAAAAATAAAGAATTCATAAACATCAATAAACTGAGATTACGACTACCTACAGTTTTATGTAATCAATGACTGAAAAATTGTTTCATTGTTATTTTAGGCGTATTCGCCAAACTACGCAAAGCATTCACTTTTTTTCCCCACCTAAGCTGATGGTCTAGAGAGACCATATCAGCGTAACCTTAAGTAGTAGGTGAGGTCACGGGGCTCAAACCTGACGACGTTGCTAACACGAAATCTAGCAAGAGCCGTGCTTCGCAGAATCTACCACAAGATCGGAAACGCAACCCACTGAGAAGATCCGGCGAGAAACTCAGTGGGCTGTGTCTGTGGGTTAATTTACTCGTCGAGCCCTTCGTCGCCAGCGACGGATTCGACGAGAACGATGAACGGTGCTTGAGGTTCCTAAAAGCACCGTTTGTGGATCGGGAGGATCCGAAATAACGTGTTGTGGGTGACATCGACTGCTTTCCATTCTATCCGCAGGATCGGGAATGTAGTTACCGGAGCATCCACGAAATCTATGTCGCAACACGGTTTGATACAAAGCGCGCGAGCGACACATATTTCTTGGACTTAATGTCGCGATACCGATAGCGGATATGCATGAGTGAAGGTGAGTACTCGCCATCACATGAATCACACATTGTTAAGTAAGCAATAAATTAAAATGAAAAAATAAAAAATTAAAACCGTGTGTCTTTTGTCAAAAATGTATTTTCGCAGACAGTCAATTTCAAACTGTTGATCGAAAATTTCAAAGATCGAAAATAGTAGTAATTTAGTACCTACGAGTATTAGTTACAACGTATTAGACAATAAAAGGGAATTAGTTTATTTTATGATGCAATATATTTATCATTTCTTGAGAAACGGCTAAAACTTTTATATCGTACCTTTGAATTTATGTTCAGAAATGTCTACGCCTCTACCACGTCTGTTTCTCATTATGAGAAAACTTTCTAAAGTTTACGTTAAGCTTAGAAGTTTTATTTTTGCTTCTAAGAGATTATATTTACTTCTATAATAATTTTACTCTAGAAAAAGTGGCAGGTAGTCCGATTAGGTAAACCCAACTTCGAGAGAGAGGTCAGTAGGCAGATGAATCTAACTCGGCTGGTCAACGATCGGTAAATTAAAAAATGTGTTCTCGTCCAAAATCTCTCAGTGTCTGAAGACAAAGGTGTACAACCAATGTGTGCTATTAGTAATAACTTACGGTTCTGAGACGTGGTGTTTCACAAGGGATCTATTTATGGGGGAGCTATGCTTCACAAGTGAGTTATGGAGCGGGCTATACTTGGTATTTCTCTACGAGATCGAACCAAACATGAGGAGATCCTTAGAAGAACCAAAGTTGCTGACATAGCCCGTAGGATTAGTAAGCTGAAGTGGCAGTGGGCAGGTCACATAGCGCGAAGATCGGACGGCCCATACGGCAGAAAGATCCTCGAATGGAGACCACGTACTGGCAAGCGCAGTGTGGGACGGTAACCTACCAGATGGACCGACGACCCGGTGAAAATCGCTGGGTCACGTTGGATGTAGGTGGCAACAGACCGGCCGCACTGGACATCAGTTGGAGAGGCCTATGTTCAGCAGTGGACAGTAGACAGGCTGAGATGAGATGATGACTAATCGTTCCCCTTGCATTCGATGCAGTATTTCTTTCCTACTTACCATGGCCTATATGTATTACTATTTAACTGTTTCCCCACCTTCCTATTTTGAATACAGGTCTGGTTTTGAATATTCACAGAATTTTTCCACCTTTCGATATATTTTTGCCGCGAAACAATCGCCTACTACGATTTAAATAAGCCACTAACATTCCAACCTCTTATCTCAAACTGGGCGGCGGCATTCTGTCCTTACTCGCCTCAACACCACAGAAGCTCTGAACTCCTTTACACTACCAATGTAGTACATTAATAATAAATCAAAATAGATGTAGGTCCACGGACTGGTATACTATTTAGTAGTAGTATAGGGATTGCCGCGAAGTATATATCGGTTAAATTGTATGAGCCGAAAACGCGACGTTACGAATAAATCATGATAAATATTTAAAAAGGTTTTCAAAACTTGCACTAATATAATGCAATATAGGGGTTCCAATCCTGATCGTCTCACAGCGCCATAGTTTTACGTGAATCAGTTTAAGACTTAAAAATATTAGAAGAACGCAGACCCATATCGGTGCGAAGAGTGTAAAAATTTAAGTTCTGAATCAAATAGCTTTGGGTATTGACTTCAAATAGGGTTTGGATGGAGTGAAGTGTAGTGAGAGCGGTAAGTTTTGCATGCAGAGTCATCATAGATACGGTGATACATTTTGTTTACTTTAGTCCGCAATCATTTACGAAAAGAATGCTTAAATGACAAGTTGAAATCTACATGATTAATTGGGCTTAATATAACTACTTCCAGAAGATAACTGAAGACACAAATTCTTATTCAATTTCTGACATTCCGAATACTACAGTTTCACTACAATCTATGATCACACAGGAAGACGTACCTACAGATATTTGTGTTTTTTCTAGGGTTATTTACTCAGAGGAAAAAACGAGAAATCTTCCATCCCAGGATTATATAGGGCCGATGTTTTGGCATCTTTTGAACCTGGACGGATAGGTATCTTTACTTCGATAAGGCAATGCGTCATGGTAATCGCCTTATTGTTGCCGCCGCTAACTACTCCCCGAATTCTGATCACGCAGGAGCCAGTCACCGTCGTCGCCCTAGACACGTCCTTACGGATCCATCGGATCCAATAACCCTTGCATTAGACGCATTCCGCTCTAACACTAGGAGTAGAGACCCCGGTAACTGTACTCGTCGAACTCGGCAAAGAGTTCGACGTGCAACCTAATCTAAGCATCAGCCCGTTGAGATTCTCGCGGGATCTTCTCAGCGGGTCGCGATTCCGATCCGGTAATAGATTCATTCGCGAAGCAGCTACTCTTGAGTTGTTAGATCTCATTTGAAGGTGCTCGAGTAGCTTTTAGCAAATCCCGCCCCTTCTGGCTGAGCCCTTGTTCGCCCACCTGTCCTTGTGAAACTGGAAAAGGCTCAGGGCCACCAGTAAACTCTCAATCATAAAAAAAACGATAGGTACCTACTTATTTCTGCCGCGAAGCAATAAAGCAATATAAACGCAAGCAATTGACCAACGACGCCTCTAAAAAGCATATCGACTATACGTAGTAAGTATTCAAATGTTAATCGGGTCGTTATCCCATTATGATGGGGCCATCATCGTTTTATTAGAGTAGTTATTAAATATGTTAAGACATTAAGCCCCTCCTTCAGCCGAAAAAGGGGCCGGTAAAATAACGTAGATATTTAATACGTTTAATGAGTATAATATTTCAATAAATTTACTAAGCCACGAATATTCATGTTTCGCTCTCAATTATTCAGGTAACATTCCGGATCGAATGAGCCTGAAACATTAATTTATCGAAATATAAAGTCATAAGCTATGCTAACGCGGATAGTTTGCCGTGAATACAATATGTACGTACCACATTTTTTGGAGCACGGCTGAAAAAACAACGTCTAAAGTGTTAGCTCGTTTCAAGGTAAAATAATATCAACAAAATCCTTGTTATGATGAGATGTGACCAACTGCACAATATGTTCCAGCGTATTTGTGTCTTTGTTATGTTATTTAAATGTTGGTCATCACACGAACAGCGCTAGGACAGTATGGTATTATTAATTTGGTACATTACTTCCCGCGGTATCCACCTTAATATTTATGAATATATTAAAACAGAATAAAATCTGGTTAAGTTCTTACTGTTAGGCAAAAGGCGCTTTTGAAAAGACATGGCAACTTTTTTTTTCAATACCTAACCGTAACTTATGTAGGTATTACAGCTATGCGCGGTTTGGTAGGTGAGCTCACGGGGCTCTTCCTAACACTGACCCTAGCAAGCGCAATGCTTCGCGGAATCTATCACCGGAGCGAAATCTCGACTCACTAGGTAGACCTGGCGAAAAACGCTTTAGCCGTTTTTGTGACGAGAAATTGAAGTTGAAAAAAAAGTCTCTAAAAAAATTTATTACCGATATCCTACAATACTTTTTATGTGTGTTCGTTGTTGACGCAAAGTTCCTTAAGCCGTTTTGCGCTAGAATTTGACTGGTAAAAATTGTCACGTTATTATAGAGATATACTATACAATTTACTCTCAATAGAGAATTATGAAATTAGAGAGTGCGTGCGCGTATCGAAATTCAAGCAGTAAAGATTGTACGCAGTGGCGCGTATTACATGTAATTTACATTTCACTATTTTATATATAACCAAAGGAGCCTTGCTCGATGTTTTTTTTGTTGTTTATAAATTGTGTTTTTTAGAAATTATATTAAAATACGAATTACATATCGGATATTATATTATTTTCTATCAATAAAAAAAAGTATGTTTGAGTTGGTTATCGATAAAGTTGATTATTGAAAACATGAATAAAACAACTTTTTCTGAAAATAAATCGTAGTTAGACCTATTTCCCCCGCCCCCGAAATCCCCTGTATACTAAATATTATGAAAATCGTTGGAGCCGTTTCCGAGATTCAGATTATATATATATTTATATACAAGAATTGCTCGTTTAAAGATATAAGATAAGATAAATAATAAACGAATATTCTTCCGGAAATAAGGTATCAATAATTCGTACACAAAATATTAAATTTCACGTTTTGATTAAGAATATCTTTTTGATAATAAGCAACGTCATTTGTGGAGGAGCATCTTTCGTTCGTATACATTTTTACTGGTGGTAGGACCTCTTGTGAGTCCGCACGGGTAGGTACCACCGCCCTGCCTATTTATTCCGCGAAGTAGTAATGCATGTCAGATTGAAGGCTGTAGCAGTCGTTGTAACTATACTGAGACTTAGAACTCATATCTCAAGATGGATGGCGGCATTTACGTTGTAGATGTCTATGGACTCCGGTAACCACTTAACACCAGATGGGCTGTGAGCTCGTCTACCCATCTAAGAAAAAGAAGAAAAAAACACCCACACGGCGCAAAATCTTCCCTTGGCTTTGACAAACACGAACAAAAATTTTTCCTATGCTATATCATAAAATATTGGGATGTTTCGGCAATTATAATATAAAATAATATCTAACACGGACGAAGTCAAGGTCAATTAGTATTATTATTTTTATGTAACGTATACCTATCTAATATTAATATTTCGTGCGGCTTTGTCTACGAATTTGATTCAATCGTTATAATATTACTATTATAACGATTGAAGAACGATATCACAATCTGACAGCTGAATAGCTGATGGTGACCGGCAACGGAGAGGGTAAACGTCCCAGAGGACGTACTTAGTCCCACGAAATGGTCGGACCAGATTCGATCTTCTCTGAATACGAAGTTCCACGAGGACCTTCACGAAGCCTAGGATCGCGGCAGATGGAGGGAAATCGTACGTGAGGAAATGATGCAGCGTCACGACCCTCAATAATGGGGGAAGCGACGCGAGGAAGAGGACAGGAAGATACTGTCGAGCGACTGATTTTTGATGCGAAGCACTGTGTTTCTGTTTGAAGGGTGGGGAAGCGTGAAAGGGAAACATGTCTTATCGGATCCCCCGGATTCATTCTCGGTGCTTTTAAGCCTCTCAAGCACCGGTCACCGTCCTCGTCGAACTCGAGTGAACTAACCCATAGACACAGTCCACTGAGTTTCTCGCCGGATCTTCTCACTGGGTCGCGATTCCGATCCGGTGGTAGACTCTGCGAAGCACTTCTCTTGCTAGAGCTAGTGTTAGCAAATCCTCTCAGGTTGAGCCTGTGACCTCACTCTAGCTCACTCGAGCCTACCTAACCGTCCAGGCGTAGCTGGAATACCCCCTTAGGCTACCAGCGAGTAGGTATCGTTCTCATCGAACCCGTCGCTTGCGACGAAGGGCTCGACGAGTAAATTAACCCACAGACACAGCCCACCGACTTTCTCGCCGGACCTTCTCAGTGGGTCGCGTTTCCGATCCGGTGGTAGATTCTGCGAAGCACGGCTCTTGCTAGGGTTCGTGTTAGCAACGCCGTCAGGTTTGAGCCCCGTGAGCTCACCTACTAGTTAGCTACGCTGAAATAGCCTCTCAAAGCTCTCGGCTTAGGTAGGAAAAAAAAGTAGGGAAAAAGGAAAGAAAAAAAAGCACGCTCTACCACTAGTAAAATGGTATTTTGTTCGATTTTCGCGAATCGTAGACATAATTAAAACTATAATACTTTTACAGTATTCCGAGTGACGGACGTCATCCTTGAAAAATTTATTGGAAAAGTAGAAAATAATAGAATGACACTAAAAACGCAAGATTAAACCGTAAAAGTGTTTTAATTGTCCCATTCAAATGATGATTTACCTTATTATTATACCTTTTCATTTCCTGTTTGGTCATTAATAACTTTGAAAACCATCTACAAAAACGAATTTGTAAGTCATTAGTCATTTTACATCATTCACGTGACTAAGCAAGTAATTTTCGAAATTAATTCAGACAAACCGCAAAGTACATTAAATTTTCCTTGTGATTGAAACCTACTTACAAGTTTAATGAAAACGTGCCTATAGTTAATTGGAGGAAGACCAAAATTTATTTTGACTGCCGTCTGAAGCATCTGGGAGATGAAAGGTGTACCCGTTGTTAGAAATAGGCCGGATAGTGCTACCTTCCCTTATAGACTATCTATACATTCTACCATCAGTAAAGATGTCTAGTCTGGATTTCTTTGGAATCGCATACAAATTACCCTAATAATTGAAGCTGTTGTAGGGCAAAGAGAGTATTTCTGCCGTGAAGCAGTAATGCGTTTCGGTTTGAAGGGTGGGGCAGCCGTTGTAACTATATTTGAGACCTTAGAACTTGTATCTCAAAGTGGGTGGCGCATTTACGTTGTGGATGTCTATGGGCTCCAGTAACCACTTAACACCAGGTGGGCTGTGAGCTCGTCCACCCATCTAAGCAATTAAAAAAAAAATTAATATTTCCACCAGCTATTTTTTTGCATAATTTCTGAACGCTTCCGTATTCGGTCATTATTTGTTAGTCTGGCAACATTGATGAATGTTATGAAATAAATTAATTTTTTTTCCATAAGCTATTCAAAATGGTGTCCTAAACGTTTTTTGGATAAATATTTCCCAGATCGTTATATCATATAAAAAGTTAATATTAACCCTAAATACAACATCAGGATTTACACCTGTGTTTTATGATTTACCTACATCTGATTTAAGTATTTATATCTACATGTACGAGGGGTGTTCGATAATTAATGATAATGCGATATATTTTCCATCGAAAGAAAAAAAAACTGAAAAAAGAACCGTTTACTTACATTACTTATAGAGAAACTCATAGATACTGACAGGCATATGATATAATAATAGTGAAAAACAATCACATCTTTTTGTTTTTTTTTTATATATATATATAGATCATTTATATGCGTTGTCAGAACGTGTTCTTAAAAATGGATAAAATTAAAATTCACGTGGCCACAAACATCTCTACTTGAATAATTTTACTACGGAGCTAATAAATCAAGACTTTACAAAAACATTAAGTGTTCATGCTCCTCCATATTTTATGGTTGCGCGTTGGTGTGCTGGGTTTATACGAGTAAGAACTTCCATTAACGACGACCTCCGCACAAGACGCCCTACATTAGTACTAACTCAAGAAATGATTAGAAAAGTTGAAAATATTGTCTTGGCGGATTGTCGTTATACTGTTTGTTTTATAGCTGACAAAATGAGAATTTCTATAGGAATTGTCCGTTTTCCACACACAACAGTTTGGGTTTGTTGTGTATAAATAAGTGTTAGCGCACTGGGTATCCAGAATGCTTTCTGACGCGCAGAAATAAACGAGAATGAGAATTTCAAAAAGCTTAGGTTTGTTACAACAAAATCTAGACCGATTTTTGGCTCTATTCATTACTATACATGACATATTATGACACGAAAACAAAAAAAAAACAGTTCTTGGAAGATACCGTCGTCTCCAAATCCGAAGAAATTTAAGGCGATTCCGTCCGCGGGTGATTAAGATCATGGGCTATTTTTTCTGGAACAGCCAACAGGTGGTAACGATCAAATATCTTAATCTTGGAGCCACTATTACATAGAGACCATGCAGTGTGTGCTTAGTGCGAGTTTTTTAACATTCTCGTTAGCGTAAAAGTTCGCTCATATTTGTATGGAATGGGATCGTTTGCCTACGTTTGCCGTTAGGGGCGCTGTTCCAACTGCATACAAAATTGGGTTAACTTTTACGCTATCGAGAACGTTAAAAAACTCGCTCTAAACACACAGGACAAATTACAAAGTTGCGAGAGGAAATACGCAAGAAACGGCGGGGCAAACTCCAGAAACGCCCCCGCACACAAGTCCAGATTTGCGATGGCTACCATCCAAGAAGCTACCTTCGAATTGATGGAACATCCTCCGTATACACCGAACCTAGCTTCTAGAGATTTCTACCTATTTTCGCCGTTAAAGAAACATCTCAGGGGCCATAAATTTGAAGATGGTGCAGTAGTCCACAGCGCGGCGGTACGCGATTTTTTATGGGATCAGGAAGAAGATTTTTTTAAAAAGGGAATTTTAGCTCTAGGAAAAAGATAAAGTGAATAAACCTGAAAGGTCAAAAAATAAAATAACATTTAATAAAACATAATTGCGTCATACTTATTACCATTTTTTATTGAAAAACCCTAGTATATGCAGATATTTTATGTGTGTGTGTAACGAAAAACAAATAATGTGATTACATCGTAACACATTTATTATTATCTGATAAACAGCCACGCTTAATGGGTGTCCTCATCACAAAACTCGTTAAACCTCAATTATTTTTATCAATCGTCCAAGCCCATGGACTTTATCGCATAACCGACACGATAGCATACAAAAGAGTCCGTGGCCTATTAGGTAAAGCGTCCGGTGTGGTTACCTATAGTAGTTACGCAACTATCTTGTCATCGAAATACTGTGGCAAATACCAAATCTTTGAATTAAAATACATTGATAATTGACTGGTCTCCACGAGTTACAGCTACGATCCAACTTGTGTAGGTATAGGTTATTCAATATTCAGTATTGTGAGCCCGTGCAAATGATCACAATGCGTTTCCATTCTTTCGAGAATTTCCAATCTTTCACCAAACGAGGTTTGCAGAGAACCTCAGTGGTAGGCAGCAGGTATTATCTGTTCGTCAGCCTAAATGGACGACAAAAAAGGCGCGTTCGATTTACTTTGGCTTCCGATCCCAAGGTAATCATTATTGATAACCGTTATGGCGATGTGATTGAGTTTAGATTAGACTAGCCGTACTCGCCCGCTTTGCTGGGTATTTAAAATTAGCATTATTATTTATTGTCATTGTTATTAGGGAGTCCAACACTCATATACCTAAATATTAGCCTATCCATTAAGTACATGTATTTTCTACATGGTTACCAAGTTTCAAGTCAATCGGATGCATGGTTCAGTAGTTATAACATCCTTAAAAACCACTGTAGATTTATATAGTATAGATTTAGATTCAGATCACATTTCGGGTGATTGTATTCACATTGTGATGACCATGAGCTCCGACAGCTACTCGTGACCTTTTTCGTCTTTGTTTATTAATTTCTTACTAATAAAACCACGATCGTCATATACCATAAACAATATAAATGTTATACACAGATAAGAGGCTGCTGTAGGCCTAACAAACCCCTTTTTAACAAGGAAATTATCATAGCGTTGCCGAGTAAAGGCGGAGGAATATAGTAACGGTTCCTTAGCTGGGCATTGTGAATGGGATGTAAATTGCTCGGACGATTGGTGCGTTCATAAAACGAAAATGATGATGAAGATGAGATCATCCCTAACAATGCAAACTACCAAGAGAAATATTGACGCTCAGAAATTTTTGAAAAATCAGACTCCATGAACCATAAACGAAGAATTCAAATTGAAACTAGTAATTTCAACTATTAGCGTTGTTGAAACTATAATTGATGAATTTTAAAACATCTTATCTCTATCCCGTTTAGAATATAGCTTACAAGAAAAATCCCTAAATAATCAAACGAATTCTGGATTCTTCTATGATTATGAATTTTTTTCTTTATATTTTCATTAACAAATTTTCATTCTAAATATCCAAAAAAAGAAGCAATAAATAGTAAACAGTATACAACAAACATTCCATTTCGTACTTTGTTACCAACTTCCTACTTTGTTACTAAGGCAACAAAAGTTTTTTTTCCATACAAAATTCTTCATAGTTTGTTCAAAATACAGAGTTCAGTATGACTCTTTTCTAATCAGAATCTAAAGCAAAGGTAGGCGATAATAAAACGTATCTTAAAATACTTTCACATTTTTCTTTACATTAAATAATTACTTTTTGCAACCTTTTCGGCATTAACTCTCCGAAAACATTACCACAACAAAATAGATAGACACACAATTAAATCTGAAATGAACATTTATTATTAAATTAATACTAAGTCTCAAGTAAATGTAAGTAAGTAAGTAAGTCTCCCATTAATTGGGTTCTGGTAATAGCATTCATTCTGGCGCATATTAATTGATTTTGCCCTTAAGATCCAATATTTTGATCTGAGATAACATAGCATTAACTGAACCCCTCCATGTAGTCAAATCAAATCAAATCAAATGAATTGTAATTTTTCCGGTTAACCGAGTCACAGACATAATTAAAACTACTTTTAGTTTAATATTTATGGTAATTTTATTATTTACCACGTTTCGAATACTGTACAGTTTTCGTGGTCACGAATGACTAAAGTATAATGACCATTAATAGCGCTAGATTAAGCCGTAAAAGTAATTTTAATTATTAAATCACTATTATACCATTGTGTATTGAAGCGAACATCTAATCGTGGGCCGCGAGTAGGTATTACTCGTAGACATTAAAAATGCGTCACAATGCTGCCTATGCACCTGTATTAAGGTGTTTCTTCAAACTCTCTCCCACCTTGAGATATAAGTTCTAAGGTCTCAGTATAGTTACAACGGTTGCCCCACCCTTCAAACCGAAACGCATTACTGCTTCACGGCAGAAATAGGTAGGGCGGTGATACCTAGGTACCGGTGCGGACTTACAAGAGGTCCTACTACCAGTAAATCCAAACATTTTTGCGAAATCCGACACAATGCTTGAATATACTGAGACCTTAGAACTTATGTCTCAAGGTGGGTGGCGCATTTACGTTGTAGATGTCTATGGGCTCCAGTAACCACTTAGCACCAGGTGGGCTGTGAGCTCGTCCACTCATCTAAGCAAAAAAAAAAGAAAAAAAATATATTATTCACATTTAAAATAATTATAGGTGCCCCACTATTATTTTTTGTTACTGATTTTACGTCTACGTATTTTGATCGAGAACTTGAACACTTACTTCTTGAATAAATAATTCTTCTGTAGACGAACTCGGGTCAACTCCATAGCTGTCGTTACACGGTCTTCTGTAAAAGTAGTAAAAATGCTCCGATGCTGTCACATTCGTCGGCACTCTTCCTTTATAAACTGTCGGACTGAAAGGGTTCACGGTATCAGAGTCGGTATTCTCACAAGACCGATTTAGGAAAGCTTGTGTACGTCCGCAGCATTTGTTAATGCAGACATGATCTATACAAGGACATCCGTATGTGACCGTCGCGCCGTTTTCAAGCTCCCCCTTATACCATCGGCCTGGACCATACTCCACATTGTCGTGTGTGATAGAGCCATTCGCGTGAACCACACCCGTTGTTATATCCACACTCTCGAATTCAGTACACGGGTTACAATAACACCACACAAGCAACGAGACTAACACTAGGTACAGAAGTAGGTATTTCATTTTATTGTAACGTCGATTGTGCACAAGACACTACTGATGTAAGTGTACCATGTTTTGCGGACAAAACTATTTTTCGCGATTTTGATTATGAGTAACAATAAAAATTCGTGTGAAATGAGTTTAAAACAAGATTATCACTGTTCGAGTATCCGTTATCTTGCCTGTAGTGAGGTAATTTGATGTATCATTTTTACCGCGATAAGAGTAAGGCGACCGCGTCGGTCTGTTAATAATTTTGTAAAGAAGACGTGCTATTTGCGCGAAGTCTGATTCCCGACTACGGACCGACTAACCAAAGCCGAGAGAAGCCCGCAATCCAACTCTAGGTTTGACGTGCGTCTCCTGGAATCGGCTGAAAAAATCACAGGACGAATGAACAAATTACGTTATTTCATTTACAATTACATTAGAACAAGACATTGCTATAATTAATTGAATTATGTTTTAGTATACAAGCATGCTTAAACAACCAGATCTTTTATATTTTTTTTGGTAATAATGGACGAAATCACGACCTATCTGATGTCTATTGAAGCCCATAGAAACGAAAATTCCGCCGCCGATCTTGTGCCATGAGGCCTAAGTCTCAATTGTAATGTACTCTGTACGGCAATGGCATAGCGGGAGGGGGGCTGGGGGTCAAGGAGGGACATCAGGCCCCGGATGCTACACACAAAGGAGCGTCAAATGATCCACAAAACAAAAAATTGCTGGATATTTTTTCTTTTTATTATAATTAATTTCTGTTAGCTCTTATATTGGTTCATACCTTTTTGCCAATGCCGAATATATCCAAGAATGTCAGACCATATCAAGTTGATCATAAAATTATAAGTAAAATCCAAAACTTACTCGTAAAGTGATTATAATATTCTTGTTTTACTTTTTTATTGTGTTGATCGATGAACAAGCTCACGGGCTACTTGTTGTGGAGTGGTTATCGGAGTCAATGTCGCCATCCACTTTGGGACGTATCATATGTGTATTGAATTGAACAGCAGTCCTGTGTGCTTAGTGCGAGTTTTTTAGCGTTCTCAATAGCGTAAAAGTTAGCCCAATTTTGTATGCAGTTGGAACAGCGTCCTTAGCGGGCAAACGTAGGCGAACGATCCCATTCTATACAAATATAAGCCAACTTTTACGCTATCGAGAGCGTTAAAAAACTCGCACTAAGCACACTGACCGTTAACTGACTAACTGAAGCGCATGACTTCTTCATTAGAGAAATAGACAGGTTGGTAATGCCAACCTGTGCGGCCCTACTATACCACCAGTAAGTCTGGTTAGTGATCACATTGCGCTGGTATAACACTCAGTGAGATAGCCCTGCTGCCTATTCTTCGGTAAATCTCTTAGTAGACTGTACAATAGCTAAAAAACAAAATCCGGTGATACTTGTCTGCGCCTAATCAGTTATAGCCACAAATGTATGGTGGTGACGAAAAGGTGATTTTCAGAAATTGCTTTAATTTAAGATAAGGCGTTTACTAGTTCGTGCTGTATTACACAGGACTCTCCAATTGCGCCCAACTGAGCACCATACTCGGCTTCTCTCTTCAATCCATATTCAAGAAATTTCGACTATTTGAAAGAACATGTACATACATACCTTAGACGTAGACAAAACAAATCAGTTAAAAAACCGACACGATAAAATCATGTGCTAGTAGTAGTGAACACAAAATGTGTGAACCGAATTCAAAATTCACGCCCTTCATCTATACTAATACCTAGTCAGGTCATAAGTATTGTCACACAGTAAAAACTTTTCTTTTAGAATGCTGGCCACAAACAAGTTTATTGAATTCGAATTTCGAATTGTTCATGAAAATAAAAATGTATACTTTTAGAATTTTACTCATTTTTAAATACGGAGTGGACGCTTAAAGAAGACCGTGTTGCAGTTATTGCGTTGCATCGTTGCGGTTACGCGTCAATTCAAATTTTTAACATACTGAAAAATTTGAATATAACCAAAAGATTCGTTTATCGTACCATCAAACGATACAATGAAGTCTCTAGTGTAGATGACAGGTCAAGAAGTGGTCGCCCTCAGTCTGTTAGGACTCCAGCAGTGATAAAAGCTGTGAAGGCGCGAATTCAAAGAAATCCCAAACGTAAGCAGAAACTGTTGGCCCTTCAGATGGGGTTAAGCAGAACCACGGTGAAAATGGTGTTAAATGAAGACTTAGGGCTTCGGGCATATCGAAGAAAAACAGGACATCGTTTGAATGCTCGTCTAATGGACCTGAGACTGAAGAGATGCCGCGCTTTGTTGAAGCGGTACGCGGGAAAAAAATATCGGGAAATTCTTTTTTCGGATGAAAAAAATTTTACCGTAGAAGAGAGCTACAACAAACAAAATGATAAGGTGTACGCACACAGTAGTGAAGAAGCGAGCAACCGTATTCCAACGAGGTCATTTTCCATCCTCGCTCATTGTATGGTTGGGAGTTTCTTATTGGGGCTTAACAGAGGTACATTTTTGTGAGAAAGGTGTAAAAACGAATGCAGTTGTGTATCAAAATACAGTCCTGACGAACCTTGTGAAACCTGTTTCTCATACCATGTTCAATAACAGGCACTGGGTATTCCAATAAGATTCGGCGCCAGCTCATAGAGCGAAGAGCACACAAGACTGGCTGGCGGCGCGTGAAATCGACTTCATCCGGCACAAAGACTGGCCCTCCTCCAGATTTGAATCCGTTAGATTACAATATATGTCAACACTTGGAGGAAAAGGCGTGCTCAAAGCCTCATCCCAATTTGGAGTCACTAAAGACATCCTTGATTAAGGCAGCCGCCGTTTTTTACATGGACCTCGTTCGTGCTGCGATAGACGACTGGCCGCGCAGATTGAAAGCCTGTATTCAAAATCACGGAGGTCATTTTGAATAAACTTTAGTGTCATAAGAATCTATGTTTTGTTAAGTTCATTTTGGTATATGCATGGTTACATAATGAATAAACTTGTTTCAATTATTTTACATTAAACATGTGACAGAATTTATGACCTGACTAGGTATATATAAATGTACAGTGGTTTTTACGGATGTTCCGTAATAACTACTGAACAATGCATCCGATTGACTTGAAACTTGGTATCCATGTAGGTACATAATGGATAGAATGGACTCCCTAATAATAATAACAATAAATAATAATGTTAATTTTAAATGCGCAGCGAAGCGGGCGACTACGGCTAGTAAGGTAATAAAATTACTATGTTGTATGTATTATTTTCAAAAAGCTAAATTACTTGGATCAGTATCGAATACGTCAATGAACATTAATTTCTGCTGTAAATAACAGACGGAATACACCTAGAAAAAATTAACAGCATAATTTAAAGTAAATGGATATTTTCGATGGAACGGGTCGGTGAACCTGAAGGCAAGGGAATCATATCTTTATTCTTAAAGTTACAAGAAATTGCGCTAGCTATATAAGCTTCCGGCGGTATGGATGTAATATGCTCTGCGTCAACCCTGCCATCTCAATGGTCCGGACTGGCTCTGGCCTGGTCCAGGGTCGGGAGTTGGCTGTAAGCGGCAGGAGTTTTTGGTGAGGTTCAACTCCCACCGGGCGCGGTTGGGGATCCGGTGATTTTCTCCTGTACAAAAAAAGTTTAAGTAAGACAATATCATGCAGGATCTTAAGAGACCATACCTAAAGCCGTATCAAAAATTAATTACCTAGGCTAAACTAAACGTAGAATGGTAGTGAAAACCCACTGAGTTTCTCTGCCGGATGCTCTCAGTGAGTCCCGATTCTAGAGGCTAGTGTTAGCAAGTTGAGCCCCGTAAGCTCACCTACCAAACCGTGCTTAGGAGAGGGTAAACTTCAATAAGAAAAAAGCAAATAGAAATTTTAATTATCATTTTATCGATGTAATACCCAAATATATATATATTTTTTTTTTTTTATTGCTTAGATGGGTGGACGAGCTCTCAGCCCACCTGGTGTTAAGTGGTTACTAGAGACCATAGACATCCACAACGTAAATGCGCCACCCACCTTGAGATACAAGTTCTAAGGTCTCAAGTATAGTTACGACGGCTGCACCGCCCTTCAAACCGAAACGCATTACTGCTTCACGGCAGAAATAGGCAGGGTGGTGGTACCCACCCGCGCGGACTCACAAGAGGTCCTACCACCAGTAATTACGCAAATTATAATTTTGCGGGTTTCATTTTTATTACACGATGTTATTCCTTCACCGTGGAAGTCAATCGTGAACATTTGTTGAGTACGTATTTCATTTGAAAAATTGGTACCCGCCTGCGGGATTCGAACACCGGTGCATCGCTTCAACACGAATGCACCGGACGTCTTATCCGTTAGGCCACGACGACTACTATTATGTATGAAATATGTATAGGATTAATTATATCGCATGAATATATCAATTTTTTTTTCAAATATCATATTTTAGCGATCTTGAACCGGGTTTCATGGACTATCAAACAACGTTGTCGAAACGACGATGTGCAGTTGGGTAGTATATGGGGAGCAGAATACTTGAGCTGTCGAAATAAAAAAAAGGTTTTTAAAAAAGAAGTCAATTGTACAGTGCACGCGAATTGAAATTACGAAATCCGCAACACGCAGGCTCCACGTAGAAAGAAGCTATGGATTTCCGGAACATAACATCTTCGAGCACTGAGCAGTGCAGTGTGCTTAGTGCGAGTTTTTTAACGTAAAAGTTAGTTGATATTTGTATGGAATGGGGTCGTTTGCCTACATTTGCCGCTAGGGGCTCTGTTCCAACTGCATACAAAATTGGGCTAACTTTTACGCTATCGAGAACGTTAAAAAACTCACGCTAAGCACACATACCCCAAGCGTCCCCTAGGCGCGGAAATTTTGTAGGATGGGTTGTTTTGAAAATGAAAAAACCAAAACGCTCCATATAGAAGCTTACAATACTGAGGGAGTGCTCGCCTGCTGGCTTTCTGCGAAGCACTGCCCTTGCTAGGGTTAGTGTTAGCATCACTCCGGTTTGACATTCTCGATCCTGCGGACAGAATTGAAAGCAGTCGACGTCGCCCCAAACACATCATTTCGGATCCTCCCGATCCACTAACGGTGCTTTTAGGTACCTCAATCACCGGCCATCGTTCTCGTCGAACCCGTCGCTTGCGACGAAGGGCTCGACGAGTAAATTAACCCTCAGACACAGCCCACTGAGTTTCTCGCCAGATCTTCTCAGTGGGTCGCGTTTCCGATCCGGTGGTAGATTCTGCGAAGCACGGCTCTTGCTAGGGTTGGTGTTAGCAACGTCATCAGGTTTGAGCCCCGTGAGCTCACCTACTAGTTAAGGTTATGCTGAAATAGCCTCTCAAGGCTATCAGCTTAGTTAGGAAAAAAAAACTGCTGGCTTCACTTTAGAAATTAAACTTACCAACAATAACATACGCATAACGGATCAAGTTAAAATTAGCTTCGCTAGCTAAGCAACCTACAATGTTGTAATTTGGATTCGGTAACCGTTTCCCTGATATTTTCCACATTTCACTTTAGGTACTTGGTTTTTGATAGAACTAGACAGAAAACTAATTAAGCGCCATTTACAAGACTAAAATTTATAATAAAATTTTAATTCATACTCTGACATTTATAATTTATAGTTCAGGATTTATAAAAAAGGGAATTTAAAATTTTCAAATTTGTTTACAATATTTTAATACTAACAGACTTGCATACGATGAAATTCTAAATTTGGAGCATAGTCTATTTCAGGAATCGTCTGATTAAAATTAGTTTTAAAGTATTATACTAGATGTCACTATACGTACAATTTAAAATAAGCACAATATTTCCATTACAATTTTATTTATTTATACTTATTGTACACACAAAGAAAATACATTAAAAAACAGATTTAAAGAATGTCTAAATACTATGTACAAAGACGAGCTTAACTCATTCATGAGTTTTCTTCCAGCAAACCAATAGCAGAGTGAAATACGATGTATAAGAGGGGAATAGTGTACAATATAAAAGCTATTAAAGCATGATTTTTAAACTAAGCTTTAAAAAAAAAAAAATCTAGTATAAAATGAAAAATACATATAAATAAACATACATAAAACAATAACTTAAATACAATTAAAGTGACAGGAAATGTTTCTTCATTTGACTCTTAAAAACTTCTAGAGAGGAACTAGCACGAATAGGTTGAGGGAGAGAATTCCATAATCGCACTGCTTGTATTGTGAAAGAGCCACTATAGCGACTAGAGCTGTGAATGGGAGTTTTTAAAAGAAGAGATGTGGCTTGTCGACTAACTTTGCCGTCAGGAATCAGGTATTCAAAGCGTTCACGGAGATAGATAGGGGCATCGGGATTGTGAAGAATAGAATAGAGAAAAGAGAGAATGTGAGATTGAAAAGAGATCCTTTTGTGTGTCATTAAGTATATATATGCATTTTGGCAATATTTACATGATTTAAGCCAATAAAAATACCACCTGCCAGCACCCCTTGAAACAGAAACATAACTATGTCGCAATTATCTGCGATTGAGGTTGCTCAAAGAAACTTGGAAGAGTGCTTCACGAAAAGAATGGCCGATCTTGAGGCACAGCTTCATGCTGGAGGGCCTGCGAAGGATACAGTCTCCAAGGTTGCGGAGGAATTCCGAACATTCCGGGAACTTATATTCTCTATGTTGAAACTTCTTCGACAGCAGATTGGTGAGTGCACTCGACTGGTTGATGCGATCGAGACCAGACATCGTCGAAAAAACCTCATCTTTCTGGGAGTCCCTGAAGTTCAAAACGAAGACTGCACCGCTGCCATCTTGGATATTTTGCATAAAAAAATGCTTCTGAATACCTCTGCTGCTGACTTCAATGTGTGTCACCGTATAGGAGCTACTAATAAGGATCATCACCGCCCAATCCTGGTCAGATTGAAATGCTTAGATACACGGATGTCGATTTGGAGGACGAAGTCCAAACTTAAAGGTTCTCCTGTGTCCATCAAGGAATTCCTTACAAAATCTCGACAGGCGGTGTTCGGCAAGAGCCGTCAGTATTTTGGTGTGCGTCAATGTTGGACGCAAGACGGGGTCATTATTATCAAGACTGCGAATGGAAATCGTCACAGATTGACCACTATGGATGAGTTTAGCGACCTCGCAGTTAAATATCCTATTGTGGATGGTAAGCCAACATCAGCTAAGGGCAGCGTCTCTAAGGCGGCACCGGCTATCACTGTGAACTCGAAATTGCGGAAGACCTAGTGGCCTGTGTTTGTGTTTTTGTTTTTTTTTTCACTTTAATTACTTAAGATTATTCGACTTTCACTAATATATTTAGTCTTATGACTTCACAACGTATGTATATCATTATTTTCATTTCACAATTTATGATTTGATGATTTAAATGTTTATCATTGGATTTATTATTTTTCACTTTTACTTTTATTCACGTATTGTTGATGTTGATGTTGATATGTTTCGTGGGTAGATTAGTGGCATCACGGAGTATAATATTGTCATTGGCAAATGTTAATGTGTTTGTGGGTAGTCTTGTTAAAATAATTAATTCTGTAAATTTGACACTTGACAGACTGTTTTTTTTTTTTTTTTGGAGTTTATGGCCTGGTATCTAGACCTTTAGGCCAAGTCTTAAGTATTTTTATTCAGTTTATTATAATTTCCCCACTGTATTTTTGATGAATTTATATAGAGGCACGTAATAGGATCTATTTTTTAACATATCACTCAGGCGGCGGGAGGGATCTTGCACTGTCACTTGATTTTGCACTATGTCACTAATTTCACTGACAAGAATCAATCTGTCAAACGAAAAGCACTCACATTTAAATATGAAATGTTCGATATCACCAACCGAATCATTGCAGAAGGTGCAATAGCTGCTCTCCACTATTCCCAACCGAGCTAGGTGGGCTGGGACGGTCGAGTGACCAAAACGCAGTCTGTTTATAATCGTAATAAAGTCCCGACTGGCCATTTTCAGTTTGTTATACCATGGTGCTACAGGTAGATTTGTTTGAACATTTCCATACCATTTACCCTTCTGTTCTTGGTCTTGTTTCCAAAATTCGACCCATAAATTATTGACCTGGTTGTCAATAGTTTGATAACAGTCAGTCAAAGGTACTTTTACTATGGAGCTAACATCCAACATGTTGGTTCCATCACGTGCAATTTTATCTACTATCTCATTTCCTGTTATGTCCCTATGTGATGGAATCCACATGAAAGAGACCTGTATACCCTTTTGTGCATAACTAAATAACAATTTTTTAATATTATACAAAATATAGTTTTTTTTAAAGTCAAATCTGAGATTGGTTAAACTTTGGACCATACTTAAACTGTCTGTTAAAATTAAAAAGTTATTAAAACTATTTATACGTGCGATCCTCTTCAGAGCTTCGAGGGCCGCATATACCTCTGCAGTGAAAACACTGCATTTAGGGTCCAGAAGAAAGCTTTGACCAAACTTAGATTGGGGATCATAAACAGCACTGCGCACAAAGAGTTCACTTTTACTACCATCTGTATACAAAGTATAGTAGTTATTGTTGGAAAGAAAACTTAACAATTCACTATTATTAAAAATTTTTTTAGTAACAATATTGGTCTCAAATATAATACAGGAATATGGGTATGAGTAACATGTCCACTTTGATTGTTTAATTACATTTTTAAAATCTTCATTCATTTGCAGTACAATGAGAGGCAGAATTGGGAAAGAACCTCGTAAAAGCTCACCTCCCGAAGTCTGCTGGGCTGAGCATTGTACAGGAAAAGGTACTATTTTTTTGAGAACATTATCATTACCAGATAACAGCTTTAGTAAATATCTCTCTATTAGCAAAAGTCTTCTAAGACACAGTGGCATTATTTTGGTTTCAACTTCCATAGCTCGTATGGGAGTTGAACACATAGCCCCAGAAATAATTCGCAGAGCTTTGTTTTGAATTATGTCTAGTTTTTTTACACAACTACTATTTGAGTAGGCTAAACAACTGTAGTCGAAGTGGCTTCTGACTATAGATTTATATAGCATACTTAAAACATTGGGGTCTGCACCCCAAGACACACCAGCTAAACATCTTATAATATTTAAGCCCTTAAGAGAGTTAGTTATAATGTGATTGATGTGTAAATTAAAACAAAGTTTGTTATCAATGACAACACCCAGGAATTTATGGTTTGGTACAACTGAAATAGGATGATTATTGTAGAGTATGCCATTAGAGGGAAAATCTTTACTAAAAATCATGGCCTTGCTTTTGTTAGGGTTAATCTGTAGAGCCAACCTGTCATTATAATATATGTACAATTGATCTAGAGCATTGTTTATACTATTTACAGCTCTATCTACATTATGGTCTGTACAATATATTACAAGATCATCTGCAAATTGTAAAATATTTACACCTTCTATATTTACAAAATTAAGAATTTGACTAGTATATATATTATACAGCAGTGGAGATAATGTAGCCCCCTGCATTGTACCTTTGGAGACCTTTCTGGGACCATGGAGAATATTATTATGCCTTATATACAAAGTTCTATCTGTTAAAAAATTAAATAACCAATGGCAAAGTATGCCTGGTATACCAGTGTCAGAAAGAACTTGAACCAAAATGCCAGGGTCTACATTATCAAACGCACCTTGAACATCCAGAAAAACACAAACACTGGACTTATTATTATTATTGGCATATTTCAGATCTGACAAGAGAGAGATGAAGCTGTCAGCACAACTTCGCCCTCTCCGGAAGCCATATTGAACATGTGGAATGATGTTGTTCACCTCTACATAAGACTCAAGACGCATCTTTATCATGTTTTCATTAAGCTTTCCAACACAAGATGACAGTGATATGGGACGATATGAGTTAGGGTCTTCAGGTGGTTTGTCATGCTTAAGTAGAGGGATTACACACTGTGTTTTCCAAGATTCAGGAATTTTTTTTAAGTGCCAAAGAGCATTAAGATTAGCTAATAGTTTCTTTTGAACGGACTGATTTAGGTTTTTGATTAAAATATATGGACAATCATCTAAACCAGGGGTTGTGTTTCGTCTGGATTGTAAACTTGTACAAAACTCACTCCAAGTAAAGGGCTCTATGAGAAAACTGGACTTTTGAAGACTATTATTAATTTGAAAATAACTTTCTAGATTATCAATAACCCTACATCCATTCTGAGATAATTTTTCTAAGAGAGGGACAACAAATTCGTCTTTATAAGTTCTATTATTGCATTTTATTCGTTTAAATAACTTGATGTATTTCCAAATAATACTAACAGGTGTAGTTCTGTTAAAAGTATTACAGATGTTCGCCCAACCATTGCGTTTATGTTCTGAAATAGTCTTTTTCTTAACAGCATCAAGTTTTTTATAATTAATGTAATTATCAATGGTTGGATGTCTTCTGTATAGTTTTAAAGCTTCATAAGTTTTAATAACACTCTGTTCACATGTGTCACTCCACCAAGGTGCTGGAGGTTTGCAACGATAGTTATTTGCTTTGACAAACTTTGGCACAGTATCCCTCTTAAGTGTATCAAGCCTTTCGATAAATTCGTCATATGACTGTAATGGATTCTCATTATTAACTTCAAAGTTAGAAAAAGCAGTTAAAGATAGCTCATTGTATTTCGTCCAGTCTGTCTTGTTGTATAAGAATTTTTCAATGGGAGGATTAATTTGGTATCTATCAACGGACAATAAAACACGAGTAAGCGTAGGAAAATGATAGCTCCCCATAGAATCATCATGCACCCACCATTCGCATAGTGGAGTGATTGGAGCACTACAAAAACTGACATCAATAGCCGATGGATTTCGGTTAGGATAATTAATAGTAGTGAAGCTACCATTGTTAAGGACACATAGATCAAATTCATCAATTAAATCGTATAACTGATGACCCCGACTTTTCGTGGTCATACACCCAAATGCCACATGGTGAGCGTTGAAATCTCCAGCCACATATATTGGCTTAGGCAAATCTCTAATTATATTACGCAGTTTACTTATTCTGAAGCTACCATTCGAGGGAGGACAGTATACACATAAAATCGTTAAGTGGTTACCACTTACATATAACGATAATGCCACAGTCTGAATGTCTTGGTAAAATCTGGTTTGAATAATATTATATTTAAAATACGGTTTGATCAAAATTGCTACTCCACCATGCTCATTTTGAGCATTATGATAGTGGGAATTATATCCCGAAATTTTAAAATGCTGAGTATCTTTCAGCCAAGTTTCATTGAGTAGACAGATATCAACATTTTGCTCAGCTAAAAATTTAGACAATAAAGGTTTTTTTCTATGTATACTTTGAATATTGTATTGAGCGATACATAACTGCTGTATGTTCTGTACTGTACTATCCATTAATGTGACAGATTTTTTAAAAGTAAGTCTTTTATGAACAGTGTAGTCACCGGTTCATTATCTGTTTTATTACCCAATTCAACTAAAGTTTGGACCATTGCCATCAGAATATTCTTATTGTTTGCAATTTGAGCCTTAAGTTGAGTTTGGTTCAAGTTGGGTTCAGGCACTGTTTTATTTACATTATTTACAATTTTTACATTTTTATTTAATTTATGTACACTTTGGTTTATTGATGGCAGGGTCTTAACAATGCTGCTCGACTGTGTAGGTAAAGATGGAAAATCAGATGTCGTAATTGTATTAGCCACAGAGGCATAAGTAATGTTACCCTTCTTTTCAAGTATTTTTTTCATTTTTATTGGGCAAGATTTGGAAATGGCCAGGTGAGGGCCACTGCAATTGACACAACACAAGTTCTCTTTTTTATCACAGTCTCTGAAATTATGTTCCCCAGCACATATCGAGCAACGTTGTTTACCATTACAAATTTTCGCAGGGTGGTTGAACTTGAAGCACCGGAAGCATTGCTGCAACGGCGGGACATATTCAAACACCCTGAACGAAAATAGGTCATATTGGATGTTGTCGGGCAGAACATTTGATAGGAAAGTTATACTAACAGTCTCAAGACCTACAGTACTTTGACCGACTTTTTTCGTGAATCTTCTCACTGAAATAATTTCATAGATCGAAGACAGTTTTGTATATAAGTCCTTGTTCGAAATGTTGGTAGGCACATATCGGATGATTCCAGTTTTTTCTATTTGCGCTGCAGGAATATGCGCCTTCAAGTTGTGCTTTGTTAAAAAGTCTGTATTTGTGATGAAATTATTTGCAGTGTTGTATTGCTTAAAAACAACTGCAATTTTGTTGGCATTGACTCTATGTAAAGCTACTACACCTTTCACTTCCGAAGTAAAAATATGATTCAAGTAAACTGGGCTTTTATTTCCAAGTTTAACCTGTTGGTCCTGGCTTTCAACAAACACTTTGAAGTCTGTATTTGTACAATGTTCAGGATAAAGTCTCAGATAACCTGGCTTAAAAAACGGAATAAAGACATCCTCACCGCCGCCTGCTTCAGGTCCACATTCCTTCGAACCTCTTTTACGAAGAATTTTGGAACGTTTCGGGGTTCCACCTGGATCCTCCGGTTCGTTCATTTTATTATTTAACAAAATGTACAATTATTTACACTATATATATATATATACTATATAAAATAAGTTTTGGTAATATTTTAACGAAAAACAGTAAAAATATTTAAATCGACCGCCACGTTTGGAGTTCCCGCCAAAAGTCCGACAGACTGTTTTAATTGACTGCGTTCACAGATAAAATTTGCCTTGTAGTTTACTTTTTTGAAGTTTTAATCAGAATATTGTTGTGGAGATTTGTTTTTCATTATTCTAATTAATTGGTTTTTTTTATTGTAAATTATGGCCTTTATTATGTTTTTCGTTATTAATATTCTTTATTTTCTGTTTCTGTTTTATAAGGTATTGTAAATTTTTTTTTGTTTTGTATCATCATCCTGTGTATTTCAGCTGGCGGGTGGTGCAGAGACATTGCGCGTGCATTACTTTTAAACTTAATCCTTATTTTTATTTTATGGTAGTATAGTTATATTTATTTTAGTTTATTTTAAATATTTATTTATTCATTTTATTATAATAGTATAGTTATATTATTCTGTTATATTTAATTTGTATACAATGGAATGTATTGATGATTCGTTTCTTTCTGCTAATGATTCTATGCTGTCATCTGATAACGATAGTTATTGTTCACTTCCCGATTCCCTTGGAGACTGTATACGGCAGACGTTTGATAAATCATCTGACTGCCTTTTAAATGTATGTCACATTAATGCTCAAAGTATACCAAGTCACTACAATGACTTATTCATTACTTTCACTAATACTAACGTTCATGCTGTCTTGATTTCTGAGAGTTGGCTTAAGCCTCATTTACCTTCTGCTAACTACCCTCTCGATGGCTTTACTTTAATACGGAATGATCGTATCGATGCCCGAGGGGGCGGCGTTGCTATATATCTCCGCAGTAACATTTCTTATAAAACAATAGCTTGCTCGTCTGCTGATTCTTCTACACCTGTGGAATATATCTTTCTTGAAATTTCTATGAAGGGAGCAAAAATTGTTCTCGGTGTCGTATACTGTCCCCCCAACGTCGACTACTTCTCCAGTCTCGAGCCGATTCTGGAATCTTTAGGGTCAGATTATTCACATCACATTATCATGGGTGATTTCAACACCAACTTCATAGCTCCTTTATCCTCTCGTTCCCGTAAACTTCAGGAAATCATTAGGTCTACTGGTCTTCATGTCTTGCCTCTACAGGCTACTCACCACAACATTAATGGCGATGATACTTGGCTAGACCTAATGCTGACCTCCACTCCTACCTCTGTACCCACTCACGGTCAATATCCTGCTCCTGGTTTTTCCCATCACGACCTCATCTTTTTATCCTATACGATTAAACCTCCTAAACCACAGCCCAGGGTTTTGTCCATGCGTAGTTTTGGTCGTATGAATAAGGAAAATCTATGCAAAGACGCTTCTAAAGTGGACTGGGACCAACTAATATCTTCACCCTCGGTAGATGAAAAGGTTCACATATTCAATGAGGTTGTCCTTGGGCTTTACAACACTCATGCGCCTATCAGAAAAATTAAACTGAAACGCCCACCAGCTCCTTGGATGACTGAAGGTATTCGGATGGCTATGAGGCGCCGGGATCGGGCTTTTCGAAAATTTAGGAGGAATCGGTGTAATGATAACTGGACTAAATTTAAAGTGTCGAGGAACCGGTGCAATCAGATGATACGTAACGCTAAACGACGCCACATTCTAGAAAACATAAATTCCGCTTCGCCTGCCGATATTTGGAAATTCCTTGGAACTCTGGGTATTGGCAGACAGCGTCACTCTGATTTTCAGGCGACGATAAGTTTGAATGACATCAACTTTCATTTCTCCTCTGCTACACCACTAAATAATCAAACGAAATGTCGCACCTTGAACTACCTGAATGGTTTGTCTCGACTTAATGTTGACTCCTTTGAATTTTCTTCGGTTGCTGTGGATGAGATCAAAAATATTATCCTGTCCATAAAATCGAACGCCGTGGGTTGTGACAATATAAGTCGCCGTATGATCGTCACAATCCTGGATCATCTTCTGCCAGCTATATGGCACATCACAAATTTTTCCCTATCATCAGGCTCTTTTCCTTCATTGTGGCGTAAGGCTTATGTTCTTCCTTTACCTAAAATTCCTAACCCTTCCCTTCCAAATCACTTCAGGCCCATATCTATTCTTCCCTTTCTATCCAAGGTGATCGAGGCCTGCGTACACAAACAATTGTCGCAGTTTATTTTCCGGAACAACCTGTTGAGCCCTTACCAGTCTGGCTTCCGACCAGGTCACTCCACCGTTTCCGCTCTCCTTAAAGTGGTTGGCGACATTAGGACAGGTATGCAAGACACTAAAGTCACAGTACTGGTACTAATTGATTTTTCAAATGCGTTCAATGCCGTCAATCACGATATCCTCCTATCTATTTTGTCCTATATTATGATCTCTCCTACAGCACTGGAATGGTTTTCATCATATCTTCGGGGACGCCAGCAGTGTACTCGTATTGATGACACCTCTTCAAGTTGGTGTAGTGTCAACTCTGGCGTGCCCCAGGGCGGTATTTTGTCTCCATTATTATTTTCTATTTTTATAAATTTCTTAACACATAATCTTCAGTGTGCGTATCATCTGTATGCTGATGACTTGCAGCTTTATAGACAGACGACTGTGGAGTCTATTTCTCAGGCAATAAACCAGCTAAATAAGGATCTGGACTACATATGCAGTTGGTCAACTAAGTTTGGCTTAACTGTGAATCCAACGAAATGCCAAGCCATTATTGTGGGCAGTCCTCGTATGATCCAACGCTTAACTACTATCTCACTCCCACCTATATTCTATAATGGTAAAGCAATTCCGCTAAGTTCCGTGGTTAAAAACCTAGGCCTTTACATAGACTCCACACTCGACTGGAAAGCTCAAGTATCTTACGTTGGACAAAGAACCTCTGGAATTCTTCGTGCTCTGTATCGCCTCAAGAATTTCTTACCATCAGCGACCAAGACTATGCTAGTACAAGCCTTGATCTTCCCTATAATTGATTATGGTGATGTGTGTTATTTTGACCTGAATGCAGATCTTCTTAATAAACTTGATCGTCTTCTTAATAACTGCATTCGATTTATTTTTAATCTTCGTAAATATGATCATATATCTTCCTATCGTGCTCAGCTCAAACTTCTACCGATTCGCCAGCGTCGTAATTTACGTGCACTGACGACTCTTCATTCCTTACTTATGTCTCCCGAACCTCCTTCCTATCTAACTTCCTATTTTCAATATCTTCACTCCAGCCATGAGCGGGCCCTACGTTCTCTCAATAGCCTATTAATTCGTTGTCCCACACATAGTTCTAGTTATGTTCGTAACTCTTTCGTCGTGCAATCTGTTCTGCTATGGAATGCGCTTCCTCTCGAGATCAGGACTATTACTAACCGCTGCACGTTCAAGTTAAGGGTTCGGCGAATGCTGTTGGAAAAGTTAGCGGAATCGTCATGAACTTGATGAAATTATTTGTTAAGGAAATTTATTAATATATTCCTTTTAATACTGTATAAACTATTATATGTATGTATGTGTGTATATATGTATGTATGTATGTATGTATATGTGTATGTATATATATATGTGATTTTGTATATATGTAGATATACTTTTTTTGTATGTATTCATTACCTAATATAAATTTCATTGCACCTACCACTATTTACTCTGCACTACCTTTGGTTGACTGGTAGAGAATGCCTTAGGCATTAAGTCCGCCAATGTAAATTTTACATGAAGTGTAATAAATAAAAAAATAAATAAATAAATGTGGCAATCACGACGTCGCCTAATCGGCAGCCACCCCAGCTTAGCCCGGAAATCAGACACATGGTCATACTTCCGGAGACCAAAAATGAAGCGGATGCACAAATTCTGCAGACGTTCGAGTCTATCTAAAAGCAATTCAGAAGCATCTAGAAAACAGATATCGGCATAATCGAGAAGAGGAAGTAAAAGCGTTTGGGCAAGAGAAATTTTAGTGCGAAGAGGCAAGAATTTTTGAAGGCGTTTCAGAGACTGAAAGGAGTAAACAGTTTTTCTGCTTACTTCGGAAACGTGATTAATCCACGAGAGGTGACTGTCGATGTATAAACCTAGATTTTTTACACATTTCGAATACGCTATCCGAACGTTGGCGTAGAGGATAGGCGTTAGATCGAGAAGGCCGCACATATATCTACCACCAACAATGAGAGCTTGCGATTTCGAAGGATTCACCAAAAGACCAAAGGACTTGGCCCAGTTGTAAATCGCAGAGAGATCCACGTTGATTGCCGAAATGGCAGCCCCAACGTCAGCAACCCTCGTATGGCGATATAGCTGCAAGTCGTCTGCATAGAGATGGAAGTGTGAAGATATTGATTGAGAAATTGTGTTTATAAACACAGAGAAGAGGAGAGGAGAAAGTACGCAACCCTGTGGAACACCCGCAGTGAGGTCACACCACTCAGAGAAAGACTCTTCGTAGTGAACCGACTGCGAGCGTCCACGGAGGTAAGAATTAAACCACTGAATTACCGAAGACGAGACATTAAGAGAGGATAGGATACCGAGAAGAATGTCAAAATCAACTGAATTAAAAGCATTGCTGAAGTCCAGTAAAACCAAAATAGTAATTGATTTCCGCTCCATGGCCAAGCGAATATCATCGGTGATTTTCACCAACGCGGTGACAGTGCTGTGACCTGGACGGAATCCAGATTGATACGGACTCAGTAGGTTATTCGAAGAGAGGTAAAAAGAAAGTTGTTTTTGAACAATGCTCTCGAGGACTTTGGAAAAGATCGGAAGAATAGAGATGGGACGGTAATGGGATAAAGAAGAAGGTTTTGCAATTTTAGGCAAGGGTAGGACATGAGCCTTTTTCCAAAGTGACGGAAAGGAACTGGACTCAAGAGAAAAATTTATTATGTGGCAAAGGATAGGAGCAAGTTCCTCCATGATAAATGTGAACATTTGAAGCTGCAGATTATCACATCCTACTGCCTTAGTGGAAATGGATTGAAAGGATTTTTTAATATCCCGCTTAGCAATTGGTGTAAAGGAAAAAGAAGTATTTAATGGCTTAGAAAGATTTGAGAGATGATTAAGAGTAGAAAGTTTGATGGTGGCATCGAGCGTGACTGGAGGCTTGGCAAAATGCGCATTGAGTGCGTCAATATTCGCACTTACGGTATTCTCCTCAACACCCTTACCGATACCAAGAGACTTGAGAAATCGCCATACTTGTGTAGAATCGAGATTAGTTACGGAATTGTGAATGTGGCGTCTCTTTGCATCCCTACACAGGCGACTGCAACGGTTGCGAAGTTTTTTGTAGACTGCCCAGTTTTATTATTTATTTATAAACCATACGTGAGCATAATTGCAAATAAAATTAATAATACTAAGAATTAGTTTCTCTTTACGTCTTATTGGACATTATTAAATTGATTGTTTTTTTTTAATGTTTGAAATGAGTAGTAATCTGTAGATTTATATTTGTTATTAACAATTAATAATTTAAACCCACAATCAAAATAATAACACAATGCTTAACGCAAAATAAAACGACGATGATCGCTATTATCTATTGTACATTGTCTATGATAGGGTATTCCTTTCAACATAGCACCTCAAAGGTTATTACTTATTATACATTAAAAACACATAAGGTTCCGTAGATTTTTATTTTAGGACGAGATTACATCAAAGAAAAATCACAGAATATTATTCAATCATCTTTATGAATTACATTTATAATATTAGGGCGTGTCACACATTTTTTTTTATTGCCCTTGTAGGCAGACGAGCATACGGCCCACCTGATGGTGAGTGGTTACCAACGCCCATTGACTTCAGCAATGCTAGGGGCAGAGCCAAGCCACTGCCTACCGCTTAATACTCTCCACAAGCCTCGTTTGAAGAAGGACATGTCATAGCGCTCGTGAAACGCCGTGAAGGGGAGCTCATTCCATATCCAGATGGTACGTGGCAAAAAAAGACTTCTGGAAACGCACTGTTAATTTACTTATTTTTATCATTTTGAAGGTAATTTTCAGATTAATTCATTCATAGTCTAAATCAGCTAATTTCACACTAAATCTATTAACCTTTTCAACGTTGCTAATGATTCACTGATGATTATGATTAACTATAAGTAATGACTCTGAAATTAACTTGTAAGCTGCAGTATCCTGGATATGCCAAATAGGTGGTTTCATATCGTTTATATAGTGGTAAATTTAAATTAATTTAAAGTTAAGTGAAGGCTAGTTAAGTTAAGTAAAGGTAATTTTAAGTAAAGGCAGACAAAATTACGGCTAACTCTGTTTTACTTGGAATTGTATGGGACTAAAAATTACTAACTTTTTTTTATCTGAGAAAATGTATTAATTGTATTTAATTTTTCCTAATACTTTTCCCTTTTCGGAAAACTTTCTTTTCAGCGAACCCTAAATTTTAGGCAAGTCATGTCATACAAAAGTGTACACAGAAAACAAAAATTTCTACTTATTTGATTCAACAATTATGCATTCTTAGAACAATAAAAAAAGTGATTTAATTATTGACCCCTCAGAAGATATTTATGAAAAAAAAGCTATAAAACGGTGATTTCAAACCAAGAAGCTTAGGTTTAAAAGACGAAATCCGATCATATGTATCATTTTTTACATTAATTTTCTGGCAACATTTATCCGATAGTTGACCGAAAAAGAACCGAAAGCTCTGGAAGAACTGAAACCGAGTAAGCGTAATACCTCAATTTCATTCTAAAACGGATTCTTGTGTTGAAGAGTCGTACTCTAAACTTCCTTAATCAACATAGTAGCTTTTATACCTGCGTATCGCTCGAAGAGAACAAAAATTAAAGGTAAGTCTATTTTTAATTTACAAATATAAGTTATTGATCGTGGAATAATTAAGAATGGCTTACAACAGGTGTGTATTTAATTAAGCTTGGAACGTTTTCATATGAAAAATTGCCGTAACTTCACAGACTAGGAAACTGCTAATTTTCTCAACATTTGAAGTATTTGAACCGTTTAATGACCACATGCTTAGTCTAGTGGAATCATATTACAGATATGGTGACGTAAATTTATTGGCAGGACAGTATACTGTTTTAAAGATTTTTTTTTGATAAACATAAATGTCCCGTTGTTTATAAATAAACTGTTTTTTCAATTACATTTGAACTATACTGGAATGTAATTTTTGAATGTTTTTTTTATTTATTGCTTAGATGGGTGGACGAGCTCACAGCGCACCTGGTGTTAAGTGGTTACTAGAGCCCATAGACATCTACAGCGCCACCCACCTTGAGATATAAGTTCTAAGGTCTCGAGTATAGTTACAACAGCTGCCCAACCCTTCAAACCGAAACGCATTACTGCTTCACAGCAGAAATAGGCGGGGTGGTGGTATAGTAAGCGGCACGTAAGTTGGCAATGTTTTGGCATAGTGGGGGTAATGTTGCGCATAGTGCACATTGCAATAAAAATGGTCACTTAATACCCGCGTATAATTTAATTCAATTTTATTTAATTTTTTATTTGCTATAATATATTTTTAAGCCTGTGTGCTTAGAAGAAAGTTAAAGAAAAGAGAGGAATTCGTGAAGTATATTAGGTGTTATAAATAAAATACAATTAAAAAATAAGAAGTTTATTTTAAAAAATAATTTTTAGTGAGAAGTCGGCAATTTCCTCCTGACAAAAAAAAGGGTAATCTAAGTGTCAATACTAAAAATTTGTCTTCTAAGATTTGTTTTAATTGAAATATAATACAGCATATTTTGTTATGATTTATTGATACCAGGTTGATCACTGACCTCTAATACTCTCATTTCAACAATTATTACTCCTCTGAACTCACTCAAACTAAAAACTTAATTATCATCGCAATGGATATGTACTCCTAACTATTTGCACAACTGGAAGACTTATTTACAACACTGAACTTAAGAATTGTACAACACGAAGATTTGAAGAATGCAGCTACCACAGATCTCCCATATAAAACCATAGCGAGTTTATCCCGTGAGTTTGCTGAATTTAAATCATTTGTGTGTAATGCACTAACTGCTTTGAAAACTCAAATCGAATTGCTTACTTGGGGCCTGGACAGACACGAAATGATGTCTCGTCTGAAAGTACTGTTGCTTCATGGGGTCAACAATAATAAAGACCCTTCTGCTACTGTTTTGGAGATTTTAAAAGGTCCCACGAAATTGAGTCATATCATTTCAACTGACATAGTAACTTAACATCTTGGAGCTAATAAAAGCAAGCCTCGTCCAGTTTTAATAAGGTTTAAATGCCATAGCCATCGAAGTGAAGTTTGGAAGAATAAAGTTTTGCTGAAGGGTTCTGGTTTGACAGTGTCTGAATTCTTGACGAAGTCCCGCCATGATGCTGTTTCTGGGTGCTTACAAACACTGGCCTTAAGCAGTGCTGGACATCAGAAGGCAAGATAGTAATCCAGCTGTCTGATAAAGCACGTCGGAAGATAGATACTCTTGCTGAGCTCCGTCTGTTGATAAATCAGTACCCTGTGGCACCAGCGCCTAGTGATAGTCTGCTGAAGCCGTGAAAACCACAAAATCGCAGGTCAAGAATACGTTCGGACAAGAGGATCCGTAAACTGCCTAAATAATAATGTTTCACTTTATTTATTTTATAGAAAGTATATATAATATTTATTTTTAATTATTTTACTTCGTTAAAATTCTTTGATGTATTCCATACAAATTTTTATGTCTATCTTTCTGTTTTACTTTATTTCTTTGTTTGGCGTCTGTTAATTTTGATACATAAATTAGGTATTATAGTTTGATAATGTTTGTTGGTTAAACTTAGTTATGACTTTGACAAGTTTGACACAATTACATGTTTTGGTATGTTATCTCCATGGAGTTAATAAGTACCTACAACTGGAGTGCTGTCTAATGCCGAGAAATCGGTCTCGAAAGAGAATACTTTTTGGTCGCGGTGTCCTTGTCTAATGTGGTGACCATATAAAATTTATTTATAGGACAAAATTATACGCATGCTTCAGTTTTGAATTTACCTTAAGTAATTCTGTATAGTCCTATGTAAATACAAAACACGTGCTTGCAACAGTTTATTTATGTAAATTCAATTTTAAACATTGCTTCGTCGTCATGGTGACTTTTTTTCGACGGTTTTTTTTGGAAATTGATGCGATGTCGAAAATCTAGCACAGAGTTTTGTTACAAACATCATTACCTCAGTTCTATTACTTAAACTTCCTCAAACTCATGTTTAACGTCCGAATACTCAACCACGACTTAAATATTGTTGAACTTAATTATAATAGCCTGCAAACTTCTTGAGCATTTGTTGACGTAGTGGGGGTAAGTTCGCGCATGGTACACTCACGTGCAAAAACATTACTTACTCTGCGTCATAATGCTATTAAATTATTAAAATCAACATATGTATTTATTTATATATTTATTAGAACATCAACAAAACATATAGGTTAATAATTGTAATAATTTAATCTTGGGGTAAAATAGATATTCCTTCTATTAAGTCAAAACTAGAACTGTTGCCAGGTCTTGGTTCAGTTGGTTCAGAATAGTAACTCTATGGTTATCTCCTTTCAAATAAAACTTTGGCTGTGTGTGTATCATTCCCGATCATAGATTATACACTTAATATATTCGATTCCCGATCCTGCGGACAGAATGGAAAGCAGTCGACGTCGCCCAAAACACGTCATACGTTCGTACGTACGACTATATCGAGGGGTGAAAGGCTATTTGGTTTAAGCGACATTTTTGCAACTTTACACGAGAGCCATTTAAAGTTTAAAATTTTGGAAAAAAATTCATAACAAAAAAACTTCTTCAGCAATTTGAATGGAGTAAACTTAATTGAAATTCAATTAAAAACATCAAGTTGTTGATGCTAATACCGAATAAAACGGACCTTTAATTACAAAGATAAACGTCGCTTAATACAAATTGCCTTAAGCCCTTATTTTTCAGAGTATGGAATAAAGATTTAAGTGACTTCATAACCACAATTGGCTACAGGGAAAAAAAAATAAGCGACGCTGCGATATATTTTCAGAGTAAGCCAAAAAGCATGAAGTGACTTAGCCCAAAATTAATAGTAGCAAGCTATTTATCTCAACTACCAATTTAGATTAAAATGACTGACAGGCGAATTTACTTATGTGACATATAATATTGAAAATTTACCGTTTGATGTTACATTTTTTTACGTCTAATACTATCAGTGGCTGTTAAAACAACCTAAATATATCGCAATCACTGAAAATCTCAGGTGCTTATATTGAATAAATAAAGAAATACACAAAACACAACAACAGTTAAAGTATTTATTTAGAAAAATAATTAAGTAGATCAGTCTCAATGTGGGAACATCAATTAAATTTATTTATTTTTTAGTCTTAATCAACAACATCAGTTAAACTATTAATATTTTGTATAATAATCAAGTAAAATCAGTCTGACTGTAGGAAAATCATCTATAATTATAATAATACTAGCTGACCCGGCAGACTTCGTAGTGCCTCAATCGATAAATAAAAGACCTAAACTTTTGTTTAAGATAAACTTAAAACAAACAAAAGGAATCCGTCAGACGGGGGACACATAAAAGGAAAAACAAAATTGTTATTTTTATTTAATTCCGAATATTTTTATATTTATCTAACCTTTTAAACCTTCTCTGGACTTCAACAAATAATTCAAGACCAAAATTAGCCAAATCGGTCAAGCCGTTTTCATGTTATGTCGTGACAACGGAAAACGGGTTTCATTTTTATATATATAGATAATAAATAATTATAGTTGATTTTCCTTCATTCAGATTGATTTTACTTGATTAATATACAACATATTAATTAACAACATCAGATAAAGTATTCATATTTCGTATAATAATCAAGTAAAATCAATCTGAGTGTAGGAAAATCAACTATAATTAACTCATTATACATGATTTTCCTACATTCAGACTGATTATTATCACATCAGTTAAAGTATTAATACGTATTAGTATTTTGTACATTATAAAGTATTATTACTTTTACTGATGTGATATTAATCAAGTAAATTCAGTCTGAATGTAGGAAAATCAACTATAATTAGGTATTATTTATTCAGTATTACTTGAGATCGGCTGTCATAAAACTTACTAAGAGTATAATTAATCACAACCGATATTGTTTAATTATAACTTAAACTAATAAAAACAAAATAAAAAATATCAAATCAATAAACAAAACTTGTAGTAATTATAAAATACAGCCAGTGCTTGATAATAATCATAATGCAATAAGAAAGAACGTATTTAATAATCATTTTCTTCGACTGTATCTTCTACATCAGTATCCAGTAGAACATCTTTGGAATTGCAGTGTTGTAGATTTATGTATTCTTTATGAAATATCTTGGGTATAACCCCAGTGTCACACAATTTCTTTAGGTCCATGTATTTGGCTTTGGTAATCGGCAAACTTGAATTATATCTTCGATTGATAGCTCTAGGTTTCGCAATAATTTGTATAATCTCTTCGGATGCATTATCTTTCATTGAAAATTTTACTTTCATTTGATTTGGATGAGATTTTTTAAATGTTGCTGTACGGGTTTTACTAATTTTATCTACAAGGTTACCCTTAAAATATTTTTCAGACATATCATCAAAATTTAAGAAATTCTCGTGTGTCAGATTTTCAACATTATAAGGTGCTGGTTCTTTTCTTGCTAGCTGGCTTATTGTAGCCCATTGCGAAGGGGCCCATACAGTAATATTTCTTACGGATTGTTCGATTGTAGAGTGTATGCTGTTTACCGACATTTCCGTGTGGCCAGGGAGAAGGTAATTCATTTGAATTGCTTGTAAATTGTTCGATTGCAACAAAGCATTATGTATTGTTGCAAGGACTATTTTATTTTTGTTTTGTCCAGGGCAAGAATCTGAATACAAGATCAAAGATGTAATGGTACCTCGAGAATCCACATTCTCTATGTATTTCTGTATAATAGTAGCAATTTCATTTGCGCCCCGCTTTGCTTCAGATTCTCCCCAGATAAAACAAAAACCATTCCTTGTGATGCTTTCATAAAAACATAAATTATAAACAGCATACTTTCCAGAATAAAATAGTAACATGTTATTGCCATGAGGCGTATTGAGAACTTTCTGGAGGTCAAAAGATGTGCACAGAATGGAAGGATTTTCTTTACCTAACTGTCGATGACGTTCTAACCGCTTCTTTGATGCCTTCTTTTCCTCTAAATGATCTTGAAATTCGGCACAATCCTCTGGCTTCTGTCCTTCAAAACGTAGGCATTTTATGCATTTATCCTTCTTAGGCACATGAAACCCAATGTTAAAATCAGTAGTGAATATTTGACGGAAAACTTTTTCACTTACAACATCGACTCCTTTACTAATGAGGTCTTCTTTATAACAGCGGTATAAATTTTTTTTATTTTTAAATTCAACAGGCAGATATAGTTTTGTGCTATCCTTTCGGCAGTAGTGCGATGGTATTGCAGGTAACCTTTTGATAAAAGATTTTACTGATTCTTTGATTGCGTTAGATGTTTTGTTGGGGGGAATGCATTTTCCTCTTCCATCTTCTTTCGCCATACCAAGTTCCTGTGTTGTTAATGTATAATAAATGTATCTTTGAGTGACATCAAGAGTATTCATGAGGAACTTTAAACAAACTTGTCGCCGACCCTCTCCATCATTTATGAAATAACAGAATGTGTTATTTCTGTAATTAGAGTCTTTGGATCTCTTCCTTTTTATGGATTGCTTAGAGGACATAGATATTATCCACTGCTTTTTTCTTTCCGGAGATAATTCCCAAAAATGTTTAAATATGGCACTCCTTTTTTCTGAGGTTATTTCTTGACACTTGTAGGGACAGTTTTTTTCTAAGCAAGGATTCGGTTTCATATTTCTTCACGTCACTCCTCGATGCACTCTGGAGTTCGACTGAAGCGCCTGCGCGCGGCAGTCCGGTTGAAAGATCACGATTTTTAACTCCCGGGAGATTGAATAAATATGGTATCATGCGACATGAATGAAATGTATCATATTAAAATTTAATGATTGAAAGACCGACCCGTATTTTTATTTATACTGAAAAAATGTTTCATATTGCATTACTTCATTTTATTGTCTGTATTAAGCGACATGCATTTAATAAAATAATAGGACCAAAATGTTTTAACGGCTAAGCAAAATATCTGAAACAAAAGAACTACTTGATTTAAGTAGCACCCTGCATGGAAAATAGATGCAGCTGAAAGAGCTTAAGCGACACTCCATGTCGTATTTGGGTGACGGACAAATGGTTTAAGAGACATCACACCATGTAATTGGTAGAAGTCAAAATGATTTAAGTTACTGCTTAATAAAAAATTGAAACAGGAAACACGCTTTAACTCTTATTGGATTATTTTTCTGAGAAAAGGTAACTGGTTTATGTCTCGTCTCTTAATATCATTGTATGGTTTAAGTACATTACTAAAAAAAAATTCAAAATCAACGTTGGATAATACACTGCCACTTTGGAAACAACCCAAAAATAGTATTGTTTCAAACGCCAAAAAAGTGCTCTGATTTTAATAAATCCGGCATCATTCGACGGAGAAAAATTCGCTGATTCCGTATATGTATATAACTCAATATCACCCTAGATGTCGCTTAAACCAAATAGCCTTTCACCCCTCGATATGTTCAAGCAGTCGCTGTTTGTTTTTTTTCTCCTTGTCCTGTTTTAGGTTTCATACTTCAGTGTGTTTTTTATACAAAGTAATTGTCACTGTAATTATAGAGTAGATTTAGTAGATCAGCGAACAATATTTTTACTATGGTTACTATCATAGATAGAAAAAAACTATTATGTATATGTAAGCTTGAGGGTAGACATTATTTTGTTGAACACCAAGTTAAACGAAGTCGCCTTTGATTTCTGATTTAATCAACAATATGTTATCTTAACAATTCACTTTAACACTTGTCCAACTTTAACCAATACGTACAACAGTCACTGAATCACACAACGTAACAAGGATATAGTAAGTGCACCAGGCAAACGCAGTCCAACGAATGTTCATTTCAAGGCACGTTCCGCCTTTTTATACTAGCCGGCGCAGCTGGCTTATGAGTCACTTCTGTTGTAGCTGTTGTTTACGAGTGGAATGACACGGCCGGCGCACCTGGCTTGTGTGAGTCACTCCTATTGCACGTGCTATATAACATAAATATCGTTAACGCCGTCACGGCCATACTGACGTGCGCTCGTCCTCGTGCGCGCATTCTTATGGTATGTCAGTGAACAACAAACGTGTTCGTTCATCCTGACATTAACGGATGCAACTTAAAACGTGGTCTATGATATTAACAATCTAGTACGGTTCGATCGCATAATTCTTCAGAAAATCCTATACTGGCTATAAATAACCTTCAGACTGCCTGGGCCAGTTCAAAAACTCTTCCGGTATGTAAGTATGTCCCTTTTAACTTAGACCGGAATTGTTATCCCTTCAGTTTTTCGAACTGGACCGGATAATGCTAGACCGAATCGCAATCCCTGTAGCTAATTGTTGTGGCTAATCTGGATGAAAATCCCTATAGCCAAGCCATTGGACCGGACAGACCCTTCAATGACTTCACACTTTCTTTTTTTTTTTCTTTTTTTTTTTTTGCTAGTCCGGATTAACATCTCTCTAGCCACATACAATTCTCTCTTTTTTTTTTTTTAATCTGCGTGTACGGTAGCGTTTGTTAAAACATTTCTTAAACCAGAACATTTATACGGAATTTCTTCAGAAATAGTGCGAGACCGACCATCGTTTTCTACATTTCCAACACCTGCACCTGAGGTGCCTGAGCTTACAGACATTGTATCACTACCCACAGACTATGTTTGCTGTATCGCTATTTGCGGACAAAAATGTCGCTTCTATTGTCAGTGATAGAGTCGTCATCATTAAGATCAGTTTCATGAACAAGATTAATTAACCCATCTGTGTACGCCGTCACGTCATCGTCACTATAATTTTCAGAAATTTCTAGTAGGCCTGACGGGCCTCGAGGTATTTCACGTAAGTTTTCATGGGGAAATTTGTACACTCTATTAGAACTATTTACATGTCTCAATTTATACCTATCGTTTTCCAAAACTGCAGTAATGTTGAAGGGACCTTTACATTTTCGGTCAACTTACGAAAACAAAATCCCCAGCGGAAAAGAGTTTGACTTTAGCTTTGCCTCGACTAAACCAAGCTTCTGTTTGTGCCCTTTTTTTTATATTATCGCCGGTCTTCGACCGTGCTAAATCAAGATCTAATCTAGAGGGATTATCACTCTGTTGAAACTTTAAGATATTTCAAGTGAACTACCCTGAACGGCAAACGTCTATTCTATTGGAGTAAACCCTGTTACTCGACAACGTGCACTATTAAGGGCGAGTTGAATGTCCCCTAAGTGCTCTTTCCATCATGATTGGTCTAAGTTACTTTCAGATCAAAGAGTGACTTGTTCATGAAACCGCTTACCATTGAATAAATTACTATGACTTTGTTTTATAAGACTACATTCTGACCCTGAATGGAACATAAAGGGGAAGCCAAAACCACTTATCTGTAACACACTGAAGCTCTGGAACACACGTTGACGTCTCTGGTTGCACCTGCCACAGCACCTGGAGCAGTGTCGTTTTTCTTCTTGTAGCGCATGGAACACCCAGAAGCTACATGACTCGCATCACCGCACACGTAACAGCTGACTTGCAGGCGAGAGCCGGGAGCCCACGGATGAGGAGGTTGTTCAGGTTTTGCTGGAATATCGAAAAAAGTTTGAGAGCAGTATCTGTCGCAACACCCTTCGGCACGATGCCCAGGTTTTCCGCAGAAATGGCAGCTTCCACGGAAAAAAACTTCGAGAGCGTTTTGGTTCTTTATCAGGATCTTCGTTTTTTCTTTTGAGGGTAAAGCCACGTAATGTGTGAAATAGACGATTTTTTGTGGTAATAACGACAGAGTTCAATTCCCGACGGATTCTTTCATCACACTGCGACAGTATTGATATAACAAATCCGGTGGCTATTTGTTCTGGCACATTAGCGTCGGGAATCTTCTTTATAAGTTGCCATAGCCGGATACCGGCTTCAGCTGGTCCCTTTTTGCTTTCCATTTCAAATTTAATAACCAGGTCGAAGTAGTCTTGCATCATTAGATAATTTTGTCAGCATCTCTTTAATAGTAGGCCAGGATATCTTACCAGGCTGTATTTTTGTGAGGCAAGTAGCAGCTCGAGCCTTAAGCGAATGTGTGAGAGTCAAAATTAAATCGACACCATCCAATACTTCAACTACTTTAAACGGCCCTTTAAGCTTCGTATCTAATTTCGTTTGATTATGCTCTTCGTATTAATGTGTGGACGAACTCACAGCCCACCTTGTGTTAAGTGGTTACTGGAACCCATAGACATCCACAGCGTAAACGCACCACACACCTTGAGATAGAAGTTCTAAGGTCTCAGTATAGTTACAACCGCTGCCCCACCCTTCAAACCGAAATACACCACTGCTTCACGGCAGAAATAGGCAGGGTGATGGTACCCGTGCGGTCGATGGCACTACGGAGCACCCGTCTGGTGCCACGTCCTTACCCACGAGAACGTCGCCGCGCTGCGACGCCGGCAGCGCGCGATCGCAGTCAGAGTTATTCAATGATACCTCACAGTCTCCTACGAGGCGGCGCGCCCTAGCGCAAGTGCAGCCGGAGCGCGGGGGCTCCAATATCGGCAGTCCGTGCTGGAGGCGTGGTCTCGTCGTTTGGCGGACCCGTCGGCCGGCCTCCGTACCGTCGAGGCGATCTGCCCGGTTCTCGCGGACTGGGTGGGCCGCGACCGCGGAAGTCTCACCTCCGGCTACCTGTGCAGACTCACAAGACATTTTACCACCATGCAAACTTCTTACCGCAACAAATCTTACCAGCCACCACGCAAACTACAATTTTACGGGTTCCACCTCTCTTACACGATGTTACTCTCACACTGAGGAAGCCAACCGCGAACACTTGTCAAGCACGCACAAGCACGCACTTCACCGGAAAAACCTGCATCCGCCAGCGGAACCCGAACACCGCCGCATCGCCAGACACGAACGCACCGGACGTCTTATCTTACAGGTCACGACGACTTCAGATGTGTCAATTTTTCTTCCCCACGGAAACTTGCTTGCTTTCTTGTTTGCTTGCTTGCTGGAGCCCGAAGTCATCGAACGTGTAGTGTTATTGGTACCACTTCGATAAAGCGGCACGACACGAGAACCCTCTCATCGTGGCCGCCGGTAACTACATTCCCGATCCTGCGGACAGAATGGAAAGCAGTCGACGTCGCCCAAAACACGTCATCTCGGATCCTCCTGATCCACTAACGGTGCTTTTAGGTACTTCAAGCACCGGTCACCGTTCTCGTCGAACCCGTCGCTTGCGACGAAGGGCTCGACGAGTAAATTAACTCTCAGACACAGCCCACTGAGTTTCTCGCCGGATCTTCTCAGTGGGTCGCGTTTCCGATCCGGTGGTAGATTCTGCGAAGCACGGCTCTTGCTAGGGTTCGTGTTAGCAACATCGTCAGGTTTGAGCCCCGTGAGCTCACCTACTAAAGTTAGGGTTACGCTGACATAGCCTCTCAAGGCTCTCAGCTTAGGTAGGAAAAAAAAAAAAAAAAAAGTTATTGGTATTGAATCGAGTAGATTCTAAAATTTCAGCGACAATTCACAGTCTCATGTCCTGGTTTACTGTACTAGTGCCATGTAACTCTAGCAGTAGTTATTGGCTTAAAAACGATTCGTGTCGGAACTACCCACTCGTCATGACAGATCCATTATTGCGATCGAAGTTTCACTTGAGATTTGCACTTGCCTTAATTTCTTGCAATAGCTTGTTACGTGTTGTATTTCCGTTAGTAAATGCCATGTGATGAAGTCGACAGTCAAACTGGGCAACATGAGCCAGAACGTAAGATGTGACGATTTCTTCGTGGCTCAGATCTTCCATCGAGGTAACAGAGACGTTATTACACGACTTACGTATGCTGCATTCACGCTCTTGTGGCGTACCGCTACTAGTATTCTGATCTGCATCATGTTTTTTTTGCTGTACTTCGAACATGTTCAAACACGTCACGTGAGTCCTGATCCAACTTCTGATGTAGCTGTTGTTTACGAGTGGAACGACACGGCCGGCGCACCTGGCTTGTGTGAGTCACTCCTATTGCACGTGCTATATAACATAAATATCGTTAACGCCGTCATATATTTTAATTTGTTGCTCTTCTCATTTACTTTTCGTTGATTTAGAAACATCAAATTGTGATAATATGTTATTTCGCGGATCTTACAACATTATTTCTGAATTCCAAATATTTTAAGATTAATATCCCGTTTTTCCTTGTGACACAATAATTCACCAATATTATGCAAATTTATATGTGCCAGGTCAATTTCGTTCTAATTTATATCATACGTATATATTTTTTTGTCTCCATAGGAACATGGGGCTTCTAGCTGCATTAGTGGTAAACGCGGTCGGCGGTGCTGTAATATATGGCACTGGGGGTCTGTTGACTCCATTAGTGGCTCCCGTGCTCGGTTTCAGCTCAGCGGGAATAGCGGCAGGAAGCACAGCCGCTGCTGCACAAGCATACTACGGAAATTTAGTGGCCGGCAGCATTGTGTCACAGTTGACTGCTGCTGCCATGGTAGCCCCCACGCCGTAAGACAATCTTTTTACTTAATTTAAAAAAAATACACCATTCTCGCTTCCCGTTTGGCAATAAAACTGGGAGCGTGTAGAAAGTCATTGCGCGCTCACCATGTAGATCTTGTGGGTAAAACGTAGGTATGTCTGATTCTGGTCTTTAATGTCAATGTCTATATAATAATTCATTATTTTTACGCCAGAATGTTAGAACGAATATTTTGTGTGCTATCAGTCCGTTGGGGGATTGGTTTTATTATTTTAAAAATATAAAGACTAGTATTGCGTGTTTCATACAAAATTACTACCTATATTCGATTCGATCGAAGCACGCGTACCTAATAATATAGAAAACAATTTTCAATAAGCTGAATACAAATAGGGTAAAGATCCTTAAAATGTTTTCATTTTTTTATTTTATGCTTCGAATTAAACGAAAGTAAGAGACAGCTCACATCGTAACACACAGCTTAAATATTATGTGTATTAGCTATGGCTCACATTTAATGTTTACTTCCAGATGAGGTGATGCTAAACATCACCCGTTCTCGACATCGCTCCAGGATCGGACCTTTTCTGTTTTATTTGGAATTAAAATGCATTTAAATTTTTAATAAATTTGTCGATGCGATGTAGTAAGAGTACTTTATTTTGTCCTAAACGTGTGATAAAGTATCCCCTATTCTAAAAAATGGTTGGTAAACTAAATAATAAACTAGACCCAGTACCATGGTATTAGTATCACATTATTGTATTCTAGTAGGTAATCTAGTATATGTGTATACAGTGCAGCCCTCGAGTGGCACTACTTATATTATTATATTATCTACGTTTTCTGTGGAAATAACATAGATTGAATTTGGCCCCCCTAAAAATAGGTGGTGTGAGGTAATGGTTTGCTTAATAAAATAATTAATAATTGGGAATTTAATTGTTTTTATGATCGAACAATCGCCAATAGTCGTTGAACAAACGATAATTGATCAAAATTAATTAATCTGAGCGATAAAAATAAAGATCTAGTAAGGAGGGCCAACTTAAGGGTGATCATTTGTTTAATTAATCACTACATAGTATAAAACAAAGTCGCTTTCTCTGTCCCTATATCTGTCTATCCCTATGTATACAATCTTTAAAACTATGCAACGGATTTTGATGCGGTTTTTTTTATTAACATCCAGAATCCAGAAATCTCCATTGTGGAGAAATCAATAATAAATTACAGTTTCCGAAGCGAAGCGAGGGCGGGTCGCTAGTATTAAATAAATAAAGACGAACAAACAATTTTCACATTCGAACATTAACGAACAAACGACGAACAAATAATTAAAAATAAAAAAAACCGAAAATCAAAAAGGAGCGTCAAATTCAGTTAGCTTAAGCAAATAACCGTGTTGACTGATAAAATGGTTTTTTCAAAAATACTTGCTTTAAGTTCAAATAACGCGAAAGTTATAGTTAATATTTCAATTATTAAATCACCAATAGGGACGATCATAGCTGCAGCTGACAATGATTACCTGTATATCGTATGTTTTGAAGATACAAAACAATTTGAAAATAAATTTAAAGCATTGGCTAAAGAGTTATCTTGCCGCTTTGTTCACGAAGAAAACAAAATTTTAAACACATTGAAAGAAGAACTGTTAAGTTATTTCAATGGAAATCTAAAGAAATTCTCTGTACCGCTGAAAACTCTTGGTTCTGACTTTCAAAAGGTATTATGGAATATTTTTATTAATAGGTAAATTAGTGTCTTATTATGAGACCCCATGTACGCACCACCATCCTGACTATTGCGTTTCGGTCTGGAGGATGGCAGAACCATCATACAACATAAACAAAATTCAGTATGTTCAGTACGAATGCCTATAGGTCATATTTAAATCTCATTAAAATATTAATGCGCACTGTGTTTGGAGGTAAGAGGACAGAAGAGTGAAAAAAAAATTCCAACGCTTAACATAAATTTCAAAAGAAAATATGACATTTATTGGTCGTGACGAACATTTGAAATTTGCTAGACTTATAGTCTGTCTATAAGCTTATTTATAGCAAACAAATAAAATAAGAATGCTTCTTGCTTTCTACAAACAAACTCGAAAAGAAAACACTGATAGCATTTTTATTGGTAACTTGTGTATTTGTGTATAAACTGAAGATATTTTACCTTAACTCTGTGGCTCATATACTTGAGTAACCCTAGAGACAAAATCATGTCACTCCCTATAAAAATAGACACCACCAATACTTTTCTTATAAATAGCAGTATTAATTTTTTTAAATTGTTTAACAGAATGTCTGGATGAAATTACAAGAAATTCCCTTTGGCTCCACTTATACATATAGTGACATTACTAAGGCATTGGGACGACCAACAACCCATGCTAGAGCAGTAGGTTCAGCCTGTGGTGCCAATACACATCTTATAGTTACTCCATGTCATAGATTAATTAGTTTATCTTCTAAAGGTGGATTTAATAGTGGAATCAATCGTAAAGAATGGCTTATTGAACATGAGAAGAAATATGCAAACAATCTATGAAACCAACATTCCAAAAAAACATTCAGCAAAACATTAGTTGAAATAGTAATTAACTCTCTGATACTCTGATCTCAAAGTGTGATTTAAGAATAAGAATGAAACTGGTGGCATTTATCCTGAATAAAAAAATGGCCCATGTCATAATCTACTATAACAATTTTATGAATTAATTATTGAGTGAAAGAAGTACAAACAAACAAAGACATTTATTTAAAATATTATTGTCTCTGGGCATTATGATGCATAGGCATGAGATGTCTATGTAGTAATTTTAGTATCAGCAATGTCAAGGAGAATGAAGTTAGCCCCTCAAAAAATTTTTTTTTTCCTGTTTTATACTTATATTCTATTAATTCGTTTGTTCATCATTTGTTCATGATTGTTCACTGTTAATAATTGTTTGTTCTGCAGTTATTTATTTTAAAAAAATATTTAAAAATATACCTACAAGTTAGCCCCTCTAATGCAATTTTTAATATTTTTTCATCCTTAATGACTCGTAAATATTCATTTTCGATTGTTCTTATATAAAACACGTTTGTTCTCTTTCGAAATTACTCGTTTTTTGTTTAATTTACTATTTTTATTAGTTGAATAAATGTATGCAAAATATGTGTACTGCGCATGCGTCAACTATAATGCCTAAACTTTCTACGCGGTTTTAATCGTGAAAAAAAAAACAAATGTATTTGGTCTAACTTAACGCCAATGCACATTATTTCATTTATTTATTTTTAATTTTTTTTAATTAAACTGTATACCCTTCGATCAACAATAGTAACTAGATAAAGGGATACGTACAAAATTAAAGCAAAAACTGTCCGCGTGAATATATACTTATATAGCTACATTCGTTTACTAACAAACGGAGAAAAAAGTTTTGAAACACTTTTACTTTCAAACTAATAACAATTATGGCACCTAGTAATAAAGTCACAAATCTCCAAAACATTATCTAATACTTACGATCATTCGTCACATAAAACGAGCAAAGCAATAAATTACTCCTGTCACTTACCAATAAAAAGACATATTTTAAACAACTTTTAATGTTAAATCAATCTTAAAGTGCAACAAATAAAGTAACTTTTCCCTTAATTGCTCTGAGAACTAACATCGTTTTGCTTTATTTATTTTTGCTTCTTGAAATGCCGATTTCTATTTACTACAGGAGGTAAGGGAGTCGCGCTTAACACTAAAATAATTTATTAATGAATTAAAGTAAAAGTTTAGTTGTTTACTTTTTATGTTTTGGAAATGTATGTTTGTTAGTATCTATACATTACTTATTATTTTATTAGCGTTACGTTTTTGTGTAATATATATTTTTAAGTTTTCGCGACCAGTGCACATAATAAAACAACGTTTAAACGGTTTCAAGCGTGGTATTTTTATTACAATGTTTCGGCCACATTTCAGTAGCCGTGAGCACGGAAGGCAAAGATGTCCAGTGTCAATAAGCGGAGTTCTTAGCTGGCTTATAAAAGTCATCTCTTGTTTCTCTGGCGACAATCGAGATCCATTCTGCACACGTGATTGCTAGGAAAGCTAAAATAAAAATGGAAAGCTAAGTATCTAATGAGAGTCCAACAAACAGACACAAAAGCAGCATTAACCAATTTTAACCAACTAATTTTGAAGTGCTGCTAACAAATTTTAAAAAATTATTACAACACAAATCTACTCCATGCATTTACTGTTCTGTTAAGCAAAAGTTTGTCCATGTGTTGGCCGAGCCTTGGCCAACATTTGTAGCGGTGGTTAAAAATCGGTAATTTTGTTCAAAATTTAATATTATTTATAAGTTTAAAGCTTACAATATAGTTTATACTTCATGTACTTACCGAAAGTAAGATACTCCGGCCGTTAAATTGCTTTTCGGGCCTTATTTTTGCAACTTTTGAATACACACTGCGGTATTGTGAGACGGGTTGACATTGGCTGTGTTTGAAGTAAACTAAACAAAATAAGGTAAGCTGTGGCTTAAATCTGCTCCTGACATTGCTGATACTAAAATTACTACATAGACATCTCATGCCTATGCATCATAATGCCCAGAGACAATCATATTTTAAATAAATGTCTTTGTTTGTTTGTACTTCTTTCACTCAATAATTAATTCATAAAATTGTTATAGTAGATTATGACATGGGCCATTTTTTTATTCAGGATAAATGCCACCAGTTTCATTCTTATTCTTAAATCACACTTTGAGATCAGAGTATCAGAGAGTTAATTACTATTTCAACTAATGTTTTGCTGAATGTTTTTTTGGAATGTTGGTTTCATAGATTGTTTGCATATTTCTTCTCATGTTCAATAAGCCATTCTTTACGATTGATTCCACTATTAAATCCACCTTTAGAAGATAAACTAATTAATCTATGACATGGAGTAACTATAAGATGTGTATTGGCACCACAGGCTGAACCTACTGCTCTAGCATGGGTTGTTGGTCGTCCCAATGCCTTAGTAATGTCACTATATGTATAAGTGGAGCCAAAGGGAATTTCTTGTAATTTCATCCAGACATTCTGTTAAACAATTTAAAAAAATTAATACTGCTATTTATAAGAAAAGTATTGGTGGTGTCTATTTTTATAGGGAGTGACATGATTTTGTCTCTAGGGTTACTCAAGTATATGAGCCACAGAGGGAAGGTAAAATATCTTCAGTTTATGCACAAATACACAAATTACCAATAAAAATGCTATCAGTCTTTTCTTTTCGAGTTTGTTTGTAGGAAGCAAGAAGCATTTTTATTTTATTTGTTTGCTATAAATAAGCTTAAAGACAAGTGTTCTTCACAACCAATAAATGTCATATTTTCTTTTGAAATTTATGTTATGCTTTGGAAATTTTTTTTCACTCTTCTGTCCTCTTACCTCCAAACACAGTCCGCATTAATATTTTAATGAGATTTAGATATGACCTATAGACATTAGTACTGAACCTTTGATTATATACACGTATATATTTTTATTATACACACGATATATACACGATTATATACGTGTATATAATCAAAGTACTGAACATACTGAATCTTGTTTATGTTGTATGATGGTTGTCCCATCCTCCAGACCGAAACGCAATAGTCAGGATGGTGGTGCGTACATGGGGCCTCATATTATGACACTAGTTTACCTATTAATATAAATATTCCTTAATACCTTTTGAAAGTCAGAACCAAGAGTTTTCAGCGGTACAGAGAATTTCTTTAGATTTCCATTGAAATAACATAACAGTTCTTCTTTCAATGTGTTTAAAATTTTGTTTTCTTCGTGAACAAAACGGCAAGATAACTCTTTAGCCAATACTTTAAATTTATTTTCAAATTGTTTTGTATCTTCAAAACATACGATATACAGGTAATCATTGTCAGCTGCAGCTATGATCGTCCCTATTGGTGATATAATAATTGAAATATTAACTATAACTTTTGCGTTATTTGAACTTAAAGCAGATATTTTTGAAAAAATCATTTTATCAGTCAACACGGTTAATTGCATAGATCATATTATATCTCGAATATATTAAGTGTGTAATCTATGGCATAGATAATGGAGATAGGTACATACCGTACCTAATATCGGCTTACTGAATTTGGCCTCCCTTTTTTGGATTTTCGGTTTATTTTTATTTTTATTTATTTGATCGTCGTTTGTTCGTTAATGTTCGAATGTAAAAATTGTTTGTTCGTCTTTTATTTATTTAAAACTAGCGACCTGCCCTCGCTTCGCTTCGGAAACTGTAATTTATTATTGATTTCTCGACAATTTAATGGATGCTATTAAACATATAAACCTTCCTCTTCAACCACTATCTATTAAAAAAAACCGCATCTAATCCGTTGCGTAGTTTTAAAGATTTAAGCATACATAGGGATAGACAGATATAGGGACAGAGAAAGCTACTTTGTTGTATACTATGTAGTGAATAATTAAACAAATAATCACCCTTAAGTTAGCCCCCTTTACTAGATATCTTTATTTTTATCGCTCAGATTAATTAATTTTAATCAATTATCGTTTGTTCGACGACTATTGGCGATTGTTAGATCATAAAAACAATTAAATTCCCAATTATTAATTATTTTATTAAGCAAACCATTACCTCACACCACCTATTTTTAGGGGGCCAAATTCAATCTTTGTTATTTCCGTAGATAAAATAATAATAGTAGTGCTACTCGAGGAGTGTACTGTATACACATATACTAGATTACCTACTAGAATACAATAATGTGATACTAATACCATGGTACTGGGTCTAGAGTTTACTATTTAGTTTACCAACCATTTTTTAGAATAGGGGATGCTTTTCACACGTTTAGGACAAAATAAAATACTCTTAATACATCGCATCGACAAATTTATTAAAAATTTAAATGCATTTTAATTCCAAATAAAACAGAAAAGGTCCGATCCTGGAGCGATGTCGAGAACGGGTGATGTTTAGCATCACCTCATCTGGAAGAAGTAAACATTAAATGTGAGCCATAGCTAATACACTTAATATTTAAGCTGTGTGTTACGATGTGAGCTGTCTCTTACTTTCGTTTAAGTTGAAGCATAAAATAAAAAAAATTAAATCATTTTATGGATCTTTACCCTATTTGTATTCAGCTTATTGGAAATTGTTTTCTATATTATTAGGTACGCGTGCTTCGATCGAATTGAATATAGGTAGTGATTTTTTGGGAAGTACGCAATACGAGTCTTTATATTTTTAAAATAATAAAATCAAGCCCCCCTCTCCTCACGGACTGATAGCACACAACATAGTCGTCCTAACATTCCGGCGTGAAAATAATGCATTATTAGATAGACATTGACATTAAAGACCAGAATCAGACATACCTACGTTTTAACCACAAGATCTACATGGTAAGCGCGTAATGACTTTCTACACGCTCTCCGTTTTATTGCTAAACGGGAAGCGAGAATGGTGTATTTTTTTTAAATTAAGTAAAAAGATTATCTTACGGCGTGGGGGCTACCATGGCAGCAGCAGTCAACTGTGACACAATGCTGCCGGCCACTAAATTTCCGTAGTATGCTTGTGCAGCAGCGGCTGTGCTTCCTGCCGCTATTCCCGCTGAGCTGAAACCGAGCACGGGAGCCACTAATGGAGTCAACAGACCCCCAGTGCCATATATTACAGCACCGCCGACCGCGTTTACCACTAATGCAGCTAGAAGCCCCATGTTCCTATGGAGACAAAAAAATATATACGTATGATATAAATTAGAACGAAATTGACCTGGCACATATAAATTTGCATAATATTGGTGAATTATTGTGTCACAAGGAAAAACGGGATATTAATCTTAAAATATTTGGAATTCAGAAATAATGTTGTAAGATCCGCGAAATAACATATTATCACAATTTGATGTTTCTAAATCCACGAAAAGTAAACGAGAAGAGCAACAAATTAAAATATACATAATAGTTTTTTTCTATCTATGATAGTAACCATAATAAAATTATTGTTCGCTGATCTACTAAATCTACTATATAATTACAGTGACAATTACTTTGTATAAAAAAACACACTGAAGTATGAAACCTAAAACAGGACAAGGAGAAAAAAACAAACAGCGACTGCTTGAACATGTACTTAGTCGCCATAAATACTGTTACAATTAAAACTGATTCTCTTGAGAGGTGCATGGTTGTTGTAGAGATCTAATAGTAGGTTGTTGAAGGCAGAAACTTTACTGTCGATGTCATTGCAGTTGTAAACAGACGACCAGTCCACATTACCAGCATCAATCCTCAAACGCTCGAGAGAAATATCTTTGAAACTGCGGAGAAGGAGAAATTTAGATTTGCGTCGAGGACAACGAATTTTGTAAGAAAGGTAAATAAGGTCGTGATAAGAGAACGAAGCTGATAGCTGTCCATGCCTTGAAACTTTGGAAGGGTCAGAGACAATAATAAGATCTAAGAGAGAAAGAGTAGAGTGAGGAGCGCGATGAGTCGCCCCCAAGGGAAGAAGGTGCATGTTTACAGAAGAGACTAGAGAGAGGAATCGCTGAGACCGTGCGTCATCCCTGATTACGCAAGTGTTGAAGTCTCCAAGGATCAAGACATGGTCATATATAGAACATACATTTTCTAACATACTTTCAAAAGATGAGAAATAATCAATGTGACTTGAAGGACTATAAAAAACACCAAGAGGTATCTTGGTGTGCTGGATAGCTACCCCTATAAAGAGGTGCTCAGCAGATTGAGTATATTAGCTTGGTGACTGATCAACGACTGTATGCTTCAGATCAGCTCGGCGGTAGATTGCAACACCACCATATCTGCGACCTGTCCTGTCATTTCGAAAAAGTTTGTACCCGGGGAGTGCATATTGCGATGATGGGAGTGAAGGCTTAAGAAAAGTCTCAGAGATAAGCACAGCGTGAACATGGTCTGAGTCAAAGGAAGATAACAGCTCAGGCAAATGTACGTGAACACTTTGAGCATTGATATGAACGACGTTGAAACATTTAGAAGAAGACGAAAGGGAATAAACAAGTTGATCGCGTAGATGGAATCGTCATTATCAAACGCACTAGCAAAGCTTCTATCAGAAGAAACAGAAGAAGAACATGACAAAAAATTATCATCAGTGTCACTGTACATTAATGCTTTAAATAAGTAATAAAAATCAATAATACCAATAAAATAATAAACAAAGACAAAACAAAAAAATAAAATAAAAATTACCCTAAAATCCGTAATAAATTCTAAGATACAAAATATAATATTATGACACTAACCTCATAGGACAACAAATTAAAAACAATTATTTTAAATCATAATGATTTGGTATACCTACAACTAAAATTGATGGCCAAAAGCCATAGAGCCAAAGTTCTATTGTGAAAGGAGTTAACATACCAAAACATGTAATTGTGTCAAACTTGTCAAAGTCATAACTAAATTTATCCAACAAACATTAACAAACTAATCAAAATTAACAGACGCCAAACAAAGAAATAAAGTAAAACAGAAAGATAGACATAAAAATTAGTATAGAATACATAAAAGAATTTTAACGAAGTAAAATAATTAAACATAAATATTATATATACTTTCTATAAAATAAATAAAGTGAAACATTATTATTTAGGCAGTTTACGGATCCTCTTGTCCGAACGTATTCTTGACCTGCGATTTTGTGGTTTTCACGGCTTCAGCAGACTATCACTAGGCGCTGGTGCCACAGGGTACTGATTTATCAACAGACGGAGCTCAGCGACAGTCTCTATCTTCCGACGTGCTTTATCAGACAGCTGGATTACTATCTTGCCTTCTGATGTCCAGCACTGCTTAAGGCCAGTGTTTGTGAGCACCCAGAAACCGCATCATGGCGGGACTTCGTCAAGAATTCAGACACTGTCAAAACTTCAGCAAAACTTTATTCTTCCAAACTTCTCGATGGCTATGGCATTTAAACCTTATTAAAACTGGACGAGGCTTGCTTTTATTAGCTCCAAGATGATAAGTTACTATGTCAGTTGAAATAATATGACTCAATTTTGTGGGACCTTTTAAAATCTCCAAAACAGTAGCAGAAGGGTCTTTATTATTGTTGACCCCATGTAGCAACAGTACTTTCTGACGAGACATCATTTCGTGTCTGTCCAGGCCCAAAGTAAGCAACTCTATTTGAGTTTTCAAAGCAGTTAGTGCATTACACACAAATGATTTAAATTCAGCAAACTCACGGGATAAACTCGCTATGGTTTTATGTGGGAGATCTGTGGTAGCTGCATTCTTCAGATCTACGTGTTGTGCCATTCATAAGTTCAGTGTTGTAGATAAGTCTTCCAGTTGTGCAAATAGTTTGGAATAAATATCCATGGTGATGATAATTAAGTTTTTAGTTTAAGAGAGTTCAGAGGAGAAATAATTGTTGAAATGAGAGTATTAGAGGTCGGTGATCAACCTGGTATCAATAAATCATAACAAAATAAGCTGTATTATATTTAAATTAAAATAAATCTTAGAATACAAATTTTTAGTATTGACACGTCTAAGTGTCCCTCATTAAAAATTATTTTTTTAAATTAACTTCTTAACTTTTAATTGTATTTTATTTATAACACCTAATACACTTCACGAATTCCTCTCTTTTCTTTAACTTTCTTCTAAGCACACAGGCTTAAAATATATTAAAGCAAATAAAAAATTAAATAAAATAAAATTAAATTATACGCGGGTAATAAGTGACCATTTTTTTGTTGCAATGTGCACTATGCACAACATGACCACCACTATGCCAAAACCTTGCCAACTTACGTGCCGCTTACTATACCACCACCCCGCCTATTCCTGCCATGAAGCAGTAATGCGTTTCGGTTTGAAGGGTGGGGCAGCCGTTGTAACTATACTTGAGACCTTAGAACTTATATCTCAAGGTGGGTGGCGCTGTAGATGTCTATGGGCTCTAGTAACCACTTAACACTAGGTGCACTGTGAGCTCATCCACCCAACTAAGCAATGAATAAAAAAAACATTCAAAAATTACATTCCAGTATAGTTCAAATGTAATTGAAAAAACAGTTTATTTATAAACAACGGGACATTTAAGTTTATCAAAAAAGTCTTTGAAAACAGTATACTGTCCTGCCAATAAATTTACGAATTGTCACCATATCTGTAATATGATTCCACTAGACTTAGCATGTGGTCATTAAACGGTTCCAATGTTGAGAAAATTAGCAGTTTCACAGTCTGTGAAGTTACGGCGATTTTTCATATGAAAATGTTCCAAGCTTAATCAAATACACACCTGTTGTAAGCCATTCTTAATTATTCCACGATCAATAACTTATATTTGTAAATTAAAAATAGACTTACCTTTAATTTTTGTTCTCTTCGAGCGATACGCAGGTATAAAAGCTACTATGTTGATTAAGGAAGTTTAGAGTACGACTCTTCAACACAAGAATCCGTTTTAGAATGAAATTGAGGTATTACGCTTACTCGGTTTCAGTTCTTCCAGAGCTTTCGGTTCTTTTTCGGTCAACTATCGGATAAATGTTGCCAGAAAATTAATGTAAAAAATGATATATATGATCGGATTTCGTCTTTTAAACCTAAGCTTCTTGGTTTGAAATCACCGTTTTATAGCTTTCTTTTCATAAATATCTACTGAGGGGTCAATAATTAAATCACTTTTTTTATTGTTCTAAGAATGCATAATTGTTGAATCAAATAAGTAGAAATTTTTGTTTTCTGTCAACACTTTTGTATGACACGACTTGACTAAAATTTAGGGTTCGCTGAAAAGAAAGTTTTCCGAAAAGGGAAAGTATTAGGAAAAATTAAATACAATTTCTCAGATAAAAAAATGTTAGTAATTTTTAGTCCCATAAAATTCCAAGTAAAACAGAGTTAGCGGTAATTTTGTCTGCCTTTACTTAAAATTACCTTTACTTAACTTAACTAGCCTTTACTTAACTTTAAATTAATTTAAATTTACCACTATATAAACGATATGAAACCACCTATTTGGCATATCCAGGATACTGCAGCTTGCAAGTTAATTTCAGAGTCATTACTTATAGTTAATCATAATCATCAGTGAATCATTAGCGTCGATTATAAAAAATATCTAAATATATATAAAGTTGTATCTAACGTTAAATAGGTTAAGAGATTTAGTGTGAAATTAGCTGATTTAGACTATGAAGTTACAACTTGACCAAGCTAAGTTTGCACCTCGCTGGAATGCGGCGCGGCGGTCCGCCCGTTTCCCCGCTCACCTTCCCGCGATCGGCCTGTCGCGTCAGCACGGTTAGTATCTTTGTCGCCGACAGAAACATAATCCTGGAAAAGAAACATAAAGGAAAATTATTACTGAGCAATTGGGATACAAATTTAAAAAGTGCAAAAACCCGATATCGCTATATTCTAATGTACCTATGTATAATATATTGTTAAAAACAATAAATGCAAAGTAAAATCTAACAAACATTTGCTTACATTTTTAAAGTCATAGCGAATCCTTTTTTCAGACCGCACCTAGGTGGCAGTGTGAAGTAATCGATGCGGGGTGCAAACTTAGCTTGGTCGAGCTGTAATTTTAGTAGGAAGACTAAACAATTAATCTGAAAATTACCTTCAAAATGATAAAATAAGTAAATTAATAGTGCGTTTCCAGAGGTCTTTTTTGCCACGTACCATCCGGCTATGGAATGAGCTCCCCTCCACGGTGTTTCCCGAGCGCTATGACATGTCCTTCTTCAAACGAGGCTTGTGGAGAGTATTAAGCGGTAGGCAGCGGCTTGGCTCTGCCCCTGGCATTGCTGAAGTCAATGGGCGACGGTAACCACTCACCTTCAGGTGGGCCGTATGCTCGTTTACCTACAAGGGCAATAAAAAAAGAAAGTGTGACACGCCCTGATATTATAAATGTAATTCATAAAGATAATTGAATAATATTCTGTAAATTTTCTTTGATGTAATCTCGTCCTAAAATAAAAATCTACGGAACCTTATATGTTTTTAATGCAAGGTAATAATAATAACCTTTGAAGTGCTATGTTGAAAGGAATACCCTATCATAGACAATGTACAATAGATAATAGCGATCATCTTCGTCTTATTTTGCGTTAAGCATTGTGTTATTATTTTGATTGTGGGTTTAAATTATTATTTGTTAATAACAAATATAAATCTACAGATTACTATTCATTTCAAACATAAAAAAAAACATTCAATTTAATAATGTCCAATAAGACGTAAAGAGAAACTAATTCTTAGTATTATTAATATTATTTGCAATTATGCTCACGTATAGCTTAAAAATAAATAATAAAATTGTAATGGAAATAAGGTGAATGAAGTTAGCCCCTCAAAAAAATTTTTTTTTCCTGTTTTATACTTATTTTCTATTAATTCGTTTGTTCATCATTTGTTCATGATTGTTCACTGTTAATAATTGTTTGTTCTGCAGTTATTTATTTTAAAAAAATATTTAAAAATATACCTACAAGTTAGCCCCTCTAATGCAATTTTTAATATTTTTTCATCCTTAATGACTCGTAAATATTCATTTTCGATTGTTCTTATATAAAACACGTTTGTTCTCTTTCGAAATTACTCGTTTTTTGTTTAATTTACTATTTTTATTAGTTGAATAAATGTATGCAAAATATGTGTACTGCGCATGCGTCAACTATAATGCCTAAACTTTCTACGCGGTTTTAATCGTGAAAAAGAAAACAAATATAAATCCTGAAGGAGCAATTAATTGGTATACACTTCGATCAACAATAGTAACTAGATTTCGGGTCGGTGCATAAAATCCGTCTCGTCAAATAACAGCGCACTTGAAATGTGAGCTCTTATTTTGTTTAGTTTACTTCAAACACAGCCAATGTCAACCCGTCTCACAATACCGCAGTGTGTATTCAAAAGTTGCAAAAATAAGGCCCGAAAAGCAATTTAACGGCCGGAGTATCTTACTTTCGGTAAGTACATGAAGTATAAACTATATTGTAAGCTTTAAACTTATAAATAATATTAAATTTTGAACAAAATTACCGATTTTTAACCACCGCTACAAATGTTGGCCAAGGCTCGGCCAACACATGGACAAACTTTTGCTTAACAGAACAGTAAATGCATGGAGTAGATTTGTGTTGTAATAATTTTTTAAAATTTGTTAGCAGCACTTCAAAATTAGTTGGTTAAAATTGGTTAATGCTGCTTTTGTGTCTGTTTGTTGGACTCTCATTAGATACTTAGCTTTCCATTTTTATTTTAGCTTTCCTAGCAATCACGTGTGCAGAATGGATCTCGATTGTCGCCAGAGAAACAAGAGATGACTTTTATAAGCCAGCTAAGAACTCCGCTTATTGACACTGGACATCTTTGCCTTCCGTGCTCACGGCTACTGAAATGTGGCCGAAACATTGTAATAAAAATACCACGCTTGAAACCGTTTAAACGTTGTTTTATTATGTGCACTGGTCGCGAAAACTTAAAAATATATATTACACAAAAACGTAACGCTAATAAAATAATAAGTAATGTATAGATACTAACAAACATACATTTCCAAAACATAAAAAGTAAACAACTAAACTTTTACTTTAATTCATTAATAAATTATTTTAGTGTTAAGCGCGACTCCCTTACCTCCTGTAGTAAATAGAAATCGGCATTTCAAGAAGCAAAAATAAATAAAGCAAAACGATGTTAGTTCTCAGAGCAATTAAGGGAAAAGTTACTTTATTTGTTGCACTTTAAGATTGATTTAACATTAAAAGTTGTTTAAAATATGTCTTTTTATTGGTAAGTGACAGGAGTAATTTATTGCTTTGCTCGTTTTATGTGACGAATGATCGTAAGTATTAGATAATGTTTTGGAGATTTGTGACTTTATTACTAGGTGCCATAATTGTTATTAGTTTGAAAGTAAAAGTGTTTCAAAACTTTTTTCTCCGTTTGTTAGTAAACGAATGTAGCTATATAAGTATATATTCACGCGGACAGTTTTTGCTTTAATTTTGTACGTATCCCTTTATCTAGTTACTATTGTTGATCGAAGGGTATACAGTTTAATTAAAAAAAATTAAAAATAAATAAATGAAATAATGTGCATTGGCGTTAAGTTAGACCAAATACATTTGTTTTTTTTTTCACGATTAAAACCGCGTAGAAAGTTTAGGCATTATAGTTGACGCATGCGCAGTACACATATTTTGCATACATTTATTCAACTAATAAAAATAGTAAATTAAACAAAAAACGAGTAATTTCGAAAGAGAACAAACGTGTTTTATATAAGAACAATCGAAAATGAATATTTACGAGTCATTAAGGATGAAAAAATATTAAAAATTGCATTAGAGGGGCTAACTTGTAGGTATATTTTTAAATATTTTTTTAAAATAAATAACTGCAGAACAAACAATTATTAACAGTGAACAATCATGAACAAATGATGAACAAACGAATTAATAGAATATAAGTATAAAACAGGAAAAAAAAAATTTTTTGAGGGGCTAACTTCATTCACCTTATTTCCATTACAATTTTATTATTTATTTTTAAGCTATACGTGAGCATAATTGCAAATAATATTAATAATACTAAGAATTAGTTTCTCTTTACGTCTTATTGGACATTATTAAATTGAATGTTTTTTTTTATGTTTGAAATGAATAGTAATCTGTAGATTTATATTTGTTATTAACAAATAATAATTTAAACCCACAATCAAAATAATAACACAATGCTTAACGCAAAATAAGACGAAGATGATCGCTATTATCTATTGTACATTGTCTATGATAGGGTATTCCTTTCAACATAGCACTTCAAAGGTTATTATTATTACCTTGCATTAAAAACATATAAGGTTCCGTAGATTTTTATTTTAGGACGAGATTACATCAAAGAAAATTTACAGAATATTATTCAATTATCTTTATGAATTACATTTATAATATCAGGGCGTGTCACACTTTCTTTTTTTATTGCCCTTGTAGGTAAACGAGCATACGGCCCACCTGAAGGTGAGTGGTTACCGTCGCCCATTGACTTCAGCAATGCCAGGGGCAGAGCCAAGCCGCTGCCTACCGCTTAATACTCTCCACAAGCCTCGTTTGAAGAAGGACATGTCATAGCGCTCGGGAAACACCGTGGAGGGGAGCTCATTCCATAGCCGGATGGTACGTGGCAAAAAAGACCTCTGGAAACGCACTATTAATTTACTTATTTTATCATTTTGAAGGTAATTTTCAGATTAATTGTTTAGTCTTCCTACTAAAATTACAGCTCGACCAAGCTAAGTTTGCACCCCGCATCGATTACTTCACACTGCCACCTAGGTGCGGTCTGAAAAAAGGATTCGCTATGACTTTAAAAATGTAAGCAAATGTTTGTTAGATTTTACTTTGCATTTATTGTTTTTAACAATATATTATACATAGGTACATTAGAATATAGCGATATCGGGTTTTTGCACTTTTTAAATTTGTATCCCAATTGCTCAGTAATAATTTTCCTTTATGTTTCTTTTCCAGGATTATGTTTCTGTCGGCGACAAAGATACTAACCGTGCTGACGCGACAGGCCGATCGCGGGAAGGTGAGCGGGGAAACGGGCGGACCGCCGCGCCGCATTCCAGCGAGGTGCAAACTTAGCTTGGTCAAGTTGTAACTTCATAGTCTAAATCAGCTAATTTCACACTAAATCTCTTAACCTATTTAACGTTAGATACAACTTTATATATATTTAGATATTTTTTATAATCGACGCTAATGATTCACTGATGATTATGATTAACTATAAGTAATGACTCTGAAATTAACTTGCAAGCTGCAGTATCCTGGATATGCCAAATAGGTGGTTTCATATCGTTTATATAGTGGTAAATTTAAATTAATTTAAAGTTAAGTAAAGGCTAGTTAAGTTAAGTAAAGGTAATTTTAAGTAAAGGCAGACAAAATTACCGCTAACTCTGTTTTACTTGGAATTTTATGGGACTAAAAATTACTAACATTTTTTTATCTGAGAAATTGTATTTAATTTTTCCTAATACTTTCCCTTTTCGGAAAACTTTCTTTTCAGCGAACCCTAAATTTTAGTCAAGTCGTGTCATACAAAAGTGTTGACAGAAAACAAAAATTTCTACTTATTTGATTCAACAATTATGCATTCTTAGAACAATAAAAAAAGTGATTTAATTATTGACCCCTCAGTAGATATTTATGAAAAGAAAGCTATAAAACGGTGATTTCAAACCAAGAAGCTTAGGTTTAAAAGACGAAATCCGATCATATATATCATTTTTTACATTAATTTTCTGGCAACATTTATCCGATAGTTGACCGAAAAAGAACCGAAAGCTCTGGAAGAACTGAAACCGAGTAAGCGTAATACCTCAATTTCATTCTAAAACGGATTCTTGTGTTGAAGAGTCGTACTCTAAACTTCCTTAATCAACATAGTAGCTTTTATACCTGCGTATCGCTCGAAGAGAACAAAAATTAAAGGTAAGTCTATTTTTAATTTACAAATATAAGTTATTGATCGTGGAATAATTAAGAATGGCTTACAACAGGTGTGTATTTGATTAAGCTTGGAACATTTTCATATGAAAAATCGCCGTAACTTCACAGACTGTGAAACTGCTAATTTTCTCAACATTGGAACCGTTTAATGACCACATGCTAAGTCTAGTGGAATCATATTACAGATATGGTGACAATTCGTAAATTTATTGGCAGGACAGTATACTGTTTTCAAAGACTTTTTTGATAAACTTAAATGTCCCGTTGTTTATAAATAAACTGTTTTTTCAATTACATTTGAACTATACTGGAATGTAATTTTTGAATGTTTTTTTTATTCATTGCTTAGTTGGGTGGATGAGCTCACAGTGCACCTAGTGTTAAGTGGTTACTAGAGCCCATAGACATCTACAGCGCCACCCACCTTGAGATATAAGTTCTAAGGTCTCAAGTATAGTTACAACGGCTGCCCCACCCTTCAAACCGAAACGCATTACTGCTTCATGGCAGGAATAGGCGGGGTGGTGGTATAGTAAGCGGCACGTAAGTTGGCAAGGTTTTGGCATAGTGGTGGTCATGTTGTGCATAGTGCACATTGCAACAAAAAAATGGTCACTTATTACCCGCGTATAATTTAATTTTATTTTATTTAATTTTTTATTTGCTTTAATATATTTTAAGCCTGTGTGCTTAGAAGAAAGTTAAAGAAAAGAGAGGAATTCGTGAAGTGTATTAGGTGTTATAAATAAAATACAATTAAAAGTTAAGAAGTTAATTTAAAAAAATAATTTTTAATGAGGGACACTTAGACGTGTCAATACTAAAAATTTGTATTCTAAGATTTATTTTAATTTAAATATAATACAGCTTATTTTGTTATGATTTATTGATACCAGGTTGATCACCGACCTCTAATACTCTCATTTCAACAATTATTTCTCCTCTGAACTCTCTTAAACTAAAAACTTAATTATCATCACCATGGATATTTATTCCAAACTATTTGCACAACTGGAAGACTTATCTACAACACTGAACTTATGAATGGCACAACACGTAGATCTGAAGAATGCAGCTACCACAGATCTCCCACATAAAACCATAGCGAGTTTATCCCGTGAGTTTGCTGAATTTAAATCATTTGTGTGTAATGCACTAACTGCTTTGAAAAATCAAATAGAGTTGCTTACTTTGGGCCTGGACAGACACGAAATGATGTCTCGTCAGAAAGTACTGTTGCTACATGGGGTCAACAATAATAAAGACCCTTCTGCTACTGTTTTGGAGATTTTAAAAGGTCCCACAAAATTGAGTCATATTATTTCAACTGACATAGTAACTTATCATCTTGGAGCTAATAAAAGCAAGCCTCGTCCAGTTTTAATAAGGTTTAAATGCCATAGCCATCGAGAAGTTTGGAAGAATAAAGTTTTGCTGAAGTTTTGACAGTGTCTGAATTCTTGACGAAGTCCCGCCATGATGCGGTTTCTGGGTGCTCACAAACACTGGCCTTAAGCAGTGCTGGACATCAGAAGGCAAGATAGTAATCCAGCTGTCTGATAAAGCACGTCGGAAGATAGAGACTGTCGCTGAGCTCCGTCTGTTGATAAATCAGTACCCTGTGGCACCAGCGCCTAGTGATAGTCTGCTGAAGCCGTGAAAACCACAAAATCGCAGGTCAAGAATACGTTCGGACAAGAGGATCCGTAAACTGCCTAAATAATAATGTTTCACTTTATTTATTTTATAGAAAGTATATATAATATTTATGTTTAATTATTTTACTTCGTTAAAATTCTTTTATGTATTCTATACTAATTTTTATGTCTATCTTTCTGTTTTACTTTATTTCTTTGTTTGGCGTCTGTTAATTTTGATTAGTTTGTTAATGTTTGTTGGATAAATTTAGTTATGACTTTGACAAGTTTGACACAATTACATGTTTTGGTATGTTAACTCCTTTCACAATAGAACTTTGGCTCTATGGCTTTTGGCCATCAATTTTAGTTGTAGGTATACCAAATCATTATGATTTAAAATAATTGTTTTTAATTTGTTGTCCTATGAGGTTAGTGTCATAATATTATATTTTGTATCTTAGAATTTATTACGGATTTTAGGGTAATTTTTATTTTATTTTTTTGTTTTGTCTTTGTTTATTATTTTATTGGTATTATTGATTTTTATTACTTATTTAAAGCATTAATGTACAGTGACACTGATGATAATTTTTTGTCATGTTCTTCTTCTGTTTCTTCTGATAGAAGCTTTGCTAGTGCGTTTGATAATGACGATTCCATCTACGCGATCAACTTGTTTATTCCCTTTCGTCTTCTTCTAAATGTTTCAACGTCGTTCATATCAATGCTCAAAGTGTTCACGTACATTTGCCTGAGCTGTTATCTTCCTTTGACTCAGACCATGTTCACGCTGTGCTTATCTCTGAGACTTTTCTTAAGCCTTCACTCCCATCATCGCAATATGCACTCCCCGGGTACAAACTTTTTCGAAATGACAGGACAGGTCGCAGATATGGTGGTGTTGCAATCTACCGCCGAGCTGATCTGAAGCATACAGTCGTTGATCAGTCACCAAGCTAATATACTCAATCTGCTGAGCACCTCTTTATAGGGGTAGCTATCCAGCACACCAAGATACCTCTTGGTGTTTTTTATAGTCCTTCAAGTCACATTGATTATTTCTCATCTTTTGAAAGTATGTTAGAAAATGTATGTTCTATATATGACCATGTCTTGATCCTTGGAGACTTCAACACTTGCGTAATCAGGGATGACGCACGGTCTCAGCGATTCCTCTCTCTAGTCTCTTCTGTAAACATGCACCTTCTTCCCTTGGGGGCGACTCATCGCGCTCCTCACTCTACTCTTTCTCTCTTAGATCTTATTATTGTCTCTGACCCTTCCAAAGTTTCAAGGCATGGACAGCTATCAGCTTCGTTCTCTTATCACGACCTTATTTACCTTTCTTACAAAATTCGTTGTCCTCGACGCAAATCTAAATTTCTCCTTCTCCGCAGTTTCAAAGATATTTCTCTCGAGCGTTTGAGGATTGATGCTGGTAATGTGGACTGGTCGTCTGTTTACAACTGCAATGACATCGACAGTAAAGTTTCTGCCTTCAACAACCTACTATTAGATCTCTACAACAACCATGCACCTCTCAAGAGAATCAGTTTTAATTGTAACAGTATTTATGGCGACTAAGTACATGTTCAAGCAGTCGCTGTTTGTTTTTTTCTCCTTGTCCTGTTTTAGGTTTCATACTTCAGTGTGTTTTTTTATACAAAGTAATTGTCACTGTAATTATATAGTAGATTTAGTAGATCAGCGAACAATAATTTTATTATGGTTACTATCATAGATAGAAAAAAACTATTATGTATATTTTAATTTGTTGCTCTTCTCGTTTACTTTTCGTGGATTTAGAAACATCAAATTGTGATAATATGTTATTTCGCGGATCTTACAACATTATTTCTGAATTCCAAATATTTTAAGATTAATATCCCGTTTTTCCTTGTGACACAATAATTCACCAATATTATGCAAATTTATATGTGCCAGGTCAATTTCGTTCTAATTTATATCATACGTATATATTTTTTTGTCTCCATAGGAACATGGGGCTTCTAGCTGCATTAGTGGTAAACGCGGTCGGCGGTGCTGTAATATATGGCACTGGGGGTCTGTTGACTCCATTAGTGGCTCCCGTGCTCGGTTTCAGCTCAGCGGGAATAGCGGCAGGAAGCACAGCCGCTGCTGCACAAGCATACTACGGAAATTTAGTGGCCGGCAGCATTGTGTCACAGTTGACTGCTGCTGCCATGGTAGCCCCCACGCCGTAAGATAATCTTTTTACTTAATTTAAAAAAAATACACCATTCTCGCTTCCCGTTTAGCAATAAAACGGAGAGCGTGTAGAAAGTCATTACGCGCTTACCATGTAGATCTTGTGGTTAAAACGTAGGTATGTCTGATTCTGGTCTTTAATGTCAATGTCTATCTAATAATGCATTATTTTCACGCCGGAATGTTAGGACGACTATGTTGTGTGCTATCAGTCCGTGAGGAGAGGGGGGCTTGATTTTATTATTTTAAAAATATAAAGACTCGTATTGCGTACTTCCCAAAAAATCACTACCTATATTCAATTCGATCGAAGCACGCGTACCTAATAATATAGAAAACAATTTCCAATAAGCTGAATACAAATAGGGTAAAGATCCATAAAATGATTTAATTTTTTTTATTTTATGCTTCAACTTAAACGAAAGTAAGAGACAGCTCACATCGTAACACACAGCTTAAATATTAAGTGTATTAGCTATGGCTCACATTTAATGTTTACTTCTTCCAGATGAGGTGATGCTAAACATCACCCGTTCTCGACATCGCTCCAGGATCGGACCTTTTCTGTTTTATTTGGAATTAAAATGCATTTAAATTTTTAATAAATTTGTCGATGCGATGTAGTAAGAGTACTTTATTTTGTCCTAAACGTGTGATAAAGTATCCCCTATTCTAAAAAATGGTTGGTAAACTAAATAATAAACTAGACCCAGTACCATGGTATTAGTATCACATTATTGTATTCTAGTAGGTAATCTAGTATATGTGTATACAGTGCAGCCCTCGAGTGGCACTACTTATATTATTATATTATCTACGTTTTCTGTGGAAATAACATAGATTGAATTTGGCCCCCCTAAAAATAGGTGGTGTGAGGTAATGGTTTGCTTAATAAAATAATTAATAATTGGGAATTTAATTGTTTTTATGATCGAACAATCGCCAATAGTCGTTGAACAAACGATAATTGATCAAAATTAATTAATCTGAGCGATAAAAATAAAGATCTAGTAAGGAGGGCCAACTTAAGGGTGATCATTTGTTTAATTAATCACTACATAGTATAAAACAAAGTCGCTTTCTCTGTCCCTATATCTGTCTATCCCTATGTATACAATCTTTAAAACTATGCAACGGATTTTGATGCGGTTTTTTTTATTAACATCCAGAATCCAGAAATCTCCATTGTGGAGAAATCAATAATAAATTACAGTTTCCGAAGCGAAGCGAGGGCGGGTCGCTAGTATTAAATAAATAAAGACGAACAAACAATTTTCACATTCGAACATTAACGAACAAACGACGAACAAATAATTAAAAATAAAAAAAACCGAAAATCAAAAAAGGAGCGTCAAATTCAGTTAGCTTAAGCAAATAACCGTGTTGACTGATAAAATGGTTTTTTCAAAAATACTTGCTTTAAGTTCAAATAACGCGAAAGTTATAGTTAATATTTCAATTATTAAATCACCAATAGGGACGATCATAGCTGCAGCTGACAATGATTACCTGTATATCGTATGTTTTGAAGATACAAAACAATTTGAAAATAAATTTAAAGCATTGGCTAAAGAGTTATCTTGCCGCTTTGTTCACGAAGAAAACAAAATTTTAAACACATTGAAAGAAGAACTGTTAAGTTATTTCAATGGAAATCTAAAGAAATTCTCTGTACCGCTGAAAACTCTTGGTTCTGACTTTCAAAAGGTATTATGGAATATTTTTATTAATAGGTAAATTAGTGTCTTATTATGAGACCCCATGTACGCACCACCATCCTGACTATTGCGTTTCGGTCTGGAGGATGGCAGAACCATCATACAACATAAACAAAATTCAGTATGTTCAGTACGAATGCCTATAGGTCATATTTAAATCTCATTAAAATATTAATGCGCACTGTGTTTGGAGGTAAGAGGACAGAAGAGTGAAAAAAAAATTCCAACGCTTAACATAAATTTCAAAAGAAAATATGACATTTATTGGTCGTGACGAACATTTGAAATTTGCTAGACTTATAGTCTGTCTATAAGCTTATTTATAGCAAACAAATAAAATAAGAATGCTTCTTGCTTTCTACAAACAAACTCGAAAAGAAAACACTGATAGCATTTTTATTGGTAACTTGTGTATTTGTGTATAAACTGAAGATATTTTACCTTAACTCTGTGGCTCATATACTTGAGTAACCCTAGAGACAAAATCATGTCACTCCCTATAAAAATAGACACCACCAATACTTTTCTTATAAATAGCAGTATTAATTTTTTTAAATTGTTTAACAGAATGTCTGGATGAAATTACAAGAAATTCCCTTTGGCTCCACTTATACATATAGTGACATTACTAAGGCATTGGGACGACCAACAACCCATGCTAGAGCAGTAGGTTCAGCCTGTGGTGCCAATACACATCTTATAGTTACTCCATGTCATAGATTAATTAGTTTATCTTCTAAAGGTGGATTTAATAGTGGAATCAATCGTAAAGAATGGCTTATTGAACATGAGAAGAAATATGCAAACAATCTATGAAACCAACATTCCAAAAAAACATTCAGCAAAACATTAGTTGAAATAGTAATTAACTCTCTGATACTCTGATCTCAAAGTGTGATTTAAGAATAAGAATGAAACTGGTGGCATTTATCCTGAATAAAAAAATGGCCCATGTCATAATCTACTATAACAATTTTATGAATTAATTATTGAGTGAAAGAAGTACAAACAAACAAAGACATTTATTTAAAATATTATTGTCTCTGGGCATTATGATGCATAGGCATGAGATGTCTATGTAGTAATTTTAGTATCAGCAATGTCAAGGAGAATGAAGTTAGCCCCTCAAAAAATTTTTTTTTTCCTGTTTTATACTTATATTCTATTAATTCGTTTGTTCATCATTTGTTCATGATTGTTCACTGTTAATAATTGTTTGTTCTGCAGTTATTTATTTTAAAAAAATATTTAAAAATATACCTACAAGTTAGCCCCTCTAATGCAATTTTTAATATTTTTTCATCCTTAATGACTCGTAAATATTCATTTTCGATTGTTCTTATATAAAACACGTTTGTTCTCTTTCGAAATTACTCGTTTTTTGTTTAATTTACTATTTTTATTAGTTGAATAAATGTATGCAAAATATGTGTACTGCGCATGCGTCAACTATAATGCCTAAACTTTCTACGCGGTTTTAATCGTGAAAAAAAAAACAAATGTATTTGGTCTAACTTAACGCCAATGCACATTATTTCATTTATTTATTTTTAATTTTTTTTAATTAAACTGTATACCCTTCGATCAACAATAGTAACTAGATAAAGGGATACGTACAAAATTAAAGCAAAAACTGTCCGCGTGAATATATACTTATATAGCTACATTCGTTTACTAACAAACGGAGAAAAAAGTTTTGAAACACTTTTACTTTCAAACTAATAACAATTATGGCACCTAGTAATAAAGTCACAAATCTCCAAAACATTATCTAATACTTACGATCATTCGTCACATAAAACGAGCAAAGCAATAAATTACTCCTGTCACTTACCAATAAAAAGACATATTTTAAACAACTTTTAATGTTAAATCAATCTTAAAGTGCAACAAATAAAGTAACTTTTCCCTTAATTGCTCTGAGAACTAACATCGTTTTGCTTTATTTATTTTTGCTTCTTGAAATGCCGATTTCTATTTACTACAGGAGGTAAGGGAGTCGCGCTTAACACTAAAATAATTTATTAATGAATTAAAGTAAAAGTTTAGTTGTTTACTTTTTATGTTTTGGAAATGTATGTTTGTTAGTATCTATACATTACTTATTATTTTATTAGCGTTACGTTTTTGTGTAATATATATTTTTAAGTTTTCGCGACCAGTGCACATAATAAAACAACGTTTAAACGGTTTCAAGCGTGGTATTTTTATTACAATGTTTCGGCCACATTTCAGTAGCCGTGAGCACGGAAGGCAAAGATGTCCAGTGTCAATAAGCGGAGTTCTTAGCTGGCTTATAAAAGTCATCTCTTGTTTCTCTGGCGACAATCGAGATCCATTCTGCACACGTGATTGCTAGGAAAGCTAAAATAAAAATGGAAAGCTAAGTATCTAATGAGAGTCCAACAAACAGACACAAAAGCAGCATTAACCAATTTTAACCAACTAATTTTGAAGTGCTGCTAACAAATTTTAAAAAATTATTACAACACAAATCTACTCCATGCATTTACTGTTCTGTTAAGCAAAAGTTTGTCCATGTGTTGGCCGAGCCTTGGCCAACATTTGTAGCGGTGGTTAAAAATCGGTAATTTTGTTCAAAATTTAATATTATTTATAAGTTTAAAGCTTACAATATAGTTTATACTTCATGTACTTACCGAAAGTAAGATACTCCGGCCGTTAAATTGCTTTTCGGGCCTTATTTTTGCAACTTTTGAATACACACTGCGGTATTGTGAGACGGGTTGACATTGGCTGTGTTTGAAGTAAACTAAACAAAATAAGAGCTCACATTTCAAGTGCGCTGTTATTTGACGAGACGGATTTTATGCACCGACCCGAAATCTAGTTACTATTGTTGATCGAAGTGTATACCAATTAATTGCTCCTTCAGGATTTATATTTGTTTTCTTTTTCACGATTAAAACCGCGTAGAAAGTTTAGGCATTATAGTTGACGCATGCGCAGTACACATATTTTGCATACATTTATTCAACTAATAAAAATAGTAAATTAAACAAAAAACGAGTAATTTCGAAAGAGAACAAACGTGTTTTATATAAGAACAATCGAAAATGAATATTTACGAGTCATTAAGGATGAAAAAATATTAAAAATTGCATTAGAGGGGCTAACTTGTAGGTATATTTTTAAATATTTTTTTAAAATAAATAACTGCAGAACAAACAATTATTAACAGTGAACAATCATGAACAAATGATGAACAAACGAATTAATAGAAAATAAGTATAAAACAGGAAAAAAAAATTTTTTTGAGGGGCTAACTTCATTCACCTTATTTCCATTACAATTTTATTATTTATTTTTAAGCTATACGTGAGCATAATTGCAAATAATATTAATAATACTAAGAATTAGTTTCTCTTTACGTCTTATTGGACATTATTAAATTGAATGTTTTTTTTTATGTTTGAAATGAATAGTAATCTGTAGATTTATATTTGTTATTAACAAATAATAATTTAAACCCACAATCAAAATAATAACACAATGCTTAACGCAAAATAAGACGAAGATGATCGCTATTATCTATTGTACATTGTCTATGATAGGGTATTCCTTTCAACATAGCACTTCAAAGGTTATTATTATTACCTTGCATTAAAAACATATAAGGTTCCGTAGATTTTTATTTTAGGACGAGATTACATCAAAGAAAATTTACAGAATATTATTCAATTATCTTTATGAATTACATTTATAATATCAGGGCGTGTCACACTTTCTTTTTTTATTGCCCTTGTAGGTAAACGAGCATACGGCCCACCTGAAGGTGAGTGGTTACCGTCGCCCATTGACTTCAGCAATGCCAGGGGCAGAGCCAAGCCGCTGCCTACCGCTTAATACTCTCCACAAGCCTCGTTTGAAGAAGGACATGTCATAGCGCTCGGGAAACACCGTGGAGGGGAGCTCATTCCATAGCCGGATGGTACGTGGCAAAAAAGACCTCTGGAAACGCACTATTAATTTACTTATTTTATCATTTTGAAGGTAATTTTCAGATTAATTGTTTAGTCTTCCTACTAAAATTACAGCTCGACCAAGCTAAGTTTGCACCCCGCATCGATTACTTCACACTGCCACCTAGGTGCGGTCTGAAAAAAGGATTCGCTATGACTTTAAAAATGTAAGCAAATGTTTGTTAGATTTTACTTTGCATTTATTGTTTTTAACAATATATTATACATAGGTACATTAGAATATAGCGATATCGGGTTTTTGCACTTTTTAAATTTGTATCCCAATTGCTCAGTAATAATTTTCCTTTATGTTTCTTTTCCAGGATTATGTTTCTGTCGGCGACAAAGATACTAACCGTGCTGACGCGACAGGCCGATCGCGGGAAGGTGAGCGGGGAAACGGGCGGACCGCCGCGCCGCATTCCAGCGAGGTGCAAACTTAGCTTGGTCAAGTTGTAACTTCATAGTCTAAATCAGCTAATTTCACACTAAATCTCTTAACCTATTTAACGTTAGATACAACTTTATATATATTTAGATATTTTTTATAATCGACGCTAATGATTCACTGATGATTATGATTAACTATAAGTAATGACTCTGAAATTAACTTGCAAGCTGCAGTATCCTGGATATGCCAAATAGGTGGTTTCATATCGTTTATATAGTGGTAAATTTAAATTAATTTAAAGTTAAGTAAAGGCTAGTTAAGTTAAGTAAAGGTAATTTTAAGTAAAGGCAGACAAAATTACCGCTAACTCTGTTTTACTTGGAATTTTATGGGACTAAAAATTACTAACATTTTTTTATCTGAGAAATTGTATTTAATTTTTCCTAATACTTTCCCTTTTCGGAAAACTTTCTTTTCAGCGAACCCTAAATTTTAGTCAAGTCGTGTCATACAAAAGTGTTGACAGAAAACAAAAATTTCTACTTATTTGATTCAACAATTATGCATTCTTAGAACAATAAAAAAAGTGATTTAATTATTGACCCCTCAGTAGATATTTATGAAAAGAAAGCTATAAAACGGTGATTTCAAACCAAGAAGCTTAGGTTTAAAAGACGAAATCCGATCATATATATCATTTTTTACATTAATTTTCTGGCAACATTTATCCGATAGTTGACCGAAAAAGAACCGAAAGCTCTGGAAGAACTGAAACCGAGTAAGCGTAATACCTCAATTTCATTCTAAAACGGATTCTTGTGTTGAAGAGTCGTACTCTAAACTTCCTTAATCAACATAGTAGCTTTTATACCTGCGTATCGCTCGAAGAGAACAAAAATTAAAGGTAAGTCTATTTTTAATTTACAAATATAAGTTATTGATCGTGGAATAATTAAGAATGGCTTACAACAGGTGTGTATTTGATTAAGCTTGGAACATTTTCATATGAAAAATCGCCGTAACTTCACAGACTGTGAAACTGCTAATTTTCTCAACATTGGAACCGTTTAATGACCACATGCTAAGTCTAGTGGAATCATATTACAGATATGGTGACAATTCGTAAATTTATTGGCAGGACAGTATACTGTTTTCAAAGACTTTTTTGATAAACTTAAATGTCCCGTTGTTTATAAATAAACTGTTTTTTCAATTACATTTGAACTATACTGGAATGTAATTTTTGAATGTTTTTTTTATTCATTGCTTAGTTGGGTGGATGAGCTCACAGTGCACCTAGTGTTAAGTGGTTACTAGAGCCCATAGACATCTACAGCGCCACCCACCTTGAGATATAAGTTCTAAGGTCTCAAGTATAGTTACAACGGCTGCCCCACCCTTCAAACCGAAACGCATTACTGCTTCATGGCAGGAATAGGCGGGGTGGTGGTATAGTAAGCGGCACGTAAGTTGGCAAGGTTTTGGCATAGTGGTGGTCATGTTGTGCATAGTGCACATTGCAACAAAAAAATGGTCACTTATTACCCGCGTATAATTTAATTTTATTTTATTTAATTTTTTATTTGCTTTAATATATTTTAAGCCTGTGTGCTTAGAAGAAAGTTAAAGAAAAGAGAGGAATTCGTGAAGTGTATTAGGTGTTATAAATAAAATACAATTAAAAGTTAAGAAGTTAATTTAAAAAAATAATTTTTAATGAGGGACACTTAGACGTGTCAATACTAAAAATTTGTATTCTAAGATTTATTTTAATTTAAATATAATACAGCTTATTTTGTTATGATTTATTGATACCAGGTTGATCACCGACCTCTAATACTCTCATTTCAACAATTATTTCTCCTCTGAACTCTCTTAAACTAAAAACTTAATTATCATCACCATGGATATTTATTCCAAACTATTTGCACAACTGGAAGACTTATCTACAACACTGAACTTATGAATGGCACAACACGTAGATCTGAAGAATGCAGCTACCACAGATCTCCCACATAAAACCATAGCGAGTTTATCCCGTGAGTTTGCTGAATTTAAATCATTTGTGTGTAATGCACTAACTGCTTTGAAAACTCAAATAGAGTTGCTTACTTTGGGCCTGGACAGACACGAAATGATGTCTCGTCAGAAAGTACTGTTGCTACATGGGGTCAACAATAATAAAGACCCTTCTGCTACTGTTTTGGAGATTTTAAAAGGTCCCACAAAATTGAGTCATATTATTTCAACTGACATAGTAACTTATCATCTTGGAGCTAATAAAAGCAAGCCTCGTCCAGTTTTAATAAGGTTTAAATGCCATAGCCATCGAGAAGTTTGGAAGAATAAAGTTTTGCTGAAGTTTTGACAGTGTCTGAATTCTTGACGAAGTCCCGCCATGATGCGGTTTCTGGGTGCTCACAAACACTGGCCTTAAGCAGTGCTGGACATCAGAAGGCAAGATAGTAATCCAGCTGTCTGATAAAGCACGTCGGAAGATAGAGACTGTCGCTGAGCTCCGTCTGTTGATAAATCAGTACCCTGTGGCACCAGCGCCTAGTGATAGTCTGCTGAAGCCGTGAAAACCACAAAATCGCAGGTCAAGAATACGTTCGGACAAGAGGATCCGTAAACTGCCTAAATAATAATGTTTCACTTTATTTATTTTATAGAAAGTATATATAATATTTATGTTTAATTATTTTACTTCGTTAAAATTCTTTTATGTATTCTATACTAATTTTTATGTCTATCTTTCTGTTTTACTTTATTTCTTTGTTTGGCGTCTGTTAATTTTGATTAGTTTGTTAATGTTTGTTGGATAAATTTAGTTATGACTTTGACAAGTTTGACACAATTACATGTTTTGGTATGTTAACTCCTTTCACAATAGAACTTTGGCTCTATGGCTTTTGGCCATCAATTTTAGTTGTAGGTATACCAAATCATTATGATTTAAAATAATTGTTTTTAATTTGTTGTCCTATGAGGTTAGTGTCATAATATTATATTTTGTATCTTAGAATTTATTACGGATTTTAGGGTAATTTTTATTTTATTTTTTTGTTTTGTCTTTGTTTATTATTTTATTGGTATTATTGATTTTTATTACTTATTTAAAGCATTAATGTACAGTGACACTGATGATAATTTTTTGTCATGTTCTTCTTCTGTTTCTTCTGATAGAAGCTTTGCTAGTGCGTTTGATAATGACGATTCCATCTACGCGATCAACTTGTTTATTCCCTTTCGTCTTCTTCTAAATGTTTCAACGTCGTTCATATCAATGCTCAAAGTGTTCACGTACATTTGCCTGAGCTGTTATCTTCCTTTGACTCAGACCATGTTCACGCTGTGCTTATCTCTGAGACTTTTCTTAAGCCTTCACTCCCATCATCGCAATATGCACTCCCCGGGTACAAACTTTTTCGAAATGACAGGACAGGTCGCAGATATGGTGGTGTTGCAATCTACCGCCGAGCTGATCTGAAGCATACAGTCGTTGATCAGTCACCAAGCTAATATACTCAATCTGCTGAGCACCTCTTTATAGGGGTAGCTATCCAGCACACCAAGATACCTCTTGGTGTTTTTTATAGTCCTTCAAGTCACATTGATTATTTCTCATCTTTTGAAAGTATGTTAGAAAATGTATGTTCTATATATGACCATGTCTTGATCCTTGGAGACTTCAACACTTGCGTAATCAGGGATGACGCACGGTCTCAGCGATTCCTCTCTCTAGTCTCTTCTGTAAACATGCACCTTCTTCCCTTGGGGGCGACTCATCGCGCTCCTCACTCTACTCTTTCTCTCTTAGATCTTATTATTGTCTCTGACCCTTCCAAAGTTTCAAGGCATGGACAGCTATCAGCTTCGTTCTCTTATCACGACCTTATTTACCTTTCTTACAAAATTCGTTGTCCTCGACGCAAATCTAAATTTCTCCTTCTCCGCAGTTTCAAAGATATTTCTCTCGAGCGTTTGAGGATTGATGCTGGTAATGTGGACTGGTCGTCTGTTTACAACTGCAATGACATCGACAGTAAAGTTTCTGCCTTCAACAACCTACTATTAGATCTCTACAACAACCATGCACCTCTCAAGAGAATCAGTTTTAATTGTAACAGTATTTATGGCGACTAAGTACATGTTCAAGCAGTCGCTGTTTGTTTTTTTCTCCTTGTCCTGTTTTAGGTTTCATACTTCAGTGTGTTTTTTTATACAAAGTAATTGTCACTGTAATTATATAGTAGATTTAGTAGATCAGCGAACAATAATTTTATTATGGTTACTATCATAGATAGAAAAAAACTATTATGTATATTTTAATTTGTTGCTCTTCTCGTTTACTTTTCGTGGATTTAGAAACATCAAATTGTGATAATATGTTATTTCGCGGATCTTACAACATTATTTCTGAATTCCAAATATTTTAAGATTAATATCCCGTTTTTCCTTGTGACACAATAATTCACCAATATTATGCAAATTTATATGTGCCAGGTCAATTTCGTTCTAATTTATATCATACGTATATATTTTTTTGTCTCCATAGGAACATGGGGCTTCTAGCTGCATTAGTGGTAAACGCGGTCGGCGGTGCTGTAATATATGGCACTGGGGGTCTGTTGACTCCATTAGTGGCTCCCGTGCTCGGTTTCAGCTCAGCGGGAATAGCGGCAGGAAGCACAGCCGCTGCTGCACAAGCATACTACGGAAATTTAGTGGCCGGCAGCATTGTGTCACAGTTGACTGCTGCTGCCATGGTAGCCCCCACGCCGTAAGATAATCTTTTTACTTAATTTAAAAAAAATACACCATTCTCGCTTCCCGTTTAGCAATAAAACGGAGAGCGTGTAGAAAGTCATTACGCGCTTACCATGTAGATCTTGTGGTTAAAACGTAGGTATGTCTGATTCTGGTCTTTAATGTCAATGTCTATCTAATAATGCATTATTTTCACGCCGGAATGTTAGGACGACTATGTTGTGTGCTATCAGTCCGTGAGGAGAGGGGGGCTTGATTTTATTATTTTAAAAATATAAAGACTCGTATTGCGTACTTCCCAAAAAATCACTACCTATATTCAATTCGATCGAAGCACGCGTACCTAATAATATAGAAAACAATTTCCAATAAGCTGAATACAAATAGGGTAAAGATCCATAAAATGATTTAATTTTTTTTATTTTATGCTTCAACTTAAACGAAAGTAAGAGACAGCTCACATCGTAACACACAGCTTAAATATTAAGTGTATTAGCTATGGCTCACATTTAATGTTTACTTCTTCCAGATGAGGTGATGCTAAACATCACCCGTTCTCGACATCGCTCCAGGATCGGACCTTTTCTGTTTTATTTGGAATTAAAATGCATTTAAATTTTTAATAAATTTGTCGATGCGATGTATTAAGAGTATTTTATTTTGTCCTAAACGTGTGAAAAGCATCCCCTATTCTAAAAAATGGTTGGTAAACTAAATAGTAAACTCTAGACCCAGTACCATGGTATTAGTATCACATTATTGTATTCTAGTAGGTAATCTAGTATATGTGTATACAGTACACTCCTCGAGTAGCACTACTATTATTATTTTATCTACGGAAATAACAAAGATTGAATTTGGCCCCCCTAAAAATAGGTGGTGTGAGGTAATGGTTTGCTTAATAAAATAATTAATAATTGGGAATTTAATTGTTTTTATGATCTAACAATCGCCAATAGTCGTCGAACAAACGATAATTGATTAAAATTAATTAATCTGAGCGATAAAAATAAAGATATCTAGTAAAGGGGGCTAACTTAAGGGTGATCATTTGTTTAATTATTCACTACATAGTATACAACAAAGTAGCTTTCTCTGTCCCTATATCTGTCTATCCCTATGTATGCTTAAATCTTTAAAACTACGCAACGGATTAGATGCGGTTTTTTTTAATAGATAGTGGTTGAAGAGGAAGGTTTATATGTTTAATAGCATCCATTAAATTGTCGAGAAATCAATAATAAATTACAGTTTCCGAAGCGAAGCGAGGGCAGGTCGCTAGTTTTAAATAAATAAAAGACGAACAAACAATTTTTACATTCGAACATTAACGAACAAACGACGATCAAATAAATAAAAATAAAAATAAACCGAAAATCCAAAAAAGGGAGGCCAAATTCAGTAAGCCGATATTAGGTACGGTATGTACCTATCTCCATTATCTATGCCATAGATTACACACTTAATATATTCGAGATATAATATGATCTATGCAATTAACCGTGTTGACTGATAAAATGATTTTTTCAAAAATATCTGCTTTAAGTTCAAATAACGCAAAAGTTATAGTTAATATTTCAATTATTATATCACCAATAGGGACGATCATAGCTGCAGCTGACAATGATTACCTGTATATCGTATGTTTTGAAGATACAAAACAATTTGAAAATAAATTTAAAGTATTGGCTAAAGAGTTATCTTGCCGTTTTGTTCACGAAGAAAACAAAATTTTAAACACATTGAAAGAAGAACTGTTATGTTATTTCAATGGAAATCTAAAGAAATTCTCTGTACCGCTGAAAACTCTTGGTTCTGACTTTCAAAAGGTATTAAGGAATATTTATATTAATAGGTAAACTAGTGTCATAATATGAGGCCCCATGTACGCACCACCATCCTGACTATTGCGTTTCGGTCTGGAGGATGGGACAACCATCATACAACATAAACAAGATTCAGTATGTTCAGTACTTTGATTATATACACGTATATAATCGTGTATATATCGTGTGTATAATAAAAATATATACGTGTATATAATCAAAGGTTCAGTACTAATGTCTATAGGTCATATCTAAATCTCATTAAAATATTAATGCGGACTGTGTTTGGAGGTAAGAGGACAGAAGAGTGAAAAAAAATTTCCAAAGCATAACATAAATTTCAAAAGAAAATATGACATTTATTGGTTGTGAAGAACACTTGTCTTTAAGCTTATTTATAGCAAACAAATAAAATAAAAATGCTTCTTGCTTCCTACAAACAAACTCGAAAAGAAAAGACTGATAGCATTTTTATTGGTAATTTGTGTATTTGTGCATAAACTGAAGATATTTTACCTTCCCTCTGTGGCTCATATACTTGAGTAACCCTAGAGACAAAATCATGTCACTCCCTATAAAAATAGACACCACCAATACTTTTCTTATAAATAGCAGTATTAATTTTTTTAAATTGTTTAACAGAATGTCTGGATGAAATTACAAGAAATTCCCTTTGGCTCCACTTATACATATAGTGACATTACTAAGGCATTGGGACGACCAACAACCCATGCTAGAGCAGTAGGTTCAGCCTGTGGTGCCAATACACATCTTATAGTTACTCCATGTCATAGATTAATTAGTTTATCTTCTAAAGGTGGATTTAATAGTGGAATCAATCGTAAAGAATGGCTTATTGAACATGAGAAGAAATATGCAAACAATCTATGAAACCAACATTCCAAAAAAACATTCAGCAAAACATTAGTTGAAATAGTAATTAACTCTCTGATACTCTGATCTCAAAGTGTGATTTAAGAATAAGAATGAAACTGGTGGCATTTATCCTGAATAAAAAAATGGCCCATGTCATAATCTACTATAACAATTTTATGAATTAATTATTGAGTGAAAGAAGTACAAACAAACAAAGACATTTATTTAAAATATGATTGTCTCTGGGCATTATGATGCATAGGCATGAGATGTCTATGTAGTAATTTTAGTATCAGCAATGTCAGGAGCAGATTTAAGCCACAGCTTACCTTAAACGTTCAAACTTAATTTAAAGAAAGACATATCACAATGCTCAGAAATCATAATGGAGAAGCGTTCATTATCAAGACAGATGGCATAACACCTCTGGTAATGGATAATGGTTTTTTATCATCTCAAACAATTCTCAACGATTAGAAATGATCCATGAGAATGGGATTATTGAGAATCACATCGCCCCAATCTGTCTAAAGTGTAATGTGAGTGATAATATTTGAGAACCCACAGCCCAGAGATGGGAACCGTACTCAATATGAGACCTTATGCTTTATAAACCATTTATTTCTCAATTTAACAACTAATATTTATATTACCTACAAGCTTTATTAAATACACACTTCTGAAACAAAATGTTTGTTAAACAACATAAATTTCTTTCCTACTCCATATTGAACAGTGCAAGTTTCTACTTAATTCTGTAGATTTTTAAATTTGTGTACCAGATTGAATATTAAAAGTGGTGAGCAGAATATGGCATTAAAACTTTGTCACTCTAGAGTCTAACCTATTGACATGGTTTCATTCGATGATCTCAGTCGAGGAGTGTCTTTGGAGTAGATCCAAAGACACTCCTCGACTCCAAGTATTGCTATGGTATCCGAAAAAAAGTAATTTAAATCATATGAAATATATAAATATCTTTACCTGCGAAAGTTCTGTTTCATATTAGACAGATTTTTTTTAACATTTTTTATTTCTATCAATCAATGCACCCATGGTCGCCATTTTTTTTTTTTTCCGGGCCGAGGGCCGAACCTCCTACGAGGTCCCCGCGCCTAGGGGGCGCGCGGGGTATGTGAGACTCAACGATCTGCAGGTGTTGAGAGCAGACCGCGGGCCCAAGGAATTTAGGGCCCACCCACTAAACGACTCCCCTGCACTCTTACACCCGGCGTCCGATCTCCGTCCGGGGTCAAAACCCGGTCAGAGTAGGGGGGTTCCCGCGGTCAACACTACAACCAGACACGCGGCGCCACCCCGAGGACGCCCGACCGACGGGTCGTCGAGGCGATAGTCGACGACCAACGACGTCAGTCTCCGCGGTACGGCGGCCCTTCAGGCCGCCCGGGCGATGCCGCTGGTGTTCCGGGATACCCCGCTGGGCCAGAACCAGCCTGCCAGGTCGGAACGCGATACACCGCCGACCGGGTTGCTCTTCCACAGTATGTTCGGCGACGACAGCGACGACGAAAATGCGGACCGCATCGCAGTCCGCAGCCGCCGACGCGTCGTCCCGTCCTCCTGGTGCCAGCGCGCTAGAGTGACGGTAGCGTGCGGCGCAGTCTCAGCCCCCTTAGGTCGCCCCGTGACCATCACCGGGAGGAGACTGCCTCCTCATAGGGGCCGGAGCTGGACAAACGCCCTCCTCCGACCCCCGGCTCGACGGCGGCGGCACGGCGCCGAGAGGGAGGAAGAGTTCTCCCTCTCCCGTTCCGCCGCCTCCTTCTGCGAGATGGTGGACTCGCAGACGTCGAGCATCGCCTGCCAGGACTCATCGCTGCCGAGCATCGCAGCCACGACGGTCGGAAGCGACAAGTCCGGTCCTATTTTTGCAACGAGGACGCGGCGCTGCTCCGCGAAAGCGGGGCAGCACGCGAGCGTGTGCTCCGCCGTGTCCTCGTTGCAGCCACTGCAATGGTGGCACTTCAGCGTCGGCTCCCTCCGGGCGACGAGGTGCAGGTAGCGACCGAAACAGCCGTGTCCCGTGAGCACCTGCGTCGCTCGGAAGGTGAGACGTCCTCGGTCGCGATTCACCCAGTTCGAGAGGACCGGGCGGATCGCCTCGACGGTCCGTCGCCCGTAGGCGGGGTCCGCCAGGCGGCGAGACCACGCCTCGAGCACGGCACGCCGAGATTGAAGCTTCCGCGCTCGAACTTCCGCCGCGCCGGGACGCGGCTCCCCCCTGGAGCGGAGATCACATCGCCACGCGTAATCCGCAGCAAGCGCCTCCGCTTCCAGGTCCCAGGGAGGCGTCCCGGCGAGACCCATGGTCGCCAGAGGCAACCATCAAGCCCAAGCTGCGGAGTGGAGCATTAGTGACCGTGCTTCGGCGCGGAAGGGCAGTTCTTCCCGCAACGCCGGAGATAAAACGGATTCAAACTGAGGGCGCAGAGGGAAGCTCTCTTCGAGAGACTAAGTAATGCTATTTTAATATAAAACATTAACCATGGATATCTTAACCATGGGGTTTTGCGGGTTTTCATGGTGCAGGGAGTAAGTCCTTACACCTGTCCCTCCTGAACTCAAAAATTAATGGACCATAATGGAAATTTTAACACTACTTTAACTAACCTTTGGAACCTCTGGGTCTGCGGAGGGACTTCGCTTCTCTCTGTGTTTTGTACCGCACCGTATGTTCCATGGGGAGTGCTCTGAGGAATTGTTTGAGATGATTCCATTATTTCATTTTTACCATCGCACTACCCGCCACCGGAGTAGAGTTTATCCATACTACCTGGAGCCACAGCGTTCATCCACAGTGCGTTTCCAGAGATATTTTTTGCTACGTACCATCCGGCCTTGGAATGAGCTCCCCTCCACGGTGTTTCCCGAGCGCTATGACATGTCATTCTTCAAACGAGGCTTGTGGAGTGTACTTAACGGTAGGCAGCGGCTTAGCTCTGCCCCTGGCATTGCTGAAGTCCATGGGCAACGGTAACCACTGACTATCAGGTAGGTCGTATGCTCGTCTGCCTACAAGAGCAATAAAAAAATTACCGTCAAAACATTAACCGTACATAACCATGAGGCTCCCCGGGGTGGGGATAGAGTAAGCCCTTCGCATTCGCCGAATATATTGTGGAAGAGCAACCCCGTCGGCGGTATGTCGCGTTCCATCCCGGCAGGCTGGTTCTGGCCCAGCGGGGTATCCCGGAACACCGGCGGCATCGCCCGAGGATTAATGGCGTCGTTGGTCGTCGACTATCGCCTCGACGACCCGTCGGTCTAGCGTCCTCGGGGTGGCGCCGTGTGTCTGGTTGTAGTGTTGACCGCTGACCGCGGGAACAACCCTACTCTGACCGGGTTTTGACTTCGGACGGAGATCGGACGTCAGATGTAAGAGTGCAGGGGAGTTGTTTAGTGCGGTAGGGCCCTAAAATTCTTTGGGCCCGCGGTCTGCTCCCAACACCTGCAGATCGTCAAGTCCCACATATCCCGCGCGCTACCTCGTAGGAGTTTCGGCCCCATTACTGAAAAAAAAAGAAGGGGGTAAGCCCTTAGCCCCTCCCTCGCCCTAAACACGTCATTACGGATCATTCCGATCCATTAACGGTGCTTTTAGGTACCTTAAGCACCGGTCACCGTCTTCGTCGAACCCATCGCTTGCGACGAAGGGCTCGCCGAGTAATTAACCCAAAGACACAGCCCACTGAATTTCTCGCCGGACATTCTCAGTGGGTCGCGTTTCCGATCCGATGGTAGATTCTGCGAAGCACTGCTTTTGCTAGGTCCGGTCTTAGCAACACCTCAGGTTTGAGCCCCGAGAGCTCACCTACACGCTAGGGAAACGCTGATATAGCCTCTCAGGGCTATCACCATATCAGCATTTTTTTCAGTTAACGCTTTGTAATAATATTATTGTATATGTGACTACCACTGATGCTATAGACACGAGTAACGAATAGTTTAGTTGAAAGAAATTCGCCATGTTGAACTCGATCGGATGATTTTGAACTAAGTTTCGGAATTCCTGTAATGCCTCTGTTGATTCTCGACCTGTAAAGAATACAATTATAAAAAGACCGAGTCTATTGGAACCAATCAGGAAAACGAGAACAAGTGGGTGTTAGCGATTTCCACCTCTATAAAATATAAAAAAACACATTCGATAAAATGTTTTCCATAACCATAAATGATCGCAAATATACTTATTATTAAAAAACGTCAGACATACGGTGTCTATAATAAGGGTAGGTACGGAATTGCAGCCGTCTTCTAATTAGATGGTAGGTACGGATTTGCAGCCGTCTTCTAATTAGATTGGATCGCAAAATGGAATGACAAATGGCTAAAACTTACCTATCCTAAATTGCATTCATTCATTAAATTTTTTGCTCAAATTTTCTAAAAACATTGATGTATTATTAAAGTTATGTACTGTATACTATCATCTCTTTAGTGTCGGGTGTAACCTGTTATTAAAACTTTCATTCTGTATGAAATATAACTAGTTAATGACCCATTTTAATTCATATAATTATTCTAATGGTAGTATGCATAATTAGGAATAATAAAACTAAGTATCGAACCAAAATATCTCCATTATTGTTTTTGTTTTTTTTGTTTTTAATTTGTTGTGTGTAAATATGTGTTGACAATTTCGTAGTAGCCTAAACTTTAAAACGCTCGTACATCATCAAAAGTACAAAAATTCAAATAAAGTCTCACAGTTTTAATAAATCTTGATTGATGTAATTATGTGTTTTGTGCTTACTGAGATTTTTATTCACGATCATATGATCTATGACGTTGCAGATCCTAGTTCTTTGATAGTAGACCCGTTCACAGTGACTCACTAAGTTAATTATGACCGCACCACATGTTAGTAGCCGGAATATACTCGAAACAGCCGGGAAGTAACCACAGTTATAAGCTAAGTTCTGCAAATATAAAAAAATAAATAATTAGGATGCATATTTTACATACCTACATCTGTGTTGATCCGGAAAATTTCATACAGTAAATATAATACCGAAAAACGGGCAAAGTGGGAGAGTTTAAGTAGGAACGCGGAATCGGGCACTAAACCGGGAAAACGCTTGGAAAAAGAAGAAGAAAATATAATGATAATGCCTCAACATATCGGGAAACAATTATCTTTTACATTTTACACGAGTATTGTCAATGTATATCGTGTACTTTCAATAGTTTATTTATTTTAAATTTGTACCTACTGGTTTACTATACCATTGCTTAATGTATAAATTTAAACATTTTCTTTTATTTTGATTGTACCTAAAGTATGATATATATTGCATTAAAATACTAACTGATGATAGGGCATCTTGTGAGCCCACCCAAGTGCCTACCACTGTTGCGTTTCTGTTTGAAGGGTGGGAAAGTCGCCGTACTATAAAACTGATATTTAGAACTCGTGTCTCAAGATAGATGGCGGCATTTATGAGTACATTGTTGATGTCAGTAGACTCCGGAACCGCTTAAAAGCAGGTCGATTGTGAATTCGTTCACCCATCAAGCAAAAAAATATATTGGTATTATAGAATGTAAAAATGTACAACTTTCCGTTGCATGATTCGTATTTTAAACGCAGTCGGATTTATTTTTTTATCGAATAAATCATATTATTTTCACACTTTTTAATTAAATTTCTGAGTTCTGGGTCTATAGTTATATTGGCCGTTTTCCAATTACAGCACAAGAGCGCATTATGCGGCATAATGCTCAACTAAGCTTCAGCATAATTCGGCATTGTGCGTCACTGAGTCGCATTATGCTCTTTAATTGGAAAACTACCTGTATTCGTTTGTATTACCTGTATTAGTAATTGGAAAACGGCCATTATATAGTTCTGTGGTTAAATTATTCCTTTGGCCTTACAGTGTTCTATGGGCATCTCACTATTCAAAGGGAGAGACTTTTTGGCGGGAACGCGAGGAGTGAAGTTGTGTGATTTGTTTTATTATGTCTATTTAGTGTTTCTTTAGGTTTAAATGTGTAATAACGGTGGTTTATTAACTGTTTAATATCTGTGAAAGTGCACAAATGTGGGAAAATGAAACAAAACCGCTGGACGTAACTTCTCGGGATACTCAAAAAAGTCCACCGAAAAGATCTCAGTAAATGACCACTATCTTACTGAGATTATGTATTTCATCCCATATCATCGCATCTCATTTCATTTAATTTCATCCCAGTTGATTGATGTCCCAAATTAATCATCTTCATTTCATTTAATTTCACTCCATATTATCATTTTTCATAAAATTAAAATAAGACATGACTTAGTTAGGTCTTAGTTACTAGGTCATAAAATCCTATTAAAAATATATTCAAAGGGATTCGACGCAGACGCACCCACTTATTAACTCCATGGACGCACCTTAATCCGGTAGACAGTTTACGGTGTAGAGCGTAAATAATTATACCTAAATAAATAAGCTCCTTCGACAATTTGATAAAAATAAGTTTTTTCATGATACATACCTGGGACCCAATCATGATTCGGACTGATATATTTGTAAATCTAACCATATCAATGAGTAAACTCAAACTATTTAGAAGTATCTGAAAAAAATAAATAAAATCCTTAGTTTTTTTTTTCCTACCTAAGCTGATGATCTAGAGAAACCATGTCAGCATCGCCGGGCTAGTAGGTGAGCTCACGGGGCTCAAACCTGACGATGTTACTAACACGAACCCTAGCAAGAGGCATGCTACGAAGAATCTATCACCGGATCGGAAACGCGAACCACTGAGAAGATCCGGTGAGAAGCTCCGGTGGGCTGTGTCTGTGGGTTAATTTACTGGCCGAGCCGAGATATTAGTTCTAAGTTTCAGTTCTAGTATAAGACAATCGTTACCTCACCCTCAAAACTCCAATGCATTACTGCTTTGCGCCAGAAATAGAAAGAGGCTTACTCGTGCAGGCTCACAAGACTCCGTACCAAAAGTAATTCCGCAAATTACAATTTTTACTAGCTTGATTTTGATTACAAGATGTTTTTACTTCATCGTGGAAGCTAATTTTCGAAAAGCATCCAAGACTTGAACTGTTCTGTTTTCAATTAGGTACGTTTCAGTTAGGTAAGTATGATACTACTCTGAACAGAGATCGATCGCTTCATTGGTCCCATTGCTAATAGCGATTGTGACGGCTGCACCACGGTTCCGGATTTTATTTCCGGCCCGCGTAAGTCAGCTTTGTTCACTTTATTTAATATTCGACCTCTGGATGTACTTATTTGTGTATTAAAAGTGTCATTAACATATCGTCTTCTCGCATTAAAACTGTATAATCTCAAAACTTACTAATTTTACAGGAGAGTGTTTTAAAGGTTTAAAACATGTGATATTTTTAATATTGATCATCTTTGCAACATTTATTTTTTATTTTGTACCAGTTAACTAAAGTACGCTCTTTTGACAGTACTTATTTATGAGAAAAATACTGGTGATACCAAATGATTCCACATATTAAATAAATTTCGAATATTTTTGGAAATTGTACACTTTTAATGCGAAAAGACGATATGGGACAATCGAAGCTTGGAGCCTTATAATGCGGAAATTTATAAATAAGGTATATTATGTGAAAGTAACGTATATATTACGTCACGCGTGAAAAAAATACCATGATCTGTTTTCCGAAACGCGCCATAAGAAAGCAGTTTCAAAGAAAAAGAAATGAAATACTCACACGGAAACCATACATTCTATTAATGATCTCGACTTGCTCCGTAAGCATTAAATAGCAACGGCTTAGCAATTTTATTTCATTATTATTACAAGAAAGCTGTTTCAGAGCGTGAATTCTGAACTGTAGTTCATAGTATTTTGCACGCTCTTTAGAATTCAACCAGTTCTTATGACACAAAGTCTCTTCGGCTTGAAAGTTATCCTCACAGCTCATATAATAATGATGTATTAAATCAGCAATCATCTTCAGTCTAATTTCCACATTCATTATATGCGCTGATAGGTCCAATGTGGTCAGTATTTTAATGAGTAAGAAAATGTAGGCTACTGAATACACTAGAGGCGTGATCCATCCATAGTTCAGAAACCAAGCTATGAAGTCAAAACATGAACTTGAAAACCAAATGCACATAAATACCCATAACAATTTCACTATTCTGTGCTTGATAATCTCATAACATACAACCTCAAGTATTTTATCAATAATTTTGTATTGTTGAAAATATTCCGAGCTAATGTTTCTTCCATAATTCGTAACAAAATACAGGTCGACAATATATTGACAAAAGTCATACACCATTTGAACGCAATCCGTAATTTTAATTGAAATATTAACGTAGTCAAATACATAGATGAATTTGTAATACAAACTGTAAAAAATTAATGAACAAAGAACAAAAGCGGTCATGGTTATTCTGAGCTTAGTAGAACATTTTAGATCAATTTCCTCAATATTACTATTTAGTGCGAAGATTTTTAACAGTTTTGTAGTTGGTGAAATTGTATTCATTGTAGTAAGTTTTGTTGACTTTAAATGTATCACTGCATTACCGATTTGCATAGTTACCTACAATACGATTACGACATAAAGACACGACTGGCACCGAGCTATGAATTAGAATGAGTGTCTAATAATAAATGTTTCAATTTAATATACCCTTGAAATGTGTATAACTGTTGAGTATTGAATAATTGATTGATCTCATCGCTACTAATGAATGTGATATACATTTTTTTAATGTTTCGTATTTAATATCATATATAACGAATGGACTCGACAGACCTTGTCCTGTGCTCAGAATGTTCGAGGTCATCTTGTGAAGGTTACTCTCCTGAATGTATGAGGTAGCAAAGCTACAAAATCTATTCCGCAAGTACATTTTTCTCAATAAAAGGTACCTTATCGTTTCCTGTTTCTTCTCTGACAACGTATACGCATCATTTCATGATACCGACGAAACGGTTGCGACGCGAAAGCGGTACAAACCACCTTCGCTTCCAATATTAATGTATGGATGTATACCGTTCTGAAATTGCTTGCACTAGGCAATTCTATCGTATTAATGCAGAATAAGCATTAATGTCTTTATCCATGACCCTCCTTATCGTGGCCGCCGCTAACTACCTACATATCCGACACATGCGTCGGGCCAACGCAGAGCCACCGTTGTCCGAACACATGTCTTGTCGGATTTCCCGAATCCACTCTCAGTTCTTTTTGTTTTAATAAACGAGTTCGACGAGCGAACTAATCCATAGATACTGATGATCAGATCACCGACTTTCTCGCAATTCCGATCCTGTGGTAGATTCTGCAAAGCACTGTTCTTGCGAGGGCTTGTGTTAGCAAATTCTCTCATGTTCAGTACGTGACTCACCTATCCGTCCGTACGTATAAAATAACGTTATAACGGTTGTTTATTAACGTTTTAGTATCTGTGAAATTGCACAAATGTGACAAAATGAAATTAAGCCTTTGGACGTAGCTTTTCGGGATTATGTGTACTAGTGTATAAAATAACTTCCTGTTTATATATGACAGACCTATATACCGGTAAAACGGCGTGATTCGGGACAAATTCCAACTTGATGAAAAATTTTAAGGTAGTTGTTGACATTTAAAATGCTATATCAGGATCAAAATGATTCAGTCTTGGGGGCATCTTTGTTATCCAATTTAAAGCTATGCAATTAGCATTCCAGTTTAAGCAAAAAAAGTAAAAATAGGTGTTATCCCTATTTACCCAGAAATTGCGGTTATTCGGGACGAAATTAGTGTAAATAGAGAAATTTGCTAGGGCTGCACTCCTTGGTTTTAATTAATTAATTTATGTAGTTGCACTAACAAAGTAATCTATCTATATATATATAAATGAATTGCTGTTCGTTAGTCTCGCTAAAACTCGGGAACGGCTGGACCGATTTGGCTAATTTTGGTCTTGAATTATTTGTGAAAGTCCAGAGAAAGTTTAAAAGGTAGATAAATATGAAAATGCTCGGTATTAAATAAAAATAGCAATTTTGTTTTTCCTTTGATGTGGACCCCTGTCGGACGGATTCCTTTTGTTTGTTTTAAGTTTATTTTATATAAAAGCTTAGGTCTTTTATTTATCGATTGAGGGAGGCACTACGAAGTCTGCCGGGTCAACTAGTCATCAATAAAAAACATTGAAAAACTGACAAAAGTACATGGCAGATGTCACCTCAATCATAGGTGCAATCGACAATGCATTGACAACAAAAATAAAAAATATATAACCAAAACATGAATATATTTAATTTTTTTATTATAGCTTATATGGGTGGACGAGCTCACAGCCCACCTGGTGTTAAGTGTTTACTGGAGCCCATAGACATCTACAACGTCAATGCGCCACCCACCTTAAAAAATATCTGGGTTAAGAGATTAGGTGTGTCCGTTATTCCATGGATTAATCAGGTGGATATCCCCACTCTTAACAAATATTAATATATTTTATTATGTATTACTTAGACATTTTTGTCCATCTTGAGATTTCATTGTTCTAATAACATGTCAATGCAAAACCCAATTACTTATGTTAAATTGATTAGCTATTTCAACTTGTTGGATGGTTACATTTGAAGGGATTGGGTTCTGTAGGTGATGAGGGGCTATTTAAAAACACAACTGCTTCATTATAATTATATTGCAGATAGCTTTAACACTTTTACACCATTATACAATTTTTATCTTTATATTTTTTTATAAAACTATTACATGTTTTTCATGCCGTGTCTAGATGAGAAGTAATTGACATTTTCTTACGAGAATACAATGATCTGTTTTTTAAAACATTTAAAATAATTCCAATATTCGAAATCTAATCAAGTGTCAAGTGTTGCCTGCCATTACATTTAATATACAAACTCCAACACACCCCCTCAACACTTGCACACATTTTTCTCCGTCTATAATTTAATACCAAAAAAGAATAACGCTAACCTGACCTTCATAAATGAATTACTTTCCATACATACCTTAAAACCTCACAACCACTTACATTCCGTTACTTCCACTTAATCCCTCAATTCAACCAACAACTATTCATTCAACCTTTCAAACTTAATACCATCTTTAATGTCGCTTCCTTTAATCCTTTCTTACTTCTCCAACTCCAATTCGATCAAAAATGTACTTTCATTCAACCATACTACCATTCAACCTTAACTTCCCTCTTGACTCACTATATAAAACCTTAACTATAATAGTCTAACTCCTTCTCGACTTCCTACATAAACTCTTCAAGTTTATTTAAAACTTTTAACGCCTTCTCAACCTCTTTAATAACCTTAAACGCCTTCTCAACCTCTTTAATAACCTTAAACGCCTTCTCAACCTCTTTAATAACCTTAAACGCCTTCTCAACCTCTTTAATAACCTTAAACGCCTTCTCAACCTCTTTAATAACCTTAAACGCCTTCTCAACCTCTATAACCTTCCTTTAACTCCTACTCGACTCTTTTACCTTTAACTCCTACTCGACTCTTTTACCTTTAACTCCTACTCCTTTTACCTTTAACTCCTACTCGACTCTTTTACCTTTAACTCCTACTCGACTCTTTTACCTTTAACTCCTACTCGACTCTTTTACCTTTAACTCCTTTATCTCCACTCACAAACGACAACATAACATAACAAATAACCTCAGATAGCTTTATTCAACACTCGAACTCAAATATAACTTTTCATTTCCATAACAACCTTTCATTATCTTAATATCTTTCACTTATTAAATTTTCTCACTTTCTTTTACTTATTAACCATTCAATCATTTTAATATAAGAACTAAAACCAAAATAATAAAGTAAAATTCCTAACATCTATTATAACAACAATAAAACAAAACTATAAAAGAGACTCAAAAGGATATTAAAAAACGACTGTAAATATTTTTGTATCAATAATGTGTACTTTTTCCACGGCTAGACTATCTATTGCATTTAATTTCTACTTCTATGTCTTCTGTAAAATTTATGAATTCTTTACTTGAAAACATATGTGACGATGCTCCAGAATCAAATATAGCATTTATTTTAATAAATTTGGAATTACCACTTACCGAATTATATGTTCTACAAAATTGCTTTATATGCCCTTTCTTACTACACCTGGTACATATTTTGTTTCTATAGCACTCATCCGTACTATGTCCCGACTTGCCGCAGAGGTCGCATTTTTTATTTTTACAGAATCTTGCTATGTGCCCTGGTTTGTTGCAGATGAAACATCTCTTTTCGTTTCCTTTTAAAATTTCTCGAGATTCTATGATAGAGTCTTCTTTGATGAATTCCAATTCATTTTTAATTCTTCGGGTTAATTCGTCTAAATTTTTCTTTTCTACGTCTATATTGTTCCAAATTGATTTGAAAGTATTAAATTTTTCCGGCAATAAATTTAAAATTTTGTGCATAAATGTTTGTTCTGAAATTTTATTCTCTTTACTCGTAATTTCAAACTGTATATTTTGTAATTTATTTATATCTTCTAATATGTTTCCCGAATATTGCATCTCGAAAAAATTCATTACGTGTTTTATATCTTGTCCTTGTATATTAAAATCATACATAAAATCTAATTTTTCAAAAATTTCTATAATTGTTTCCAAATTAATTACATAATGTAAATATTTTTCTTCAATATAACTAAATATTATAAATTTCCCCTTATTTTCCAATTTTTCCTCATTTTTATCGTCTATTTTTATACCCTTTGTATCCAGCAATAATTTAATTAGCTTTCTCCAAGCTTTATAATTATCCTTATTTGTGAAAGGTTTTATTTTTATTGAATCCATGTTTGGTTGCTATGAATATTCGTATATAAACAGTTTGGTTTCCACGGTTATATTGTCGTCTTTTAAACAGCAAAGTATAATAAATATTACCTTTTAAATTTGTTCTGGGCCCATAACCTGTTGGATGGTTACATTTGAAGGGATTGGGTTCTGTAGGTGATGAGGGGCTATTTAAAAACACAACTGCTTCATTATAATTATATTGCAGATAGCTTTAACACTTTTACACCATTATACAATTTTTATCTTTATATTTTTTTATAAAACTATTACATGTTTTTCATGCCGTGTCTAGATGAGAAGTAATTGACATTTTCTTACGAGAATACAATGATCTGTTTTTTAAAACATTTAAAATAATTCCAATATTCGAAATCTAATCAAGTGTCAAGTGTTGCCTGCCATTACATTTAATATACAAACTCCAACACAACTAAAAACTTATTCCTAATTTCATAGGCTTCTATTACTGTTTTTAATATTAAGGGATCATATCTCTTGTAAGGATTTGCACTCTTTGATACATACACGCGAGGCATATCTAAAAATAGAAAACAACACGTAACTGATAATATAAATATTTGCCAAACAATAAAATAACACTGCATTGATAATTTTAAATAGAAGTTCTAGACAAAACATCATGAATGATGTAAACTTCTTAGTTGAAATTATTAGCCATAAGTTGACGTCATTGTCAATCTATTTTATTCGTTATTTGTCAATGTACCTAATGTAATCAAAGCAAATTTTACTGTTAATTTTAGCTTATTAAAACCTTATATTCAGTAAAGGTTTTCTCTTATTACAATTTAATAAGCTAAATAAATAAAAAATGGATAGATATCTCCGCCCTGAAAGGTTTGATATCGACCCGTCAGATAGCTCTAGTACGAGAGCTTGGATACATTGGCGTAAAACCTTCGAAAACTTCATTTTCGTGCAGAAGCCGGCCGTTTCAGAAACAGATGCACAGTCGGTTCGTCCGCCAGAAAAATGGGACAGCATAAAGTTTCAACTTTTGGTAAACCATATATCACCAAATATCTACACATATATAAGCGAAGCTACGAACTACGAAGAAGCGATCACTATACTGCAAAAACTGTATGTAAAACCAAAAAATCTGATTTTTGCTAGACACATGTTAGCAACAAGGAAACAACGTCCAGAAGAAAGTATTGACACATATTTACAAGCTTTGAAACTACTTTCTAAAGATTGTGATTTTGTGGCTGTTGATGCAGAAACAAACAAAAACGATAACGTACGTGATGCTTTCATATCCGGTATATCAGCGCATAAAATCAGACAAAGGCTTTTAGAAAACTTAACTTTAACACTTGATCAAGCTTACAACCAAGCACTCTCTCTAGAAACTGCAGAGATCAACTCTCAAAACTTCAATACTGTCTCTTTAAATGCTGTTCCTCCAAAAGAACCAACATTAGTCTCTTCGAAATCACAAACTCTGCACAACGAGACCTGCTCTTCTGTTAATACTCCTCGACGACAAAAATGTTTCTTTTGTGGGGGTCAAATACATCCTCGTAAGAACTGCCCTGCATTTGAAAAGACTTGTCAGCTCTGCAACAAGAAGGGGCACTTTGCCACTGTTTGTAGAAGCTCTTCTAAATCTACAAATTCTGTGGTAGTAGGTACTGAAGATCTTTCCGCTTGTATCACAGCAGCGTCACCTTCTTCATTACGTAAAGCTACTGTACCCGCTTATATTCAGGGAATAAGAGCAGAAGCACTTCTCGACACCGGCAGCTCCATCAGTTTTATAAATGACAACTTTGCAAGACTATGCGGGTTAAAAAGAAAATCCTGTAATCAGACTATTTCTATGGCCTCTCTTAATTATACTTCACAAGTAGAAGGTCAAACTTGGCAAACCTTGAAAATCGGAAATCATAGATATGATAATGTGAATCTTCTTATCGTGAAAAATTTTTGTGCTGATATAATTATCGGCCATGACGTCTACTAACTATTTCTGGCCGTACTCTTGAAGAACACGATCATAACTTAGAAAGTTTTATGAATGCCGCAAAGAAATACGGTTTAACACTGAGTATACAAAAATGCAAATTTTCTCAAAAGTCAATTAATATTCTAGGCTATAATATTCAAAACCACATAATTAAACCTGACAATGAGCGACTCAAGCCACTGATTAATTTACCTCCACCAAGCGATTTACCGACCTTAAGAAGGACACTCGGCATGTTCGCACATTATTCTAAGTGGATTCCAAAATTTTCTGAACGGATCCACTCACTTGCTAATACGACGATTTTTCCACTCACAAGCGAGCAAATTAAATGTTTCGAAGGCTTGAAAAATGATATCGCAAAGTCTTCTATACATGCAATTGATGAAAATATACCTTTTACAGTGGAAACTGACGCTTCCGATCATTCCATTGCAGCAGTACTTACGCAAAATTCTAGACCAGTGGCGTTTTTCTCAAGAACTTTGAATTCAAGCGAACAAAACCATTCCGCCATTGAAAAAGAAGCGTACGCCATTGTGGAATCATTGAAGAAATAGAGACATTTCCTTATTGGTAGACACTTTAAGTTGGTAACTGACCAACGCTCGGTTTCTTTTATGTTTAATATGAAACATTCAAGTAAGATAAAGAATGAAAAGATTCAAAGATGGCGACTGGAACTTGCTGCTTTCAAATACGATATTATATACAGACCGGGGAAAGAAAACTATGCTGCTGATGCACTATCCCGAGTTTGTACCACTGTAGAAACACGTACTGCAAAACTTTTCTCGCTGCATGAGGCTCTTTGTCATCCAGGGGTAACAAGAATGTTTCACTGGGTTCGCTCTAAAAACCTTCCCTATTCTATTGAAGAAATCAGAACAATGACAAAATCTTGTCGAACCTGCTCTGAAATAAAACCTAGATTCTTCCGAAATACCTTTGATGACCAGAGGAAACTTGTTAAAGCGACGGCTGTTTTTGAACGCCTTAGCATAGATTTTAAAGGACCAGTTCCAACAAATAATAATAACAAATTCATACTTACCGTGATTGACGAATTTTCACGTTTTCCGTTTGCATTCCCATGCTCAGATGTAAGCTCGAAAACAGTGATTAAACATCTTAACAACTTGTTTATGATATTTGGCATGCCTTCTTATGTTCATTCAGATCGCGGAACAGCATTTCTTTCTGCTGAAGTACAGGAATTTTTACATGTTCGAGGTATTGCCACTAGTAGAACTACAGCTTATAACCCTCAAGGTAACGGTCAAGTAGAAAAATTGAATTCTACTCTTTGGAGAACGATTCTTTTGGCGCTGAAGACGAAGAATCTTTCGGTAGAAAATTGGGAACAAGTATTACCACAAGCCTTACATTCAATCCGATCATTACTTTGTACAACCATAAATTGCACTCCACATGAAAGAATGTTTAGACACCCTCGAAGATCTACAAACGGCACTTCTGTTCCATCGTGGCTTACAAATTCTGGACAAGTCTTGATGAAGAAATTTAATCGTACAAATAAATATCAGCCATTAGTAGAAGAGGTTGAATTGATACACAGCAATCCTGACTTTTCATACATTCGGCTTCCAGATGGCCGAGAAACAACAGTGTCGAATCGTCATCTAGCACCATTGGGTTCAGAAAGGGTAGATCTGCGAATAGATAATGAACACACTATTGATTATCATAACGTCGCAGAACCACTTCCGGAAACAGAAGACCAAAGCTTGGAGATTCCTTCATCTAATGAAACGGGACCTGTGGTACTTGATAATAACAGAGAGCTAGAGACAGAATTACCATCATCACCACCGCCGGAGCCAACACTTCGTAGATCTGGTCGCGTCCATAAAACGCCAGGATTTTTAAAAGATTATGTTTTAAAATAGTGCGGGAGAATGATGTAAACTTCTTAGTTGAAATTATTAGCCATAAGTTGACGTCATTGTCAATCTATTTTATTCGTTATTTGTCAATGTACCTAATGTAATCAAAGCAAATTTTACTGTTAATTTTAGCTTATTAAAACCTTATATTCAGTAAAGGTTTTCTCTTATTACAATGAACAAACCAGATTCTTACCAACAAATTTAAAAAATATTGTTATAACTATATAGATAATCCTACAAACCTGTACCTATTTACACTTAAGTCGTTTCCATTTAACTTATTCTCATCTCAATTGACCTCCTTTTTCGTTGTTATTTTGACCTGAGACGTCCCCAATATCCCCAAACACAACAGATTTTTACATGTATTTTTGTTTTATCAAAAACATTAAAACCAATGACAACTGAGACTTACCTTTAATATATAATATGATGGTTCATACACTAAATAACGTTTACAAATCACAGTCGTCTTCTATTATTATCAAATAAATACAAGAGAGCAGTTTCTAGCACTAAAATAATTACCACCACAAGAAGTTAATTTCAAATGCGATTTTTTATAAGTTAGCAGTTATTATCATGCATATTCAGAGTTGTTTTGTGAACTTTCAACATTCTACTATTACACAACCTAAAAGGAAGATTTTGCAACGATTAAAAAACTAGTAATATGCGTCGAAAGATTTTCCTAGTTTTTTCCCCTTTTTTTTTTTATTGCTTAGATGGGCGAACGAGCTCACAGCCTACCTGGTGTTAAGTGGTTACTGGAGCCCATAGACATCTACAACGTAAATGCGTCATCCACCTTGAGATATAAGTTCTAAGATCTCAGTATAGTTACAACGGCTGCCCTACCCTTCAGACCAAAACGCATTACTGCTTCACGGCAGAAATAGGCGGGGCGGTGGTACCTACCCGCGCGGACTCACAAGAGGTCCTACCACTAGTAAAAGGTGGTAGGACCTCTCCATCCCTAATCACCCCATTTTACGGTATCTCATCTATGGTATTATCTATGACCATAACTGCTACCACAGATTCATGAAATGTTAAATGTAATGTCTATGGTCACATAAAACAGATAAGGCTGTATGGGCTTAGATCCCTTTACCCTTCCTAATAAGGAAAAATTGTATCAAAAAAAAATTCTATGGTCATGTTATGAATGTCTAAGAAGAAAATAATCTGAAATCTATTACCTACGTTGTAGAAAATTCACAATTCAAAAGTTTTAATCTTTCTAGATAACAAAAAACAAAAAAATTATGTACTTAACCTACATATATTTTTCAAATTAAAGTTGAAGTTATTTTGTCCGGGAGTTGAAAGTTGTATGTTCCCGTGAATTACAGAGAAAGTGAGTTATTTAGCTTAAAGTTATTTTTCACTTCGTTTCAACTATCGTAATGTAATTTTGGTATGGGATGGAATTCTCGACTGAAACTTAGTAACATCTGCAATTTTTGTGAATTTAATAGGAATAGACATGTCAAAAATTTTCAGGAGACACCAGTACCAGTATTTGAACAAAAATCTTAACAACATGTACTTTAGATTTAAATTGATACAATTCATTTGAATTTTCAACATCTACCATTAGTCATCATTTTAATTCCGTGTGTCTACCCAATATAATTAAAATTACTTTTTAATCTTGGTCATGTTATTTCTATATTTAGAAAACTGTAAATTTTTCGTTACGGGATTAAATCTTTTCATTTAATAAAAATTGCGTAATAAAATAAGAAAATACAAAAATATATAACATATAACAATAATTATGTATTAACACCACTGCAGCAAAAATTCATTCTTGTAGCACTAAAAATTGGGCCAAAAAGTAGCAAATAACAAGACAATAAGGACACTAAAGATCTCTTCTTCATGTACAAACAACAAGGCAACTATAGATAACAAGATCGCTTTTTATTAGTAAAATATTTGAATGTTTGCTGCGGTGGTGTTAATTCGTAAGTACCCATATAACTAATGTTATGTTTAGAATAACTATTGAGAATTTAAGTGAAACAGTAGTACTGGAAATAGTCTACTACATATAGTACTGTAATGTATACAATCTATGTTGTCAATATAATGAATACTAGAATCCATGTAAATTTTAGTTTAGAAACCATGTCAATTTTAATGGTGGAAAGTGTAAATGTGTTAATTTCAGTTTCTATCCAAAGATGGGGGGTTGTCGGTGTACATATCGGAACTGCACTGTCCGTTCAGATGGAGTAACACACATGTTTCATTACCCAGTATTTGATAAAGTAAGATGTCATCAATGGTTAACAAATGCACAGAGATTAGATTTTTTAAATTTAAAAGTGTCCCAATTAAAGAATCGAGTTGTGTGCCAACACCATTTTGAAGATTATTGGTTTATGAATTTTAAGGTTAGTAAATATCTTTCTCATTTAGATTCAATACTCAATTAGATTCTTAGAATAATTTTACTCAAACTAATGTAATCTACTTACTATTATACAGCCCAAGACCAGTAATTGCATAAACTGTCATTGCCATTTATTGTTTATGCTTCAAAAAGGAGACTAAACATGGGTGGTTGTCCCACCAGTTGTGAGTCCACATCAAAACAAAATTGTATTAATCACTATCTGGGAGATGGATGGTTCTGGTTAACAATGGACATTGTAATCTCCAAGAATCACATTTTCCAAATGGACCCATGTCACTGCAATATATACAGTGACAGTTTTCCACACAGCTAGTGTAGGCATTGAATTTATATGGTGTACAAGAACAATGACATCATTATTCAATGTAGTGCACTTGGTCTCATATGACCAAAACACTGAGAATTTTTGTTTATGAACAATTTTAAAATTGTCTTTTTTTTGTTATTATTATTAGATTTTATGGGGCAATAAAATTTACTTAATTAATGTGGAAATTGTCATAGTTTAATTTTGTTTAAACTTGAAGTGGTAAATAGTCTCACAGCTCATCCAATGGCAAGTGGTTATCAGAAGCAAAATACATAAAAAAATATACCATGAATCATGAGGTTGAAGGTACACAGACAGTTACAATGTAAAAAAAGGAAGTAAGCGTGAAACTACAATTTAAATTACTAACATTGCAGAAAGAAAAGTTAAAGTTTGAAGCTGTTCCAACATTGAATGGACCATTTTGTGAACCGAAAGAAGACAAAACATCAGCATCTGATAAAATGTTCCCAATAACACTAGAGGATATCGAAAATGAGGTTCTCACAATTTCTGATAAGAAAGCAAATTTTTCAGTGAAATATGTAAATTTTCTAACCAACAATGAGTTAGATGATGTAGATTTATTGAATAATTATAACAAATTTTATACACCTAAAGCTAAACAAATTGAAATAAAAAATGTAACAACTTTAAATGAGGGTGTTAATCAACAAAATAGAAAACAACACTGGTCTGGAAAATTAAGATCGTCAAAGGGTATAAAACAGAACGTTATTTCAGAAAATTCTAAAAATGACGATTCGAACGCAAATCTAAATCTTACAATGTTAAATAATCCTGTTACATTAAACGTGGAATTTATTCCACAAGAAGAAAATAGACCAGAAGTTTGTAAAATTATTGATGATACAACAGATAAAATTATCAAAAAGTATTCATCACATGAAACAACAAGCCAGTATACACCATCTGTTTTAACAGTTCCAAATACAAATGAGATTGTAATCGCAAACCTGAATCAAGATGATTTCCAGCATAACGTTTGTAACAAAAGTATGCCTAACCTTGAATTGTATGCAGAACCACCACAATCTCAACTAAAATTCGAACCTCTCAACTCTTTTAAAGACAATAACAAAGCAGTCCACATATTAGAACAACGAAAAATTTCCTCATATATCCCCATTCCTAAATATTTACAACCGCTATCCCCTAGTGGAATATTAAGACTACCTATTCGGAAAACTACAAACAATACTAATTGTTATTATAGAAATACTGTAAACCCGAATCCTATTGTCCCTACTACCTCTAGCATAGATAATAAACCTCATATAAGTAGTGTTTACCACATAGATATTAAGCCTCACGTAGATAGTAATCCCAATATAGATACTACCTCTAATGTAGACACTAACTGTAATGTAGATATTAATCCTAATGTAGACGCTATTCCTAATGTAGACATTAATACTGAGGTAGACATTAATCCTAATGTAGACATTAAGCCTAACATAGATATTAATCCTATCATAGATATCAACCCCATCATAGATGTTGACCCTAACACAGATATTAATCGTAACATAGACATTAATTCTAATATAGATATTGATCCTAATGTAGATATTAATCCTAATGTAGATATTAATCCTAATGTAGATATTAATCCTAATGTAGATATTAATCGTAATTTAGATACCACTTCTAACATACATACTAAAGCTACTGCTGACGACGAAGAACAAGAAAAGTTTATTCCATCCAGAACTGTTCAAAATATTGATTCTGTGTTAAAAAATACGAAAGATGACAAATGCAGAATGGCTACAAAACAATCGCCTAATAAAAGTCTTTTAAAAAATAAAGTAAATGCTAAGCAACTAGCATCTATTAAAGAAAAGAGAAAGTTTAATATGAAACTAAGAGATGTGATAGAGTCATGCTTAGATAATCAAGATAATGATAATAAAATCACAAACAATAACTCGGCAGACAAATGTACCAATCTGGAGAATATAAAAAACACGAAAATAATGGAATTGAAAAATTCTAATGTAACAAGTTCATTGTCAAAGGATCCCAATTTACCTAGTATTGGAGAATATTCTATTGCGTATTTAGAAGCCAGAATGAAAAGAATGGAAGACATATTACTTAATAAGATAGATCAGAATTCTCAACGAATTGTTGAACTAAAAAATACAGTTGTGCGTTCAAAAAAAAAATCAGTCCATACTCAAACAGCTCACACTGACGAAACTTACAAGAAGTTCCTCTACAATGAAATATCAAAATACCTGAGCCCCGATAGCAACAGCTTAATTTACGAAGAACTTTTCATTAGTAAATATGCGCAAAAATCATGTAAAGTTTCTCCATCGCCTAAAAAACGTCGCAAAAGGTAACGATAGTCATAAATGTTACGAACGTTTTATGAAAATAAATGTAAATAGTACGTCCTGTAAAATAATTTTATTGTGTATAAATATAATACATCATAAAAATTACGTTACTTTGACTATACTCTTTCCAATGTTGTCACCTCTGAACAGCCCGATAAATGCATCGATGACTGATTCGAAGCCTTCAGTAAGATGTTCCTTGTACTTTAGTTGACCGCTTTTGACCCAAGCCAAGTTTTTCTGAATGCCTTCCATATTCCTGTCGGCAAATCTATTCACTTGGAACCCTTCTACTTTCAACTGTTTACTTACAATTGATGGTTGAACTACAGTGGCTGTAATTGCAAATGCTATTAGTACAATTTGCATATATTAATAAAAAAATATATCGATATATGACTTAACTCTACCTTTAAGTTTATCTGCATTTGTTTCGTTGTATGTTGAAATAGCGCCACAGACCGCAACTCTACCAAAAGTTCTCATGTGAGATAAAACTACACTGCTGAGCTCTCCACCCACATTATCAAAATAGCAGTCTACACCGTTGGGAGCAGTACCTTTGAGGAATGTAGGTATGTCAGCAGTTTTATAATTTGCTACGTGATCAAAGCCAGCTTCCTGAATCAACCATTGGCATTTTTCATCTGTGCCTGCGAACCCTATAACTACACAACCTGAAAATATAAATTGATCTGCTATTATTAATATTGATTATTTTACGAGAAACTACTATCTTATAGTAATGGAAGACATGTTTCTTGCATGTTTTATAGAAGTTCAGTGAATTGCGAACGGTGAATTTGGATTTTGTTCTATCTACCGCAGTTAGCGCTCTGCCACCAGTACTTTTGTATTCATTTTCTATAAGACAAAGGGAATCTACAGGTCATGCATATTAAGTGATTTTTAATTACGTTACATTGATCGTGATCTTTATTGCTAATATGTTAAGAGTCACCAAGAACTTATCGATGTTAATTAGACAGATAATTAATTCTATTTAAGATTTAAATAAATCACTTCTATGCTATGTACATTTATGTTGCTCCGTACATTTTACAATTTTCTGTTATTTGTTACCTATCTAAAAATGCACTTTTTTTTAAGAACTATCATAGACACCCATTTGATAACACGGAGAGATCTCATTCCACAGTTTGAGATTTTGTGTGTAACAGATTTAAATAAACGTACCCATTATTTTCGCAATTTGACCAACATGGGACCCCACAGCTCCTGCCGCACCCGATACTACTACAGTTTCACCCGGTTTTGGTTGGCAGATTTGACTAAAGCCGAAATATGCGGTATTTCTATAATAAATTTTAAATTCCAAATAAATAAATTAAAACAAGGACTGCACCTAATTAATACTCATACTACGAAAACTGTTATATTTGAAACATCCGAAATAAAAGACTACAAAAAAACGCGAGATTAAACCGTAAAACTAGTTTAATTAAGTCTATGTTTGCGTATCGATTCGAAGCCCAGGTGGTCGTATAAGTCGACATTCCTCACGAACCATGGTGCTCCGACGGCCAACCCGCAAAACTGTGATTGGAGGGTTTGCCTATGCGTGTACGTGCCGCGTGAGCGAACCACACTGGTGTATGTCATTATTTCGTTGGTTATTTTAAACGCATTAATTGTGTAATTAAGTTTCATTTAGTTTTAGCAATTCATAAGAAACCACACGCCTCTGATTGCATTAATTTTACCACTAGTTTTAATGATTCGCCAGGTTGTTGCTGGTTACTACCTAGACTGAAGACTACCTGGAAATTGTAATAGATCCACTTTTTATATCCTTTGATAATTTGATCCAATTTTTTTTCTTTTCGTCCCTGAATCAGTTCAAGAAAGGCCTCTGTTGCCACATCCCGTGTTTTAATTCTCATTAGATTTGATTGTAATGTTTGTAGAGTGATCCTAACTTCTAAGCCGTTTTCATACTGTTATATCTTGTAGATTATTTTTGAAGCATTTGACGTGAGTCTGGTAAATAAAGCCTCCATTTAAATTTTTGTTGTTAGATGATTTTTAGTCTTTTTAGTCGCCGACGCGTCGTCCCATCCTCCTGGTGCCAGCACACTAGAGTGACGGTAGCAAAGTCTCAACCCCCTCAGTTCGCCCCGTGACCACCACTGGGAGGAGACTATCTCTTCACAGGGGAAAAGCTGGAAGAACACCCTCCTTTTGCGAGATGGTGGACACCACAACAACTAGTCCTGCTCTGCCTGCATCTAGCAGATTCTTACAACCTTCCTTGCAATTTTACAAAAATTACTAACACTAGTAAGGTTGCTTACTTAATGCATAAATTACTTTTTAACACAGCCTATGAGATTATTGTTTATTTCATCATTATTAATGAAAATAAGTTTAATTTTATCTCACCCTACTCTACCGCAGACACCAAGGCCCAAAGACACAGGTAGATGTTCAAAGTCAGGTAGTTTATACAAGTAGGGTTTTTGTTGACAGAGCTTTTCATTCTCTGGTTTAGTGATTGTATGTGTTCTCCAGCCAAAGTGACCCATAACCAGTGTCCCAACAGGATACTCGGTATTTTTACTTTCAATAACTCTGTATAAAATAAAATTAATGCATAAATTCTTTAAAACACCATGAAATATTATATGTTATTATAAATGAATATATGAATTATGAAGTCTGAGAAAAACGACAAACAGTAATTGCATAGAAAAGTGAAATAGTTTTTAAAATAGAGCTTTTTCTTCCATTTTTGTACTTCAATATAAATAAATTAAATGTAAATTTTATATTGTATTAGTTCTCTTTCTTACATACTGACCTGGCAATTTGTCCACCAATCATATCACAAGGATATACATTGCCTAGTTTCATTCTTTGATAAGGATCGACACTAAAGTATATTGCTTCTGCTAGAAACTCTAAAAACATAGACCGTCTGTATAATTGCACTGGCAAGAACATTTTAATTATCTCAAATTATAAGGTCACTACAATGCCAAGACATTTAAAATTTTAGGCGTCTAACAAAGTAGGAAATTTTCCTGATTCCGACAAATACAAAATATTCTAATAACTGTAATTACTTTAAATAACTGTAACACCATTTTAAACTTGTACGTTGAAAAATAAATTCGATTCAATGAATAGGAAGAAGTTACGGTATAAATCAATAAATTTACCACTTTCTTGTAATTCGGAAAGTTCCTCTTGAACTATATCAAAATCATTATGTTTGGGTACACCAACAAATGGGTTTACTACTATTATTTTTTTCGCTATAACCATATTTTCGACAAAAGGTTTCAGTAATTTGATGTGATTGTATTACAATCAACGATGAACAGGCTGTTATTCAAAGCGCAGTGTGTGAGCTATTGCTATTATCTTTGACATAGAATAAACTCTTGATATTTAATCGTTGATGCCTCAGTTTATCAATTTGCATAACACACCCTTATCACACCCAATCAGGATTGTTGTTTCTGTTTGTTTTCAAATACTAAGTGTATAATCTATGGTTTGTTTAATTCTTCTATTAGGAAGGCAAAGGGAACAACGCCATGCTTTTATGTTTATAAAGATCGCAGCCATGTCTGTTTTACGAGAAATGAAAAAGAACGGAAATAAAAAAGTAAGTTTTTTGTTGAAATCTTAACCTTTATGCGTGTAATAATAAATGTAAGTAAATTCGTACCATTTTACAGAAACATTTTTCATCTTATCTGATCTCATCTCGTTTCGCCTGTTCATAACTCATTTTGTTAATAATAATTGACATGTTATAAACTCTACACTGGCAACAAAGGAAGCAGATTGTGAAACTAAAAAAAAAAGATGTGCAACTTGTGGGTTCAAAATTAATGAAAGCTAATATTACTTTGCATCGTCATGACACACCCAGCAGATTCATATGAACCAAATTCTTAGGAACTGAATTTTTATTTATCTATGGGTTGAATTCACAGACGTTCACTGCTGAATATCTCCAAGCCTCCCCAAGCCCCACCACAACAACCGGTTAGTTGTCTGCTTTCAGTGGATTCCCGCGAACTTCAATAGGTCGTCAGTCCACCTTGTGGGAGGCCTATTCACGCTAAGTCCGATACGCGGTCGCCGCTCGAGAACTTGAGGCCCCATCGGCTATCTGTTGTACGAGCAACGTGCCCTGCCCACTGCCACTTCAACGACGTAATCCTTTTGGCTATGTCGTATGCCATGGTTTTCCTGCGAATCTCCTAATTCCTGATTTGATTTCGCAGGCAAACTCCGAGGAAAGCCCTCTCCATCGCTCTCTGGGTGACCTTGAGCTTCCTGATTACGTTCACTGTGAGCGACAACATCTTAGTGTCATAAGCCATCACTGACAGCACACAAATTCTAAGTAGCTTTCCGAACGCTGCCCATCCGAGTTGTATTTTTCAAATCCACTCTGATAGAAGCTCTACTGAGATCATTGATCATTGTAAATTTGAATAATTATTAAGGTATTTAAAAAAACACGACTGTTACAAAATTATTGGGTTTATATTTTCTTTACTGATAACCGCCCACCTTGAGATATACGTTCTAAGGTCTCAGTATAGTAACAGCGGCTGCCCCACCCTTTAAGCCGAAACGCATTACTGCTTCACGGCAGAAATAGGCGGGGTGGCGGTACCTACCTGCGCGAACTCACAAGAGGTCCTACCACCAGTCTAGCACAATTATTATCATAGTAAAAAAATGATTTTAATCTAAAGTATAATAAAGTGAAATATGTAGTGGCATAACTAGGTATAATTGAAAGACAATTAATTATATTCAATGAAATTTATATCAATAGATAAACTTAGCTAAACAACTCATTTGATTTTGACGACAGCTTTCCCGGTATTTTCTCCCCTAAGCATACCAACAAAAGCATCCACCATGTTATCAAACCCATGATATACTTTTTCCTCGTATTTTAGTTTACCGTCAACTAGCCAACGAAGATTGGCATTGATACCTTCTTCCCATCTATCAATCCATCTGTCGACCAAAAAACCTTCTATTTTGAGTTCTTTCAAAACAATCGCAGGCTGAAGAATTGTTGCTATAACAAAAATTATGAACTTACTATTTTAATATGATTATGAACAATGATTTTTTTACGTATAAAATATCATTGATTATGAACCATATAAATAAATATTGTTTGAAAACCAAAAAAGCAGACTTGGAAAATTCAATCTTTTTTCTTGTTACTTTTATTACAACCACTTTATATAATACTAGCAGCCCGCTCCGGCTCCGCTCGGGTCTTTAACAAAATGTTCAACGATATTTGACGTTGTTTTATTTTTTTAAATAAAATAACACTTATTGCGGCATAACTATAATAGGTAGACATATGCTGTCGCGAGACTTTTTGTAAATAATAATGTGTTATACAAAGCCGTAGTACATTATTTTATCCTATCATCATTATTTTTCGCAGGGCACGCGACGTAAAGAATACTTTAGGTAATTTTTTTTACACCTTGAGTTACATTATTGGAGTTTTAGTAAGGATCCCTAATTTTTTTCAAAAAAGATTATAGCCTATGTCACTCGGGAATACTGTAGCTTCCAAACAGTGAAAGAATTTTTCAAATCGGTTCAGTAGTTTCGGAGCCTATTCAATACAAACAAACAAACAAATCTTTCCTCTTTATAATATTAGTTTAAACAAATATTTTCATATACATATTTTTTTCTTTTCATTTTGTCATTCCCGTCATTTCGAAATTGAATCCAATAAAAATAATATTAATTCTAAAAAATTCTAAATCTAAATTCTAATTCCAAACATACTCAAAAAATAAAAATTTTAAACTGCAACGGCAAAAAAATGACTAAAATGAGGCCAGTTTATCAGCATCGTTTGACATGAATTTAGGTGTTGTAAATAATGTGAAGCATACTGATTATTTATGTATACTAATGAAAATTAACCATTAAACCTAAATGACTAGTCCTCGATTTATATCGGCATGACAGAGTGTCATGTGAAGATACTTATTGGTATAAGCTGTGGTTGACATGTACGGGGGATGACACTACATAATAAACATGGCGCGTGTGAATACTTATGCGTTTCATTACAGTTGTCTTAATAACCTTTTACTAACTAATTAAATACAGTTATTACATGGCGCTGAGGACTTAAAGAACTTATTGAGATAAATATAAAAACCTAAGTGGAAGTAAACCGTTGTAAACGGAAGATGGATTCGTTAAAACCACCGCCACCATTAAGCCTCATGGGCGACTTGAAACAAAATTTTCAAAAATGGACACAGCAATATGATATTTATATGATTGCTAGCGGGACGGAAGGTGATGAAAAAATTAAAGATAAGCAGAAAAAGGCAATCTATTTGCACTGCCTAGGTGCAGAAGCACTAACCATATACAATGGTTTTAAGAACAAAGAAAAGTTATCTTATGTGGAAGTAAAACAGAAGTTTAATGAATATTGTTCGCCACCCGGAAATGAAACTTTTAGCAGACATGTCTTCTTCAGCAGAAAAAAAAGAGATGGAGAAAGTTTTGATGAATTTTTCTGTACGTTGAGAAAATTGGCGGGAGACTGTGGGTTTGCAGACCTAGAAGAAAGCTTAATAAGAGACCAAATCATATTAGGCTTAAATGATGCCAAATTAACAGAAAGATTGCTTAAAGAATCGACCTTAACATTGGATAGCTGCATGAAAATATGTAAAGTGGCTGAGAGTGCTGCAAAACAGGTTCAAGTCATGACAGAAAAGACAGTTGAAGCTGTTACAAGAAAACAAGAATCTCGAAGCAGAATGCCTAATCAGAATAAAACCAGTTTTAATAATAAACAACATCTAGGTAAGAGTGCAGAAGGATCAGTAAGGTTGAAGAATAATAATTGTGAAAGATGCGGAGGAGTGCATTCTCATCGATCCTGCCCAGCCTTTGGAAGGAGATGTGCTAAGTGTAATCGATATGGACATTACATGCAGATGTGCAGAACAGTTGGTGCTGTGTATGTCAGCGATGATGATAGTGATGACTCATTAGTAGTGGGGTCAGTAACTGTGGGCCAGGTTGATACAGAGGACTGGATCGTTGAGGCAAAAGTGAGAGGACAGAAGATGAAGTTCAAAGTGGATACAGGATCGCAGGTTAATATTTTGACTAGTGCTATAGTGAAAAAACTAGACTTAAAAATGACAGAAACTTGTACAAAATTAAAAAACTTTGATGGCTCAACTATAGAAACAGTAGGTATGACTAAAACTATAGTGAAATTCAATAAAAAAAAGTATGTACTTGACTTTTATGTGGTAAAATTTAAAACTACTAATGTGCTGAGCTATAAAGCTGCTGTGCAGTTGGGTTTAATAAACAAAGTTGAAAATATTTCAAAGGAATATGTAGTTCAGGACATTGGTGAATACAAAGATTTGTTTCATGGCTTAGGAAAATTGAACTATGTATACAAAATTAAATTAACAGACAATTGTGCACCTGTAGTGGAGCCACCAAGGAAAATTCCTTTTAAATTAGTAGATAAAGTAAAAAATGAGCTTGATCGGTTGGAGCAACTTGATGTAATAAAGAAAGTGCAAGAACCAACTGAGTGGGTTAACTCTATGGTGATTGTAAAAAAAAGTCAAGATAAAATTAGATTGTGTTTAGATCCACAAAATATAAACAAATGTATCATTAGAGAACGTCATAAAATACCTACCTTTGAGGAACTTACTTCAGCCATGCCTGATGCCAAATATTACTCAGTGTTAGATGCAAACAAAGGATTTTATCAGATTTTGTTAGCAGAAGAAAGTCAACTGCTAACAACGTTCAATGCAGGTCAATTTGGAAGATATTGTTTTAAGCGGTTACCATTTGGCCTGAATTCTGCCCCTGAGGTATTTACTAAGTGTTATTCAGAAATTTTCAATGAGATACAAGGTGTAGTAACTTATGTTGATGAAATATTAGTATGGGGAGATACGAAAAAAACACATGATGAAAGATTACTCCAAGTTTTAGAAAAGGCTCGGCAGGCTGGGGTCAAGTTTAATAAAGAGAAATGTGTCATAGGTGTAAAAGAGGTTAAATATGTGGGTCATATCCTATCTAGTGAGGGCCTTAAGCCAGACCCAGAAAAAGTGCGAGCTATTGTGGACATGAAAGAGCCAACAACAAAAAAGGAATTACAAACTGTCTTGGGTATTATAACATACATTTCTAAATTTATACCAAATACATCAGAATTGACAGAATCACTAAGACAATTGCTAAAAAAAAACGTAGAGTACATTTGGGGTGACAAACAAAAAGAAGATTTTAAAAAAATAAAACAATTTCTCACTAGTGCAACAGTGCTCAGATACTTTGATGTCAACAAACCAGTGACTCTTTCAGTCGACAGTAGCTCCACAGGGTTGGGAGCGGTACTCCTACAGGATAATTTACCAGTTGCTTATGGGTCAAAGACCTTGACAGAGTGCCAAAAGTCATGGGCACAAATTGAAAAAGAAATGTTGGCAATAGTATATGGATGTGAAAAGTTTCATCAATATATTTATGATAAACATGTAATAGTTGAATCTGATCATAGGCCTTTAGAATACATATTTAAAAAAACAATCAATGAAACTCCACTAAGACTACAAAGGCTTAGATTGAGAATTCAAGGGTATGACCTGGAAATAAGATATAAACCAGGAAAAGAATTATTTGTAGCTGACGCCTTGTCTAGGAATAGCTTACCAGACAAAATATGTAATAAAGATTTGGATCAGCATGTAGAATTGCATGTTTGCTTGATAACGGAAGGATTAAAATTCACAGAACAAAAATTAGAAGATTTTAAAAAAAAAACTGCAAATGATGAAGAATGTCAAAAAATTATAAAAAATATTGAAATGGGATGGCCAGATAAAGTAAAATTACCAACAGATTTAAAATATTATCATTCTATAAAAGAGGATTTGTATTATGCAAATGGGTTAATATTTAAAAATAATGCAGTTTTTGTACCAAAGTCACTGAGGAAAGAAATATTGAACTTAATTCACTACAACCACCTAGGATTAGAAAAATGCAAAAATAAGATAAGAGGATTGTTATATTGGCCATTTATGAATAAAGAGCTGGAAGACCACATCAGAAACTGTGAAGCATGTTTGAAATATCAAAAATCTCATTCATTTGAAACCCTAATTCTAAGGGACATACCGAAACAACCCTGGGATATAATAGGAGCTGATATGTTCTTCTATAAAAATAATATATACTTAATGGTTGTAGATTATTTAACTAAATATGTGGAAATTATAAATATGGTGGATCAATCCACGCAAAGTCACATATTAGCATTAAAGCAGATGTTCGCGAGATGGGGTATTCCAACAAAGCTATGTACAGATGATGCATCACAGTTTAATAGTTACGAATTTCAAGAATTTGTGAAAGAATGGGGATTTCAGTTAGTTAAATCTAGTCCATATTATGCGAGGTCCAACGGTATGGTTGAACGGCACATTCAGATTGTTAAAAAAATGTTTAAAAAATGTGATTTTGATCAGAAAGATATTTATATGGCCTTGATGGAATATCGCAACACACCTATAGATTCAGAAATTAACATGTCTCCTAATGAGTTACTCTTAGGAAGACAAACAGTAACTTTGTTACCTACCAGATCTTCTTTGCCAGGTAAAAATAAATTAAAGAAAGTTAGGAATAGTTTGCAGAAAAAGCAAATTAAATACAAATATTATCATGATAGAAGAAATAATCAAAAAGGAATTGAGTTTACAGAGGGTCAAAATGTGTTTATAAGGGATAGTAAAAATAAAAATCTTAGGGGGAAAATAATACAAAAAAACAAACATAGAGCATACAATATTCTAACAGAGCAAGGACAAGTGATTAAAAGAAATAGATACAATATTTACAAAGGCTCTTCTAATAGACAAAGAGACTATAACAGTGGTGATATAGAAGATTCAATTGGTAGTAGTGGCATTGGCAGTGACAATGACAATATTGAGAGTGACAATGACAATATACAGTCTAATGACACTACTAGCAATAGGAAGTCAGTAACTTTGGAAAATGTAAATACTGATATAAGGCAAACAAGGTCTGGAAGGCAGGTAAAACAACCAAGTTGGCTAAAGGGTCAAGTCTTATATTAAGTTAGAATCTAAGTTAAATAAAACTTCAAATTGGTTACTTTGTAGGTTTATTTGAGTAAAGAAAGGGAGATGTCATGTGAAGATACTTATTGGTATAAGCTGTGGTTGACATGTACGGGGGATGACACTACATAATAAACATGGCGCGTGTGAATACTTATGCGTTTCATTACAGTTGTCTTAATAACCTTTTACTAACTAATTAAATACAGTTATTACACAGAGGCACGCACAAGTAAATAGATCCGCCATCCTGCTTATTTCTATCTCGAAGCAGTTTACCGGGTTTACGGATGACGAAGCCGATATACAACAAAATTGAGACTTCAAATTAATGTTGCAACGTTGGTGGCGGGTTACGCGCTTGTGATATCTATCGACTATGGGAGCCACATACATCAGGTGGGCAGTGAGCTGGTCAACCGATTTATCCAATACCTTTATCATTTTTAATTTGTTATGAATTGAGGAACATAGTCCGAACAAAATACCTCCGTAAAGGTCTCCCTCAGCACTGAAGAATAATTTACCGATTCAAGGAGGACTTTGAAATTGAACTTAGAAAAAAATATTCGAAAGTTGCGGTTTTGTTTTATTGTCTAAGTGGCATGGCGGCTCGGTGACGGAGCGGCTCATATAGTGTCCATGAGCATCGGTAAATCGAAATCTGCCTCCTAAAGCCATACAAAATCAACAATTTCAGGAGATGAAGCTAAAAGTGATACTCCAATTATGTTTTTTTTTATTGATTAGATGGGTGGACGATCTCACAGCCCACCTGGTGTTAAGTGGTTACTGGGGCCCATAGACATCTACAACATAAATGCGCCACCCACCTTGAGATATAAGTTCTAAGATCTCAGTATAGTTACAACGGTTAGTTATAGTTAAACCGAAACGCATTACTGCTTCACGGTAGAAATAGGCGGGGTGATGGTACCTACCTGTGCAGACTCATAAGAGGTCCTAGCACCAGTGATTACGCAAATTATAATTTTGCGGGTTTGATTTTAATTACACGATGTTATTCCTTCACCGTGGAAGTCAATCGTGAACATTTGTTGAGTACGTATTTCATTAGAAATAATTGGTAACCGCCTGCGGGATTCGAACACTTGTGCATCGCTACATACGAATGCATCGGACGTCTTATCCTTTAGGCGACGACTACTTCAAAAGTTCAAAGATGTGAGTTCATTATCTGTGGAAGTGAGAGAAAAAATGCTATTTTCTGTGTGTGGAATCGCTGTCATCGGGCCAAATATATCTATAGTAGACAGAGCGGAGTTTATCTGTCTGCTGTCGTCATAAGCAGTTGAGAGTTTCATCTTTAAGCTGATTTATTAATTAGTTAGGAGTTTAGGAGGTTTTAAAAGGAAAACAACGGTTTTAAAAGGAAAACAACCTATGTGATGCAGGAATTTAAATCACGACTTACAAAAAAAATTATCATGATATTTAAAAATATGGTACGTTAATATATTGTGACTGTATTATCTATGTGTGTAACAAAGAATATCAAATCAACGCTTGAAAGGCAAACGTGACTAAGCGACAATTACTGCTTGGTACATAAATGATAGGCAATAACCATATTCGATGCCCAAAAAAAAAATATTTCTAGGTCTATTAAAATCATTTCAATCCTACAGCTACTAGCTAGATACTACCACATCTAGATTCGTTAAAATAAATTTTGTTTTCAGGTATTTCAATTTTAAATTAGTGTACTGTAAAGTTCACGCATTGTCGCTTAGTCACGTTTGCCTTTCAAGCGTCGAAATGCTTTAATGTCCCCGTAAAAGTGGTTTTACCGTTCCGTAGGTTCTTTTTCCATAAAAAACTTAGCATCTAGCTAAATAATAACAGAGAAAAATATACCTTTCGGCGAACAAGACTCGTTGTACGATGAAATAGAACCGCAAACAGCCACTCTCCCGTATTTATTCATGTAATTAATAATATTTGAACTGATTTGTCCTCCAACCTAGAATATAAATTTATAAATTTTTAAAAAAGGTATTCATGACTACTTTAATAATATTCCAATAAAAACATTACTGATCAAATTCATGAAACGTACCTACGTAACTTTTCAGGACACATTTTTGACCAAATTCTCAATAATACTTAATATTATTTAATAATATTAATTAATATTTTAATAATATTTCTTTCTGTTTTCCTTGTTATGGACGACATAGTTACAGTTTTTTTTTTACCTATTCTAGTAATCTCGAGAGGTTATACTAGATTCACAGAATTAGTAGATACGGTACAGAAAATAATTTCTGAACTAGAAAAAGCGTTGGTCGAAACGCTATCAATAAGGTTGAGTTAAGTAGGTAGGGTAGGTTTGTTACACTAGTAAGTACCTACTATTTTGATGGTTTTTGCGTTATAATTTAGTGCTTACAGCTTGACACTTTTTGAAAGGGTATAAGATAATTCCCCTTAGATCTACGCTTCATTCACCTTTCCCTTCAACGAAATATGTATATCTATTTATCTTACGAGCATAGAAAATATACATACCTTTATTATTGTATTGTTAATTATGTATTAAACTTACATTATCAAAATAACAATCTACTTTTCTTGGTGCACCTTCTTTAAGCGCTGCTTTAATATCAACCGTCTTATAATTAAACGCTCGATCAAAGCCTAACTCTTTCTCTAAATAATAGCATTTCTCATCCGTTCCAGCAAAACCAACTACTCGACAACCTAAAAAAAATCTTTTTTATCATACCTAGTTAAAATTAACTACTTACCTATTTACCTAGTCAGGGCATAAATTCTGTCACATGTTTAATGTAAAATAAGTGAAACAAGTTTATTCATTATGTAACCATTCATAAACCAAAATGAACTTAACAAAACATAGATTCTTATGACACTAAAGTTTATTCAAAATGACCTCCGTGATTTTGAATACAGGCCTTCAATCTGCGCGGCCAGTCGTCTATCGCAGCACGAACGAGGTCCATGTCAATATCGGCGGCTGCCTTAATCAAGGATGTCTTGAGTGACTCCAAATTGGGATGAGGCTTTGAGCACGCCTTTTCCTCCAAGTGTTGCCATATCTTGTAATCTAACGGATTCAAATCTGGACTGGAGGAGGGCCAGTCTTCGTGCCGGATGAAGTCGATTTCACGCGCCGCCAGCCAGTCTTGTGTGCTCTTCGCTCTATCAGCTGGCGCCGAATCTTGTTGGAATACCCAGTGCCTGTTATTGAACATGGTATGAGAAACAGGTTCCACAAGGTTCGTCAGGACTGTATTTTGATACACAACTGCATTCGTTTTTACACCTTTCTCACAAAAATGCACCTCTGTTAAGCCCCAATAAGAAACTCCCAACCATACCATGAGCGAGGATGGAAAATGACCTCGTTGGACACGCGGAATACGGTTGCTCGCTTCTTCACAACTGTGTGCGTACACCTTATCATTTTGTTTGTTGTAGCTCTCTTCTACGGTAAAAATTTTTTCATCCGAAAAAAGAATTTCCCGATATTTTTTTCCCGCGTACCGCTTCAACAAAGCGCGGCATCTCTTCAGTCTCAGGTCCATTAGACGAGCATTCAAACGATGTCCTGTTTTTCTTCGATATGCCCGAAGCCCTAAGTCTTCATTTAACACCCTCTTCACCGTGGTTCTGCTTAACCCCATCTGAAGGGCCAACAGTTTCTGCTTACGTTTGGGATTTCTTTGAATTCGCGCCTTCACAGCTTTTATCACTGCTGGAGTCCTAACAGACCGAGGGCGACCACTTCTTGACCTGTCATCTACACTAGAGTCTTCATTGTATCGTTTGATGGTACGATAAACGAATCTTTTGGTTATATTCAAATTTTTCAGTATGTTAAAAATTTGAATTGGCGCGTAGCCGCAACGATGCAACGCAATAACTGCAACACGGTCTTCTTTAAGCGTCCACTCCATATTTAAAAATGAGTGAAATATCTAAAAGTATACATTTTTATTTTCATGAACAATTCGAAATTCGAATTCAATAAACTTTTTTGTGGCCAGCATTCTAAAAGAAAAGTTTTTACTGTGTGACAATACTTATGACCTGACTAGTTATTTTGTAGTAACATTGTGTGTTATAAATGGTTGCAATGAATACATAACAACATAGATAGCGCCAACGTTATACACTTTAGTGTCCGGTAAACATTTAACACTCAGTAGGATAGAGTTAGTCTGCCGAGCTAAAGGCAAAATAAAATTAACAAAGCGCTATGCCGGCACGTCATCTCTCATCAAATAGCAGAAATGGATAGTGGGCAAACTGCGGCTCTTAAATCCTCGGCTACGGCTCTTCCGTGAAACTCAGCGAGCTGATGCATGGGTTAGGTTGCACGTCGACCTCTTTGTCGAGTTCAACGAGTAGGGTTGCCGGTGCCCCTAAGCCTGCTCCTAGTGTTAGAACTGAAGGCGTCTAATCTGATGGATCCGTAAAGACGTATCTAGGGCGTCGGACGGTGACTGGCTCCTTCATGATCAGGATTCGGGGAGTAGTCAGCGGCGGCAACGATAAAGCGATTATCATGACGCATAGGCTTATCGAAGTACCGTTCCGACGCTGACTTCATGTATTTCCGGATTGATTCGAGATGAAATTTTTAGTTCAGGCACAGAATAAGTATTTCATATTAACTTGCCTTGTAAAAGGTAAGTGATCATTTTTGAAACACAAGCCTTTCCGAAATAGGATGTTAAAAAATGGATCTTTCAATAAATTTCAATTGTGTTTTATCTATATTTGGCTCTTTTGGTTGACAAGGTTGCCGACCACTGCGTTAATGTAATGAAATCGTGTTAACTATGTTTCATTCTGATCACTTGTTTGGCTTGAAAGAGTTTATTTAACCTTAAGTTTAAGCCCTAAAATCATTGTTATTGTTAACAAAGTCAGAGGGATCTATAAATTACCTACCACTTAGTTTTCCGATTTGTCCAACATGCGTTCCTACTGCTCCAGCGGCACCAGAGACTACAATCGTTTCCCCAGATTTTGGTCTACAGATTTCCTTCATGCCAAAATATGCCGTATTGCTAAAAAAATCCCAAGACTGAGCAATTATTTTTTTAATATATTGAATAAAACGTTTTTCATTAAAAGCCTACGTACTTATAAATTACATTGGAATAGAAAGCGCATGAATTAGTTAAGTACAAGTTGTATTACTGTTAAATTACTTTTGTCTTAAAACTTCGTTTCGGTAGAAGAGAAAAACAATAACGAAATTGAAGAAAATACCTATTTTTCTTCTTTTGAAATATATGTAAGTATATAAGTTATATAAAATAAATTAAAAAAATAAGTATCTATGAACAGATGCAAACAGCAAATACTAATTTAAATCAAGATGTACCGGTGGTAGGACCTCTTGTTACTGGTGGTAGGACCTCTTGTGAGTCCGCACGGGTAGGTACCACCGCCCCGCCTATTTCTGCTGTGAAGCAGTAATGCGTTTCGGTTTGAAGGGTGGGGCAGCCGTTGTGACTATACTGAGACCTTAGAACTATATCTCAAGGTGTGTGGCGCATTTACGTTGTAGATGTCTATGGGCTCCAGTAACCACTTAACACCAGGTGGGCTGCGAGCTCGTCCACACATCTAAGCAATAAAAATAGAAAGAAAAAGATTTTAATCTGACGAGTGCCAGAGCGCGTTAAGTGAATAAGCCTACCACAAAGCATACCAACGACCTACGGGAATCTTCTGCCTGCCGACTGCGTAAGACTGGTCATTATGCACTCTAGGAGCATAAGCATGGCAGAGGCCTAGGTGTATCTCGTGTTTGTTATTTTCATTGCATCACTCTTAAATTCGTATCGTATCATTATAACTATTCAATGAATCCTTTCCGCATACTCTACTCCTTTTCTTGCCTATTCATCATCTTTCCATCTTAGCGACTCGCTAATCAGTCTCGTTCCAGATATTCTATACGACGGTTATTCTAATCTAAATATCGTAGTTTCGTTATCCAAAATATTTTTAAACAAATGTAAAACTCCGAAGTTCATACTAGTATCTTTCGTCGTACACTTGAATTTCTTCTTTACTTTTTTAGTTTAAAAAGAGTATGATTGGCCCATAGACATATTCAATTTCATCAGGTGGGTGGGCGAGCTGGAGGATTAGGCTGGGAAAACTTATTTCTTACTTAGCTCTCACTGAGACTAAGGCATTCATGTCCATGCCACACTTTCTGGAACGCCGTCGAAATTTCCGACCGTCTAAATATTGGATGCAATGTTTTTTCTAACGCTTTGATTGTTCTGTTCTTCTTATTTGTCTCCACCTTATCCCACAAGGTGGGGTCGGCACAGCGAATTTTTCTATTCCATTCTCTCCTATCAGCCGTCGTCTCTCTCTCATATCGTCATTCATACACTCCATCCCTGTCTTCTTCGGTTGACCTCTTCCCTCTACCTTGCACTAGCATTTCCATACATCTCTTAGTCACATACATCGCAACGTACACAACGAACGCAACAGACATTAATTGTTCTGTTGCATTCATCTATTTTGTTCTATTATTGCTAAGATGTTTGGACAAATTCAAGGCCCACTTGGTATTACTTAAAGGGTTATCGGAGCCCATAAATGTCAACAACGACAATGCCATCCTCTACATTGTGACATGATTTCTAAGTGTCAGTTTTATAGTACAATGGATGTTCCACTCTTCAAACCGAAACACATTACTACTTCGCGGTAAAAATATGCAGAATGGACCTACCTATGTGCCGCTTCACAAGACGTGTTACCCGCAGTTTAAGACGCTCTACTACCATAAAAACGAGTCCACTTAGTTAATAAAATGGTCACTTACCCTGGCATGCCAAGGATACCAAGTGCTAAAGAAACAGGGTAGGGACTAATGTCTGGCAAAAGGCTGAATGGTGCAAAACCTGCATTTCCTTTTAATTTCTCAGGGTTACAAATTGTATGGGTACGCCACCCAAAGGAACCAGTAACGTATTTGCCAATCGGATAATGTTCATTTCGGCTGACAACAATTCTAAAAAATTTAAAAAGTATTAGGATGCAAAGTATGTATACAATTTTGAAATTGAAGGTTGTTAACAAGTACTGACTTTGCAACTTGACCGCCAATCATATCAACAGGTAATTTATACCCTATCATATAGGCACGCATAAATGGATCCACGCTGATGTACTCCGCTTCAGTTAATATTTCTGCAAATCAAAAGAGCTCATTATTCACACGTTCGAGGAGGTTCTATTTGTTTTTGATAATGATAATAGACAAAAAATAATGGCTTCACAATCAAACCGAGAATATTGTGGTCACGTTTTTTTCTTCTTTTGACTAATCAGTTAAATGAAAAATGAATTAAAAAAGGACTGGAAACTTCTCGAATGATAGTTACGTTATGACCCACCAAACTGAATCCGGTCTAAAAGGGGTAGTACCGGAGCACAAGTGGCAAAACTGGGCGGCCTGACTGCGACCGACCGAATAAAATTATAAATCGATAATTCTTTATTTATTTATTTATTGCTTAGATAGGTGGACGAGCTCACAGCCTGGTGTTAAGTGGTTACTGGAGCCCATAAACATGTACAACGTAAATGCGCCACCCACCTTGAGATATAAGTTCTAAGGTCTCAAGTATAGTTACAACGGCTGCCCCACCCTTCAAACTGAAACGCATTACTGCTTCACGGCAGAAAAAGGGCGGGGGGTGGTACCTACCCGTGCGGACTCACAAGACGTCCTACCACCAGTAATTACGTAAATTATAATTTTGTGGGTTTGATTTTTATTACACGATGTTATTCTTTCACCGTGGAAGTCAGTTGTGCACATTTGGTAAGTACGTATTTCATTAGAAAAATTGGTAAACGCCTGCGGGATTCGAACACCGATGCATCGCTGGATACAAATGCACCGGACGTCCCTTAAGCCTTATCTCTTAGGCCACAACGACTTTTCCGTTTATGAATATTAGTACCCAGTCAACAATTCAGATTAATTGTAACTCAATTTAATAATGACATTTTATTCTAATCAAATTAGCAGAATTTCAGACGCCACCGGCATGAATTCTCCTGGTCTATTAACTTGCCCCTTGCCTTCCGTTATATTTAATAACTTGACACATTTTCCTAGCTATCTTTCCACCTTATCCCCATTCTGAACTTCTCCTTTTCTATTGGGTGTGCTAAAATCGTACTGTCGATCTCTTTACTAACAAAACAAATTTGATATTAAATACCTCCATCTCTTAGATCGGGGAGTACTTCTTCTACTAATTGAAAGTCAGTTTTCTTCGGTTCTCCTTGAAAATATTTAGTAAGCACATATTTCTGGGCTTTAATAATGCCTGATCCGGAATATAATCTTTTAGCAATAAAATGAAAGTGGAATAACTTCATCGTAAATATCTCAGTATACCTAAAAACAAATCAACTGTTTAATCTGCGGGCAACCCCAACCAGGTACCATGTGACTAGAGCAAGAACAAGTCATTTCTGTACCAATGGCATGCTGATATTTTAAGTTTAAATCCGTTTACCATACTAATTTACATTCTGCTTATTAAAAAAACCTTAATATCTCACTTTTAAGTAGCTATATCTAATTGTTTTACTGACATACTAATAATTATTTATTAATAATGAGGCGTCCATTAAATTACATGAGTTGTTCTAGGAGGTGGGATCAAGCTAAATCTTTCCAAATCTCACACGTATCATCACGTAATTAATAGACGCCCTCTAAGCTATTAGCCAAAATATGGGTATTTAAGTGTATTAACTATGATGAAAAGCAGTCTTGACCGCATCGTGCAATAAGCTGCTAGTACTTTCGTGTCATACATCCATAATAGTATGTACCATGACATGGGGTAAATTGGGATCCTGGGGTAAATTGGGACAAACCTGCGGAAGATTCTCAAAGTACCTGTAGCACGGAATCTACCTAATTTTGTTTATGTTAATATTTATCAATGTATAGAAGAAAAACCAAGTTAACTATGGAAGTACTAAATATGAGTTAAGTTGGTCCCAAAAATTCGTCAAATTAAATTGAAAATAGTGGTTGAAAAGTGCGTTTTAAAACAGCTTACAGAACTTTTAAAAAAAGTAATATTATCGTTGTTTTTTCAATAAGATCACAGTTTATATAAGTTTTTAATACACCTGGAAATACCACAACAAACGGTAAGTTGCAATATTCTTATTTTAAATACAATATTTCGACAAAATAAAAAATGTATAATTTTTCCTTTCTTTTTGGGGAAAATTGGGACGTATGTAGGGTAATTTGGAACGAGACTGGAAAAATTAGGGACGAGAAAACACAAAATTGGAACGCCAAAAGACAAAATAGGGATGGCTTGTTAGGGTTGTCACTGATATCTTATAATAGATTTTTTAGCCAATACTATCACTTAATTGCGTGATGTAAAGAAGATTAATGTGTTTATCAGTTAGTTTATGTAAGTATTATAGGTAAAAGAAAAGTATATATAAAATTACTTTTTTTCGCGACATTTACCTTGTAATATCTGCCCGGTCGTATATTCTTTATAGCAATAAAAAAAATTAAAAGTTAAAAGAACTCAAACGAATCAAAACTTTTGTTATTTCAGAATCTATTCACGCGTCGAATCATGATTTTGTTAACATTCACAACGAACACACACAAATAAAAACAGGCCTCAGATTTTAAATGTAACATTAATTAAAAATCCGAGATATCCAATTATGAGTGAGTGAATTAATTGAGTTTAGTTATTTAGCTTAGAAAGAATTTCTTTTATTTTTGTTATTATTGGCAGTAATCAGATAAAGCTGTTTTTTTATCTTATTCACCTGATATCTTACTCTTGCTCAAAGATCATTTTGAAAATGTTGATTAAATAAAATGGTATTAATGCATTTCCAGTCCTTTTGTTTTCTATTTTTTATTCTATTTTATGATTTTGTTTCAGAGTTGTGATTTTTAAGGAAATTAAATAATAATTTTCTAAAATATAACATGCACATACTTTTTTTGATCATTGTATTGTTGATTATCATTCACGTCACATCGCTTCGGAATAGAAACCAGCTTAATTTACACTATGTTGTGTATTGTGCTTAAATTATTTATTTATTATATATATATATAAATTATTCATCATTTCGGTCCATATAAATAATTATATGGCACCTACCTATATATCGTAGTACTGCGAGTTGACAACCCTTACAAATATCCCAATTTAACCCTTAACCGTGTCAATTTACCCCGGACGCCGGGTAAATTGGGACGGCCATTATTTTACCGATTATTTCTTTAAATTGAATAATTAAAATAATGTAACAGTTTTTATCACCTAGGTACGTTCAAGACTCAACTTATTTCTTTGGTTGAGCAGTGACTATTTAATTGGAACTATGTTAAAATTCAATCTGAAGTTCGATTTTGTCCCTATTTACCCCATTTTACGGTACCACTAAGTAATACCCTTAGTAATCTATGGTTTTAACCTTCTAATTCAGTATAGTTCACACGTACAGTGCTATAATGGCGAAGTCTTGAATTGTTGTACAAAATACTTGTAGTTTGGCTATTTATCAAAAATTCCTAAATATTGTTTAATCTATAACATCGAATTCTATGTTAACCTAACCCTGATTTTAATGAAACTACCTACACCTATTCTAGTATTTGTAGTAATCTGTGTGACGCGTATAAATAAATATCTGTTTAAAAATATAAAAAAAGCAATATGGTCGAATTTGGCCCATGTCGCGTTTTGTTTGGATAATTATGATATTGTCCAACCTATACCAGAATTTGCGTTACTTTTACACACTTTTTTAAATAAATCTAGTGATGATTTCCGTGGTTGGCCGTGGTAAAAGAAGAAAAGCGTACCGAAATTCTTGAAGTGAAGATCAATGTTATAATATTTTAAGGTCTTCAGATAATGAATTCTGTCCAAAGCTTCAACTGTATTTTCTGTAAAGAAACTTTTGATAACAAAGAAGATTTGCAAATCCATTTCAGGTACAATTAAGTGACATGTAGTTATTACAATCGAACCGCATCCAGTGTAGTTGCAATGTATTTTATCGCCCTTGTTCCAGAAAACATGGTGATCCAAGTTTTAATAAAAGTAATACTAAGAAGCGGTGTACGAATGAGACAGAAGAGGCTAATCCAAAGCCAAACATCAATACAGAGTTGGTCGGATGTGATGTCTGTTCAGAAGTTTTTCCAACAATATCAAGAGCTATAACTCACAAACATAAAGTTCACCCGGATCACGATGCGAAGTATTTCTGTCCCTGGTGCGGAAAACTTTTCACATTGAAGGTAAGTGCATTAGTATTAGCGACTGATAATGTAAAAATGATGACCTCTATAATAACCCCCCTCACCTCACCGCTGTCACTCGCGGTTGTCGTATTTTTATCAGTTTATTTTAATATGATGTTTCAATTTCAACTAAAATCATATCTGTAATTTTAAATCATAAAAATGTTTGTCTAATAAATGATCCAAGGAGTTTTAAACTAACAACAATTAAACAACAGATAACAGTAACAGAGACAATTAAACTAACATTGAAATTATTATTTTATAAAAACAGTAATAATTTTTAATGTTTTTGGGTAGTGGCTTCAAGCCCATCTAGAATGGAAAGGTTACCAAAGCAATTACATATCACTATGTGTCGCCATGCCAAAACTGGAATTATGAATATTAAAAAGTAAGCTCATCAAAATTTGTTGTTTTTAGCATTTGTACAACAAGCATTTGCAGTCTAACCATGATGAGCTTGACAGAACGGTTGAAAAGCTGTTTCACTGTGATACCTGCAATATTGACTTCAACATACCATCTGCAATGCTTTATCACAATAAGTTCTTTCATAGACAAGACACTGATATACCAGAACTTGGACAATCAACAAAATTAAGAGCATATAGTCAGGTAAACTATTGAAAATCTTTCTTCCACTTTTTTATAGTACACAAACATGTTGCAAATGGCTTTAAGCCCTGCCCTGCCATTCAGGTGTAGATTAAATCAATGTATTGATTGACCACTAATAACTAATTTCTAGAGTTTACCACTAAATGGTAAGTATAGTAAAGTAATTAGTAGATGTTATTAGTGATTCGTAGTCAGATTTGTGATCTTTATGTGAGTATAACTCTGAGGTTGACATATGTTTGGACTTGTTTGGGTAGGCCATTTAACGTGGACTTTGGCTTGAGCAGCCTTAGTCTGGTTACTACTCTCAAACTAATGAAATAGCAACGCAAAGCAGCTTGGGGACCAATTATATACTTTTTGCAACCTACTCATGTCAAGGATTTGAGATTTTTTTTTTTTTTTTTTTATCAGATTGTAGAATAATACACCTATCATATTTTGAATGATTTTATTTACAGTTTTAAAATAACGCAACAAAAAAAAATAAAAAAAAAGTTCTGTTTATTGAAACTGCAAAGCACAGAAATTAATATGTATAATACTTTAGTTATTTTGTTATCTATGATTTATTTATTAAATTATTATTTTACTTACAGATATCAATTCCAATTTACTATTGTGCATTTTGTGGAGAAGAATACGAAAATAAGGTCAATTTACATGTAAGTATAAAATTAAAGCGATTTATAAATAAAAGAAAAAAAGAAATGGTGTGTTTATGTAAAAAATATTAAAGTAAACATATTTAACTAGAGGAGGCAGCAGCATTTTAAGATTAGGCTTTGCTATCCCTTGCCAGTGTATTGTTTTTTTTATGATTGATGGATTACTGGTGGCTCAAAGGCCTTTCCTCCAGTTTCACCAGGATAGGTGGGCGCGCAAAGGCTCACCCAGGAGGGGTGGGATTTGCTAACAGCTGCCTTAGCGCTTCTAGCGCTAGCTGATGCATGGGTTAGGTTGCACGTCAAACTTTTTGCTGAGTTGACGAGTATTGTTACCGGAGTCCCTAAGCTGGCTCCTAGTCTTAGAGCTGAAGACGTCTGAATGTACTAAGCAGCAGTGACTTTGTTATGAGATAAAATGATTGCTTTGTCTGTCTTTGGTTGATAAAAAACATTAAACTAGTAAAATCTAAATAACCTGATACAATTGTAGTTTATATAATTTTTATTTGTAGAAACACATAATTGATGAGCATGGTGATGAAAACCAAAGTCCACAGGATGTAATGCGCTGTCCCCTCTGCCAAGCCATATTCTTTCACTTAGATGCATATGAATTGCATTTAACTTTTCATTCATCGGATGACTTGTATGGTGGAAAAAATGAAATGTAATTATAAACTTTTAAATTATTCTCCTAATTTTTTTTAAAGTTCTAGAAAAATTAAAGTGTAAAAATAATTAAAAACTTAAACTTACAACTTTTTTTTGATGGACGAGCTCACAGCCTACCTGGTGTTAAGTGGTTACTGGAGCCCATAGACATCTACAGCGTAAATGCGCCACCCACCTTGAGATATAAGTTCTAAGGTCTCAAGTACAGTTACAATGGCTGCCCCATCCTTCAAACCGAAACGCATTGCTGCTTTACGGCAGAAATAGTCAGGGTGGTGGTACCTACCCGTGCGGACTCACAAGATGTCCTACCACCAGTAAGTGGTAGGTATTTAATAGTTAAACCATAATTATTTCAGAGTAAATTAATGATGTATCTTAATTATAATCCACTTGTATAAAGTGTATTAATACAGTATGATTATTTTAGAACATTCAATTTGTCAGACTACTCATTGGATACAGTACCACCTGTGATGGAAAAAGTGGAGGATTGTCAGGCAATTCAAGCTGCTGAAACCACTGTGGAAGAAATAGACATAGTAAGTTATTTGTCTTAATTTTCTTAAGAAAACTTATTGGGGTGTTTAATTAAAATCTAATTTTAATTTAATTAAAATATAAAGTTTTAATAAAATAGAGAACTACATTTTTTTATAGAATAACCTGCTTGAGCTGGCCATGGAAGAATCAAATGATCAATCGCCGAAGAAAAGTAAAAAACATAAAAAGCACAAAAAATCCAAAAGATCTGCAATTACCCTGGATGAGTTCCTGAACATGAACAAAGATGTTTTTGGGGAGGGCATCGATATCCAAGGAGTTGAAGAAGTACCCACGAGGGCAATAACAAAAAGGCTTAAAGTCCTTAATAAACCTACATCTGCTCGAAGTCCTGAATTAGAAAAACTAAAGAAGCAAGGAATAGTTGTTAAAAAAAAGCCTAATAAAAATATTAATATAGCCCATAATTTCAAAGTTTCTGACCCAATGTTATCATCTCCAAAAAATACAACACTGAACCCAATCAGAACTATACCCCAGTCAAGTCCAAAGCTTCATTCATCTGAAGAAGTACTTTCGAAGCTTATCAATCAAAAAAATAATCAACTCAAAATTGTGAAGAAATCTTGCCAAGAAAATCCCGGAGATACGCCCATGACACAAGCTATTGATAAGATCTCCGAAAATAAATCGAATTTATTAGAAAACGTGAGAATGGAATGTGATTCTACAAAAGCAGAATGTGGACTTTTGCATGAGTCTGAAAATCACGATGATATTGAAAACAATTTGAAAACTTGTGAAGAAGATCACCAGTCACAACTAGATAACTTAGAAATGAATGCATCTACAGAATCAAAAGTAAAGCCGATTAAAGAACCTATAACTTCACTCGTGGCTTACAACAATGTTGAAGTAAACGAAGAAGATGATTTCAGCACACAAAATAGTTGCGATAATTTGGATAATTTTGAAAATGATATTCAGGATCAAAAAATAACAGATTCTACAGACTTATTAGAAAACAAAAACCTTTCAAATAGGGCCGAGGAGGTAAAAATTAGTTCACTAAAGGTAAACAGCGTCATGTCCAATGAAGTAATAACAGCTGTTGGCACCAAAAGTGTGATGAGTAATAAAGAACGTGACGACTCCGCTAAACAACTTGAAAATAGCTCCGAGAATTCTTTGGATGCCTTAAAACATCTAAGTCATCTTACAGTGAAAGCGGTTAACAATAGCAAAGAAAATGAATCAAATATTAACAAAGCTCTCAACGATGACATTGTTAAAACTTCGCACGTCCAGAATTCAAAATCCGAAGAGCATGGTAAAAATAAACTTACAAAACAGGTTAACAGCTATCCTAGCAACTCTTTAGAAGCCATTAAGCATTTACCAAGTATTAAAATAAAATCGGATAATTGTAACAAGAACAATGATTCTGATGAAGAAAAACCGAATGCTGAAAATAAACAAAACAATTTAATTGAAGATGGAGAAGATCATCTTGGTGTTCAAACTGATTTGCTTAAAAAACCTATTAACTTGCCTCAAAATAAACCTACACAGAATAAACGGCATATTATAGGCAATTTGCAATTAGGTCACAATATAACAATCAAATCGCTAACACACTCTAAAAACGAAAACGATACAGATAGTGATTCAGAGTTCAATAACAGTGACTTTAGTAATACAGAAGATAATGATCTTCCAAGCGAATCGGAGGCTGGTGAAGAACAATTTAGAAAAAAAATCCTAAACTTCACAAATATTCAATCTCCTAAAGTCACGGCTATCACAAAAAATGAAACTGTAGAAAACAAATCTCCAATTAAGATTGCGAATAAAGCAAGCGAAGGTACTAATCTACTAAAACATCTTAAACACATAACAGCAAAACCAATAAACCAAGTAATAAAGGGCACGATTCCAAAAATAGTTAATAGATCGCCAAAACATACTCTAGATATTAATAAAAAAATGAAAAAAACAAATATTAAAGTTGAAAGAAATGAAGACAATATTGAAGTGTTTAACATAGATGATTCCGATAGTGATGAAATCGAAAATACAGAAAAAATTGAAACTAAAACAATGGATCAAAAATCTATTGATGCGTTAAAACATCTGAATAAAACTGTAACAGTGAAACCTTTAAAAAGTACTGAACCTTCACCCAAAGTTCATAGTGGAGATTTCATCTTACCGGAAGAACCGCCGAATGTTGTGATTAAGAAAGAAAGAGACAAAATCGATCCTAAACTGGAAGCCATTAAGAATACACTGAAGAATTTAGGAAATAATATAACAGTCAAATCTAGAAACACATCTCCAAGTCAACTACAAGCGCGAATACAAAACAAAGAAACCCAAGAACAAGCATATGATTCAAACGATGACAGTCATTCAGATTCTGATATTCACAGAGTAAAAATAACAGAATTAGATGATAACGAACATGAAATAAGTAATGAGGCAAAGAATGATAATACTGACAGCAATGTCCTAATCCAGACACCCGATGATTCTTGTAGCGAGAACGAATTTGAAAATTATGATGAATACGACGACAATGCTGATATCGAAGCCCAAATAAAATCCAGTACAGTTCCTAAAGCTAACGAAACGTGTGACTCTTCAATAAGTACAATGGATTATGTAAAAAAAATTGGTAAAGACGTAACAATAAAATCTACAGAAAATAAGAGTGCTAAATTAGATGGACCTGGAAATAATTCACCAAGTTCGGGTGCAAAAATTAGTACAACGACAGAATTTCAAAGACCTAACATCGTTAAAGGTACACCAAACGTTGGACGTAAAACGAACCAGACTATGAAACAAGTGACGTCGAGTAACCAAGTTAATAAAGAAGTTACAGTACAAAGATATCAGACGCATACAAAAACAGTAATACAAGAAATAACTACGACCGTTACGAAAACTATCAAAACTGTCAATAAAGAAGTGCGGAACGTTCAATCTAGAAGTACATTTATACCGCAAAAAGTAAAGGGAATGAATACGAACCCAACGAAAAATCTAGAAGGTATCGTAGTGAAGCAATCTGTACCGAATCAGAGGATAAGAAATACCCCTATCAGACCAACTTTAAGTAAAACTATGAAATTATCAAATGAACTTGTTCCTGCAAATACTCCAGTTCGACCCTCAAATCAATTAGTCCCAGTCAGGCCAAATGTGAGACCGCCTAATCCGAGAATGCCAAATACCGCAAGGCTGAGACCACCAGTGCCCAATGTACAAAGCCCCAGATTTGGGAAACCTTTGAAAGTTTCGCCTGGAGCTATAATTAATCCAAAAAGACCGAATTCAGAGGACGGTCCTTTTAGTTGTTTTAAAAAACCCAAAGAGTCTCTTTTACCTATTTCCGAATCATCAAATTTGGGTCCGAACGACGATGGGCACGTTGAGTTCGCATCCTCTTCACAAACTAGTAAAAACTTTATGAGCGCAACTAAATCTATCAAAGGAAATTCTATGGTTTCTTGCGTGCAGATGAAATCGGAAACGAGTGCCAGCTCTTATCAATTAAATAAATTGAGCAACATGTCAGGACTTAAAGTAACGAAAATGACCCAAAATAAACAATCACCGGAAGAACAAAGCCAGGCGAATGCATCCAAACGAACTATTGACGCAATACAGAAACTGCAGATGCAAGGTCTTTTAGTGAAAAAACCTCGATTAGATAGTGAGACGCGATCGAACGAAGATAGTGAGAACTCTGATGCGGGAGCTGAGGAGAATGTCGACTACAGTTCACCGGCTGAATAATTAGGTCATTAATTCAAATTGTCATAAACGTGCAGACTGATTTAGATTAACTCCAGCGTTATTTCAAAAAAGATGCCAGATGCATTATGAAGTTAGAAATTTTCCAAAACATCAATATATTGTAAATATTTAATATTTATTGATAGGTGAAATGAATGTGGTTGTAATATTGTAAAGTGAATACACTGTAATGTCTTTTTGTGTTGATGTATATTGTGACGTGAAGAATGTTTCGCATGTACTATGTTCACTGTATATAATAAATACAAACGTGGCCATTGCGAATGGTGTCAGTCCTATGCGACCATAGACGATTTACTACTTTAATAAAAAGTTATAAGAATATAATATTGTTTTTTTTTTCCTGACCACGTTTTTGAACTAGCAAATGTTTCAAGCTGAAACGCATTAATGCTTCACTGCGGTAGAAATAGGCAGAATGAGGGTACCTACTCATGTGGGCTCACGAGCCGCTCTACCACCAGTAAAGGGAACTTTAACATAAAATGCAATTTTAATTTATAAATCTCGTGGGCGCGTTGTTGCAGAATTTCTTCTATTTTAAGATTGTTACCCCTATATGTGCTTCATCGAGGACTTTGTAGATGAGCAGTGGCTTCTTGCTCAGAAAATGTCGCGAGATTCAGGCATCTGTCAAATACCTTGTGTTCTGTTATAGTTACTGCCACGGAATAGATAAATAAGGTTGGAAAGGCCTTTGCTCTAATTTTGTATTAGAACCAGTGTCGCCGCTTCATCCCCACTATTTTAATTTCTACACATACACACACTGTGATTACAAGTATTTCGCACACAACAAAAACACCCACACATAAATCTCAGGACAGATATTCGTTCGCAAACTAGCACAAAACACCCGTAGGCATACACACTCACACACGCAAAAAGGCAATAAAAATGTTCATACACGCTAGTGCTTGATAAAATCGATATTCTTTATCGATAAATTATCTGATGAATGAATGGAGAAAATGAAACATGAAATAAATATTGAAAAAAAAAAACTATTTTACTTTTATTAATTACAAATAGTCACTGTCGCTGGAATAAAACGTATTTGTTAAGCAGTTGGCGCTTGCTATTAATTGCGAATGAATTTTTCAAAACTAAGTGTATTCTGATTTTTTTTATGATAAAATCATTTTCAGTAAAATGTTTAGAGCAAATATTACTCGTCTTTGTCTCCAGTTTCCTCTACCTGTCACGTCAATCCATTGTTCCCTGGCGTTAGGTTCTTTAGGAAACCTAAAATTTTTAATTTACTGCAGAAGTCAAATAGCATTTTACTTAGATTTTAATACGTCTTAGACAATATAGTAAATACCCGTAAATTAGAGGTCTACATGTCCCTTTATATTATACCTTCACTTTAATTCAATGATAATAATTCAATAATAATAATACATATTTATTTTACTCAAAATACGTCTCACTAAGAATATACTAGGTATCATTAATTAAATATAAAATAATGCAAAAATTATCCATGTCAAATGTAAATATAGTCGAGAATTCTGTCGATGATTTTACCACATGGTCACCTCACTATCGACAAACTGCACGGCCAATCAGGGCAAAGGCCGAAATTTCAAAGATTGAAGTGTAGAGAACGCAATGCATGTAGTACATTGGAAGCTGACTTGGTCATTGCGTTCATTGGGCGAGTACACATCGCGCAATGTATGCTATTTATAACTTGCTGCAATAATATTGTTAATGTTTGGAATTTCATAATGCTCAGTATATTTTTATGTTTTAGACAAATAATATTGTAATTAAATGGTAATTTCGACTTACCGATCGAAAGATATACCTCCTCGCTCTATACTTGAGGTCTGATTTTTTGTTTTACAAGTTATAATTGCACAACACGGCACTATAAAGCGGAGATCTGTTCGCCAAGTAGTCCGAAGCGCACTAAAAGCGGTGAATGCAAGAATCGGTCGAGTTATGTTTGTTCTATCATAACAGTGGCACGCTTGCCCCGCCTACATTACCATTCCAACCTTATTTATCTATTCCGTGGTTACTGCCACACAATTGTAGACGATACGATAATCATAAGTTCTAGTTTAAAATAATACAACATTCAAAATTGAATCTTTTTTTTTTAAAGAGTAGGCATAATAAGTATGTAGAGTAGCGTTGGATCTGAGCGATGTGTCTATCACAAAATTCCATTCAACCCCATCTGTGTAGCCCGTTGAGTTTCTCGCCGTATCTTCTCAGTGGGTCGCGTTTTCGATTCGGTGGTAGATTATGGGAAGCACTGCTCTTGCTAGGACCAGTGTTAGCAACACCTCCGGTTTGAGCTCTGAGAGCTCACCTACACGCTACGGTAACGCTGATTAAGGCTATCAGCATAGATAAGAAAAAAACATGTGTCCTTATACGACGTTTTAGCGGTAGGCAGCGGCTTGGCTCTGCCCCTGGCATTGCTGAAGTCCATGGGCAACGGTAACCACTCACCATCAGGTGGGCCGTATGCTCGTCTGCCTACAAGGGCAATAAAAAAAAAAAAAACGTTGCATTCTACAAGCATTAAAGTTTCATACAAACATACAACATAGGTACAAACTAGTTAATTTTTTATATCTTGGATGTTTAGACAGGCTCACAGCCCACCTGGTGTCAAGTGGTTACCGGAGCCAGTAGACATGTACAACGGCTGTCCCACCCTTCAAACCGAAACGCTTCAATGCTTCACGGCAGAAATAGGCAGCGCGGTGGTACCTGCTTATGACCATGTGCCTGCATGTGTCTGGACTCACAAGACGTCATACCACCAGTAAATACACAATTGTATGGAGTGACAAGCCAATTCACGTGTCTTTACGATAGCTTATTAAACAATTGGGTACTTTCTACGAAGTTAAACTTAATGGCTCTTTTTCTATTGCCTCTTGTGTACAGTAGTTATGGGCGATAATAACAACGTAAATACATAGTACCCAATTGATCTATAGTTAGATCGTCCTCCACCCATCTCATTACGACCAAAAATGTTTTTATCAGAATCAATATCACATTTTGTTAACATTATATAACATAAATTATCACATTCTGTGCATCCCTGATGTACTTTATTGTATTAGTTTAGAAATCTAGCTTACGGCGTGCGTATCCAAAGTTAATTAACTGTTAGTATAAGCAACGATCTGTGTGTTTATATTTATGGGGCGGCATTCTTCTTGGGGCTGATTTCGAAGTGTCAATTATATTGGAATAACGTTTATCTTTTATCTTCAGATCCTTATTGCACATGTGACTTTGTTGCTTTATGGCAGAAACAAACAGGCACATATGACGACACCATTAAATAAAAAATTACAATACTATCTACAATACTAAATTATAATAGCTAGTAATTGCTCAAAAATGGTTGCTCCTAGTAATACCAGGTTCACCACGTAACATCTGGTTTTAGAGCTCCTGCTCTGTATTTCCTGAATACTATATATCCCTCTTTAACAGAGGCTTGAAGAGAGTCCTGGCTGATGTCCATAAGCGGCAGCGACTGCTTACCATCAGGTGAGCCGCACGTTGGTTTGCCGGCAAAGGCAATAAGAGAGAAAAAAAACACCAATTAAGTGACCCAATTCTAAAGATTTAGATTTTACAAAATATCCCGAGTATGCTATTAGGACTACTGGCCGATACACAAATCGCATACCTACTGACAAATAATCTAATAGACTGGTTGATCTTCGTAGGTCGGCGTTCCATTTGGTCAGGGGATGCCCACATTTGCCCATTTGCGGTGTCCACTCGAAAAATATTGTAAACCCAACTAGATAAACATCACATCTAACGGTAGGCAGCGACTTGGCCCTGCCCTGGTAATTTCTAACGTTCATAAGCGATGGTAACCACTCAGCGCCACTCACCATCACGTGGGCCGTATGATAGTCAGCCTACAAGAAAAATTAAAAAAAATCGAATGCGGCATGAATTTATGATATAGAATGAATTAATTAATATGGTATTATTTTAATTTCTGTCAAATTGATAATACAGAAAACCGCAACAGACGGGTAAAATCTAATTTAATGAATTTAAATATCGCAATTCAAGGAAACCCAAACTGTATCAAATACGTAGATTTATTCTAGAGAAATAACATTAAAATTTTGATGAAACAGTAAAATACGAAAATATATATCGCATGTCCATTGATCAAACACCTATGGGTCAGATAATTATTTAAATAAATACACACGTTTCGTTTTAATATCATCACAATCAGTTAGGCCAGTCTCTTTATTCCGCTTTCTGTTCGACTTTGTTTTGCCGCCATTTTTGTTCCTGAAATATTGAATTGTTTGTTAGTAGACCACAACATTCAATTAACACAAAACTACAACAAATAATTAAATATGTATAAGTATCCGAGTGACAAATGGTAAGTTTATTGGGAAACTGCTTGTCCTGTCTCTAAAATAGATACTTCGTAAATGAACTATACTAGCTACCGTTAACCACATATTTATATTCAAATGTACTTCTACGAGGCAAGAGTATTAAATTAAATTAGTTATAATTTAAAATTGTATTGGCTTACGGATTACTTAATTGATATTTGCGTAGTTATTCCGTAGCCGAAACATTGCTTTGGATGATAGTGATGTTGCGATAAATGTAAACATAAATATTATCGTTCCAGAAATATATACCACTAAATACGTGTTTCTATTAATCGCCTTTAACTCAAAAAGCAAAACTACTGTATGCGCGCGAGTTCATGTCCATCGGGGCCAGAGGCGACGCGCGGGGGACTGCTCGCCCCACATTCGCCCACCTCCCCGCATTTGTCTAACGTCGAGTGTTGTCCTTGACGGTTGTGACACGTGCTTATCGCATAGACCTATACAGTAGGGACACGACATATTGTTCTATACGTACAATTGCTTATATAAATAGCACCCATTTTGAAGGCACATACATAAACATACATCTATCTCGTTCTTACTCAGCACTTTAACTCGCAGGAAAACAATATAACAGTATTTCAGTGCGTACATAAAATGAAACATGAATATACATAAATATCTCAGTCTCCGTCTAATGAGGCCGAAAATCCGCCATGTTTAGCGCGCCAAATGTCATTGTCACGTCAGTTCGGCCGTCTGTTTTGGGTTGTACATTATTTATTAACTTTGATATCGATTTAATATGATTGATTATATAAAATTTCATAATTTATCATGCTTAAAACATACAAAAATTATAATTAAAACGTATTTTATAGGATCTCAAGAAAGTCGATGCCCTAAAACTATTATCTATATGTATTTAAATTCATTATGGAGCCCTCATCCGAAAAATCCATTTTTCGGTCGGAATCTATTGATCATGACACTAATCATAAATACCACTATAAAATATGTCATCAAAACATATTTAGACATTCTGTTTAGATATTTCGGGAAAAAGGTTACCGACAAAATCTCTTCGGAACCATTTAAATAAAATAGTTTTATTCCGCAGTGAGTAAAACACTATTGTAAATTTGTTAAATATTTAATAATTAAGTGATTTTAGAGAGGAAGTCACAAGGAATGACGTTTGTAATTAATGAATAAATGTTCTGTAGGTGTTTTTTTTTTCACGCGGTCCCTTGATAAGTTTAAAATTTGAATCACTCTCAAGCGAAAGTGATTCAAATTGTGCGGCGCACCTTCCTTGGGGTGCGCTGCGGTAGTATGTTACGGGCTTTAGAGTCAGCAAAACAATTAAAATAGATTGTTATAGTCTAAGAAAAACACGTACTCAAAATACGATAACATTTAGCATGCTAGTAATGGGCTGATGGCTTTGAACTACGCCATATCTTTATGTTTTGCGACAAACGACAACTTTATAAAATCAGTGTAGCAACTTTTAAAAATCATCATATCGTTTACTTGGCAAATTCGAAGGACGAACTTGTCTTAGATTTCACCCATCTAAATCATATCATATTTGCACATAACAATATACCTACTTACTTCCCATTAAAGTATAAATTCTACAAATAAATAATACTCAACAATATTTAAAATAAAATGAGCCAAGAACGTTTATCGATAAAACCTGATAACATTGAAATCTTTTGTACAGCACTAAAGCCGCCATGTTTTGTGGCCAGATGACGTCACAGTGGCACGAAATTTTGGTTGACGTTTCATTTCCATAGGTTTCCTACTTCATTGGCTTATCGATATCGAAAATGTACGCTGACGCTATTGTGTTATTTAACTATGACTACTCCGCTTCCAAAAAGTTCAGATAGAAAAAAAACAACTGAAAAAAGATACATACTGATTGCGACTCTGATCTGTCGGTTGTCTTTTCATTTGATAGTGATTAAATGGGAAATTAATTTTGTTTTTTTCTCTATTAGAAATAAACAAGTAATTACTTATCACATTTATTTTATTTCATAAATTGCAAAATTACCTTAAGCTACATTCAACCAAATTGACGGCTGTTTACTAAATCGGTAGTTATTATCGACATTACCATAATTAACTAGGTCACTGCACTACCGCATTCCTCGGGATGGACATGAACTCGCGCGCCTACTATACTTATAGCGTGAACAATTAACATGCAAAAATGGTTGAAACAAGAAAGGATAAGCTAATAACACAAGTTAATAACGAACAAATTCAAAAACATTACAAGTACATAAAACTAATAGTAAAATGATTTTTAGAAACGTATATTGTACAATTATTAAATGTTTATAAACACAATAATAAGTTTATAAACTAATAAAAATAAAACAGTGTATATTTTTTTAATCATTATATTCAAATTCATAACAAATTTTAGGAGAAAAACTCAAAACCGAAATTCGTTTTGGTTACAGAAACACCCTAAAATCATATCATGATACTTACTGTGACGAAAAAATAATCTTTAGTTATAATTTACTACTCGAATGCATAATTAAAATACTTCCCAATTTGGTACTCTGATGCTCGGTGAAAAGGTTTTTTCCTAGTAACGTGATATGTATTAAAAAAAATTTCTCCCATTTCTTGGCCTGCACGGTTTGTGCATCAGCCATATGAGATTAATTACGATATCAAGTACAGCGATTGACGTTTTTTCTTTGAGTTTTTTTTTTCTAACAAATAGCAGAAGCGTGCCGCGATAACATAAAAACGAAGTCAACGCCTTTATGGATTACGGCATGTTTACACAGACTAAATAGTCAGCTGTAAAGTTTAGTACCGGTTTAAAAAATTATTTTCGACCAGCTTCTTTTGCTTAAAAAATTAAACGAACATCCTTTTTTATTACCACTTCGCAATTGAGACTGCTTATTAGAACGCCTTCATTTGAAATGAGCAGCAAACTCCAAACGGTACCGGATTTAAAACGTTACGGTGAGACTGACATTGTTATGCCAATCGTTCATTCTAATTAAATTGAAGCTAATATTTATTTATTTATTGCTTAGATGAGTGGACGAGCTCACAGCCCAACCTGGTGTTAAGTGGTTACTGGAGCCCATAGACATCTACGACGTAAATGCGCCACCCACCTTGAGATATAAGTGCTAAGGTCTCAAGTATAGTTATAACGGCTCCCCCACCCTTCAAACCGAGACGCATTACTGCTTCACGGCGGCAATAGGCAGGGTGCTAGTACCTACCAGTGCGGACTCACAAGAGGTCCTGCCACCAGTAATTACGCAAATTATAATTTTGCGGGTTTGATTTTTGTTACACGATGTTATCAATTGGTATAAATCGATGTTATCAATATCAATTGGTACAATTGTGACAGATTTTTTTTTTTTAAATTAACTGATATTTGGATACATGTATGTCACGTGCACTAGACGACTAAAGTCAATTGGCGCCGAGGTAATAATTGAGTTAACTTTTCAGGTTCTAGTAATCGCTCTTCTACCTACTAGATAACTTCAAATGACAATTTTGACATCTGCATCAAAAACATAAAGAGTGCTGAACACCACAAAAAGCTTGCAAAAACGTATCCCATCCAATTCCATTTATGGTGAATTGAAGCCCAAATATTTCAAAGTACTTTATTCTAAACCAGTATTCAACTAAGACGGATACGAAGCAACCCTGACAGCGGACAACGACACAATTATTATGTAAAATCAACATTAACTTTGTTCAAATTGACTTTAGTTCTTCGTAAAGTTGAAAAAATAAAGTAAACCAACTGAAAATTTCCATATTTTGTTTTGTTGATTTTTTCCGAGAAAAATATTAACAAATTTTTAGACGAAAATCTTTCTTATATTATATTCGTTGTCGGCACGTACCAGTACGACGATCTCATTGGAGAGCCGATACGCAATGGCGCGCAACTTGTATCTCAGTTTCAGGCCTCCTTTAACCTTCCTGCGTAATGTCCTTAATATGGTATACATGTTGCAACAGTGCAAAGTAAGGAACAAGGCAGCTAAATATGGCACCTGTCAATTATTGCAAATAAAATTAAATAATACAAGTACACAAAGCTACTGAAAAACAAGTTTATTGGCATCGCAAATAAAATAAAAACACGTTAACACATATTATTTTAAACACACCGATATATATATAAAAATTTGTACACGGATAAGAATCCAAGCGTTTTAAGTACACTTTCATCGTGTTTCAATGTTGTCAAAATAAAGAATGCAGATTATTCTTTTCAGAAAAAAAAAAACAGTACTATGTCATATGCAATGTATAATATTTCTACTGTATCTTTAAATAGATGGGACATTAAAAAAAATTAACACACCCTGGGAGATTCATTTTAGCATCCAGACAATTTGCAAAATGTTTTGTTAATTTATTTTTCAGTATACATTTCATTGATACAATAAGCAGACAAAATTTAAACATTAAATATAATTCAGAACAACCCAAGTATTATGACTAGCTAGATACCTTTTATTCGTACGCTTATCCGATTTCACATAATATTACATATTCTGTCATTATTCTAACAAAAATATACATACAAAGTCGGATAATAGGTTTTTCTTTATTTAACTTTTTGTATAGGCGATCTGATTAGATGGAAATTATATCTATTAAGATCTTTTCATTAATCTAACCGCTTACATTCTTCCGTGTGATTAGCTCTTAAACAAAGCAGTTAATTTTATTTATAAAAGAGATTTGCACTTGGGATGATATGATGACGGAATTATTGACCGAAAAATAATGTAATCTGCAATCTAGATACGATACATGCTTTGTGGAGAATTTTTTGTACCTTCAGTTAATTTAAAAAATAAAAAAAAATAACTGTGACCTTCAAACTTATCAATAGAATTTTCATAATTTTAAAACAAAATTTCTTGTTTACATCTGTAATTCTTCAGAGTATTGTTTTACTGAAGTTTGTAAAACGGCTGGACTGTTTTTTATGAATGTATTTGTGCGTATTTGACTGACTCCCTGTATTGTTTAGATATAAAAAATATCGGTTGAAAAAAATTTTTATGCATTATTATTTTAAAGACAATATGATGGTAACATTTAAAAAATAATATAGTGTGTTGTTTTTCTTTTAACATAACAAAATCATAAGTTGCCCGTTCTTTAGGCCAACCAACCTGCGACATGGTATCAAAGTCTCAATTAATCTGTATAAAGGAATACTTTAGGGACGTCGTGCCTTGCTTTTCTAAATCGATTAACATGTTTATACTATAATTATAAGGATCCAGAATTCCAAAGGTTATTAATACTTTAAATAAAGGGCTGTTTCTCGACCACTGATACATCAAATATGTAAGTGTTTTTTTTTTTTATACAACTCAAGAGATTCAAATCATTGTGAAAAGAATAAAGAAATAATTAGAATGTGCACTAAGCTCTAAAATACGAAATCAGTAAATCGAAAAAATAAATAATGAATGATTGAACTGAATCCAGGAGACACGTGGATTTGTATAAATATAAGTGCATTAATGTTTATGATATTATTTGCACATAAATGTTATTAAACAAAAAAAAAAATACAATGCCATAAACCAATAACACCCACCTTAACAATTTATATGTCGTCACGAGTGTACTATCTCTCAAATTTAATTTGAATTATAGGATTTTTTTTTGAGATTCTTTTACCGACGAAAAAACTGCACTACTGCCTTTTTTGAAAACTAACCGTTTTCTTATTATTAAGATTTTCAGTTTTTTGACAAATTTTACTTGCTATTCTTTACAACATTACACGGATGATCAATTTGGTGTAGTGCAAAATTTAATGTTAAACTTTGCACTGAACTTTTGCAAATACAGAATCCACCACAAGCTTTGTTAAAATCCCTCTCTTTAGTTTGAAAGCAATAATATTTTGTTTCTAATGATTAAAAAAAAAGCCTTCAATAACTAAAAATAAATAACTTAAATGTAAAAGAATAGAAAAAAACCGTTGAAGCTACTAAATTAAAAAGATCACAACTCTTTCCATTACTATTAATAATGAAGCATATAAATTAACCATTATCGATTGCGCTATATATATGTATATATACAATAAAATAGAACTACATCTACAAAAGAGACTTGGTCCACACGAGAATTTGATACTACAATAATGCATTCCAAAATAAATAAGCATTACTCCAACTATGTGGCATAATAGTAACAATAAAAAAAATATTGACAAAAGCTTATATAATGCAGGTAAATAGTGTAACTAGTGTATATTGCTGAAAAGTTTTCAATCTACATATAAACAGGCAAAAATAAAACAGGTAAGTAACATTTTCTCTTCTATTTGTTTCGTTGGCTAACAGGGTTACCATTTTAAAAAAATAGGAAAGTTTTTTTTGGGGCTTCTTAAAAACGTCAATAACAAAACAAAAGAGAGAATGTAACTTATTTAAATCAATCAATATTGCAGTGTTCATTCGATTCGATATATATCGAAATTATTCGTTGATAATGTTGCCATTAAAAAAAAAACTGAAAATCAAGCCGTTGGAGCAGCGTTAGGAACAATCCGGGTCCGGATATAAAAAGCGTGAGTCCGTTGAAGCGTTTCGTTCGGTTGCGTTGTCACGGTACCTTCTCGCTGAGCTTCTGCGGGACCACGATCATCGTCGTCACCGTGTTCCCGATACCGATCAGCAGAAACGACATGCTTAGCGCTGCCACCTGTTCGGTTATCCGTCAAGCGGAACGTTGTAATCAAAGTTTGGGGGGGGGAGGTCATTGACTTTTGTAGCACGCACGCTGTATACAGGGTGTAATGAAAAACGTCATCGAAAACTTAGACTGGTGACGGTTCTGGGAATTTCTGACACAAAAACACTATG